>NC_089647.1:14653928-15295000 GCF_037042795.1 Molothrus aeneus | reverse complement strand
GCTCTGCAGGTGGGGTCTCACCTGAGCAGAGCAGAGGGGCAGAATCCCCACTGCCCTGCTGACAATGCTGGGGGATCAGCCCAGCACAGGATGGGTTCTGAGTGCCGGCGCACACGGCAGGGATGTCTCATCCCCCAGCACCCACAAGTCCTTCTGCTCAAGACTTGCTTCATCCCTTCATCCTTCAGCTTTTGCGGATCCCAGGGCTGACCACACATTGCTGTGTCATACATGCTCTGAAATGCACAGAAAAGAGAGGAAACAACAGAGGGAGCAGAGCAAGTTTTACCACTGAAGGTCCCTTCTCATTTCAGGTAACTTCATTGGGACATGCTGCCTGGGTAAACAGTGTCATGTAAATATTGGTGCTTCATATGTGGTCTCATAATTGGTGGGGTGTTATAGCCCAGACCCACAGGGAATAGCTTGTTTTAGATGAGCAGCATGGTATGGTTTGGGGAAGGTGGGGAGGATTCAGCTACATGAAAAAGAAGCTAAAAGCGAGTTTGGGATTGAGGCTGGTGACTCTTTTAAAAAGAGAAGACAGAACAATACCAAATGGCAACTTAATGCCAGAAAGATTCCTCTATTCCAGAAGCAGCATTTTAAAACTCAAATACACTTCAAAGTTTTCTGGACATGGGGTCCCAGTGCAAGTACCTAGCACTTGGTGCTTTTCTCAAGCACAGTCAAGCTTTTGTTTTGAGTTTGGAGGAGAAAAAGTGACAAATCACACTATTTGGAGACTCTTGGAACTTGCTCTGTTCTTGCTTGCAGGGATGCTGTTCAAAGGGTAGAACTTGCATTTGGCATGTCTGTATTTGTGCATGTGTAATAAAAGAGAAACACAATCAGTTTTCACACTGATTTTGATTGCTTTCCTTTCTACAAACAATCCTCTCAGGCCATTATCTCAGAGGAATTCCCTTGAGTACATCAGTTTATACAGGAAGAGGCATTTTCACCAGCACCAACAACTCCCTTTAGAGAAGATATGCTTCATGTTTCTCCTTATCAGCCCCTTGCTGCATATCCATGTGTGCTTCCTAGCAAAGCTCAACCACTTTGTCATCCATTCTCATTTTGAATTCAAGAGATTGAGTTATTATTGCAGTGATGAACTTTACTCCACGTTTAAAATCTCCCTCTGTTTAGTGACTACCACTGGGCCAACGCTGGCCCTGCCTGCTACAATTGCTTTGGACAAGCTCAGGTAGATCCATAATTGGCAGTGGCTCACAGAGTTATACCTTACTTTATATAAACCAAAAGTTAATTTTCCCCTGGGGCAGAGGCTTTTCCAGCACTTTAAATCACATCCATCCTGTTTTCTCTCTCCCGCCTTTTTCATTTGTTCAGCAAAACATCTATCTGTTCGTGCCCTCTGGCTCCACAGGTATCCAGCGAGCCAGGGGGAAATAATCCAGCAAAATGAAGTCATGGGCTCTATCTGGCCATGGGTCTCTGTTCCCCACCTTCCCCCAATAATATGTTTTGTGATGTGGATTTCTGTCGACAGAGCACGACGCCTGACTCTCTCTTCCTGATGAACGTGTCCCATGAGGACAATGATGGAGTTCCTGCGAAATTTTTACCACTGACCTTTTCTCCACTGTGGAGCAGGAATGCATCTCCCAGTGAAAGCTGGGGACAGCAGAGAGCATGTTATAATCCTGGAAAATGTGACTCCGTCTTTGTGGAATGCCATTTCCCACTCCCCCCTCCCCTTCCCTTCTCTTTCGTCTCTCCCTTAGAAAAATGTAGCACAGAAACCTTGAAAATTTAAGGCAAAAAATTGCCACCTCCTCCTCCCCTCCCTTTCTGAGCTCTGTCTGAGCAAGCAGCCAAGCTGTTAAATGCTTTAACCTGCTGTGTCCAAGTCAAAAGTTAAATAATGTGTGAATCAATGTGGAAGGAAAACAAAAGGCAGCAAGGGAGCCCTGGAGAGAGCCCCTCTTACAACAAGATAATTGCTACATTATGAGAAACAAATAATATGCTGCTCCTCTCCAGGACTGTGTCTGTGACATCTTGACAGGTACATCTGAAGTTAATTATGTTGCATTTTGCTGAATTTTGCCCTGCTCCTGGGGCTGGATTCTACAAGCACGAGTTCCAGAGCGTCTCACCCTGGCAGCCAGTGCTCACTTTTCAGAGGTTCAGGGTGGGTTTGAACAGGTCAGTTGCCTTTCCATGAGCCATCACAGCTACAAAACTGCCTTTGCCAAGAGATTGGGATTTCCCAACCAGCCATGCGTGGTGAGGTGGATGCTGGAGTTGTGGGACCTGCCTTTCACCCATGCCCAGAAAGGGAAATACATTACTCCTGCCAACAGGAAAGCAGTGTATTATTCTTTCTACTTATGTAGTGCAGTTGCCACAGCTTTTCTTCCTGCAGCTTGTTTACTGCCCCTTGGTGTTGGAAAGCTTTTGCTCAGACAATGCATTCTCCTTTGCATAGAGATGCTGGTTTAACCCTGCACATTTCCATTGTTGCTTAAAGTCCTTCACTGCATCTCAAGTCTAGCACTCCCTACTTCTGCATATACTCCACAGGCTCACCCATCCCACCTTCATCCATGTAATGGAGTGTCTTGGGTTCCTAAGAGTTATTTTTAAGTGCTTGTATTTGAAGCAATGTTGTAAATGAAAGGGTTCTTGGTTCCTTCTGGACATGGATTCTTCTCACCTGCATCAGCATTCAGATGTCTTTGGTTTGGAGAGTTTCTTGGGGGGCAGTTCATCTACCTTGTTTCAATACTGCATGTCAGGGAAAATATGTGTCAATGTCCTTCTTTCTATGTTGCCTTCAGGGTAAGCTGGACATGACTAGCTCAAACACGAGGGGACATGGTGATGACTGTGTTTGGTCAGGTGTCTCTTACCCCATGTGTGGTGCACTCACTAAGGATGCTAATGTAGTGTCCCCTTTGTTATAATACTGGTTTTATTGTGGTTCATATTCAAAGAGATGCCAATGTAGTGTCCCCTTTGTTATAATATTGGTTTTATTGTGGTTCGTGTTCAAAGAGTTGAGGAATTTGATGAGTGGAGGAGTAATGCAGGTTTTTCTTCAAACTCTTCCCCCAGACCTGAATTTTCCACATTGCATTTCAGTTTCTTAAAGGCTGGGAGCAAAGGGAGGAAGCTGTATGTGCAAGGTGCAGAAGGCACAATGCCTCTTTCAGCTGCACATTAATACATGGCTGACCCAGCAAAAAGCATTTGTCTGCATTGCTGACCAGGAGAACACCAAAAGATGAGCTTGAGACCATCCTGATGATCCACATTGCTCATTCCCTTGCCACATACTCAGCCTGAAGTGAATTTACTCGAGTCCTCATAGGCAATCATGTCAATCTGACCCTGTTTAGGTCTTGCTGGTCCCATGCAGCATATCTGAAGAGGCTTCACACCCTCAAACGTTGGTTTCCTGCTAGAAAACACCACTCCAGTGGTCTGCAGCACACCTCACATATTATTGCAGACAGTTTAACTTGGCCAAAACACACAAAACAGTTCTGTTGTCTTAGGGCCAGAGGGGCAACACCTGATCTGGGGGAAGCCATGTGCTCTCTAGGGGGCTGTACTCAAGAGAGGGACAGCCCTGAGCAAGGTGGATACTGGTCCATACCCCTTGGTCTCAGGGTCAGGGGCACTCACTAGACTTTGTTATTTGGCAGTGTAGACATGGCTATGAATTCTGAGAGCTTCTGCATCTCTTGACACAGCCTTCAGCCATACCCCACCACTAACCACAGCTCTTTGGTGAAGATGCCTGGCTGTAGCCCCACCTCCAGGCTATGCAGAGTGGAAAAGTGCTGATGACTTCCCATCCACAGTTCAGAGGGCTTTCGTCTTTTAATTAGCTATAGCCAGTCCTGTGGCCCACTCTTGGTCAGCATGTGATAGGTGCTCACCTGGAGCTCACCTCTTTGGTTTGGGTTTGTTGTGAACTGAAACATGAGTGCAGATGCAGACCCCTCCCTCAGAAAAATGCCATGGTGAAGACCATGAAAAGCTCTGCCCCACAAGCCCAAGTTCTTTTGATTCCCCTTTGAAGTTTTAATAATTAAAACTTGAAAGCAAACCTCATCCCAAAGCTTCCCAGAAGCAGCTTTACCACTGTGGCTGTAGTGAGGCCACAAGCTGTTTGCTTGGTGTGGGGTACCTTGCCCTGCTCCTTTGCTGACACTCAGAAGAGCCTCATCTCCCCCTCAAATCCAGATGTTCTTTGTTTTCCAGAGTTTTGCTTTTTTGTTTGCAGCCCTCTAATAATGACATTACTATCCCCCTGGTCATCTTCATTGATGCAAATCATACAATCATTGAGTAATAGATGGTTTGGGTTGGAAGGGACCTTAAAGGTCACCCCGTTCCACACCCTGCCATGGGCAAGCCACCTTCCACTAGACCAGGTTTCTCCAGGACACACCCAACCTGGCCTGGAACACTTTCAGGGATGAGGCAGCCACAGCTTCTCTGGACAACCCGTGCCAGGGCCTCAACACCCTCACATGGAAGAATTTCTGCCCAATATCCCATCTAACCCTGCCCTCTGGCAGTGGGAAGCCGTTCCCCTTGTCCTGTCCCTCCAGGCCCTTGTAATTAGCATCTCTCCATCTTTCTTGCAGGTTCCCTTCAGTTACTGTGGCCACAATTCCATTTCCCTGGAGCCTTCCCTTCTCCAGTGTGAACACCCCCAGCTCTCCCAGCCTGTCTCCAGAGCAGAGGGGCTCCAGCCCTCAGAGCATCTCTGTGGCCTCCTCTGGACTTTCCCCAGCAGCTCCATGTCCTTCTGATGTTGGACCCCAGGGCTGGAAGCAGCTCTGCAGGTGGGGTCTCACCTGAGCAGAGCAGAGGGGCAGAATCCATACTCCCCATCTCCCCCATCTGCCCAAGATGTGGGATCAACCCAGGATGTTTGAATGAACGTCTCTTATATCTTTTTTACTTGAGGATAAGTTTTGGTGAGTATCTTCAGCTATTACTTAAAGGTATGTTATGGATTTACTATGATCAGCACTTTCTGGCTTTCTACCTTGGCTGAAAAGCTCCCACAAATAAAACAATCAATTGGGAGTAAATGAGTATTGCCACACACCCCAAAACGAATTTATGATCTGGATAGCCTTAAGACTTCTAAGTAAAGGCCACATGTATTTTTTTTTCAAGTGTTTTATTTTGGCCTGTGTTCCTGGAAGACCGGGGCTCAGTGGTGGGGTTAGGAGCTGACTAAACAAGACCTGTAGTCACGCTTAGGAGATTGCCAACATTTTTAAGGCTCTTTGAGAAAACACCAAACAAATTAGTTTGAAATTAAGTTGAAGATACTTTATCAACATTTTTTTCCCACCAGAGGCTAAAGTATATCACACAAGACACTTGACTTTTTATTGTTCACTGATAGAAAGGTGGGGAACTAATTTGATGTTCAGTCCTCTGAGCAGACCTGCCTCTAGTCTTCTATACACTTTTAATATTAGTCCTAAAAAGATTCCAGGTACAGATCTAGATACTGGAGGGATTTCAGAAATGCTTTTGTGCTGCATGCCAAAATGCTAAGAGCAGGGAGAGATTGTGTCATCAGTTTTCAGTCAAACCCCTCTGTGCCTCTTTTTCTAAGTTGCCAGAAAAGTTACACATAAAATCATGAGCAAAGATTTTCCATACAGCTTAAAAAATGGGATTTCTCTTCACAATGGCTGTAGGTGGTTTGGGGTGTTCTGATGAAGGACCTGGTCCTGTCTGGCTTCCTGTGACAGTGGCAAGAGGAGGAGTATATTTTTACCTGGCTTACCTTTCACATTTGCTCTGTTTTGCACCAAATTTGATCATCATATTTTACAATTCCACTCCAAGCAGGAAATCTAGACTATGGATCAGTGACTGCCTTAATTTTTATTGACAAATCATGATCTTTATTGGTGGAATTATGAGCTAGCTGGATCTTACTGTCTTTGTGTAATGAGGCCAATATATTGCTACCAGTGTGGTGTTTTAAATTTAATGTAACAAGAAACAAAGGTAGCTTTTTTCATGCTTTCCTTCCTCTCCCTCTCCCTCTCTCTTTTCTTTTCTTTTCTTTTCTTTTCTTTTCTTTTCTTTTCTTTTCTTTTCTTTTCTTTTCTTTTCTTTTCTTTTCTTTTCTTTTCTTTTCTTTTCTTTTCTTTTCTTTTCTTTTCTTTTTTCTTTTCTTTTCTTTTCTTTTCTTTTCTTTTCTTTTCTTTTCTTTTCTTTTCTTTTCTTTTCTTTTCTTTTCTTTTCTTTTCTTTTCTTTTCTTTTCTTTTCTTCTTTTCTTTTCTTTTTTCCTTCTCTTCCCCCCCACTCTTGTTCTTTTTCCTTCCTTTCTTCCTTTTCTGTTTTACTTCTTCCAAAACAGAGATCCAAATTTCCAGAATTTTCCTGAATTCCTTATGCTAGTCTGAAATGGGAAAGGCTTGTTCCAGACCCCTGTGGAGCAGTGGACCATACTGTCCATCACCTTCACAGGAAGGAGAGCCAACTGAATTAGACATCCACTTCCTTGAATGCTGGAGAAGGCTGAAGCAAATGGAACCTTTTGTGGGCAAGGTTTCATGGTTAGGGTTGGATGGGAAACCATCACCTGAAACACAGCAGCTTCCAACCAAAATGCCAGTTCTGACCTCAACCTCAGGGCTCCCAACTGCCTTTTGGAGCATCTTCCTTCCCTCCACTGACTATGGAAGTTCTAAACCATCTTAGACAATTATTCTAAGTGCTTTAAATGATCTGGTGTGAATAACCACTGTTCCTTCATCTCCACCCAGTTTCTGTTGGAATCTAAACAGGAAAGTCTAAGAGAAGAATATGTACATGAGGTGAAATCATCTGCCTCACAAGAAATTATTTAGCAGTGATAAGCTCCAGGAAGATGTGTTTCACTTCCAAAAAGTTTAAAACAAATAAACAAAGAATCAATCAAACAAATAAACAAACAAACCACCACCCTTCTGGTTATTTTTTTTTGTTTTTTTCCAGGATGGGAGTGATCACAATGATATGCAAAGGATGAGAAGGATCAGGCCCATGATGCTGCCAGAGGTGGTGCCACAGCCAGAGGAGCACTTCTGGCTTCTCAGATCCTGGAGTGGGTTGGCAGCATGAGCAGCAGTGCAGTGTTGTAGCGGTGTCACTGCAGCACATTAAACACTTGAGTCCTGTGATACCAGTTTTACAGTCTCCATGCAGACCAAAGCCTTGCTTTAATATTACTTGCATTTAATCTTCAGCTTGTAATATTTATTTAATTCCTTCTTGTTAAGAACCCCAGAGGAAGGATAGGCCAGTCTAACCTCTCCTGGATTGCAGTTCTAAGCTATTAATCTGTCATGTCAGCATATTTTATTGATACTGTTTTCCTGTGTACAATTGGTGGAACACATCATGAGTCACTAACCATCTGCTGTGTAACTGTGTTGTAAAGTGTCTTTCTTCCTTAGATTATTGCTTTGATAGATTAGAGTTTTGTACAGTCATGATACCTCATCCCATCAATTTTAAGCTCTCAGGAGGATGTTCATGGCTAAAGTATCTGATCATTGCAAAAGTCTTTAACGGCCTCTCACTGTGTCCCTGCAGGCTAGGGAAGTGCTGTTGTGCTTGCTTTCCTGATGAGAACATGTGTCCAGGTTTTGTGCTGCATTGGTTTAATGAAGTGTGCTTTCTCCTTCTTCTCCACCCCTTCCATTCCAGGCAAAGTGGAGTGATAAGCAGGTCTAGGAGAGAACATCCTTTTCTCCAGAATGAACTGGGGATGGATCTGGGATTGGATGCTTTCCTAGGAGTCCCTTAGAGCATCCTAGGCACTGAGCCATCTGTTGTGCTCTTTGGAACATGCTACCCCATCATCTTCTACACTCAGAGCTGCATGAGTGACCTACAGACCATTGAAGAGAAGCAGCACCATCCATGGAAGAAAAACTCACTAGCTGCCATCAGAATCCACTTCATGCTGATTTAGTTATATTTAAACCTGTGTGCCTAAGTATAAACAATTATGTTGAGATTAAAAAGAATTAAAAAATTAGATACAGGGAGGCACCACATCAGAAAGGGTTTATTTCCAGGCTAGAGAAGGTATCTAAAGAAGATGGGCTGAACTGGAGCTGTGCTCCATCCCACCATGACTGCAAGACAGTGTCACTCCCTTTCATCAGGCCTTTTCTCTATAGCATTTCAGAGATGAGGTATCTGTGGGCAGCTGATACATCAGCAGTTCCCATTCTGCCTGCCCTGATGCAGTGTGTCCTCATGGTAGATATTTTTTGCCCCCAGTAAATCCTTGTCCATGAGTCAGCTGTGTCTGTGCTGTGCTCAGGATCTACAGCATGAGTCCTATGAAGAGCAGCTGGGAGGAAATTTGAATTGGATAAGAGGGAAAATTTCTTCCCCAGAAGGGCTCTGAAGTCCTGTCACAGGCTGCCCAGGGCAGTGGTAGACCTCCCATCCCTGAAGGGATTTAACAGCTGTGTAGATGTGGCATTTGGGGACATGAGTTAGTGGCAGCACTGTTTGGATTGGCTGTTTAATGGTTGGATTCAACGTTCCTAAAGCTCTTTTCCAGCCCGAATGACTCTGTGATTCTACTGAGTTCTCACCTTAGTTTCTCCTGAGGAGACAACTGAAAGGCATTCTGATCTGTTGGAACATATGAGCCCTGACTGGATGAGTTTGGCCCCAGGTTTTTGGAGACCAGTGGTTTCTTGTGGATTGCAGCTGCTGTCAGATCCAAAACTAAACTGAACTTAAGTGGTCTTTCTGGGAAAACTCAGTTTCTCTGGAGTGGGGCTTAGGAAACAAGGACTGATCAAAGACCTGATTCAGTGACATGTAGAATAAGGGGTTCAAGATACTTTAGAGTGACAAATATCTGGTAAAACTTAATTAATGTGGGGGTTTAAATTAATATATGCATTAAATGCACTAAGAAACTTAGTGTGAAGGGGAACAGATCAAGCATGAGCTATCCATGAGGATATGGAATAAAGATGTCAATCAAAGGAATAAGGGATATCAATATCCCTTATCAAATTCCCTTGTTATTAAGGGAATAAGGGCCTGTAGCCCAAGAGAAGCTGAGGGAGACCATGGCAGTTGGGATGTAGCATTGCCCAGCTGGATTTTCCCTGCATTTTGGCTCCCAGATACCCCAAATCAAAGTGGGCCACCCCTTCTTGCTGCCCCCAAGGACTCATCTCCCACACCTTGGCATGCCCAACACCCCAAAGCAGTGCCCAACACCTGAAAGCAGTTCAGCATGCTCAGGGTTAAATCAGATTTAGTATCCAAGACCTGGCAGCTGAATTTTATCCCAGTGTGAGGTTTTATGATCAAATTATAGACCCAAGGAAAAGAAAAGAAAAGAAAAGAAAAGAAAAGAAAAGAAAAGAAAAGAAAAGAAAAGAAAAGAAAAGAAAAGAAAAGAAAAGAAAAGAAAAGAAAAGAAAAGAAAAAAGAAAAGAAAAGAAGAGGAAAGAAAAGAAAAGAAAAGAAAAGAAAAGAAAAGAAAAGAAAAGAAAAGAAAAGAAAAGAAAAGAAAAGAAAAGAAAAGAAAAGAAAAGAAAAGAAAAGAAAAGAAAAATCACCACCCCCCAGCCCCATCCTGCCACAGAAATCCAGTTTGAGGTTTATAATGGAAATCATGACAGAGTCATGATTGTAGTGGCAGGAACAGCATCACTGCAACACAGCTGTAAACTGGTACTGTCCTGGGAGGGAAAGGGGAGGGGAGGGAAAGGGGAGGGGAGGGGAGGGGAGGGGAGGAGAGGAGAGGAGAGGAGAGGAGAGGAGAGGAGAGGAGAGGAGAGGAGAGGAGAGGAGAGGAGAGGAGAGGAGAGGAGAGGAGAGGAGAGGAGAGGAGAGGAGAGGAGAGGAGAGGAGAGGAGAGCACTTGCTACACCCAAAAGTCCAGAGGGGATAGGTTCAATGACTGGATGGGAAAAGGGCTACTTGCCAAGATGAACTTTCAAAGATTAAATATTTGTTCTGGTGAAAACCGCATCCACAGTGTCTCTGCAGCCTTGTCCTAGAGAAGGTGAAATGTTGAACCAGCTCCTCTGCTGGGGGGCACCATGACTCTTTGCACCCTGAGATGGGAAAAACTAAGCACATCCATTTCCAGGATATAGATAGCTGTCTATATGTGGAAAAACTCAAATTATATAGGGCAAAACAATGCTGGGCTGCAATAATTTTTCATAATGTGGGTTTAATAAGGTGGAGGTGCAGCCTTTTCCAACATTAAATAAGAAAAGAAGTAGTAAAGCTTCTGGATCTCATCTTTGTTATTATCTGGTCATAAAGGAAGGGAAAACATTTGTGAGTTTCTTGCAAATCCCAGCTCCTGAACTGGCACTCTAGACTCTGGGTTTGCAATAAGTTTGGTCCATTGTCTCCAGCACCTCTTGAAAAGGACAAAGGAGAAATTATGTTTGGCTCCAGCAGAAAGTGAGAGTTGAGAATGAGACAATAAAGCAAAAATGGTCACATTTTATTGCCTTACTCACCAATGGTTTCTTGAGTATGGTATAACTTATGGAAGCTTTGATTTACGCTGGTGTGAGTTTTATCTGCTGCTGTCTTGGCCACTTCATTCTTAATACTGAGACCTATGGGCCTCTGCTGACTTTCTTGGTTAAATAAATTAAAGGAAATATAAACATTAATGGAAGTCACTTAATTTATGGCTAGATTGGAGCATTGTATCTTACACCATGGGTTCAATCCAAACCCCATTAATCCAAATCTTACTGACATCCCTGAATCAGGCCCTATCTTTGGGCTTTTTCTTCTCACTATGAAAGGAACAGTTAAAAATACTCTTAAATGAGATTGTATTATCCCTCAAAAGCCACCCTGCACAAAACTTCCAACCCTTGTCACCCCTGGGGAGGCAGAGCATTTGGGGTGTTTTAGTGGCTGTTGTTTGAAGGCTGAAGATATTCCTCCAACAGTGATGCCTCACCCCCTTCTCCTCTCCATGCCAACCATCCCACCCTTTAAATATCTCCTCTTGAAGCATTTTGCAATGCATCACATGCTATTTGAGGCTAAACACATTTTTGGCTCTTCTGTATGATACAGAACCTACTTCCAGCTCTTCAGGCACTTTCTCAGACTATCTCTTGCCAAAATTTTACTTTTTGGCATGTTTGAATGAAAGAAAGCTTTCTGCTGCTTTTATTTTTATTATTTTTCATTTGGTTAATTATTGTTTATTCAGAGATGCTTTCTGACACATATATCTCTGCCAGCAGCAAAACTGTTGGCTGGCCTGTTGGCACTGTCTGCCCTGATGTGCTTTTGATATGCTTCTTTCCTGGCTCACCTTCTCCAGTTAAAAAAAAAAAAAACCAACCACCCAACCACCAAAACAAGTAAGAAAATGAAACAACCAAAGAGCATTGCATGCACCATGCATTTTTTTGTGCTGAAGGAAAAAAGAGCAGAAGACAGAAGAACAGGGAAGTACAAATTTTTTTAAAAGTGTAAAAATATAGGAGTTGTCCCACAGAGTATTAGGATGAGTCAGTAACTGAGGCTGTTATGTTTTCACATGGAAGTAGCAAGTTCTGAGTTGTTCTTGTAGCAAAAGTCTTACTGTTATCACAGCTGTGGGAGGTATAAACAGAGCAGTGAGAAGGAGTAGTTCCTCAGAGAATATGAATTATTGTAGTTTATCAAGGCTGTGGCTTTTCACAACTGATCATATGCTGTTGATATTAGTAGAACTTTTCCTCTGAGCCAGTCAGGGACTAGATTCAGAAACTGAAAGACAAGAAGAAAAAAGCATTGGGTTAGATCTGTTCTGGAGAGGAACAGGGAATATATCCCAGAATGGTTACAGCCTAGAGCCCTCAGCCCCTGCATGAGTGCATCCTTTGGGGTGACACCTAAACTTCTTGGGTCTATAGGCAGGTGGTCCTTGCCAGCAGAGGCTGTTAAAGCACATGGATTTTTACACACATGTACACCCATGAGTAGCTGGGGCTCTGGCAGGTGAGGCAGCTGTACCAACCCAACAGAATGCAATAAATCACAGAGCCTGATGTCCATGTTTAAATACCATTTACCAGCAGTTCAAGGGAGGTGATTCTTCTTGGCTCTGGTGTGATCCCACTTGCAGAGCTGCTTCTATATCCAGAGACCCCAACATCAGAAGGATGCAAAGCTGCTGGAGTGAGTCGAGAGGAGGCTGTGAAGATGCTGTGAGGCTGCAGCCCTTCTGTTCTGGAGACAGGGTGGGAGAGCTGAGGGTTCAGCCTGGAGAAGAGAAGGTTCTGGGGACACCTCATTGTTGTCTTTTTGTGCTTAAATAGGGCTTATAAAAGATTTGAAGAGTGATTTTTAACATGAGCAGATAGTGACAGGAGAAAGAAAAACTCTTTTAAACTGAAAGAGGGTAGATTTAGATCTGATATTTTCAAGAAATTATTTACTCTGAGGGTGATATGCTGTTTGGCTGTATTATTTCTCATTGAATTTAAAATGTTAGGCAGGTGGGGTGAGGTGTCCCCAGTAGGACTCATGTCCCAAGCCTCTGTGAGCTGATGAAGCAGCATTATAAGCCCAGCTAAGTCATGCCAGTACAACCAGTCCCTATTGGGCACATCCTCTAGAGACATCCAGAATCCTGCTTAACTCAGCTCACAGAGATTGGTGAGGACAAGGGGTGGACATGGCATCAGAAGAGACCATTTTGTGTGCTCTCTTCAGGCTTTTGTGGCCACTCCACATTGCAGCTGAGCTTCCATGTTTATCAGCACTGGTGGCTGTGAGGATATGCCCAAGTAAGGTGGAACAAACAAGATCCCGTTTCTTTTCCCCATATTTCACCTTAATGAACTTCCTGTACTCATGCTGACAAGCACTTGACTCTGTGAACAAAGTGACATATGGCTTTCAAATACACCTTGTGTGTGGCTGAGGAGAGAACAAGCTTCATGAACATTTGCCCTACAGAGTTCCTCACTTAAAATATCTTCATGAATATTTGTTCTGTAGATCCCAATTCACAATTAAGTAATTCACAATTAAGTGAATAAGTGATATGTAGCAGCCTTTGCTATTCAAGAGTGATGATACCAGGCAGCAAAAGGAACAAATGCCTGCCTAACCTTTTGTGCCAGCCTATAATTAACCCTTGAAATGGCTCTGAAATAAAGTTCAAGTAACTCAGTGTTGACTCAAGCCATGAATCCATATTATAACCTTAAAAGTGCTATACTTTGCTCAGAATCTGTTTCACCATGTTTTTTATGATGAACATACCCCAATATGGAAGACAAACCAAAATCTGTTTGTAGGGAAGCAGAAAACCTAACAGAACCATAAGGTTGAATCAGTGAGAAATCACACTAGGATTACAGAGAAATCACTCAGGGGAAAAAATCACTGCTGTCAACAAAAAGGATTCATCTCAGGTGTGTTCCTGGCAGTTTAGGATAAGAGCATAACAACCAAGCCTGGCTGCTTCTAGGAAAGGATGAAAGGTTTTCATAGCATCTCCTTAAAGATCATTCTTTAATGAAACCAATTGTAAAGGAAGATAACTCAGGCTGGGTATCTCAAGAATGTCTACAGCACGTCTTCAAGAATGCCTACATAAATCAGAGACTGTGGTTTTGTGTGCTGGTCCCCCAGCAGTGCAAGCAGATGAGGAACTCTGGGTATCCACAGTTGTGTCCCAGCAGGGAGAAAATGGCACCTGGAGTATTAGCAGGGACTGAATGGGACATGGATGCTCAAAAAGTAGAACCCACTTGAGCTGTACAGATTTGCTTCAAAATTTATGTTTCCAAGTCAGCAAAGGATTGAGTGAGACAGATGTATGAATTGACTCCTGTGAAAAGCAGAGATTTCAGGTAAACCATAAAAGTCTGGTGTTGTCTATGGTTTATGATTACATAGCCCAGGGTGTATTTGAGAGAGGTTTTCCTTGTCCAAATTGTTCCAGTCTGAGTTTCAAAGAATGGTACCTTCTTTGCTACTTTCTCTGCTACCTTGCCAGCTCTTGTCAAGCTAGGTCATAAGGTGATCATGCCATTAATCTCCTTGCTGTCCTAAGTTTCCATCAAAAAGCAGCTTTTTTTCACAGTTGCAAACAGAAATACTTGTCTGAGCTGGGGCACTGCAGGTTGCTTTGAGATCCTTCCCCAGTCTGGGTGTTGTACATTCTCTGCTCAAGGCCATGGACTGCAAATAACCAAGGGGACCCATGGCCCATCTCAGTCTTGCTTTGCTTTGCCTGGTCTAAAAATGTGCCAGAGAACCATAGAATCACTGAATCATGTGGGTTGGAAATGATCTGTAAAATCATGAAGTCCAACTGTTCTCCCAGCACTGTCAAGCTCACCACTAACTTGTGCCCCCAAGTGCCACATCCTGTTAGATCTGTTAAATCCCTCCAGGGATGGGGATTCCACCACTGCCCTGGGCAGCCTCTTCTGGGGCTTTGCAACCATTTTGAAGAAGAAATTTTTCCGAATCCCCAATCTAAACTTCCTCTGGCACAGCTTGAGGCCATTTCCTCTTTTTCTATTGCTTGTTACCCAGAAGAAGAATGTCCTTTCAGTGGGGACACTTGTGTCTGAATCTTCAGAAATGTTAAGCCCCTTTGGTCATGGATGGGTTTGCAGAGATGTCCAGCTTCCACTTAGGCTACAGAAATCTTATTTTTTAAGCCCTGGAAGCATTGGAATATCTGTTTAGGAGATATAGTAGCAGGGATGACTGCCTTAAGCCCTGCAAAAAGTCCACCCTCTTTTTTGGAAGTCAGTTTTGTCTGAAGACCTCTCCAAAAGCCCTTTGGATAACCTGGCCCTCATGCTGCCTTGCAGGAGATCGTCCCAAGACCCATGACTCAGAGCAAAACCTGGCACAGCTTTCTCCTGCTCCCTGCTTCACATCACAGAGTCAGAATGAATGCTGGGATCAGAGACTAGAATAAAATTAGGCAGAAACAGGCATGTCTAACAAATATCTTGCTTATGATGAGGTGTTTCTGCTCTCAGCCAGCAGCCACAAAGCAGGGACGATAATGAAAGGCACCCCCTTGAACATTTTACATTGTTCCTCCTATTCTAAACAGACAATTTATGCATTTTATCCTTTCCAGCTGGTGTCATTCTCTCCACTCTTGCAAATCACTGCTATTAATTATGCACCCACAGCTAAGCCCCCCTGCAAGGAGGACTCCAGCTCCAGCACTGCAGCAAAGGAGGGGTTACTGGACTTCTTTGGGAAGGGAAAGCACTCCTCCACCCTGAAGGGAGCATTCAGCTTTGGAGAGAGGAATTGACAGCTGGTTTTTATTAGCCTTTAAAAGGCAGTGTTGGGGTAGGTGTGGGACCTTTGGTCTGGAAGAGAAGCCTTTTCTGGTCAGTCCCAGGGGCGGAAGGTCAGGCTTACTTGGTCTCCAGCCAAAAGGCACAAAATTTGAGAAATTGCTTTGATTTTTCTCTGGCTGGTGATGGGAGCTGGGCTGGTGCAGTGGGACAAGAATTGGTCACTACTGTGTCTTGAACTGGGCATGGGCTGGGCACTCCTACAGCATAGGTGATGAGTGATGATAATAAAGACAAGGCAAGGGAGACAAAACCCACTGAAATTTAGGGAAAATGGATTGTGGCCACACCTTTACAGGAAGATAATTGGGATGCTACTGCACAAAAATGTCTGCTATTTAAGGGCAGGAGGAAAATGAAGGCAGAATAATTCTTCAGGCTTTCATTTCATGCTGGAAAATGCTATAATTTTCTGCAAGATGTCTGGTGGAGGAGAAATTTCAGGTTGCTGCAATCTTTCTGATTTACAGAGGTGGCCTTGTGTGCCAGAGGAAGGACAAAGAGTGGTCTCATCCCCTTGTAAAGCTGTCTATGCTATAGGTACAAGGCAGTCTGCATATGGCCTCTGTAGGATCTGGCCTCCATCTCTAGGGTTTGGGAGCAACAAGAAGAACCACAGAGCTTTTGCCTCCCTCTGACTGCAACATCTTGGGACAAAAACCTTTGTATTATTTACCTTAGAGCTGCCAGGCATTGCTGAGGCACAGCCAGAGCTGCACCCTCTCCATGCATGATGAAGTGTGGCTGTGATAGATGCTCACACATCTCTCCTCTGCATCTGCAGGGACACTCCTTGCCATCCCAGTCCCTGCTGGGTCCCTGCCAAGTGTATTCTTTTATTAACCCACTGCCTGGCTTCATAAAAACCTCATGTTAAAAAAAAAGAAGTCACGTATCAGAAGACATCATCCCCTTCCCAGGGATGTGGCACTTCTCCCTGGATGCTGTACAGATCAGTCTTGTACCAATGTATTTGCCCCTCAGAAGTAACAATGCTGGCTATGAGGCAGTCCAAAGCAATGACTCCTCAATGATGTTCCCTAGTCTTGATTTAATTTGGAAGATCTTCACTTTCTGAGTCCTTACTTTTTCATATATGTACTGCTCTTCAGCATTTTGAAAATTATTTTAGCATCAAAGAGTCTTTTCTTGTTCTCCCTTTCAGAAAATAAAGTATGTATGTGAATATTCAAAATTCATATGATTATAATTTAGCTTATTTCTAGTAAGGGGCAGAGCCTTTTTAAAAAATGTCCCTATCAATGCTTGAAATGGAAACTTAGGAAACTAGAGTCAAGGGCACAATCCTGGTCACTGACCTGTCATTTATTATTATACATGATTTCTCACCAAAAAACACCATTCACTAAAGTCAATGCAGAGCTTGGGTGATTTAAGAAAGATATTTCCTAATGAAAAGTGTAGGTAATGGAGCTTAGTTTTCCATTCCAGTTGTGCTTTGGGACAGTAAATGGCCACTAGCTCAAAGTTATTTATATTTGTAGCTGGAGCCTGTACCTCAAGATGACCAGAATACTTGTTTAAAATGTAGAAATGGCATCCTATCACATGCTTGGGCACCTTCCAGCCACTGGTACCAGCTAAACAATTAAAAAAAATTAATTGGAGGCATTTATCCATGTCTCCTTTGGCTGCCACATGAAGAACACACACTAATGCTGGGTGAAATGTTACTCTAACCCCTTTGGGAGGATGGCAGCTTTTGTAGATCATTCATAGCACAAAGCATCTTGAAATTCACTGATAAAACTGTAATACCACACCCCACCCCACAATACACATAATTTTATCATTTCATTAAATATTTAGAGAATGCCATGACTGAGCACACTGCTGTAGAGATTTTTTAATCTGAATGAGCATGGACCTCTGCTCCAACAGAGTTTACAGTGGAGTCCTGGATCTGCAGATGTATAATATTTTCCTGAGTCATCCATGGAGGGTCTTCTTCTGTGGCAGGGATAGAAGAAGAGAGAGAGAGGAGATACACACATAAAAACAAATGATAAATGAAATGCTGCTGAAGGGTGCATGGGTGGTCCTACATTTTTTTGAGCATTAGTTACAGAAAATGCAGACTGCAAAGCCTTTTTTGTGTCTGTGTGGTTGGTTGAAATCCAGTTGAGTTCAGCATCTGCGTGGTATCTTGCTCCCAATGGCAGAGTTATGGTATATATAACGCGAGTCTGGGGAGGTCTGCAACAGATCCAGGACTTCTGCAAGGGATTGCAGGACTCCTTGAGTGAGAGTCACTCCTGCTGAGTTGCATTTGAAGTCAGGGACAGGTGTAGCTGAAGTCTGGGTGCAGGGAGTCTCACCTGTGCTGTCCATGGCAGCTTTTAAGACTGATGTCAGTCTTCTAAAGCTCAGGGGAGACCTTATCACTCTCCACAACTGCCTGAAAAGACACTGCAGAGAGGTGGGGGTCTTTTCTCCGAGGTATCAAGCAACAAGAGCAGAAAAATAGAACCAAGTTTCACCATGAGAGGTTAAGGTTGGATATTACTAGAAATTTCTTCTCCCAAAGGGTCATTTAGCCCTGGCACAGGCTGCCCAAGACAATTTAAAAGCTGTGTGGATGTGGCACTTGGGGACATGGATTAGTGGTGGGCTGGGCAGTGCTGGGGGGAATGCTTGAACTTGGTGATCTTGTAGGGCTTTTCCAACATAAACTATTCTATGTTTCTATGATTCTGTGTCCCAGCTCCATACACACTCTTCATAAATCCTGCATGGACTTGCTGGTAGATTTGGAGAGGTTTTCACATTTTGGAGGTTACCGGGTGCAACAGGTGACAATAAAGTCTTATTTTCCAGTTCAGTTATCTTTCTGACATGATAATGAGTTTCTTACAGCACCCCAAACATATTTCTAAAGATTAGCAAGAAGATGATTTTCTGAACATTTAAGTTTAATAACTAGATCAGATAGGAAATGCAAACCAGAAAATCTCATCCAGCTGCTTCTCCTTCTGTTAATGGATGGATACAGCCACACTCTGTAAAATCTTTCTTTGCAGACTGCAAAGCCAGAGTGGGTTGTTTGCTCAACATCCACTTGCTTCCCTGGGGCTTAAATGCCAATGGAAAGCCCCAGCTCTGGTTTGTTAATTGTCACATTTGTTTGACCAGTTCTGTTTTAAGAAAATCCTATAAAAAATGGTGAATCATTGTCTCCTGCTGATGTAAATGGTAATAGCTTTGACCCACAGAAGCAGTAGGACTCCTGACTTTTAATGACTTTTAATGACTGCTAAACTTTTAGATTTAGATTACTGGTTCAGCACCGGGTCTGGTGAAATAAACCCTCCCATGCACACCTTGGCAGTTCCCAACCTCCCAGGTACCCCAAAAGCAGCCATGCTTTGCCACCAGAGGATGAGGAGCAGGAGACAAAAAACTGCAACAATTCAACCATAGACTTCCCTGATTCATCAAAGCACTTAGAACAAAACATGTCCCATAAAGAGTATTTAAATGTGTGCTGAAATAGTTTAGCATATCAAGCCTGAGGGCTTGACTGTGCACAAAATTTCTCAGATTAAAGGTCTGGAATGGTTTTAAATTTCCCAAGGCTCTTCCTGAATAACTTTCTGTGTGCATGTGGATAGTGCAAAGCATATTTATCCTTTATCCTGCATGTATGTATCCTTCTGGTTTCTTACTCTTTGTCCCACCTTTTCACTTGTATCTCCTATGTCCTTTGTCATGATGAACACATGGACAAGTAGCTCCCATGCACACTGCAACAAGCAGATACTTGTACTCCAGTGCCATTTTTTAATGATTCCTCTGCATGTCAGACATGGTATAGTGGTGGCCCTGTCAGTGCTGGACTCAATAATCTTACAGGGATTTTCTAGCCTTAATGATTCCATGATTCTGAGCCTTAACAAACTGTTAGCACTCAAGAAAACCACACAGATTGGAAACATTCCCTTCTTTCCATATTCCTACTTGTCTTAGCTTGCAGGATGTGGCTGGGGTGTGTATTCTATTGCCATCTGTTAGACGTGGGGCAATTTCTTCTGTTAATTGGGCAGCTTCCTTTATCTCTTCCATGACCAATCCTCCCTCTGGGGAGACATCTTCTGTTAATGGGGCATTGAGTGTCACTGCATGACTGATAAAATTACAGCATCCCGTTGTGAGATGCTCCACCCAGAGGGAGGAGCCAAGCATTGCTACCTGGATATAATCTGAGACTTGGAACATCACAAGCAGCCTTTTTCCACTGGATTCCCAGAGGAGCAGCTGTCTTCTCTACTGGATTCCCAGAGGAAGACCAGGCCCATCTACACCACCACCAGACCTTCAGAGGAAGACTGCACCCTTCTACAGGATCACTGCTCCAACAGAACCACATCTGCCACTTCAGGAGCACTGCAGCCACCATTTCCAATTGGACTGCTACCGACACCCTGACCCACAGGGTGTCAGGTTGTATTCTGATTCTGTCAGTGTTGTTTTGTATTACTGCATTCTTATTTTTATCTTTACTTTTTTTTTTTTATTCCTACTAAAGAACTGCTATTCCTGCTCCCATGTCTTTGCCTGAGAGCCCCTTAATTTCAAAATTATAATAACTCACAGGGAGGGGGTTTGCATTTTCATTTCAGGGGAGGCTCCTGCCTTCTTGTCTTCCTGCAAACACCTGTTTTTTCAAACCAACACACCATTCCACACCATCACCTCTCAGCACCTGTTAAGGCCATTCACCTCTCAGCAGCAATCTTAAGACCATGAAGATCCTATGGAAGGACTCATCTAGCTGTGTTGTTTGCACAGTTCTGAGCACAGCAGGTGCCTACTGCATAATCATGAGTATTACAACTGCCACAACTTGCTCCTTCTACACCTATTGACTAATAACAACTGCATTATCTCTACTGCCCTTTAAAGGTTAAGGTAATTTGGAAAAAGACTATTTATATGGAAATCAGAGAATTGGCACAGCAAGTCAGACTGCAATAGATATACCAGGCAATTTCCCCACGTAAATAATTCCTCCCTGGAGAACCCTGACAAAACCTCCTCCTCACAGGTACACATTTTTGGGGGTCAGTGGGATGGGAGAAGGGCCAGGGAAATGGAAGTTTGGAGCAGTTTGAGTACTTCTGGGCAACTGTCACACAAATAAAAATGGACATACTGTGCAAAGCTGCTGGTAAAACCTGGTATTATAGACATAATATAATAGGAATTTGGGATTGTGCATACAGGGTTCTTTGCAGTTCACACAGGACCTTTTGTGACTTGTGTATATGAATGCAATCAGCAAAAGGACAGAGACACAAAAAATATCCCATATAAGTAGCTGTCCTGAAATAGACCGTAAGGAAACTGTTCTGACTAAAGCATTTATTCTCTTCTTTCCTTTCACCTGAAACCCACAATTAAACCAAATGAAAAAAAAAAATACTCAAGTACTTTTGCAACCAGCATCCATTTTTTCAGAGCCCATAGCTGGCAGATGTCTTAAATTCAGACTCATGAGACCTTAAGTTCAGAAGTCAGTTGTGCTTTTCTTTCTTACAGGGTTTTTATCTTACAGTTTTTCTTCCATTCTTTTTTTCTTTTCCTTTTATTTTCCTTGTTTTTTCCTTTTTTTTTTTCTTTGTTCTTTTGTCCTTTTTTGTTGTTGTTTTCTTTTTTTTTAACATTTTTCCTTTTTATTAACCCCTTTTTTATTTCTTAATTTTCACTTTTATTCTTTTGATGTTCTCTTCTTCTCTTTCTTTTCCCCTTTTCCCTTTTCTTTTTCTTTTTTCTATTTTCTTTTCATTTTAAAATTTTATTTTTCTTTTCCCTTCTTGTTTTTCTTTCTCTTTTTCCCTTTTTATTTTTTTACTTTTCCTCTTTCCTTGTATACATTTGTTTTTTTCTTTCCTTTCCTTCTTTTTCTTTTTCTTTTTCTTTTTCTTTTTCTTTTTCTTTTTCTTTTTCTTTTTCTTTTTCTTTTTCTTTTTCTTTTTCTTTTTCTTTTCTTTTTCTTTTCTCCTTCTCCTTTTTCCTGCTTCCTTTCCTTTCCTTTCCTTTCCTTTCCTTTCCTTTCCTTTCCTTTCCTTTCCTTTCCTTTCCTTTCCTTTCCTTTCCTTTCCTTTCCTTTCCTTTCCTTTCCTTTCCTTTCCTTTCCTTTCCTTTCCTTTCCTTTCCTTTCCTTTCCTTTCCTTTCCTTTCCTTTCCTTTCCCTTTCCCTTTCCCTTTCCCTTTCCCTTTCCCTTTCCCTTTTTTCCCCTTTTTTTTCCCTTTTTCCCCCTTTTCCCCTTTTTTCCCTTTTTCCCCCTTTTCCCCTTTCTCTTTCTTTCCTTCTCCTTTCCTTTTTATATTTTCCTCCCTCTTTCTCTTCCGTTTGCAGGCAATCACCAAGCCTCCAACCCCGAAACCGACCTGAAAGCAAAAACCAGACCTCAACATTTTCTCAAGGGCACCGATCACAGACGATCAGAGAAGAGGTTTGGAACCTGCAGGCTGACAGCAGGACGTGCTGAGGTACAGCTTGAGCAGGGGGCTACCTCGGGCAGTGATTCCCGACCCTCTCAGAGGAGCCAGATCTCCTGGCAGAGCGCGGTGAGTGTCCTTGTCCCTGTCCTTGTCCTTGTCCGGGCCGCTGCCCCCCAGCTCCGGGCGCGGAGCACCCCCGGCCGCGCTCACCTTCCGGCCACAACACCGACCCGCTATTTTTGTTGCTAATCACTGTTAATCATTAACCTCTCATTAGAGTAACACCGCTGAGTCCCCGCCGTGCCCGGGGCCGCGGCCGAGCCCCCGCCCGTGTCCCGGCCCCGCTCCCGAGGGCTGTGCCGGGATGGGAGCGGGCAGGGGATGCGCGGAGCCCCGCGGGGCCCGGCCTGCCCGCCAGGGCATCCGCGGGGCGCGGAGCCTTTTGTTATGCTAATCCGAGCTGACATCACTCCGCATATCAAAGCAGAGGGGCCGCATATAAGGCGGCTCCGGGGGCCTCCCCGGCAGAGCGGCCCCGGTCCCCGCGCAGCCCGCTCCGGGCCGAGGTAAGCGGGGACCGCAGGGCTGTGCGAGCCACTGCCGGGAGAGGTGGGAAGGGGACAGCGGCTCCGTGCAGCCCCTCGGAACGCCGAAAGTGAGGGGCTGGCCCAGAACACGGGTTTGCGAGGCGTGGGCGGAATTCCGAGGAGAGGGGATGCATCCCGGAGGATGCAGGGGAGTAGGAAGACGCTGGGGGGTTCGGCGGAGAGAGGATTCTTAGAGGCTGCAAAGCAGACCGAGGAGATGCCAGAGAGAGAGAGGCGGCTTGGAGACTGCAAGGGAGAAGGGAGACCCGGAGGATTGCAAGGAAAAGGGAGACCCGGAAAGATGCTTGGGGTAGGGAGAACCGAGGAAATGCGAGGGAAAGGGGAGACTTGGAGACTGCAAGGGAGAGGGGATACCCGGGGGAAAACAAGGAAGGAGGAGACTCGGAGGCTGAATTAAGAGACCTGACACCCGGCAAGGGGAAGTGTGAGTGCAGGAGCGAGGGGAGGACCCAGGGGAGAGGGAGACCCAGGGGGTGGAGAGACCGTGCCCGATGAGCTGCAGGGGAGAGGAGACACCCAGGAGTTGGATGGGACACTGGAGACCCAGGGGCTGATGGCAAAGGGGGGACATGGAGTTGCAAATGTGCAGGGCAATGCAAGGAGCTGCAGAGGAGAGAGGAGTCCGGGAGGCTGCAGGGTAGTGGGGACACCCAGGGGCTGCGAGGGAGAAGGAAGATCCAGAAGGCAGCAAGGGAGTGGTAAGACCCAGCAGCTGGAATCAACTCCACCACCAGCTCTATTCCTTTTCTCTGCTCCCACTCCTCACTGCAGGTCATCTGGGGATGTGCTACCCCTAAACCAGGCTGCTGTGTTCTTGGAGAGAGCTGCAGGCTGGCAGCAGAGTCAGGTGGATGTCTTTGTTTCCTGGATGGGAAAACTGGAAAAATGTGAGCTGAATACTCACACTTTTATGTACAGTTAAAATTGCCCGTTCTCATCCCTGAGTCCAGAGTCTTGGAAGTGTCTGATGGGAGTGTTTTCTGTATGCCAGAGCGTGGCTGGCTGCAAACAGCCTTGAGGTGAAGAGAAAAGAGAGCTTTGAGTTAAAAGCTGCTCCTGTTTTTAGGAGTCCACAGGCCACTTGCTGTTGGTTTGATCAGTGACCCAGAGCTCACCAGAGCTGTAAACATCACATCTGCCCAAAGTGTGTTCCACCCTTGCAAATTGGTCTTGCAAATGTAATTTGTGTTGGACTGAGTGGAAAAATGCATTATTACCTCTCCAAATAAAAGGGGTGCAATTGCATGCAAAGCTCACAGTTCTTTGGGTATGTATGGAGGAATTAGATCATTTTTCTTCCACTCCAGGAGTTGAAAAAACCCCAAACTGTGACTTTTTCAAGGTGGGGGGGGGGGGGGAGGAAGTAGAGAATGGTGTTGGCTGGTCAGGTTTAGTTGAGAGTGTTTAAGATGATCTGAGACATTTTACACCCGATTTTTGTGTTGTCCAGCAGTTCACAGGGGTGAGATAAGGGGTCTGAAATATCTAAATAGACACTGAAAGGCATGGGCAGGATTAAGGGTTGAAGGTTTCCAGTGTGCTTGTAGAGCAGTGGGAAGAAAAGGGCTCCCAAAGAGTAAAAGATACAGAAATACTCTGAAACAAGAAGCACGTATGCCTGGATGCTCATGGGAGCAGTGCCTTCAAGGGATGCATCAAACCCAAATCCAAGCAGGCATTAAGGAAAAACAATCCATGGCAATGAAATCCTGCCTCCCTTGTAGGCAGTCAGTTTTGTCTTGGACTTCAAGGGAGCCAGGAACTTGCCCCTAGAGGTTATTAAAATCCTTTGTAATAACAGCACTTCTCTAGAAACCCTTTAAGCCAGGCGCTGGGGTTGGGATAGCCAAAAAGCAGCCTGAATAGAAAAATATGCTGCAGATGGCAGAGAAAACACTCAGAAATATTCATTCTCCCCAACCCAATTGCTCCACAAATGGGAATATTTAGGCAGAAAGCTGCAGCTGGGCAAATCCAGAGGTGAGGATCAGGTGGGGTACCCTTTTTCAAAGGTAAGAGGTTTCCCAAAGCAAAGCTGACTGCTCCAACCATTCCCAGTCCCTTCCCAAACCTCCCTAAAGGGGTGTTGTGGGGGGATGAACAGTTGCAGTTTGGGTATGCCAGTGTGCTGTGCAATGGGTTGTGAGACTCCAGAGATGCAATGTGGTGGGCAGGTTTTTCTGTTTATTTTACTGTTGTCTTTCTCATGGGATGGGAAACCACTGCAAAGACCACAAAAAGCAGCCTGGAGCAGTATCTGAAGTGAGTAACTGAAGGGAAACCCATTTACTGCTATTAATACTGCTGCTAAAATAAGCAAGCCATGCCCTGAAGACAGAGAGGACCCCTCTAAGGATTTAAGTCCTGCATCTGGTTTGTTTATCTGTTTGGCCTGAAGAAGGAAAAAACCAACAAAAAGAAAAGGGTGTGAGGGTATCCTTGAGAGCTTTTTTGTCTCCTCCAGGCTGCTCCCTGGAGACAAAAATGGGATTTTATGTTTACAAAGTTGTAGCCTTTTCCATGAGCTCCAGGTGCCAAAGACTTGGAAGACGTGAGAGGCAGAGTTAATGAGGTGAGAAGAAAAGCAAAAGGTAAAGAGCAAAACACATTTATTGTAACAGATCAGAGAGAAACATCTGCAGGGCAAGGGCACCTGCATTAAGTAGGGAAATGCATTTTTTATTATTTGTCTTCTCTGCAGAAAAAGAAAGAGGAAAAAGAAATCTGGAGAGAACAAAGCAAGAGATAAATAGCTGAAGATTTGAGCTAATGTAAAGATCTATCTTTTTTTCTTCTTCTTCTTTCTAAGCAGTTGCACAAACTTTTTGGAGAGGGGAAGAAAAAAACCCCAGTGAAGTGAAGCAACGAATGAAGTCTTGCCATGTGCAGGGTTAAATGGAAACACACAATCAGACCATAACTCTGTGTAATTCAACCCATACGGTTTGTCTGTCTGTTGACTCGAAAGGTTGTATCGAGGCTTGGCAAGGGAGAGGACTGAGAAGGGATAATCCAAACCTTTTCATGATTCATAAGCCACTCCTCTGCAATTTGGATAATAGATTTCTCTCTCACAGTGACTTGCTAAACTTCAGAGTTAACCGTAGCTCGGGCTCTTTCTCCTTTCAGGTTTTTCATCTCCAAAAACGAGCAATACCCAAACTGAAGGAAAATACACTGCACAAAATATTAAGAAAACTCATTTTTTGAAAACAAATTTCTTTGGAGAAGCCGATTTCCTTTGGCTAGCAGGAGAAAGTGGAGAAAATGAAGCCAAGTCTGCGATTTTTCTTAGCTGGTTTTCTGCTGTTGATTCTGCAGACAGGGCTTTGCTACGGGATAAAATGGATGTAAGTATCTGGCTCTATCTCTGCATTTTTAATGCTTTTGTAGGAATTGCTGGTCTCTTACCTGTTTGTACAACAGCTGCTTGAGGCATGCTGTAAACTGTTTAAAGAGCACCAAGCACTGCAATTCTCCAGGCATTGATTGATTTCAAGTGTGTGTACTAGGGGCTTATGCTAACAATGTCTCCATCTTCTTTCTAAAATATGCATGATTTAGGTTCATTTGGGTTTTTTTCTCCTCATTGATACCAAGGGAAAGGCACACACTTGAATGCTCACATGAGCCACTTAATGAAGCTCCTAGCATTAGCTCCTGCTATGCTGGGAGACTCTCCCACCAGGACCCTTGGCTGTGCTGAGTAGGAACTGAGAGCAGTAGGGATGGGAGCTGAGATAATGCTGCCCATCTCCAACCACAAGGGATGCATGACAGATAACATGTTTTTTTTCTGGACCTTTTAACCTTTGGATTTTGTGAAGGGTGTTAAAAATGAGGTGAGGAGGGGGGAGGAGGGTGAAGAAATACCAGGGACTGTGGTCAAGTCAGGATTGACTTTCCTTAGAGGTAATGTACTGCAAAGTGAAAACATCACCATCTCATTTCTTTGCTTAAACAAGCAATCAGTTGCTTGCTGCAAAACAAACAAACAAACAGGCCATTCCAAAGCCAATCTGGTTTCACAACCTTGATGAGTGATCTGTCTTTTCTACTTGGGTTTGGAGCTGGGCACAAAATAAGTAAGGGAGTATGGGTTTGTCTGAAATGAGCATCTTTGGTAGAAAAATAGGCACAATACTCTGTAAGACTCTGTAGTGCATTGAAGCAAGGATCTTTGGGATAGGTGGTGAAACTTGGACAAGAAGTTCCTGTTTTACTGCTCTTTCTGCCACAGACTTCATGCTATGTCTAATTGCCATTCTGCTGTTCCAATCATTGTCACTTGAAGCTCTACTCATGCCACCTTTTATAAAGGCTTAAATTTGGATATCTGCAAATTAAGGTATCCCATTGGAGCCAGTGTTTTTACTCCCCATCATGCGGTCAGGGAAGATCTTCCAGATGGCAATTCATCTTCTCCAAACAGAGATATCCAACAGAAATGTAAGTGATAGCCTCTGGTGATGCTGTGTACTGCAGGGAGCTGTTAGAAGTCACACATCTGCCTTTCATATCCATAAAGAGAAGGATGGTGAATCTCTCCATAGGGTGTTTAAATGCATATGGTCAGCTGGGAGGAAGAGTCACCTACTTTAGGGCATCTTTCAAGGTGGCATGCTTGCCTGTGGCAGGAAGATAGGAACTAGATGATTTCTAAAGTTCTTTCCAACCCAAATCATTCCATAATCTTTCATCTGCTGTCTCCATACTCTAAGAGCCATCTTGGAAGTAGAGGAGAGTAAGGATCTGGTTTGCTCTTGACTGCTTTGGCTTTATACCTTGTAGTGGTCAGCAAGAGCTCAATTACATAACCCAGCTGTTTCTTTTCACCATCTTCCTCCAGTGTTTAGGCTCTCAGCTCTGCCTGTATCCAGCACCAGGAAAGGCAGGAATCTCTTTTCTGAAGGACATTTAGCAACATGTCCATGGCACTCCTTTGCAATGTTTATTTCTATGCAGCACAGAAATAAAGCTGTTTTGTGGGACCCTGATTCAGCAGGGTTTTTATGTGTAGAACCATGACTGACTGGAGGGACTTGTCCATATGCCTGGCATTGGTGTCCCACTTAGGCAAGATGCTTAATCATGAGTGAAAGGCTTGGGTTCCTTCGAAGGGCTGGGGTGAGGTGAGCTCTAGAAGGAACCTGATAGTAGGGTATGGACAAGGCATAGACATGAAAACTGCAGGGAGGCAGGGAAAGGTCCCTGATAGCTTTGCTGTCAAAAGCAGCCTTTTGGCTGCTAAGTGGTTAAGCTGCAAGGGTTTGCTTTTGGGGGTGAGTGGGGGGAGAAGCAGTTGGGGGCAAGATACCACAGTTGCTGCTCCTCTGCTTCCCAGCAGACATATCCCCCTATCAAAAAGTGAGTGGGAAAGATGAAAGCTGGGATTAAAGTGGTATTTGAAGCATGAATGGCATGCAGATGCACCACTGAGCTCCCCTCACACCTGTTTAAAACCTGGCAGAGACCTGCACTCTCTGTCCACAGCACTTTGCAGCTGGGATGCTGGCAGCTGGAAATGCACAAAATTATGTTTGGTTTTTCTTTTGTTTGTTTCTCCTCATTTCCCCACCCTTATTTTCCTATGGAAACACAGGCTAATTTTCCTCACTCCCCATCACTCTTTTTTCTTGGGACTCAGGGACTGTCCTTAGAAATTGCATGGGTAAGTTCTTGGTAAACAGAGTACCAAATACTGAGTAATACCTCAGACCTGCTGATCCTAGCTCTGGACTCATATTCTGGGTGCTGTACAATTGAAATCTTCTCCTTCCTTCTCTTGCTCATGAACAGAGAGGTGGGGAAAAAGACCGGATGAAGGAGGTGGAAAGTCCTGTGTGATGTTTTCAGCTGTGGGATTTTCTCACTGGTCTGCCCACTGCATCATTTTTGTACACATGTACACAAAGAGTCGAGCTTCAAAGAGGATTTGGGAGGGGAGGGGAGAGATAAGGAGGTGGGTTTCACCAGCCTGGAGATGAGGGAGTGACTGATAAGAAAGGTGATAGGAAATTTAATTTTGATTCAGTGCATGATGTAATTGCAGGGGGAGGGGAAGAAGAAGAAAAACACAATTTTCAGCCATTTAGGACTTCTCAGTAACACAAATATGCCCTGAAAATTAGTCAGAGCAGGGAGAAGGTAAAAAAAGAAATTATTTATTTTATTTTGCTTGGCTTATTTTTATGAGTTCTGTGTTTTATCCCCATCTGTTGGAAGTTGCTGTTGGACCCCACAAAACATCCAGCGTGGTGTGTGGACAGTCAGTACCTTGTACACATGCTCTTGCTCTTGTATACATTTCTCTTGCTGGAGAAATTTCATATCTTGTGCTCTTTCATCTAAGCTCCAGAGAGCTACTCAGGTGTAAAGCCAGAGTATGGCTCCAGAGTATGGTTCCAGATCTTTGCTGGATCAGGATTGTTGTGGAGATACAGCCTTCCTCATCAATGTATATGAGACCCTGCATCCTTTTTTTGCAAGCACTTTCCCATCCTGAGAGCAAAGCAGGTATATGGGGAGGTTACATCATTTTGTGGTGCTCAGTGTTGTTTTGTCACAGTGGCTGGGAAGGTGAGGCAGCCGTTGGTTTCATGAGATATGTCCTAGGGCCAGTGCATCTAGTAATTCTATCACCTTCCCCATCTGCTTTTGCAATCCATTCAGCTTCCCCAGGAGAGTTTGGGTTTGACCAAGCAGGTGCTGGAGCAACTTATTTGGGTAGAACTGAAAAACAGATGAGCATTAGAGGGAGCTGCAGCCAGATGTGCATACCCCAAAGGTGTGCAGGTGTTGGGATGTCCAGGCACAGAGTGGCTTCTGAGGCACTGCTGCCTCCACAGGGATTGGCATCTCCTGTGTCCCTCTGTATTGAATGTCCTCTTCAGTGTGGTTGTAAATAAGCCAAACACAGCAAGTGATTTGGGCTGATTATTTTTGGGTTTGTTTTGTTTGTTTTCTGTTTTGCAGAGGGTTTTTGTGTCTTTTTTTTTTGTTGTTGTTTCTTGGGGCTTTTTGGGGTTTTTTTGTTTGTTTGTTTTTGGTTGGTTGGTTGGGTTGTTTTTTTTATTGGTGTGGGGTTTTTTGTTTGTTTGGTTGGTTGGTTTGGTTTGGTTTGGTTTGGTTTTTCATGGCTTGCAGAATATGCCCAGGACAGCAAGTGCTGGCATGAGGAATACCATCATTTTTAGGTGGAGCTTAGTCACTTCAGGAAGTCTCTGCCTGTCCCCATTGTGGTGACCCAATGATGTCTCATGTGCTCTGGAACAATCCCCAGCTGAGCTCCATTCCCAGCTATTCCTGCACAATTCCTATGGTTAAATTGCAGCCCCTCAGAAGCAAAAGGCAGCTTAACCACACCTTTTGGTGAACATGGGATGTCCCCCAGCCCACCAACCTTGAGCAGCCCTTCTGCAGCCAGCAGAAAGCAAGAGAGAAAATGGAAAGATTTTGTGCTTCCTGGCAGCTCCTGCTTCTCTCCTTCAATAAGTTGTGGGAGGGAGCTGGGACGTGGAGACACGGGCGCCTGTGAGGAGACTGTCTGCCTGGCAAGGGACTGCTAGATGAGCTGCTGTGAAAGAGCTGCAGGATGAAATGGCAGGAGGGGAGTAGGCTGGGGGTGAGGAAACGGGAGTACCATGTCTTTGAAGTTTGCTCTTCGCTCCACAGGCAGCTCAGGAAAAGTTGACAAAGCTCCATGGCCGTCCTTGGCACTCCGTGAGCCAACTCACTGCTGGCATTGACTTCATTCAAGCTTGGACATGAAGTCAACAGCCTTGTGCCCACTACTGCCAGCACTGAATTTGGCACCATATCTGAAAACAGCTCTTATTTTAAGCTTTTAGTTCAGAGTTGGTTTCCCCCACACACACTTCTCTCCCTCTTCCTCTTCTTTCTTTCTTTTTTTTCTTTTTTTTTTATTTTTTTAACCACATAAATCCTACTTCTCTGTTTGAAAAGCCCTTGCAGAACCAGGGGAAGCATTTACCAGGGGATGTGGTGTCTTTCCCAGGACTTGTGGTCCCCAGACTGGAACTCATGCAGGGCAGGGTTGCAGGGGCATGGGAGACAACGTTATTGTAACTCCCCTACAAGCCTTTTCCAGATGAAAACCTGAGAAAATGAGGCTCCTGCAGATTAAAAACCTTCAATGAAATCAAATACAAACAGAACTCTTAATCTCTGCCTCTCTTTATTAACTTTTACCACATACTTCACTCTCCACAGCCATGTAATTTTGTCTAAATCTTTTTGTGTCACCCACATCTCTGCAAGATTAAGGAGTTTAGGAATAGGCATTAAAAAATGCCTTTTCAGAAAGCAAAGCTGGTAATTTGGAGTAGAAAGAAGTTCATGGTTTCACCAGCAGTCTCTTTGTGAGACTTTGGCAGGTCATGTCACACAAGGGGAGATGCCTTCAGAGAGAAGATTCTTTTACGCTTCCAGGGTGTTTTAAAGGACACCAATGTTTTGCTGCTCAATTGAAGGAGTTTTTTCTCCCTTTGGCTTGACCAGGAGCTTTGTCCTACTCACAGGGTACCTTGTAAACCAAACAATATATGACTTTCATGGATATCTGCTAACTTCTGAAGGTGCTTCTTCCTAACCTGCACTTTCTATGAACAGTCCTCTCATGGAGCCCAGACATGCAGGAATGGGCCCATACCTCTCAAAGGACCTAACACTGCAGAGCATTAATGCTTTCAAATGAATTTAATAACTGCCTGAGATAATTAAAGGAGTAAACAAATGTCATGATCCATCTATGCAGATTTCCTCTGTAATCACGTTTATGGTTTTCTGTCAGTATCCAGAATTTCAATTGAAGGACCTGCTGTGTATATATAGAAATCAGGAGATGTTTGGTTTAGCCCTGTTTATTTAAAGGGATGGATCAAATATTTGTATATTTTAAAAAAACATGAAACAACCACCCCTTGGTTTTCTGAAGAACGAAGGATGGGCCAGGAGAATTAAGTGAGAATATTATCAGGAGGAAACAGTGAAAAACAGCATTTCCAGGGTGAAAGCAGGTAAATCCCCTTTTCAGATGAAGAGTGTGAATCCACAGAAAGATGTTTGTCAGGGATTTTTTTCCCAGGTTGAGGAATGAAGGATGTTCTTCTAATTATGCCCTTGAGGGTTGGAATTTAAGGCTGGCTGTGCCCCACTGGCTCCAATTTCCCTCCCAGTGCTGGTGATCAGTGGAGACTGCATGAAGACAGGCCAGAGACCCACCACCAAATCCCACCATGGACGAGCCTCTCCCGGGGGATGTTTTTCTGTCCACAAATGGATATTGTTTCCCAATAATGTCATTGCAGGCAGTGGGTATCCATCCCCTGATGCTGCCAGAATTTAGAAAGCAGGGAGTGGTGGTGCATTTCCACAGGGAGGGTTTAGGTGACATGGAGTGAAGAAGATATTCCTAAATGTAGGACAGAGACTGGGCAAACCTAAGTTGTCAGGGCATGGAATAGATGACCTAATAGGCTTCTCAAAATCCTGATCTGTGATTTATAAATGCACTTTTCAGTCTCAGCAAGTGACTACAATAACTGAGTTTTCTTTTCCATCTCCATTACCTTTTAATTTTTCCTCACGGTGCTTGGAGATGTTTCCAATTATAGGTTCTCACAAGCAAAGACATGAGAAGTTTAGGCCTGGGAGATGCTCAGAAAACACCTTCCTGCATCTTGCAGTTTTATTCTTGGTAGGCTTCCTCGAGCTCAGCTCATTCTATGAGAAACAACCATTGCTGCCATTTACTGAGTTCTCACAAATCAGAAGGTATTTTCCTTCTTCCATGGAGTAAATGGCTTTCTTGTTGCACTATAAAACTGCTTCTCTAATGGTGCTACTTCAGGCCATCTGTAATAATACAGTCTCATTCCATCACATCCTGTTTTTTCACACTGAGGATGAGTTTCAGTCTGAATTCTGCTTTCATCCCTACCTATAGATGGTTATTTGTGCTTTTCATGACTTGTCTATAACGGTGAGACAGGGGTACCTCAATGTAGCCTTCCAAGTCCTTTAAAGAGGCTGAAGACCTCTGTAAAGGATCAGAAAATGTAGTGTAGGACCTAGGAGATATATGCATCCTTCTGGAGGGCCATCCAAAACATTCCAAGGCCTCTCAAGTGCCACCCAACACGTCTGATTAGAAACCTGAGATGCTGCCTCGTGGTACAGCCTCTCTCAGGGACTTGGAATGTTCCTCATTTGCCTGAAGCTCAGGCTGTGAAGTTCTCTCACTGCTCCTGCCACACCCTGCCTGTTTGCCTTCCTGCTGGGACATGCTGTTCTGGAGTTTTTATCATTTATGCTCTATTACTGATGAGCTGCTTTGGCCTCTTGCCTGATTTGCCTGTTTCAGGTCATTCCTGGGAATTGCTGATAGGCTTTCTGGGATAACTTTTCACAGATTCCTGGTGTCAAGTGCTCATATCTCATTCAAGCTCTGTGCTTATAACCATTCAGATGTCTTTGTCCCTGCTTGGTTTCTGGTTTTCCTATATAGAGCAGAAAATGAGCACTTCTAAGTCATGATGGTATCTTACTATAGGTCCCAAAAGCACAAAAGGCTAACTACTTCCTAGATGTGGCTTTTTGCTTTCCATGAGCTAAAGAAGGATCCTGAAGGACTACTGTGAGGTCCCCACTGTAGAGGTTTGCTGTCAGGTGGCAGTCATACTATTCAGAGAGTCGTGTCTCTACCTTCAAGGACATGATCTCTGTGTTCAGATAACTGAACACCCAGTATTATCACCAACAAGTTTTTTCTCCACCAGTTCAGATTCACATCTAAGGCAGGATGGGTCACCTTCTGGAGGGGCCCCTCTCCAGACAAGGAACATTGTATGCACACCAGTGTGTATGGGAACGTGATGAACTGCAGGGCAGAATTTCTGAGGATTGAATCATAGAATCATTTAGGTTGGAAAAGACCTCTGTGATCATTGAGTCCAACCAATAACTTAACACTGCCAAGTCCACCACTTTTTCCTTTCTCTTGAAATTCACTAGCAATGACTTCTGCTTGCAGTATGTTTAACAGACCTATTAAATATGTGTATGAAGTATATATTTATATAGCTTTCAGTGCAGTGGTTTCCCTTCCAAGTTTGCCACTGTTTATCTAGTGCCAGAAATGCCAAACTCCCAGTCACCTGGGAATTTGTCAGTGCTGGCCTATTCATCCCCAGCAAGGATTTAATTCCTCCAGTTTTCATTAGGGCTCAATTTTAGCTCTGTTTCCATCTCATTTAACTTCTGAAGAATGTGGATGTTACAGTAATAAAGTGAAATGCACCCCAAAATGTGTTTGCTAATAAGCCAAACTAACCAAGATGGCTTGGGATGAATCTGAAAGCCAATACATTTAACAAGCACAGAAGGAAATATGTGTTAAAGTTGTGTTGCCATGATCAGATGCCATCAGATTATTGATTCAGCCTGCTAGAAAGTTGTTTTTATGGGAATGAATAACTTTTATGACTACCCTAAGAAAGCCAAAAAGATACAAAGAGAGTTACACACTTGGCTTCTGCTGATCGTTGTGGGTGCTCAGGGAAGAAGAGTACGGCCCTGTGAGATGCATGTCAGCATTTGTTCTTTTTTTAACCTGGAAAAGTTGGCAATTGGACAGTGGAAGAACCACCACTGTGGGATGTTTTTCTTTTCTTTCATGGTAACATATGTGCTGGTATTCATGGATCCCTTCTCAGATTTGGCTGTGGTGCTCTCTCTGCACATACTCCCACTGAGCTTTTGCACTATGGTTTTTGGAGACTAGAGAAACAGACTTATCTATCTGCAACAGCGATGGAATCGGTAGAGGCCCTTGGCATTAACTCTAAGTGAAAGCATATGTTTTGCAAATTTGATGATTTTTCCCTGGGCCTTGCAGAGGATTTTCTCCATAATTAATTACATGACATTTAGCATAATCCTTTGAGAGTGTGTGAGACAGATGCTGAATACAAAATACTGATAACACCAACGTTGCTTTTTTTCCCAAATGCCACAGTCTTGGAGGATCCAGATTTCTTTTATCATGGACCTGATGGGTCATTTTTTACTCTGTTGGGAGGTCTGTGCTCTTCATTCTTCAGCAAACAACCTTCCCCATAGGATTTACACATCCGGTTGACTTGACATATACCCCTGGAGCTTTGTGCAGCCTCCCCTCAGGAATGGAGAGAATTGCACACTGCTAAAGGGTGTTTCTTCCCACCAACCTTAAACACCTACTTTATATGAGATAAATCACTCTTCATAGTTGCTCATCTTTCTCACCAGCTTTATCTAAGCACCTATTTAGAGAAAGCTTTAATTAAGTCAGGTGAATGTAGACGGCTAGACTGTGTTTTAATGCTTTTTTGCATGTGCTTGTCTCCTCAGAGCTCTGTCCAAGACTTCTTTGGCTTTGGCCCTGAATCAAACCCAGCACTGCAAGCAGCTTGAAGGGCTGGTGGTTTCTCAGGTGCAGCTGTGCCGCAGCAACCTGGAGCTGATGCAGACCATTATTCAGGCAGCGCGGGAAGTGATAAAGACCTGCCGGAAAACCTTTTCAGACATGAGGTGGAACTGCTCTTCAATAGAGCTGGCTCCTAACTACCTGCTGGACTTGGACAGAGGTAAAACAGCTCTGCTGGCTCACTTGGGACTGGAATCAGTAGAGTCAGCCTGTGTGTGTGTGTGTATGTGTGTTTGTGTGTGTTATGTGTGTGTGTGCTGGAGATAGGAAGGGTCTTGCTCCTGGGAGGCCATGGAGGGACTGCAAAGCCTACTTGTCCTGTTCTCTGAGACCACATTCATCATTATGGTGCCAGACATGCCCAGAGGCTCTGGGATCCAAGATCTTGTCTACCACAACTCTTACAAAGCAGGCCACCGTTCTGGTCTGCTCATCCCACTGGGAGTCATAGGATGAGCAAAAGGAGGCAGGAGAGTCCACAGGAGGGCTTAACCCCATGCTCCAAGAGCAAATCACACCACAATGAACAAGATGCCTAAATCCATGTGATTCCTTGCCCTGCTGGGATGTTGTCTTATGTTGAAGAGTTCACTTAGATGTGTTCCAAACTAGTGGTGCCATGGGACACCTCAGCTGCAGTCACTTGGTGTGTTGGCTGCTCTGTGGGACACTGACTGTGTGAGTGAGTCTCTTTTTCGGGAATGTTTATGTGGCCCAGGAGGCTGAGCTGGAGTTCTTGTTTCTTTCAGGCACAAGGGAGTCAGCATTTGTATATGCCCTCTCTGCTGCTGCCATCAGCCACACCATTGCCAGAGCCTGCACCACCGGGGACCTCCCTGGCTGTTCCTGTGGTCCCATCCCAGGTGAGACACCTGGACCTGGGTATCGATGGGGAGGATGTGCAGACAACCTCAACTATGGTCTTATCATGGGGTCCAAATTTTCAGATGCTCCCATGAAGATGAAAAAATCAGGATCACAAGCCAATAAACTGATGCATCTGCACAACAGTGAAGTAGGGAGACAGGTAACAAATCCACAAGAGTTATTGTACTTGTACAATCATCTGTAGTGTTGGTCACGTGGTGAGGTTCAGTGTCTCTATCAGCTAGCAAAAGGAGCAGGTTACTCAAAGAATGCTCTGAAGTCCTTTGGCCTGCTGAAAATTGTAGCTGTATAACTCACCCTGTGACTCAGGGAGTCCCAAATGCTGTTATCAGCCCTGTTTAACCGTGGGTGGGATGTCTCATTGTCCCATTTGCACAGCCAGTGTTGGCTCTGGCTCTGCCTGCCCCAGGAGGTGTGGTGGGGATGGGTCCCATCGTGCTCTGCCAAGGGCATTGTGGGGGCAAAGTGCTGTGTAAACATGGAGGATTGTCATCTGCCAGATGCATCCAGCAGCAGTTGCCTCCAGCCATCCCTGCAGGCAGGAGGGAGGATTTTTTTTCCTTTTTAAACTGCTATGCTAGTGATTATTCTCATATCTGGCACAAGCTGCTTTTAACAGCTTGCATCCAGTGGAGGGATAATATTTACCATGTGCAGTGCCTGGTGTGCACTGATGTGCAAATCCCTATAGCAGCTGTCCATACAGCTGAAGAAATGGATGGGGGAGGGCTATAAAACTGACCCCTGCACCCATCTCTGAGGCTCCAGTGGTTCCACAGACTGCTCCTACTGCACAGCTTGGTCTTTCCAGGGCTGCCTGTGCAGACAAACTTGGAGCATGCTGAGCTCATTGGGAGCTTGCTGTGTAGCTACAGGCTGAGTCCACCTTTGCAGAGCACAACCATGCTGAAGTTTCCCTCTCTGGCTTTTTTTTTTTTCCCTACAATTCCCACACTATTTGGTTTGTTTGCTTGGGGTTTGAGGTTTTTTTTTTTTTAATTTTATTTTATTTTTGTAATGTCTTGATTTTTTGTTTCAATTGCAAAGGGCAAATTTTTGTTTGGGACATTGCGTTGCCATGGCTGGTGCATTCAGCCCTTCCTGGCAGCATCCTGCCATATCCCACTGAAATGAGAACAGTGCAGAATCAAAGTAAAAGGCTGTTTTGGCCCATGACCAGCAGAAAGGCAGGGTGAGAGTGCACTGAATTCAACAAAGCCATGATACCTCTCTTACCAAAGCCCAAAGCTGCTGGAGGTTGAAATTGATGTTAATTATCTATTTATGGAATGTTTTGATATTCATCTCTTTAGGAATTTAGAGGGTGGAAATGCAGCCCAATATAGATATCTAATTAAAATTCAAAATACTCTTCTGTCATCTGGCTGCAAAGGAGCCCTTGTGAAAGTAGTCCTGGACTGACAGTGATCACCAAAGAGCTGTGGGATCTCATTTGCTTTCAAAGTAGCCATTCCAGACTGCCTGTGCAGAAATGAGAACAGTAGGACTTTTCCATAGCAGCTCCTGCTAAGGAAGCACCTTCATTAGCAAGCTTGTGGGATGTTTGGCTGTAAGAGAAGGGCATTTCCTAACTCCTGCATTCCTTTTTGCAGGTCTTGAAAGCCTCTCTTGAAATGAAATGTAAGTGCCATGGAGTTTCTGGGTCATGCTCTATCAAGACCTGTTGGAAAGGCCTTCAAGAACTGCGAGACATTGCATTGGACCTCAAAACCAAATATTTATCTGCCACCAAGGTTGTTCACCGGCCCATGGGCACACGCAAGTACCTTGTGCCAAAGGATATTGATATCAGGCCAGTCAAAGAGACAGAGCTGATTTACCTGCAGAGCTCACCTGATTTCTGCATGAAGAATGAAAAAGTGGGGTCACATGGGACCCAGGACAGGTGAGGACTTCTGCAGTGGGTACTCTGCACTGTACTCTGCCCCCAGAGAGGAAAGGGCAAGAGGGGAACATGCATAAATAAGGGGCAATCAAGGAGGTGACATGCAGGTAAAGCACATCTCTGACATACAATATGGTTTATCAATTCCTAACCCTGTTCATGATGGCTGTGGCCAAGACAGGGCTTGCTGACACATTTTCCATTACACAATCAGGCACAATGTACATTTCAAAACTCCCTGGGCAGCTTACGTCCATGGGAACTTGTAAGGACCAAGCAGCTGCTTTATACTGTGTTGAGTCTCAGTAATTTCTTGCAGTCACTGCTGATTAGAAGAGTTGTTACTCTAAGGCTCCCCAAGCAGGCAAATGTTAACCCAGTTAGAACCAGCATTCCTAGATTGCCTTAAAAAAATCCACCCCAAAACTGCAAAGATGATATTTAATTTTTTTCTTCTATTGCGTATCAAAGGTCCAGGTGTGTTTGTATTGCTTATGACTCTGCAGAGGAATTTCTTTATTGCATTAGTATTGGGGATTTAAGGTCATTATGGTCAAGCCCAGCCTCCACTGGGCAGCATACTGTCCCCTTTCACAGGCAGCAAACATGCCTTTCTCTTCCATCATCTGTTTAATTTCCTCCAAGACAAACTAATTCAACATTTCAACAATCTGAGCATCTCTAGGTGGGCAGACCCATCTATCTCTCTAGAGCTGAACCATCAACAGCCAAAAAAGTGTATGTTTCCAGAATTTTCCTAATTTTTGTTAGGTGGCTGCAATGGCTGGATTTCAACTCTCTTGCTGGTTTACCCTTCTTTAGATAGTTCTCATAATTCTTCTTTGCTCTTTCTGTTATTTCATGGTGGAGGCTCAGGCAAGTGGCAAGGAGTGTGTGCCTGGCCTATTTTGGGATGCCTTCCTTTTAATGTAGTGGACATACTTGTATTTGGACCATTATGGTTCAATGAAGAGAAGATTTTGCTGAAATGAAATTACCCAAATGCAAGATAAGACATAAGATAAGATAAGATAAGATAAACTATATATGCATCTGGGAATGTGGGGACATGGGTTAGTGGTGGGCTTGGCAGTCCTGTGGACTTGGTGATTTTAGAGGGCTTTTACAGCCTAAATGATTCTGTGATTCTGCATCAGCATGTAACTGGTGGAACTGATCAGCAGATAAGACACCTGAATGAGACAAGATTGTCTTTTTTGTCCCCTGATGCTTTATGACAGTTAATGTCCTGTATCCTCTGACATTAATGCCTGGACTGCTCTACAATGGCACATATCTGACAGCTCTGTGGTGGGAACACCAGGCTGACCTTTATCACCTATTCAGTGGTGGAGCATTAATTATCAAGTGAAGATGTTTATAAGTCACTAAGAATAGCTAGGAAAAGGCATGTATTGAAACAGGTTTCTGAAAGAAAATGTCATCTTGGTGGAAGTGAAGTTTTTGTGGATTTGTATGGATCTTGTATGATATTTGTGCCTTGAAAATGATCTCTTTGTTCTGCCTTTCTGTTTTGCAAGGAAAAAAAATTGGTGAAAATTATTTGGAAATTAGTTTTATAGGAATTGCATTAAATGAACAGGTTGTGTCAAAACAAAGTTGAATTCATTACAGATTTGCCAAGTAAAACATTTTCCATGAGCTGAAATCCTTTCAAGGGACAGGGAGGTGTGACTTCTTCATCTAATCTTATTTTACAGCAGATTTCAACTTTTTATCCCATCTAGGGATGAAAAATATGTCAAGGTCCTGAATGACTTTTTTTTCCTTCTGAGGAAAGGAAAATATGTGTTGCAGGCGTCCGTTTATCCCAAGCTGGATGACAGCCACGATTGTGAACCTGCCAGCCAAGGGTCCACAGGAAGTGAGATTGAGTGGGGATTTAGAGGACCAAGATATTAAGGTGGGAGGGGATGACTTTCAAAAGGAACTTGTCAAAAAATACTCCTCATTCTCAGATGTGCAGGATGGTGATGGCCATGGGAGGGGAGGAGGGTGAGATATTCCCGTGCTGAGCTTCAGGCACCACTCAGGCCAAGTTTTTAAGATCATGTGTGATTGGGCTTGTTTTCATTACAGTCCATCTGCAGCCTCTTGAGGAGATGCCTGGTGTTTCAAAATTGGCATGTGTTATACGAGCCATAGCAACTCCTTTCCTGAACTAAATTACTAGTGGAAATAAATGTAAAATACACACAGTGTGTTTGAAGATTGGTCCATGCTTCCTGGGAAAGGGAGGAGATCTTCCCTAGTCTCCTCCTCCCATGGATGCATTTTTCTCTTTGCAATTTTTCTCTCATGAAGAGGGCTCCTAAATGCATTTTAAATGTGGGGCCTCTGTTCCAGCCTGCTGCAGGGCTGCAGAGATAATGTCTAGTTACAGGGATAAGGTAGAAGGAGCACAAAAGGAATGCTGTTAGAGAGAGGACATGGCAAAATGTGTTTTATGCTTCAGAATGATGTAAAAATGCTCACATGGGAATAGATCAAGCATGTTTTTATTTAATGAGTCATGTCCTGGAGGCAATTGAACATTTTATCTTTATGTACATAAAATTTTTCTGAAGGTAGATCCCACTGTTTCCAAGTAGTCTAGTTTTTAAGGCCAGTCATGCCAATGAAGTAAAAAAGGGGTATTTTTGTTGTGATCCCTCTATTGGTCTATTCTGTCTTCAACCACCTTCCCATATCCTTTCTGGCCTTTTTCTGGTACAGGGTTCAGTCCATGCCTGGGCTGTATAGTGCGGTCCCCCATGTCCACAGCTCAGGGATCTTTGATCTGGGCATCTTCAGTACTTTCCAGCCCTGCTTGCTGCCTCCAAAGGGATTTGGAGGGGGGAATTTGCCACTAACACCCCATTTTCCTGTTTCTTGATTAAAATATTCATGTTGATGCATTTTTGTGACAAAAAATGAGCAGTTTTGCAGCATATCCAGGGAAAGTCCTTTTCCTCCTCCCTCTCGCCAAGGTCTGGTTCTTGCTCATAGCATGCTGGAAACAGGATGGAGGTTGATGGTTAAGTTGCAACACCTTGGATGGGTTGGAGTTTGCTGTATGCTGTGGGAAACAATCCTGCACTGCCAGGTGGGAGGAAAGGATAATCTAATTGGTGATCCCTCTAATGTGAGGGATCATATTATGCAGACTTATTGTGTGTTTTTCAGGCCGGAAAAGGAATTACTTTGTAGATGAACCATATGAAAATCCACTCAGAAAATGAGCCCCCTGTTACTCAAAAGCCTTTTAGAGCTCTTTCCTGAATGGATTTCAAAGCCTTCTTCAGAACAAGCCTGAAACATTTTCTAAGACACTTTGGACATTCTTAGCTTGTTGAAATTTAGAAATGGTTTGGAAATCTGCATGCCTCCAAGTGCTCAGGGTATGTCCAGATTTCAAAGTCATGGAACTAAACTCAAACCTGAGGTTTGAGGCCTCTTTGAAGTGCTGAAAAGCTGATTAAGGAGCTGATTTTTGCAACTGGTATCCAAGTCTCCTGCAAACAAGACTTACTGCCACACTGACTCCAGCCAAACTCTGCTTATATACCACCATCACACTTTCATAACCAATTAAAAATGGTCTGGAGAAAAGTCTAAAGAAGCTGATCTGTTAAGCTGCAAGTAAAACTTTCAATACAACAAATCAACCACTGGGAAAGAAATGCAAATATTCCCCTTCTCAGAAATTTCTTGGACAAAAGCACTTTTTCATCTTTTAATAAAGTAGTTCAGTTGCTCCTGCCGGAAAAAATCACTACCAGCTTTGAGTAAATGAAAAATAGTGGCAGATTTTAAAATTGAGATCTCTTTTGTGAGAAAAGAAGCAAAAATATTAATCTTTTTTATAAACTGGGTGCAATGTATCATGTTTCAAAGGCTATTTAAGTCTCCCTAATGAATCCAAAGAAAGGGAAATTCTGCCATGCATGCAAAAGCATCCAGCCCCTGAAACCTTGCGGAGATAACAGAGCTGTTTATTACTGATCCTTCCCAGAGCAGTCTTGGAATCAAGCCAAATGTGGGAAGGAGCTCTCTTAGGCTGCAGAAATCAGGCTGCAGCAAACTATGTGCTGCAGCCTGGCTGGGTTTATCAGTCACCACTCCTCAGCTGACTCCCTGTGGCAAGGAGTGCGGCCACTCTCTGGTGGCTGCTCCTTGCTCACATACCCTTTCTTTACTCCAATATAAAATATTAGTCACAAATGGCTTAGGCTGGTATGCTTTCTTGGATATGAACATACCTTAAGTTGGCTGAGCATGCATCTGCTGCTCAGTTTTCAGTGTTCAGTGGCAGCTCTTGATACCACTTCTTTCCTGCTACCCCAAAATTATGCTCTGTATTGTGTATGAGGATTGTTCAGCCTGTGGAAGAGAAGGCTCTGGGGAGACCTAAAAGCTCCTTCTAGTGCCTTTAGGGGCTCCAAGATAACTGGAGAGGGACTTTGGACAAATGCCTGGAGTGATAGGACAAGGGGGAATGTCTTCCCACTGCTAGAGAACAGGGTTAGATGGGATATTGGGAAGAAATTATTCCCTGTGAGGATGTTCCCTGGAACCTGTTTAGAGAAGTTGTGGCTGCCCCATCCCTGGACATGTTCCAGGCTATACTGGATGGGGCTTGGGACAACCAGTGGAAAGTGACCCTACTCATGGCACGGGGGTTGGAACAGGCTGATCTTGGACTCCATTGTCCTCCTGTGCCAAGCACTGGTGAGGCTGCACCTTGAGTGCTGTGTTAGTGTTATTGCCCTTGCTCCAAGGCAGACTTTGAGGTGCTGCAGTGCATCCAGAGAAGGGCTGTTGGAGGGGTCTGGAAGATAAATAATACAAGAGTGACTGAGTACTGGCATTGCTGAGTCTGGAGAAGAGGAGGCTCAGGGGAGACATTATCACACCCTACAAATCCCTGAAAGGAGATTGTAATCAGGCCGTGGTTGGTCCCTTCTCCCAATCAGCAACAGGACGAGGAAATGGCTTCAAGCTGCGCTGAGGGAGATTAAAAATATTTTCTTCAGTGATAGATTCATTCAGCATTAAAACAGGCTTCCAAGGGAAGTCACCAGCCTTGGAAGTGTTTAAAAAAATGAGTGAACATGGCACTTGGTGATATGGTTTAGTGGACTTGGTGATGTTGAGCCCAGAGTTGGACTTTATGATCTTGGAGGCTTTTCCTGACCTTAATTAATTCTATTCTATGATGCTATGATCTCCAAGGTTCCCTTCCAACCAAACCACTCTTTGTTTATGTGGGCAATAAAATTTTTTGGCAGAAGCACACATATGAAGTTGGGGAAGAGTAGCAGTTATGGATAGACAACAGCATTTGATGTTTGTTTTTTGTTACAGCTTCTTTTAGTTTCTGTTAGTGAGGGCACAGGATAAGATGAGCTTTGAGTGAGTTATAATGTGTTCAATGATAGTTGGTTTTGGAACAGTTATCAGATGCTACTATTTTTTTAATAAGATCTAACAAATTCTGAATAAGAAATAGCAAATAATGTTTTTGTGAGTGTCCCAGAAGAACTGGAGGAAACCTGCTCTAGCTAAAGATGTACATAGCAGGGGGCGGGTGGACTAGATGGCCTTTAAGGTTCCTTCCAACCCAAACTATTCTATGATTTTATGCAAATCAGAAAAACATTCACTTTCTGTTCCTCCCACCTTATTTAGGGGTTATTCCTTCTTTCCCAGGGCAACATGCTTGCAGCTGGTGCCCATTTCAGTAAGTAGGCTGGCCAGCAATGCATTATTTTGTTATCTTAGTTAATGTGTGGGGAAGATTGAATTCTTTCTACTTTGAGAGACCTGGATTTGATCATAAAGTTTCCTGAAGAGGTTAGTGAATAATAAATTCATTTGTAAAATGAATAATTTCACTCAGTAAAATTGCAAGGGATAATGAATCTAACTCTCTTAAACATATTTAGTCACTCTGCAACCAAATGGCATTTGAGTTAGAGAAAATTGGGTCTGGGAATGATTTTCCATGGACCTTGGTCTTTTCAGGAGCAAGATTGAACTGACACCACCTGTTACTGAAGATATTTCTCTACTCTGGTCTTAAAAGCAGTTTCCCTGAACAACCTGATCCAGGGTTTTACAATCTTCAGTGTTAGGCTTTTCTTAATCAAAATTTAACTAAACATAATCTAAAATAAATCTAATAATTTCTTGTCCTCTTTCCTTGGCATATCAAGAACATTTTTTCTCTCCCCTTGTAGCAATAATCTTTTATAGAGGGGAAGACACCTCTTTTAACATACTTCTCTAAATCAGTTCCTTCATTGTTTTCTGCTTTCTGAACTGCTCCTCTGGCTACCCTGGAAACATTCCACATTTAGCTGGACCTTTCTCAAAGTGTTCTGCTTACTTTGCACTTTAATCCACTGTCACAAAATATCCTCAACTCCTTCTTCCCTAGCATTGTCCCCAAATTTTTAACCTCACTCTCAACTTCTCATTAATGAAAATACAGGCTAATTCCAAGACCTCTCTTGACATCTCCTCACTGACATATGCTGATAACTCTTTCTTGTACAGTTGTTTAGTGTCAGTCTCCAGTCATTCCTTGTGGATGAGAATGCAATTTAAAAGTAGATAAGATTCATCCCTCAAAATCTTACATGAAGCTGTGACCTTGATGTATTTTCAGGAATGTCCATTGTGTTATATATCTCCTGAGGGATTTGAATTATTTTTCACTTTCTTTCTTTTATATACTGCTGCATTACTTGACATTACTAGGGCAAGGGGCACCAAAGAAATAAAGAGGAATTTTATTTAAAAGAGAAAAAAAAATTACACAGCAGTACTGTGTTCTGGGATTTGGGACTGCTGGACTTCAGGGCTGAGGGAATCACACAGCCAAGGGGATGAGTTGTCAAGGGAGGAACATCCCTTCTGTCACCCCTAATGCAACAGCCCAGGTGCTGGCAGTGTATGAGAAAAAGGACTACAGAAAGTGCTTAGATTTATGTTTTACTCCTGTAACAGCATCTCTCTCATCCACTGGGAGATGCACTGGGCAGGAAGGCAGTTGCTGTGCCCCAGAATGAGTTTTTTACTATCCTCCTTAAGAAGTCCTTATCAATAGGACTGATGGAGGGAGGTTCCAGCAGGTAGCTTATCACTGTCAGTATATGTCATAATTGTGGGTGACAGCACAGAGTTGGCCTCAATTTGGATCCCAGGTGCCAGCTGTGCAACCAAAAAAATATGTATCCTATCTGCTGATGGGACAGATAAATAGGGATTCACAATGAAGTTATGTGACATTGCTAAGTTGGATTTCATCAATCTTAGAGGTATTTTCCAACCAAAATAATTCTGTGATCTCCCCCTTTTAAAATTAAAATCCCTACTCTCCATCTGGGGGAAGACTCTTAGAAGTTCTGGGGTGTCCTTCAGCTCTGCTGAGGAGCCACCCCCATGAGGAGGCTGTATGGTGTATTGCAGTGCTTCTGCAAATGAGGGCTGGAAAGGGGACATTTGGGACAGGCATATTGAGTGGGAGTTGTCTAGACAACACTGCTGACCTTGTGACAATGGTAAAAGCCTGTTCTGGAGCCAGAACTTTGGCTGGGATTACAGCCGAAGGATAATTTCTCAGCAGTCTTCCAAGTGCTTCTAGAGGTCACAGTGTTGTGTTACGATGCAGTCGCCTGCCTTCATGTTTTCTCTCCAAGGCTCAGGAGGAGGGCATTTCTCTGAGTTGCTGGAATTGTGCTGGACCAGGGCCAAAACAAATGAGATTGAACTTAACCCACCAGTGGGGAGCCTGGTGAGATCACAACTGTAGGCTCTGGAAGCTGATGTTCAGGGCTGCTTCTGTGGGTAAACTCTGGTCTTTGGAGTTGTCTTCCCCCACTGGCTGAGAAACAACCTGCTTCATCTTGTTTAATGAAAAATGAATCTAACTCATATCCAGGCCTATGCTTTAAAACAGAAAACAAAATCTCTGCTTACTGGCATTGTCAGGAAATTTTTCTAAAAGCCTATTTAGGTTTATGATGGGGTCAAAACTTTGTTTTGGCTATTCAACCCAACCAATCTGAATGTCCCCATTTCCTGATACCAAACTGAGGGAAGTTTGAGGATTTATTTAATACAATTTTTCTTTTTTCCTTTCTTTGTTTCAGACTTTGGGCAATGGGAAAGGTATATGGGAAGGCATATCTTCTACTAGAGTCCCTTTTTTTCCTTTCTTCTTTTTCCTTTCCTTTTTTTCCTTTTTTTTTGGCAAACCACAGGAGTGGATGGAGGGAAAGAGAGAATCCCAGGTCCCAGTACAGCAGGTAGAAGAGTTTTGCTTTCTATTTTAATGGGGTAAATATCACTGCTGTGTGCTTTGTATGTTTGGGGAGTGAATGTCCTCAGTGGTGAGCTGGAGTCAGAGTGGACCCGTATTCCTTTTCTTGGCATTTTAGTGAGCTCCCAGCATGAAGTGACGTGGATGCACTGTGCATCCCTTGCCAGACTTCTGCAGATTCCTCATCCTCCCTAGGTGAACCTCCAGGAAGCAACATTTCCATCCACTAGCAAAGCTAAGTGAGGTTGACAAATACCCTCCCCTCTTCTAATGTCAACACACCTATATTTGAACCTTTGCTCTGAATACTTGAAGCATTTATTAATACATTTATGAGGAGCTGTCTGGAGGTTTCTTGTGGAGGGGCCCCAGTTCACAGGGACACTAACAAGGCCTTTGGTTCAGCGTTGGGCAAACACATTCAGTGTGGCTGCACACTTCAGCTTTGGTAGAGGCTTTAAAAGGTTTTTAAATATTTACACACACTCCTGAATGAGAGTGAGTTTGGGGGCCTTTAAACACTGAACCTGTAGAGGAATGCGAATCAGAATAACAAACAGGAGGCAGAAAAACTTGAAGAAGAGCAAGAACAAAATCTCAACGCTTCACTAATCTCATAACTTCTCCTAAAGCATTACCTCATGAGCAATTCCTGTAATTCTCATGGATTTGTTTTCATCTGTTAACAGATGCTTAGCTCAAGGGTCCAACTGATGCTCCTCTCTCCTCTTCCTGCCCCAAAGCAGCCTTGGAGTGTTTCTGTCCAAAATAGACACAAAATAGCCACATAGAATAAGATTTAGGAGAGATGTCAGCAATTACCCCACTCAATAAACCACCTTTCTTACAGCAGTTTCAAGACACCATCAAGTTCACAGCCCCATGGTGTTGGGTACACAACAAAAAGGCACAAGAATCTGACCAGACAGGAACTCTTCCATCCTGGGTTGTCTTTGCAGTCTGTGGAGAAATGGTGTCTCTAGGACATGGTTCATCGCATTCAAAATTCAATGCCTGGTACACTTTCACGTCCAGTGAATATTGGAGTATTTTAGGAAATGGGATAGATGTTTTTTTGAGGACAGATAAGAAATGGTAATCTATGGATCAATGAAAGAGATTCCTCAATTAAGGAGTTGCTTCTGAAAACCTCAAACCATTCACTGGCAAGCAGACAAAATGAGGGAACCCAACACAATAGCTGATTTATCCCACTGAGTCTGTCTTTAATTAAAAGCAGAAGCAAAACAAGCTGTGAAAGTCTGTGTGATACTTGGTGACTTGTCATCCTTCCCTGTGCTCCTGCCACACTTCCTGTTCCTGGGCCAGGAATAAAGGTGTTTTGGGGCCAATTGCCCAGCTGCTCATGCCATGGTGGGAGAAAACCAAAGGGAAAAATGTTCACAATCCAGCCCTGCTAGTATTGATGGTGATTTCCCTGATAGGATCAGTGCTGCATAGTGCCTGTAACAGCCTGCTCAGGATTCTTCCCAGCCTGGGATCCTTGGCATGGAAACTGTTCAGGTATTATTTGGCTGTAGAGTTCCTCCTTTGCTCTTTTCAGGTTAGGCAGTGGTGGACAAATACCAGTGTTTGTTCTTTAGGGTGTCATCTTCCTCTGTGGTGGTGTTCACAGGGGTCCCAGGATGAGGGAAGAGATGAGAATCTTGACTCCATGTTTCAGAAGGCTGATTTATTATTTTATGATATATATTATATTAAAAGAAAATGATATATTAAAACTATACTAAAAGAATAGAAGAAAGGATTTCATCAGAAGGCTAGCAAGGAATAGAAAGGAATGAATAATAAAATTTTGTGACTGCTCACAACCTCAACACAAGTGGCTGTCATTGGTCATCAAGTAAAAACAATTTCACATGTTGGGTAAACAATTCTCCAGATCACATTCCAAAGCAGCAAAACATGGAGCAGCTGAAGCTTCTCAGGAGAAAAGATCCTGGCAAAAGGATTTTTCACAAAATATGTCTGCGACATTCCTCCATCTCCTTTCAGACAGTTTTGGAGCCTGCCTGGGTGGAAACACTAATTGTTTGGAATTATAATGATGATGATGATGATGATGATGATGATGATGATGATGATTATTATTATTATTGAGGTATTCCAATAGTTTTGCCTGCCTGCTCATGTGGGAGCAGGCTGGCCAGCAGTCAAGCAGCCTGGATGCTGCCAGGCCCAAACTGAGAGAACAGGAGTTTAATGTTATTTTGGGTGTCATAGCAGGTGATTGCAGCCCAGGGCTTCCCCTGGCACCCTTGCAGGCACAGGGGGCTGTAGGCTGGGTGCTGGCTGTGCTGGCTTCACCCAGTGCCCTGCAGAGCTGTCAGGCCCAGCAGCACCACACAGCAGGGGCTTGGGAAAACCCAGCAGGAATTTGCACTTGCTCACAGCTTTTTCCTTCTTCCAGGCAATGCAACAAGACTTCCAACGGGAGTGACAGCTGCGACTTGATGTGCTGTGGCAGAGGCTACAACCCCTACATGGACAAGGTGGTGGAGCGTTGCCACTGCAAATATCACTGGTGCTGCTACGTGACCTGTAAAAAGTGCGAGAGGACTGTCGAGAGATATGTGTGCAAATAAAAACTCTCCTCTGCACACCTGGGAGCTCAGGCAGCAGCAGCAGCACCCCAGCACTATTCAGAGAAGACATCTCCTTGACTAGACACCGTTTATCTTGTAAAGACACTGACTTGGGGAGAGATGGTAGGAGGAAAAGCAACAATCACACCAGTAAAAATAAGAACGTAAAAAAACCTCCCAAAAGACAACAGACCCACAAATGTTTCTCCTCACCAATAAAATGCTCTCTGAGAAGACAAAGCTTCATTTGGGATGGTATCTTCTTCCAAAATATTTCCTATGGTTGCCAATGATGTCCAGCCATCAAGTGCCTTAGTATTCTGAGAAATAAATATGGAAACTTCCCCTAGGGGGAAAAAAAGGCACCATTTGTTTGACAGTAACTAAGATTCACACCAGCCTGTGCCTTCTAGCACAGGTACTGAGTCTCCATTAGGACCATCCCACAAGGGAAAATGCTACAACTTTTCAGCAATAACTGCCTTTGTTGCCAAAGACTTAATTTTCAGCAAGGAATCATCCATTCTGAATGATAAAAAAGTGGAAAGATTTCAGGTCAATCCTCTGAAATGAACAGCTAATTTTAATCTTTCTTTAACACAGGTCTGCCACTTTGATTGCTGAAGGAAAATATATCCTTGATTTGCCCAGGCTGGACAAAATTCAGCCATGAAAAAAAATCCCCTGGAATCCTGGAGGCAGTGAGAGTAGGGTAGGCTGAGAAGGACTTTATGGGGTCCACAAGATAGCAGTGGAGGCTTTAGGATAAAATAACAAAACGAAATCCAAGTCCAGTGGGAAAGTAAAGGAAAACAGCAAGCTCCTGCTCTCTATCTCTTTGCCCTTTGGGTGTGATACCCTTAGTCACTGACATTCTTCCACATTGATCTATCAAATCCTTGGGGAAATATGCCACTGGCTTCTTCCCCCACAAAACTATTGGTCCAACCTCAGGAAACTGCAGAGAGTGGAGCAGCCCTGGCTGTAGGGAGCAGATCTATGGAAGTCAGCAGCTATTGGAAGTCAGCATCCCTGGAAGTCAGCAGCTATTCACAGCAGGAAGGAATGGGAACGTGTCAGTCCTTCACCTGGCTCTGCCCTGACACAGCAGAGAACCACTATCTGTGGCTGTACATATTTTCTTTTGTATGCAGATATACAGAAATATTTATATCTTGTGCTTTCATCTACTTTACTTCCTACATAAATATATCCTTATATTATAAACAAGCATTAACAATAGTATGAAATAAATGCTGAAGTTACTGGTGCAACAGCAAAATGTTAGATTATTGTTTCACACTTCTACTTGGAAAACAATTCTGATTTTCCTCCCAAGAATGGGAAAAGAACATGGTTTGAGGCACTCACTAGCACAGGGATAAATAAGTTTCTTTATTCCCTGTCTCCCCAGCCTCTTAATGTTGAGCAGAATTAGCCAAGAAACAGTCAAGAAAATGGAGCATTACACTTGGAGAAAGGAAGAGTCACCATTGCTGTTTTGTTTTTTTTATCAGCAATCACTCTCATTGGTAAAATTTCCCAGTGCGCCTGAGGAGCTTAATAACAAACATGGCTCACCCCTCTCATGTCATGGTTGGTTGGCTTCTGGCTCCTGCACATGGAGAGGAGTTGCTGTGCAGGGGAGTTTTTAACATAGCCTACCTAGGCTCCCTTATTTGCTTTTTTGTTTGTTATCATTTGTTGGTTTTGTTTGTTTGGGGTTTTGTTTGGGGTTTTGTTGTTGTTTGTTTGTTTTCTTTGTTTGCTTGGGGTTTTGGGGGGGAATTTTGGTTTTGGTTTATTTTTAGTGGTCATCCAGCCCTGTGTACTGATTATGAAAAGTGATGTTGGAGAAGGATGCTGCTCCAGGAACAGAAGGCAGCAGAGCTTCTGATGTCTTTCAGATCATTCTTGAGTACCCTAACCCCATACAAAATGCTGTAAGCAGCCAAAAAAATCACTCCTACACAAATGTAGAGGGACTCTGTCACTTTCCTAGGGGGGAATATGTCAGCTACACCACAATCTTTCTCCAAATCTTCTTTTTTTTCCACTTAGTCAATCTCTAGGGGGCAACTGCCTCTGACATGTGTGTGAGCAGCCCTGGGGAATTGGAAGAGAAAAGCATCATGTGCTATAATAGCAAAATTAGAGGCATTTTGTTCTCTTCAGATATTTTGCTTTGCTGTAATGGGTTTGGTCTTGTTGCCTCTTTCTATCCCCCAGTTATGAGCAGGCAAAAAAAGAGTTTTCATAGCTTGACAGTGGTTTGTGTTATTGTCACCTCATAAAAGCTGATGGACTAAAACATCTCTGCAGTGCAGTGATGAGTGGTGGGTGCCTTTAGGCTGACATGCAGACAGGCTGGTGGCACAAATCCCACTGCTCTCCAAGGCCAGAATTTGGCTTCATTTGATATGTAAAGAAACCATCCACTCTCATTCTTTTAAGGAATTTTATTTTTATTTCCAGTTTCTGATGATGCCAACAAGGCACAGATGTTCTGACTGAAGAAAAATTTGAGCATTTCAATGCCATTCTGTAATGACTCCTTTTCTTGCTCCCTTGCTGATGTCATGAGTCTTTCTGCTTGGTGAAAAACTAGTAAAAAGGAAGAAATTGTCAATGCATACACTGTTTTCAGCTGCATTTCACTCTTCCCATGTCAGACCTGTGATCCTTGACTAGCTTTCTCATGTCAGAAGAAATCATCACCTGTAATTAAAAGAAGTGAGTAAACTAATTAGGCATCTGCAGGTCTATCAGGTGGGAAATGAACTCACAGCAGAACTTTAGCCATGCCACAGGTGTCTGTTACTGAAGATGTTGACCTGAAATGGCTGAATTGTTTGGAGTTTTGCAGTTTGGGGCAACCATGTTCAAAATCTCTGCTGGCTTCTCCAGATAATCCATCATGGGCTTCACCTGAACTTCACTTCTTTGACAAAAAAATCTGTGTGGCCCTAGCCCATGTCATAGGCTGTTAGTCTATGAATTAACAGTGTTACACTGCTTTTGCCATAACTTCTAAATTTCAGGGCCCTTTTTTCTCTGGAGCAGCTGCACACTGCATTAGGAGTGTGCCCAGGGGGATGTACCCTCCTAAGGTGAGAATCATGCACAGGGCAAAGTCTGATAAACTGCAGCCTCCCTTCTTACACAGGCCTGCTTCATCCAGCCAGCTAGGGCCATCTCAGCAGTATGATGGCTTTAAACTGAAATAAGATAGGTTTAAATCAGATGTTAGAAAGAAATTTCTCCCTGTGAGGTTGGTGAGGCCCTGGCACAGCCTGCCCAGAGAAGCTGTGGCTGCCCCATCCCTGGAAGTGTCCAAGGTCAGGTTGGACAAGGCTTGGAGCAACCTGGTCTAGAGGAAAGTGTCCCTGCCCATGGCAGGGGGTGGAACCTCTAAGGTACACCACTTCTAAGGTGTTATGAGCTTCTAAGGTCCCTTCCACCCCAAACCATTCTGTGATTCTATGATGTCCCTCTGGATGCTCTGGCACTTCCAAATTTTTCAGAAAATGTCTTTCTATGAGCAGTAGACAGTACTTTCTGCTTTCCTTTCCTTTTAATAAGAACTAGGAATAAAGAGAGTACCTGCAATACAGGGCCATACCAGTAGAACCACTCCTAGTACATCTTTCTCCTTGCAACCTGTCTCTGATGCTTCACTCCTTGCATCAGCAGCAAAGTGCAGAGAGGCCAGAAAAGTGTCACATCTCTCAATTTCAATTATCAATACAACAGTGATCCAAAACAGAATGGCCGAGCTATTTCTGCAGTCTAGAGGAAGGTGTCCCTGCCCATGTCAGGGGGTTCAAACTGGATGATCTTCAAGGTCCATTCTAACCCAAATCATTCCATGATTCAATATTTTTTTGTGCATGTGGTGTGTGAAAGATATTTGGGAGAACATTTGTCACAAACTAGCTCTGCAAGGAAAATACATTCCTCCTTCCCTTTCTCAGGCTTTCAGCAAGCAGTTTTCAAGGCTTTGCTCTGAAACACTGAGATCCTTCAGCTACTGCAGAAATCAGCTTAATTACTGTGAATGTCTTTGTCAGGTGATGCTGTAGTTCCCTTCTTATAACATGTCTTACCACATCCCAGCAGCTGATATAATTTAGCCCAACTCCATGTCATACTACATAGTACTGTTGGTTTACACTAGCTGGCAAAATACATATGATTTATTCCCACAAACACTATTATTTCACAGATTTACAATATTACCCCTGATGGAACAGCCAAGCTATCCTGAAGAGTATTATGCTATTTTAATAATTTGAAAAAAAAATCTATGATTTAATAAAACAGTTTGGACTTAATGCTATTTTCAGATCTGAGGTTTTAGACCCTGTATACATCTGGTTGACTTTGTATTTTTTGATTAATCCCCCCCCATCCTTACCCCTTCCAGTTTTATACCATTTAGGTTTCTCCATAAGATAGGCAAATGCCATTCATGATAAAAAACTCCCATCTGATTGTGTATTTAATTCTACAAAAATAGAAAGTGTCTTAATTATACTAAAGCAGGCAGCCCACAATATTTCACATGCAGCTGGAAAAGCCCTTGGTGAGGGGGAGTGAGGGAAGAAGAAAACAATCTGAATACAATTAGAAGTGTCTCTGTCAGGAAAGTGATAAAAGAGTCCCTGAGGGACCATCCCTCTTCCTGCTAGAAAACAGATCCCTGTAGACAACCATTATCATCCTCCAAGTGAGACAGACTTGTGCTGCCCAGCTCTGGGCTACCTGTTTGGGCAAAGTGCTGGGAGGAGGCTCTGGAGGTACTTGGGAATATGGGGAACAAGAGGAAAATTCAGGCCTGGGATTGATTGTTGTTAGACCTTCACCCTGTGACAAAGGATTTGGCTTTCCCTGCATCAGACAGGGGGTTGTGAAACACCATTGTTTTATTCCCAAGAGCAGAATGGAACTATAACAGGCACAACTTTCTCCCCTGCAAGGGAGATGGAGCAGAAAACAAGATTTGGGAGAGGGGGAGAAAGAACAGGAAACTTAAAATCCACCTGAGATTAATGACTTTAACATGCACAACATATTTTGTTTTGTTTTACTCTCAGGACCAGTTTCATCAGTCAGAGAGAGTTTGATTAAATATCTCAGCAGAGCTTTGGTTTATTCATCTAAAGAACAAATTACCCTCTCTTCATGGAAGCAGCATTAACTGTGTTTTCTAATTGTGAGAGCAACAATAATAATAAAAATAGTAACAACAGAATACACTGTGGATTTTTTTATTTCCTCTTTTGGTAAGAATAAATGGACAGTATTTCGTCTGTATTGTAAATTAAATTAGTTTTAAATTTTAAAGCTACTTTCTGGGCTATGTGGAAAGTTTTCTCTTTTTTGCTCTTTTAAGTGGAATTTTTCAAGGTATCTACCTGAACCACATTGTCTTGAAATTTCTTTTAAGGCAGAAGAGGGTATCACATAACTGCACAACTGCAGGAGCTGGGATATAAAGGGATATGCTGCCAGGAGTACAGAGCTTAGGAGAAAGCCACCAGATCCATAACATAGCACCAGAACCCTTGTGCTGCTGTCAGTGTAAGGATGAAATTCAGATCTAAGAATTGTCATTGGTTGAGTTACTCTGTGAAGTCTGCCCACTCTCATGATGTTACTATAAGACACTAAATGACACGAACATGATGCTGTTCCCAAGGTAAAAAAAGGGGAAGTTTATTTTCTGACTCCAACATTTATAGTTTTCCAAGAGTGACAGTGGATTTGAGGGTGACAGTGCCACCTCTCCAATGACACTGGGCAAACCAACAGTCTATCAAATTTCTCTTCTTCCACACAACAATGTAAAACATTAAGTTATTTACAGAAAGTGTGTGAGAAAGTTCATCACAAGAATGTAAATATCAGAAGGCTTAGAAAATCTCAAAAAATCAGGGCGACAGCATGACACATGACAACAACTTAAAAAGGGATGGCTCACATGCTTGAGGCTAAAGGTGTGGATAAGAGATTTCCTGTATTAGTGCCAAAGCACAAAAAACTTGGATAATCAAATCTTGTAAATGCCAGGTATCAATAGATCTCTATAAGTGGTAACTGCTGACAAATGGGCTTTTAAAAATGGAGACCCATGTTTCTTTTAGATTTTCTAATTTGTTCAGTCCGGGATAAGGTCTGGAGCGTTGCTCAGTGGTGATGAATGATGAACTGGAGTAAAGATGGAACTATAAAAATTAATCCAGGTAAAGTTGGGTGCTCACAATCGTGTGTTTGTCTGAAGCTCTAGGATGTGTGACAGCATAATTTCAACATCCTTGAGGATTGGCTGCTTTCTCAAAATTCATGTTGTATTTCAGAGGAAAGAGCAATTTAAGATCTGTTATTCTAAGAGGCATCTTTCCTTCTCCATTGTTTCTCATCCCAAATTTCAAGTTTAAAATTATCCTAAAATAGGTTGAAATTTGGGATAAGATCCTATAATCTGTGCCATTATGAAAGCCATTAATAACAGCAATGTCATCATCAGAGGAAACTGGTAGGTATATTTTGAATCATAGAGTGGTTTGGGTTGGAAAGGACCTAAAAGCTCATCTCATTCCAAAGCCATTCCTCCCCATGGGCAGGAACACCTTCCACTAGAACAGTTTGCTCCGAGCCCATCCAACCTGGCCTTGAACACTTCCAGAGATGGGGCAGCCACAGCTTCTCTGGGCAGCCTGTGCCAGTGTCAGTCAAACACCCCCAGGTCGGTGAGGTCCATCGTGCACTGAGGGATCCCAAACTTCCTCTGCTGCCTGCAGACACTGAGAACACACACCAACTGCAGCTACTTTCCACTCAAGATGCAATTAATTTTACAAAGTGCTGCATGTGTTGACCAGGGGCAGGAACACTGTTTTCTTTTCTAAAAGTCTGCTCTGCCCAGGGCTGCTCTCCTTGTACAGCTCAGACACATTAAAACCCCACCTCAGGGCTCACCTCTGCAGGTGCTTCCTTCCTTGCTGCCTGTGAGCTGTGGGGGGTGGGGGCTGCAAGTGGGAGATGACAGCAAGCAACTCCACACTTGAGAAGCAGCTCTTGGGTATGACATAAAATTGTTGAGATGACACCTGCAAATAATGGCCTGAGTTAGGACAGCAATAGCTCCCCAGCTCGCCCTGACTCCCACACACAACTTTTCCTCCACTGGATGGAAGACGCCTCTCAGCAGTTTGCAGTGAAGCATCTGGTGCCATTTGAGGCACTTCAGAGTGACTTTGCCCTCGTGAGAATTCTCTTCCCACCAGGGCTGGAAGAGGAACATCCAAGGGACACCCATGGCATTTCAAGTAGTACTGACATTTAAGCTAATTCGATCGCACCCCTGCATCTGGTGATGCAAGGACTTGAGGACTGTTTCCTCCCTTCACAGCACTGGTCCCAAAAGCTCTTCCAGGTCTACCATGAACAAACAAACTGGATGACACTCAAAAATGAGCTGTGCAAAGCCACCAGGCTCATTCTGCCTCATAAGTGCCATTGGCACCCACAGTCTGGGTCTGACCTCCAGATCTTACAACTCCAAATCACCAAGAGGGGTTTCTGAGTTAAACAAGACCTTAGTATAAAGTCACAAGTTGTTGAATGAACTGCCCCAGCAGGAATTCATTGGGCAGATTTTGGAACAATCTGTTCTCAGCTCTCTGCAATAAAGATATTTTCAAAGTGTAGAATTCTGGAATGCCTCCAAAGAGAGGGTTGGGATGAGATGAATTATGTCTATTGGGAGTTAGTGTGACCCTTTTCATGTAGATGGCCATTGAGCAGATGTTGGAAGTCAGGTGGAGCTTATCCTTAGCCTGATGTTTGTCATAGGGGTCCTTTTGTTTTGGTGTTTGGTTTTGTTATACACCGAGCTAATTAGTTATTAATTGTAGCTGGACGATCAGCATCAAAGAATGAGCCTATGTAACTCCCATGCTCAAAATTATTACAGCTGGTATCTGTTATGTTACATAAATTGCTTAATGACACTTCCAAATTGAACAATGAAGCTCAATGAATGACATCAAGCATTGTAAACATGTGAATTTAGCTGGTTAGACTCACTTTTCTCCCTTTCTCTCCATTGGAGGGAATATTTTTATCTTGGTATTTGCACAGAATTCCAAGGAAACTAAAAAAGTTACTTTTCATGTAGTTTGTAAAGAAAATCAAACCATTCAAACACACTGCCCACCTCACAGTTGCAATCAAATGTCAGATTCAAGGCCCCTGAACTTGCCTCATATTGATAATTGCATTGTTACAAACTAACTTTTTTCCCCCCAGCCATTAAGGAGGATATTTCAGATAATAAAGCATAAACAAAGAAACTTCAAAGAACAAAATGAATGCCATACAGTGACTGTGTTTTACATGAACACTGAATTGCTGGCAGAGGATTTCTCCTTGCAAAATATTTTCCATTACTCCATATCATCTGGTTAATAGCCTAAGTGCCCGAGTTTACCTTCAGGAGATTTAGATAAACTGAGAGATCTTCCTGCACAGAAAGACACTGACCATTCTTTTAACATCATGCTTTTTCTCCTCAAAATGATCTTAGCCAGTCTAATGAGATTGACCTTCTTTCCTTTTAATATTCTGCTGGTGTTTCTGAACATTTCTGTCAGTGGTGTATGTACTGGATGAAATACATGAGAATAAAGGAATCATGAAGAATCATTATATGCTCCAAAGGTAAAAAAATCATTGGAGCTGTCAGGGGTTGATATACTCCAAGTGCCTTTTAGACACCTAAATTCAGTAGCGAGAATTGAGTCTCATGAGATATATTTTGGCTTGGTTTAATCCAGAACAACTGTTTTTTCCCAGTTTTAAAATTCATACAGATGTATAAATAGGCTAGATATAAAGAAATTTGGTATGGAAATTCACCAACATTTTTATTAAATAATACTCACGCCCCCTTTTAGCACAACCAAACGTTGCTCCACAGATCTTGAATCCCATCCATTTTCTCCTTCTGCACCATATCCCACATATTTTCAGCAGCTGTCATGCAGAAAGGCACCCAGAGTGAGAGTCTCTCATCTTGGAGACCCCACACATGAACTAACCCAGCACTGTCTCCATGATGGATGGGTGCAAGGAAGGGATGAACTGGCTCTGCTTCCTCTGCCATTCTACATTTTAGCCCAGACTGGAGGAGGAACATTCGATTTGTATTTTAGCTGGTTTGCCTCTGAGATCTCGGCAACCTCACCCAGTTCTGGGTTATAACTGAGCCCAGGACTGGTTCTGCTGGGTTTTATGTTAAGGGGCTTTTATCTGTTCTAGCTGAGGGTAGGTAATGGAGTTATGTTAGAAATACAGTGGAGGTGGGTTTATGTTTATCATCACCCTGGAACTATGACTGACACAAAAAAGATTAAAGCAAAAAAGACCAAAATAGAACATCTTGCAGTTTTCAGGGGTTTTTTTTGAGGCATAAGTTTTCAACTAGGATTTGCCTTGGCAGGATAAAGTACATTTTCAAGCTCAGCTTCTTAATGGGCTACATCTGCTTAATGTAATTTTGCATCTGAGCTGTGTGTCTTGTCAGACACAGGCACAGTCAGAGCTGAATTCAGCAGTACTCACTTTCCCTGTAATCAGATAAACTCAGCCCAATAAATCAGTTTTAATGCTCTCAGTATCACAATGTTATCATTGTGAATTATTCAGTCTGGGCTTCCCAAACTTTCCCATTCTTTCACAATGAAAGGAACTGAACTCTCAAAATATATAAATTAGTTTCTCTCACTTTTTCTTTCTGTCTTTCCTTATTTTCTTCCCTTTTCTTTCTTCTGCTTTTGCTTGCTTTTCCTGGCTTTTTTTTTTCTTCCATTCTCTCTCTTTCCATCAAATGACTATATAAAGTAACTCACAGTTACACTTCTATAAAGTCTAGCTTTCTGCTCAAAGAGAAGCTATTTAATTAGGCAGTTGTGGCCTACCCCTCAGTGTAAATCAGAAGCAATAATTTATACCAGCTGAACATAGGAATTCTGGTGCTTGGTAGCAGATTTTTGAGGGCCTGTCTTGTAAAGGGCATTGGACTGTGTATTATATTAGCCAGAACAACATTTTGTAAAAATACAGTTGTATTTTATGCCCTGATTGGGTTTTTTTTCTTTTCCCCTATCCTTTGTGTTCCCACATTGTTTTCAAACTAAAGAAGTGAAAAGATGGACCCACCCATCTTTGCAGAACAGACAGGAGCTGGGTGATAGTGGCCTGAGTATTCCCTCCTACATCATGGCCAAGCTGAGGTGCTGGATATCCCATACAAGGCACTGACAGCTGGAAGGCCCACTGGAGCCCACAGTGCTTCACAGGGACCTCAGGGGCCTCCAGAGGCATCTGGAACTGTGATGGATGGATGCAGCCCACAGGCTGCCTACTCAGAAGGTGGAAATAGGTGTCCAACCAGCATAGGATAGGATGGGAAGGACAGTATAGTGTGAAGGAAAATAGGATGCAGCATTTGGGTATTTAATTTTCTCACCACACTGATGGATCAGTCCATGGGACAAATGAATTCAAGGAGTGAGAATGAATATATGTACCTCTGATTAGGAGCATCTGAGAACCCATGAGAATTTTCTGCTCCTCTCATATGATAAGCTTAGGCCTGGCAGAAGGTTAGGAAAGGCATGAACTCTTGGGAATGGCAATATCCTAAATCTCCCAGCAAACTTGGCCAAGAATTTGCCTCTCAGAGCCAGGAGCTGTAGGAGAAGTGGCAAGTTCTGCTAAGTTAGCAGAACTGCACTTTGGACCCTAATTTGCTAAGGATATGAGTATTTTTTAGCATTCTTCTTCCATCCTCATGAATGTGGAATTTTCTCCAACCTCCATCCTTTCAGCTGCCGCCTTTTCTCCATGTTCAGTTCCAGCAAACTTCTGCAGTGAGTTGAGATTTCAAGAACATCCAAGGTGCACAATATCCTATCTGCCTAGAAATGCTAGTTCTGTCATTGAGCTCATTCATCCTGGATTCCCTTCAGAAACTGGCATCAGGTACATGTTTCATCCTTGTGTAAAATAGCCCACATCTCCTCTGATTAAGGTAGCACACTGCCAGAGAAATTCAGCATTGGTCTTCTAAATGATCAATTATATTTGGGATACTTAGAAGAAAAAAACAAAGTACTTGTATTCCTTGTGGAGAGAGGTGAGTTAACTTCATTATTTGAATTAATTTAGTGATAATAATCCCAAACTCTTGGACCTGATAAACTCAGAAAAGTCTGGCTAAGTCACCTTTGAAACATGCTAAATGTTTGGGCCTAGAAAGTCAAAGAAAATAATTTCTCTGAAACACCAATTAATTTTCCTGCTATCCTTTATGCTTGGTTACAACCAGGATTTCAAAAGAATGTGCTTGAGAGTGGAAAACCACAATATCCTTTAAATATGGTGTCCAAGCTATGTCTGAACATTCTGTTTGGACTTTGACCAAGCTGCTGGGCTTAAATCCCAGCTCTGGAGCTACCAGATGGACCACATTATTCTCACCTGCAGAAACCCCATCAGACAAACTGTTTCTACCAAAACAGGTCTGTTGGTCATGGAAGGCATGAGGTGCTAATGGGACACTGTGTTCCTGTCACAGGTGCCATGTTCCTTTGGGTACCCATCCCAGCTTCTATTGTACTTGTTTTTAAACTTCCCTGGATCAGAGAAAGAGGGAAAGGTCTACTGGAGACACAGCCCTGCAAGCAGCTGGAGCAAGGCCAGATGGGCATGGTTAAATGAGGACCACTGATGCCTGAATGAGACATCTCAGCACCACAGCAGCCTGGAGTGTTCCACAGGGGAATGTCTCAGTCCAGCCAACAGGCACTGCCAAAGAGAGTGACACGTGTTAGAAATCACACTTCTTTTTTAAACCCCAGTGCCTGTGCACAGCCCTGAGGTACCTGCAGCTTTGGCTGCCTTTGACTAGTAAATAAACCAGGCTGGATCCTGTTCACTGGCTGCCCATGGCAAGTGGCACAGGAGAGCTTGCAGCCAGATGGGTTTCATCACCTAAACAGATTACTTCACCCCCACTGAGTTTTGTCAATGGTCCTTGGCCTTTGCTAGTATCCAACATGCCTGGATGATGTCTGGGGCTCACTAGTGCTCAGCCATGATCAGGACTAAGCTAAGGTTTAAGCACTCTTATGTAGTCATGGAACAGAGCTGGAGACATTGTTCTGGCTCTGGCTGACTCTTCAATACAGACGTAGCCTTGGAAGCTTAAAGCATTTTGTAACCCTTTGATTGCCCTTTCCTGAAATTGTACATTCTCCCCTTGGGCTCCTGTCACCTTCTGATATCCCAAGAGATGTTGGCTAAAGACCTAACTACTTTGTGTGTCCTGAACCTGTCTCCCAACAGCTTTATATGCTGTCCCTCAGTCCTCCTTCTACAAGAGAAGGTTCTTGTACTGAAACAGATCCCTCTTCATCCCTCCTGGATGGCCTTCCCACACATCCTCTCATTTTCACATAGCTATCACCCTTATAATCGTCAAGGATGCATAACAGAGGCAGAAAAGGGATATCCTATTATAGCGGTGGCCTGAAGTCAAGCAACACACAGGATACAGGTCTCTCCTTTTATCCCTCCTCAGGGAACATCTGCACCTCTATTGTGCTTGTTCCTCCTTTATGAAATCCCTTTATATGCTGTTCAGAGAGAGGAGAACACAATGAGGACCAGGGATTGATCACAAAATGCTTCAGAAGTGGTTAATTTCCTTGTCTCAGGAGCTCAGCTAACTTTGGGGACTTGGTTTTAAGAAGAAACTTCTGAGAGTTTCATTGCATGAGAATTACCTGGGCCACAGAGGTCTGGGCCTCAGGTGGAGGTCTTAGCCCCATGCCTGAGTGCATGGAGAGTTCAGGTTTCACAAGAAGAAGTCTGCAGGGGGAGTAGAGGCCCATCTGTCTTGAGAACTAAGCAGGAGTTTGGGGAACCAGTCCACAAGACCTCCATGGCCCCACGAAACCTTGTCATTTTCCAGCACCCTCCATTCCTGCTGCATGGATAGGAGAGTGAGAAGCTGAGCTCCTCAAGCATCTGGGGAAATGAAAAACCAACTGGCTTTTCTGGCTTCATATCAAAACAGAAAACAGATGGAATCTTTGTACTGTGGTTTTCTTCCTCACTGGCAAGCAGATGTTGTAACCTTTTCTAGAGCAGGTTGGAGACATGGGCCCTCTTCTCTAAGATCTGGCCAAGCTCCCTGCCAGGAGAAGGAATATTAAAAGTTGCAGACCTCTTCTTAGCCCAGTTTGCAGACTGCCTGGCCTGCAAAGTGGGTAGAAGAGAGGGGAGGGAGGTGGGAGGGGGACACTGACACCACTTTATCACTGCTTGGCATCCCTAGGAAAGGATCTGCAAAGGGAATCAGGAGCGTCATTTGGCTCAAGGCAGAGTTCCTCACACAGCCTGTGTGGGGTTTTGCTAAGCATGTGTAGTTGACTGTGACCTGGTTGTAGAAATGAGTGGGAAGTCTGGGTCCTTTGTGTGCACAAAAAGGTAGGTAGTAAGTTTAAGGGTGGTCTGGAAGGCAGAGGATTGGAAACCATGGAGGAAACTAAGTGGAACAACCAAGGAAAAGAAGGGAATAAAGTCACTGATTGCTTCTCAAGCTGTATTTTAAAATGTCATCTGAATGGTTTTCAAGCCAGAAAGGTTTCAGGTCCAGTGGGTTTCCAGTAATGATGGTAAAATAAGGAGGAGCATTGAAAGGAATTTGTAAACTTTGTACTTCTTTCCCAGTTTTTAAATTTTCATGAAAAGGACTTTTGTCCTTCCAGGCTTAAATTCAAACTTAGGAGTGAAAACCTGTCTATCTCCACCAAAAGAAAAGACCTTTACTCAGAAAGACTTCCAATACTAGATTTGTGACATTAGAGACTTTTTTTAAGGAAGAAGCATTTCTATGTTTTTAATGATGTGATACATGGTATATTTCTTGGGGTGGTCTTGTGCATGGCCAGAAGTTGGACTTCAATGATCCTTATGGATCCCTTCTAACCGAGGATATTCTATGATTCTATAGTTTTGCAAAATTTCATGTTGTCTTCACTGATCTATATATCTTATGTATGGAAACAGCCATTTCACAGGCAAAGTCCCTGAAGTCACATGTTTTCAGCCTCAGGAACAGACTGAGACATTTACAAGGAAAATATGACCCTGCAACCTTGACCATTTGAAAGATAACATTGCAAAATGCATGACCATCTTCCAGCTGATCTGTGCTCAGGCAGCTGGAGCAGTGCAACCACAGGTCAGGGGTTGTTCAGGGTCTGCTCTCTTCCAGCCACAGATACTGCCAGAGCAGCCCACAAAGGTGTGTGTTGCTGAGGTTCTGGAGCCACCACTATGCCACATCAGTGTATTGGGTCCTGGGCAATTCATTGCAGCATTTTTACCACACCACAGAGCGAAGGCAACTAGAAAACAATAAGAGGAATTAGTGGGCATCTCAGTTCATGAATAAGAGGAATAAGAGGGCAAGTTTAGACTAGACATTGAGAAGAAATTCTTCTCTGTGAGGGTGGTGAGGCCCTGACACAAGTTGTCCAGAGAACCTGTGGCTCCTCCATCCCTGGGAGTGTTCAAGGACAAGGTGGACAGGGCTTGGAGCAACTTGGTCTCATAGAAGGTGTTACTGCTCATGGCAGGGGTGTTGGAAGGTGATCTTTAAGGCCCCTTCTAACCTAAACTATTCTGTGATTTTGTGATAACTAGAGAGCAAGTCCTTATTAGCACTAAAACAAACACTGGAACTGTGTCTTGACCTAAATCACTGTCTTGGTTTGAAAAGACAGATGTCTGCTTAAGGAAGGCAGGAGCCTTCCCTGAAATGGAAAACGTAACCCGCCCCCCCTCTGAATTGTAGTAATTTTGAAATTAAGGGGGGATCTCAGGCAAAGATATGGGAGCAGGAATAACAGTTCTTTATTAGGGAAGAAAATAAAAATAAAATAAACAATGCAGTAATACAAAACAACATTGACAGAGTCAGAATACGACCTGACACCCTGTTGGTCAGGGTGTTGGTAGCAGTCCAATTGGAATGGTGGCTGCAGTCCTCCTGGAGTGTCAGGTGTGGTTCTGTTGGAGCAGTGATGTTGTAGAAGGGTGTATTCTTCCTCTGAAGGTCTGGTGGTGGTGTAGTTGGGCCTGGTCTTCCTCTGGGAACCAGTGAAAAATGCAGTTGCTCCTCTGGGAATCCAATGGAAAAGGCTATGCTGGTGTCCCAAAATCTTGGATTATATCCAGGTAGGAATCCTTGCCTCCTTCCTCTGGGCAGAGCATCTCACAATGGGATGATGTAATTTTATCAGGCATGCAGTGACACTCAATAGCCCATTAACACCAGGTGTCTCCTCGGAGGGAGGATTGGCTTGTGGAAGAGATAAGGAAAACTGCTCAAATAACAGAAGATAACTGCCCCACCTCTAACAAATGGCAAATAGAATACACACATTACCTTGCAATCTAGGACAACCACTTGTTAAATAAGTCACAGTCAGGCTTGGTGTTTCTTCCTTTCTAGAGAAGAAAATACTACTTTTTCATGCTAGCAAATACTGGAGGAGGAATTGTGCACTGGGGTCCCAGGGACATTCAGGAATTCAAAATATGCAGAGCCAGAGTCAGAGACAGAATTGCTGGAATAGAGAAAATTGCATAACTCCAACCTGGCAGCTTGATCCAACTCTTGGAGACTCACATGTAAAGGAAGTGCAGTACCACTACTTGTGCACACCCGGAAACAGGGAATCAGTTCTTATGTGCTTAGTGTGGAATGGCTTGCAAGGGATTGGGTGAATCCAGCTTAATTTTCATATGTCTTCTGATGAAATCTGTATTGAAGTCATTATGATAGCACACACACTTTTCCAGATGTGACAGGCATACATAAATGTCTGCAGGCATACATTTTAACAGTCTGCAGGACTGGGAAGACATTTTATGATCTAGGTGGATGAGGCTGTTTAATATCTGAGCAAAAAAAATTAATGACTAAGAGCTGCCTAACAAGCCTTTTTCTGAGTGCTAGCTAGCCAGGCTAATGTCTATTTGATCATAAAACATCTGGAACATTTGGGATGTATTAGCCAACTTTTGCATAGCAAAGAGAGGAGAAGATATAGCAGGTATGTTATGATGTTGTTAAAACTGTTGAGTTACATGGTACAAAATTTGAGTTTCTTCAACAAGGTGACCTTTATCAGTGGTGGGGACAGGATTTACTTGAAAGGCACAGATTATTGATGTGACATTTTCTTATGATATTTCATGTGCATTTCCCTTTTATCCCCTACCTTCAAGATAACATTTTTGCTTTCCTATCTGCTTGAGGATCATTCAGCTATAACAGGAATGAGAAACAGATACCTCCAAGATGTAGGTCCACTTTGTTTTAGTGGCAGGGGATCAGTGAATGCTTTTTCATTGTCTGAGAAGTTCTGAGTCTGAAGCTCCCATGTGAAATCACACTTTTTAATTATAGCCTTGTTCAGCAATGGCATGGTCTGTGTGAATGGCCTGTGTGAAGGGCTGTCAGAAGAAGTGATGGTCTTCTGGAGTGTCCTTGTATGTGAACGTGAACAGTGTTGCTGCTCTTGTGTTTGATGAAGGAGAGCTGGGCAATCATTAAGTTTCAGATCAAATTTTATAACACAATCTGAAGTCCTTAGCAGTCCCCATAAGAAGGTCTTTGTTGCTTCTAAGCCATAGAGGAGTTGGCTTAAATATCCCTGAACTCATTCCTGGCATTTAGAGAGTATCTTTACTGCTAAGCAAGAGAGGTTCCAGGGTGTAGGCTCAGGTCTTGGAGCACTAGGGCTTTGCTGTTAGCTCACTCCAAACCCTGCTCTCAGCTGAGAAGGTGTTTGGACACAAGTTAAGCTGAGACACTGTGCCTCAGGGCCAGCAAATCAGCCCCCATCAGCTTTATTTATTAGAGTAGGTGTTGCTAATGAGACCATACCAATTTTGGCTCCCTCTCGGCCTGTGCCGTCCTTCAATACTGTCCCAGCAAGCTTTGCACATTCAAATACCCCCACAAGTCTTTATGCCACATCTCAGAGCTCATAACACCTACCCTCAATTTTGTGTTATAAAAACACAGCTCTGGCAGGCTGCAGCACAGACCACTTAATATTTCAGACACTTTGAACTGAACCTCCCCTCCACTCCTCCTTCAATAATTACTATGAACTCGAGCCATGAGGCATCACACAGGACTTGGAGGAGGCCAAACGCCAAATGCCATGTGCTGTGTGCTAGGCAGTCTGCTGGCAGCCTTGAGCTGTGTGTGACAATAAAAACCAAGCTGAGCGACTGGACTTCAAGGCAAATAGGAGCACAACCCTTTTTGCTTCAGCTCTAAGAAGAAATTATTGTGGGTTTAGGGGGACCATGTCCTTAGAAGACAAGAAAGACTTTTGCCAGTAAAGACACTGGAAATAGTTTGTGAGGTGTATATTCATCCAACTTCCCACTTCCCTTTTATGTGATGAAAATTGCAGCTCCAAGAAATCTTCCTTTGGTAAGACACACAGCAAAACTATAAACCCAACTAGTTTCCACAAATTCTCCTGATTAAGTCCCCATCACTGCAAATAGGGTTATATAATTATGCAATAGGGTTATCAAATGCAGGGTAAGCCATGGCAGCCAAATGTGAGGTCATTCACAGCAACCCAGCTTACTGTGCAGAAGTGTCTTACTTCTGCTTGCCTTGCATGGAGAGGATGCATTGGTACAGCTCCTAGACCTCAGCCAACCTGCAGCAATGTCATACAGGCTCCCATAACTGGGTGGTGACTTTGAGCCCCAGCATCAAGCTATTCACAAATGGGGAGTTGCACCTCCGCAAAGGGACAGTATACATGGACTGCTCTTCAAGAAAGAAAGCCCAGCTTGGCTTTAAATCAGAATTCATGGGTTTAACATTCTAGGTGTACCTTGACATTGCTGCAGGTCTTACAGCAAACCTCTAGGCCCCATGCAGAATGAGCATGGATATGCTATTATACATGTGAATGGACCTTCTGCCATAGTGCTTGGTATCTAAATCAGTTCAACAGCCTGGATGTGGTCTACAGGAAGATGAGTGACTGTGGTGGTGTTCACAGGGGTCCCAGGATGAGGGAAGAGACGAGAATCTTAACTCCATGTTTCAGAAGGCTGATTTATTATTTTATGATATATATATTATATTAAAAGAAAATGATATAACTATACTAAAAGAATAGAAGAAAGGATTTCATCAGAAGGCTAGCAAGGAATAGAAAGGAATGATAATAAAATCTTGTGACTGACCAGAGAGTCCAAGACACCTGGACTGTGATTGGCCATTAATTAAAAACAACCCACATGAGACCAATCAAAGATGCACCTGTTGCAAAAAATCCTGGCAAAGGGATTTTTCAGAAAATGTCATGGTGACAAGTGACTTGACTATGAAGGAAGAGGCAGGTGGTTAGGCAGGAGCCTTAGGCAATGGACTGGTATAAAAACAGGGACACACTTTGGGATCTGTTTGCTTAATGGGCAAATGACTGAAAACTCACTGCTGGAAAAGCAATCCAGACTGTGACTTGATCAATTTGCATTTTTTGGCACAATGTTCTTGCCTGGAAGAGCCAGCCTGTGGAGGTGTGAAAGCTAACAACTCATCTTCCTGTCAGTCTGCTTCATGATCCTCTTCTTTTCACCCCTGAGATTACAAGGACACTGCTGTCCCACTTCTGCAAGTGTTGGTATGAGACTCCTAAAGCTGGCATGGCCCACCTCAAAGACAGCTGTGCCCATATTTTATCTTCAGGCATCCCTGTGGGCAGTGTCTCTGGAGATCCCTGTTCAGATAGGACAAACAAGGCTGCTTCCCAGCTATGGTCAGAATGATGTGTCTTGGTCAAGCAAATATGAGAGGCTTTACATGTCTTCAGAAATAATGTGAAAGAGGAAAGGAGCCCAAAGAAAGCAGCTCCTTCAGCACCCATCTCTCTCCTGACAAGGAGATCATACAGGGCAACTCTGGCTTTCATAAAATGGACATATGTCTCCTTACTGACTCTAGGTAGTGAGGGGATGGCAGGTTTTCACTGCTGACAAACCAGGCTGGTTTTGAACTAGCATCTAAAACATATGCCAGCAGACTTATGAGCCCCTGAATGTCTGCTTTCTATACACTGCTCTGCTCTTGGAGGCCATGTGTTATTACTATAATAAACATTGTTCATGCTCTATCTGCCAGGTATGTTGCACTTCAGAAATGCCACATGTATTCCCAGCCTTTAGGAATCTCCCCAAATCCTACCTACTCACAACAGATCCCACAGCTGCTTCCCCTACAAAAATCCAGCTGTATCTTCTAATGTGCTTTTACAGTGATTATCAGATTTTCCTCCATTTTAGCAGAGCTGCAGCTGATACAATCTTGACCTCTGAAGCACGAAGAGAAAGGAGGAAATAACAGGGCACAGCGTTTCTTTTGGCTATTATTCCACCAAGGCCAGCCAGGCTACTGAAAGGGAAATCCCTACACAAATTAAGGAAATTCAGATATTTCTTTCATATTAAGAGGCATTCTCAAGAGACCCACAACTTGTTTCCAAAGACACGACTGCATTCTAGCATCAAAAGACTTTATTATGCTAATATTGACCAGCATTGAAGGAAACAGCAATAAAAGCTGTCAAAGGTGACAAAAGTTGTTGCTTTTGTCAAAATGCAAAAGTTGTTGCATTTAAGCTGCAAAATTCGAAGCCACATTTCGAATGCACAGAATCTTGTTATTGTCCAGGGCTTAGTCACACAACAATCCAGACAATGATCTGACACGGAGACCAAAATTAAATAAAGGCCTACCTGGCAGGAGCATGAAGAGGAATAGTATACATTATAGACTAGTCCCAGGAATTACAAAGCTGGGTGGAAGAATATTGGAAAAAATGGGAGCTCCACTTCCAGTGAAGCAGATGGAAAAGTCCAAAGGAGGCCCAGGAATGATGGGACAGGAACTCAGTAATGATATACAAGTTGTAAGGTTTGAGACAAAAGTCAGGGGTCACACAGATGGGGGTTTAAGCTACACATCAGTGAAGGAGAGCAAGAAGTCTAAATATTGGCAGCTAAATATGTGCAGAGGGGCTGGAGAAGACATGAGCACACAGCACAGCCCTGCAGGCTGTGTAGGTGTGAGCTGGGGCTGACACTTTCTGGGCTGACACTGACTTCATCTGCCTCCAAAGGAGAATGAAATGAAATTAAATCTTCACAAGCTGGGGAGAGTCACTTTAAAAGAATCATCTCTACACAGAGCCTTGTCCTTATGAAAATATGATGACAAAATGACTAAATTAGACCCTATATACATAGTGTCCTACCCAGCTATTGTCAGAAACAGTTGTTTGAAAAACTATTCATAAAGGCAAGTAATGACTCTTTCCTTGGCAATACCATCCTGGCTTCTGACACAGACAGGTCTAGGGTACAGTTCTATTGTATTCAAATGCAAAATACCAGACCTACATTTCATTCTCTGGAACTCCTGCTGAACCTGAAGGAGCTTTTAGCCTTAAGATAAGAGCTATTTTAACAAATATTCCCCTTTTTTGCTGCTTATCTCCCTCTGTTAAATATGTACTTCCTTATGGCTCTGTAGGATATCCTCATTTATTTATAAAGAGATCTCTTCCTTTTTCCTTCAAGTTCCCCTCATCGTATGTATAATAAACAGCATGGACAGTGTGAAAAATGGTTTATATCACATCCCTGAGCTGGCATATAAGTGAGAAGCCAAGGACAGGCATTACTTCTAAGCACTGGCATATAGACAAAAATGTTCTCCAAATTCACCTAATATCTTATCTTCACTATTTATCTGTGGTGAATAAACTGTCCTCTTGCAATTTCCCTCTTCTTCCACTGACTGTAGAAGCAGTGTAGTTGGTGCTGCACCATGTGCCAGTTTGTAATGACAATCAGCAAATTGGTCCAAGAATTCACAGAGGACATGAGTTTTCCATGACCCCTGTACTGCCTATGGTCAACATACAATATATCTCTTTTGGGTTTGACATCTGGGAGTGGTGTCTTTACAAAATATTAAATAGGGCCTTTGGGAATGTCACAGGCCCTTCAAAGGTCACGGAGTCTGGCTCCAAAACTTATGTGGTGGTGTAATGTCACTCAGCAAGCAAGCACCATACAGCCAGTGGGACAGGAGAATGAACTGGAAAGGTAAAAGTTGGAAACAGGAAAGGTAGAAGAGGAAACCAATGGATTGAGATAATAATATCCATTCTAACCCTGCCCTCTGTCAGCAGGAAGCCATTCCCCCTTGTCCTGTCACTCCAGGCCCTTGTCTGAAGTCCCTCTCCAGATCTCTTGGAGCCTCTTTAGGCACTGGCAGGGGCTCTAAGGTTTCCCTGGAGCTGCCTCGCCTTGCCTTGCCTTCCCTGTCCTTCCCTCTCCTCTTCCTTCTACCCTCCCTCAGCCTGTCTCCATAGGAGAGGTGTTTCACCCCTCTGGTAATTTTTGTGCCCCTTATACTCCTGCCATTTCCTTTTTCTCCCCCCAGCTTTACATGCTGAGGATGATGCCACATGGTCTGGGATGTCCCTGGGGTCATCTGGGGTCAGCTGTCCAGGCTCTGTCCCCTCCCAGCTCCCTGTGCATGCCCAGTCTCCTCACCAGTGGAGTGGGGAGAAGGAAAGGCCTTGATTCTGTCTAAGTCCTTCTTGGCAATAAGGGAAACATCCCTGTGTTATCAGGACTGTTTGCAGGACTAATCCAAAGCATAGTTTGTGCTACTATGATGAAAATTAACCCAACCCCAACCAAACTCAGCACGTTATAACCTAGGTGTCCCAGCCCAAAAAATCTGAATCAAGAGTTCACCCCTGGGAAATCCTTATCTATGACTGTGCAGTCACTCTGTATTCAATTTTCTTATTGAATTGACCAAAGAAAGTTTTGGCCTGTCTGGGCTGGTGCACAAATGAGGTCTGTGACTTGCAGCACTGAATATCTCATGATTCAGGAAAATGTGGTGAAAAGTCAAACAAGTGCAGTAAAAGAAAATACATATTGATGCTTCTTTTGCAGTTTCCAATATTTCTCAGTGCTGCACCTTCCAAGCTGGTGAGTGGAGACCACATGCCAGCCTACCTCCTCACAGCTCTTCCTCCCTGGTTTTGTTTATTGAGGTATAAAGAGCTGATGTGATTCTGAGAATTCTGTCTAACCCAGTGTGGTCTCAGATGGGCAAAATATTTTATTTTACACTTGATGGGAGGCAGACACTGAAACTGGATGAAACCTTGTCCAAATGGTCTGTAATGACAGCAGGCACCAAATCAGCAAGGATACTCCCAGGACAATGCAATTCGGAGGGGAAAAGGTTGTATTACAGGTATCACTTCTTCCTATGTACCAGGCACAAAGTGGTTTAGGGAGATTTAGCAGTAAGAATAGTACACACACACACACACACACACACACACACAAAATGTAGTGGAATCCAGACTTGTTAAAGCTTTTTCCTTGCTGGCTCTGTCTGGTAGAGCCTGAGTTTTAAAATACCAATGCCTGTTCTTGTCACTCTCAGCTTTACTTTATTATTTTTTTAAATCAATAAATATCCTTCCACTCCTCCATCTGGAGGATTCCATCTTCATCCCACCACTGTAAGGCTGATCAGAGCCACCTATGCAATGCCATTTATTCCAGAACATATTTAAGTCTTGGCCCGTTCTCAGCCTCATAAATTCCTGACATGATTCAGGAGGCGTTTCTGTTGGAAAGAGCTCTCTGCTCTGCTGTCATATTTCTAGGGATTGCTGTGCCTCTGATCTGAGGCCAAACATTAGGAATAATTGCAGCAGGAAGCAGGACAAAGCTCGACATATTGTTTGTCTGGATTGTTTTAATTTTGAGAGTATAGAAGTACCCCCACTTACTGATGTTAGAAGAAAAGTGAAAAAATTACAGTTAAAAAAATTGTTCAGGAATTTTCTATTTTTTTTTTCTTTTTATTGCTTTTGTTAGAGGCAATGAGGGAATCATTATGCTTGCTGCTGAGGACAGGGAGGTGAATTAGGTATTGAAGACTTATTAATTCAGGAATCCTGTCCCTGCAGATTAGACCAGAGGTTCCCACTTTTTATTTTCTGCTTGTTGAAACAAAGCCAGGAAATGCACACAGCTCTGCACAGACATATGTGTTTATATGTGTATATGACAGGAGAGGAAGGGGCTGCAGAGCTGGAGGTTGGGCCCCCAGAAAACTTGTTCCACATTGCAGCTTCAGTGCTGACCAGCACAGCCACACTGCTGCGCTGACCAGGCTTAAAGCTGCACATGGACAAGGTGCTGATGCTGGCAGTTCACATGGAGGCACCCATCCAGCCAGATGATGACCTGTACTCATGATATGAAGTCCTTGGCTACATGGCTCAGGGATGAAGAGCTTTTGCTGCAGGACCTGGGTGCCAGCAGCTTTCAGACACACTGTCTCTGAACTGGGGTAGCTGCCTTTGAAAGTGAGAGACACATACACTAGAAGCCTGAGCTGAAGCCTGTTAAGTTGATTAAAAAACGTGTTTCACTTCAGTAGGCTTTGGACAACACTGGAGGTTCATCTGAGAGGGAGGATGGTTAAAAGAGCAGCAGAGGTATACCCACTACAAGTGTTATGAGTAGGACAGCTGCCAACTTTTTTTAAAAGGTTGCAGAGTTAACAGGGTGGGCCAGTTGCTGCCAGGGTGGAGTTCTAACTGCTTGTTATTGTAATCACCTGTCATTTTCATTAACTACCTCTCATTGATGGTTAAGAATTCCCCCTTAGCAGGGCAGGCGTTGCCCTGCTGCTTCCTGGAGGATGGCACCCAGATGGTGAAGGGGACGGGACATCGAGTTGACATGCAAATGACATCAGATCCAGCATGCAATGGGAGAAACCCTGCACCAAATCTAGCCAAAAAACCCCTAAAACAATGACCCAACACAAAATTGATGAATCAAAGTGATGTCTAGATGTGAGGAACAGAATCTAGTATCCAACAAGGCCTTTTTACCACTCAGCCTAACCTAAGATGTCAGCTAGACAGAGGACCTTGAATATTGAACCAAAAAGGAAGGGATTTTCCCGATGTTCTTGTAAGGATGGAGCTCCCAGCTCTGCCCACAGACCAGTGGACAAAGTTGCACTCTTTCTCCTTGTCTGAGTCACTCCTGGGAGCAGCGGTGGCGTGAGCACAGACCCATTGGTTCTCCCCACCTGAGCTGATCACTTTTAATAAAGGCATTAAAAAGGAGAAAGATCTCCTGCCCATGTTTATTCACAAGGATGCCAGGCAATATGTGAGGGGGATCCATGGGGCTCTTGGTGCTCAGAAACACAATTGTAAACATCTCCCACCCCTGTCTGACCACCGACAAAACTGCCAGGGTGTCTGGAATGTCACTGAAGCACAGAGTGAGAAGTTGAATTGAGACCCACTACAAGAGAGGTGGAGAGGGTCTTTTTACAAGGACATGAAGTGACACAACAAGGGGGCATGGCTTCAAATTGACAGAGGGCAGGGTTAGAGAGGATATTGGGAAGAAATTCTTCCCTATGAGGCCCTGGCACAGGTTGCCCAGAGAAGCTGTGGCTGCCCCACCCCTGGAAGTTTTTGAAGGCCAGGTTGGACAGGGCTTGCTGTAACCTGGTCTAGTGGAAACTGTCCTTCCCCATGGCAGGGGGGTTGGAAGGTGATCTTTAAGGTTTTTTCCAACCCAAATCATTCAATGATTCTATTATATCACATCAGAGAAGTAATAGGCTTGTCTTCTCTCACTGCAGTGTTTTCTGGATAGCATTAGTCTGATACAGCAGGGATGTAACCTTGCCTCAGCCTTACTGCTTTCAGAAGAGAGTAGTTGAAGACTTGCTTAAGTACCCATTGTTCTGGTAAAACACTTAAGAGTCTTCCTTAGGTGCATGTTGAAATATGTTCATTAGAGTAGAAATCCTGAATTTGTACTATTGACTCCTGAGAAAGAAAACTGAGTTTATTGCTGGGTAAGAGCTTTGGGAAAAACAGGACATCTCTTCTGGCAAATTCTGGGCTGTGCTGGTTCAAACCTAACCCATTTTGCTGATTATGGAACTCTTAATTGAGCGTGCAATGGCGTAAGATCTGTCCTTAGTTCAGAGGAGAAAACTGCTTCCACACTTCCAGCAACAGCTACAATCATATTAGCCCAACACAAGGGGATAACTCAGGGCTTTACTCATTAAAAAAAAAAGTAGCAGGAGCCAACAGCTAGGAGCTGAAGCCAAAAACCATTGGTTACAAGCAAGTGAGCCTTGTAAATTGAAGGGAGATGTTGACAGCCTAGGGTGATCTATCAAGGAATGGTTAAAGTGTTGGCCAATCATTAGGGTGCCTTCAGGAAAAGACACTTTAAGCAAATCCATGTCACTGGGCTCAGTCCAGTTTTGAGGTGAAAGCATCTGTTCTGCAGTATGCTCAAGTTCAAATTAGGAGTTCCATAGTTTCTGCCACTCTTAACATCTCTGAATAAAGAAATGCCAGGAGCAGTCATGCACTTCTTAAGCTGATAGAGAAAATGGAAACCAAGTCATCTCACCTTGTTTCTGGGATTGTCAGTGATATTGTGCATTTGTATTTTGCCCCCAGCAACTCATGAAATAGTTCAGACACAGTTTTGGAAAATACTGTAGTGGTGGAAAAGCGATCTGGAACCAGCTGTGCTGTATGTCTGGCCTGAAAAGAGATGAAAGCAACCAACCCATCTGGCTGCTGACATGAAGGTACCTTTGGGACTCTCCATTCTCTTACAGGAGCACCCAGCACACAGCCATAGCATCTCCCTGAGCTGAAAGGGACCCTCAAGGATTAGTGAAGTCCAACTCCTGGCTCTGCAAGGATAACCCAAAAGTCACACCATGTGCCACTGCCATTTACTCAGATGCTGAGTCTACTGCCTCAATAAAAAATGCCAGCAATGGAAGAGGGATGGAAAATTAGTGTCTTTAAGGTCCTGGAACAAAAAGAGGGCAACACTGAAATAGTTTTTGCTGTATTCATGCTTGATCATTCTTGTCATGAGTTCCTACATCTCAGAGATAGGAAATAAAGGATAACCCAGTGCAGCCTATCCTACATTATTTTTTAGGGAAAAACTCATAGATATGCAGTAAGAAGTGCAGATGAAAGGGTGGAAAAAGGATGGATTCATTCTGGTTTTCATCCAGGGAGCTGAGACAGAAGATATAAAGGCAAGCTATAGAGAAATGGGGAATTAAGCAATTATTTTGAGTCTAACCACATCTCTGTGATTCCAGTAGCACCTTCTCATGGAGTTGTCCACCTCAGCCCAAAGCTGTGGCTGGCAGCCATGCTACCCTGGAGTCTTTGCCACAGTTAAGTCACAATAACCTCCCTCTGGGAAAAGAAGTAGCCCTGAGAAAGTTAACAAGCTCAGTATTGCCTTGAAAACTTTAAGTTACTCCAGACATGCTCAGTCCCCCTAAAGTCTGATGCTGCTAAAAAATATTCCTTTTGTTTGAAAAACCTTAAGGATAACGGGAAAATGGAATAGCAGAAAGGAAGAATGGGACAGATGCCAGAAGGTCTGATGGTAATCTAATCCAGATAATGGCCAAATCCAGTATCACCTTCCCTGGGGGCGATACCCAGGACACAGTGCCAGGAGAATGTCAGTGCTGAGACTCCAGCGCTTGCCTGCGCCATCAGGGAAAGGGAATCTGCTAATATTTAGTCTGCCAGAAAGACTATTGCAATTAGTGGATGTCAGATTAAGGCTTGAATGATTTTGAAACACGTAAGGGTTTGGACAAGGCTCACCCAAGTCACACAAGGGTCATCACTTATGTAAAATTATTAGTATTTGACAAGCATGTACATCTCCAGGCACTTAAACCAGAAACTGTTAAATTTACACTAACAGTTGTGGAATGGATCCCATTTAGCATGAATTTCTGTGTCCCCAAAGAGCTGAGCCTGAGCTGATTTCACTGTTTCTTGTCCTTTGGAAAGTTGCTTATTCATAAATAAAACCCCACCATTGTTACCTGAATTGAGGTAAGGAGCCTTTGTCACAGAAGAGAGGGTGTCATCACTCAGCTGTGTCATTGCTGGCTCCAGTCAGACCCCTGTCCTAATATGGTTACAGTTAATACTTTCACCAACAGCTGTGGACAAGCCAGGACTTTTTTGGAAATGAAGGGAGAGTAGCCCCAGAGCCCAACGTGAACAATCAAGCCAAGAGAGTCATGTCAGCAGATGCAGCAATGCTGGCATCACACTGGTTCTGGGAAGGGTGCTCCTCAGATCCTTTGTGTTTTCCACACTGCACTTATTTCTTTTCCTTCAAGTAAGGGCAGGGAAACCTTGCAGATCAAGGAATGACCAAAAAAGAGGCCAAGAACCATTTAGAATTTAGGTCTCAGCCTTAAGTAGAGACATCAGTTTAATCCCCATCCCAGATCCAGAAACAGTCAGAATGTCATCAGCCATTATCCATTGTCCTCTCCCTCCAGGCCCTTGTCCAAAGTCCCTCTCCAGCTCTCTTGAAGCCCCTTTAGCCACTGGCAGGGGGTCTAAGGTCTTCCTAGAGCCTTCTTTTCTCCAGGCTGAACACCCCCAGCTCTCCCTACCTGTCTCCAGAGCAGAAAGGCTCCAGCTCTCAGACCATTTTTTTGGCCTCCTTTCAACTCACTCAGCACATCAATGTCTGAGATATTCACTCAAGATGTTGAATACTTTGTGACATCAGCTCTTGATTTTACTACTATTGTCCCAGAAAGGGAATGAAGATGAAGCACTTTGGCCAAGGTCACCCTTGAAGTGGGTGACAAGGTGAGACATTGAGCCTGAACCTTTGACATACCAAGCTGGTCTTCACACCATCCTAGATGCAGGAGGAGAGCACTGGGGAGATGGAAACAACCCTATTTTAGTGGTAATGATCTGTCCAGACTATGGACAGCACAGTGTGTGCTGAGCTTGCTTTCCAGTGACTGCCTTTCAGGCAGATCCTAGCCATGGTATTTAAAAACAGAAGTTTTAAATAGGCTTATACAAAGTACCTGTTATGAAATATGCTTTTTATGGCTGAGACTGGAAGAAAACCATCCAAAGGTGATAGCAGAAACTGTTCAAACAGAACTAGACCAGGGTGTAGCTCCATAGGCAGCAATGCAGCCTCCCTGCTTCATATCAGCTGGGAATATGGACCATCTAAAAACCTCTGCACATGACCACCATAAACTTCTCCCAGCTAGGACCTCCTAGAAGTATTGTCTTAAACAGGGACAGAAATGGACAACAAAGGAGCAACTTAATTTTTGCCCATGTTAGCATTGTGTGTAAATCAAAGTTGGGCATTATGTGCATTTCTCGTGTCCTCTTGGAGAACGTCTTTGGAAAACATGAAACTCATGGGCTAAAGCCCACCAATTTTATAAAAAACAGAACTGAATGGATCCTTTGTGCCAGATAATGTTTCAGAATATTTCACTCAATGGAATTGCATGAAGTAAGCGTTGAGATGTTACATTGTTGTTGTTCTAGATGATTTGGGGACTTCTGGATGCACAGGACTGGCAGGGACAGTCCCTTCTACCAGGCAAGCATGAGCAATGCCTAAAAAGCATTCCTGCTTTGTAAAGTCCGGCTGGACAAAAACAACAAGGCAAGGAGGATGACTGAGGAACACAGGTTTGCCTGAAATTAGTAAATTAACAGTAGGTAGGAAACAGTTTCATTCCTTCTTCTCTGAAGTCAAAACAGGCTTTGCAACTGTCTGCTGTATGTCCAGGGCTTCATCAGTGCTGCTGCCCTTTGGCAAATATTGCCTGTCTGAAATACAAAGGTCAATTTCAGAAGAAATTGGTTTTAGGTTCAAGATGTCTCCATTATGTGGACTTAATTAATGAAATGAGTAGAGCGAAACTGGAGAGACAAAACCACTGCTGACTGAAGGTGCATCAAGTTTCAGAGGTTGAAACTTCCACATTGCACCCTGTGAAAATCAAAGCATCTTAAATGAGTGTGAAAAATCATCATTCACAGGTTTGCAGACCTTTGCTTCTTCACTTTCATGGTAGAGTATACACAGTCCTAGAGAGGAGGATTTTCTGAACACAATGCTTAATAATGGAGCCAAATCCTATCTGTGCAATCTTCACACTAAGTAACAGCACAGTTCTATCACATTTTGGTGTTTGTGAAAATGAGACATCCAGAAAGGAAACTTTCATCTGAATTTCCCATAACAGATGGGACCCAAATGTGTTTCATGTTCCATTAGTACTAAACACACACAGCCAGGATGATGGATTCAATATCCTTTCTGGTCCATCAATCTAACAGATTGGAAGGGAAAGGGATTTTTTTTTTCAATGCCATGCAGCTTTCAGTGCCTTGCAGATTATCACTTTCCTGTGCATCCCATCCTCCAACTGAATAAGGAAATTCTGTTTAGATCTAAAGACCATGACTGACAGTCAGGCAGATAGATGCGTATACAAAAACCAGACAGACAGATGGATTGTTTTTCTACACCAGCCTCCAAAAACCTGCACTTGGAACAAGGAACTTCAGGGAAGGAATCTGTCAAATCTCCTTAATCTTAAAACACAAGCAATAAATTACTCCCAGACCATACATTTTTCTTCTTCTTTTGTACCATAACCCTCTTCACTTACCCTCCAGCAAATCTGCTATACCAGATGTCAGAGTTCAAGTATAAACAGGGAGTTTCAACAGTCAGACCTAATCCTTTCTTTTTCCATTGCTGTCCTTCCCTATTTGACCATTTCCGACAATTAGAGATCCCTCCATTCCCAAAACTGTTTAAGCATGCTATCATGTTACATTCTCCTGGGCAGATGTTACCTTTGGTAAAGTCCCCTTTTCCATGTGATTTTGGGTTTGGAAGTTTTTTGGTTTGTTTTGTATTTTGTTAAGAGGAAAATTGGAAATACAAATAGGTGATAGTAATAAATCTCATACATCACATTTCACTGTGATCCCTTTATTATCTCTTTTTATGTTATGCATTGTTTAAAGCAACAGCTTTTGTAGGAAGATCAGCTGAATACTTACTATTTTTGAATTCTTACATGACTAAATGTCAAGTTCAGAGAGGTTTCTCTGTCTCTACCTACTCTGTGGTTCAGCTATTGAATGTACAGGTAATGTAGGGCCCATAGCTTGCTCACAGAGGGGTAAGGTCTAGCAGTGGACCAGCTGGTCCAGCTGGACCAGAGATTTCACTCTTTGATGCCAAGACCTTGACTTTTTAAATGAATTTCTTAAAGTGAGCTGGGACTGACCTTTGCTTTTAGAACAGGAAACTCTCCAGAATGTCTTTCTTGTGGGGGTATTTTGCATATGTTTCTTTTTCCACGGCTAGCTCATGGCCCATCTTTCCTTCTCTGCCCCTCTGGTGAAGGCTCAGCAGGTCTGTAATCTCTTATATCTGCATCTGAAGTTTGTATGTTCAACATGAAAATATGCTTGTGGCTTCAAAGAACTGCTTTCTTGTGTGCCTTTTACATGCCAGTATATGGAAGTCTCTTACACATTCATGTTTTGTTCCAAGAAAATAGTCTGGTCCTGGAAAGGACCCCAAAAAGGTATTCTACAAGGTCTCTAGCTTGTCAGAAAGGTAAACTCTTGGGTTTGGCTCTCTTCCTTCCCATCTAGTATTTTCTTTCACTCTCTTTGGTTCCTTCAAGCTGTGCAAGTATTTGAACTCTGATGCTTGGATTGGAGAGTCATGCTGCCCTTCAATAAGAGTATTTCTCCCCTAGAGAATTACTCACCATGTGCTGCCTTTGCCTCCTTCAGCACAAAATTAGCAAACAAAACCAGTGATTCAGCTTTGCTGATGTTTGGTCATGCTTGGAGGGCAACATGCCAGGACAGGATTTCTCTTCTTGGGTAAGTGATGCAAAGTTACTTCAAGTCAAACAACGTACCTGCCTGAAATGCTCCTTTGCTTTCTTGTGTTTCATCTGACTCCCAGCTCACAGTCTGAGCACTTGTCTGCAGTGATGAGGTAGTTTGTGTGGCTTGCAGTGAAAAGGTCCTTTCCTGGTTCCTTCAAGAACCTCCTGGGGAAGCTGTATATTTTGGTTGTCTCTGTTTGTTGCTTGGCCAGCATTTCCTTGCCTGTATAATAACATCTGCTCAGCAGACTTCAAATATCCTTGATTGCATTTGGCCAGCATAAGGCACCTCTTTAACTTCCTGGTGTGTTCTTAAGAGTGCATCTGTTCCCAAAAATCTGGGCACAGAAATCAGCTGCATTTCTGTCCAAGCCCTCTGTCCCATGCAACTAGCTAATCTCTGTATTTCCAGCTAGTACCATCTCTTTTTCTGGTAAATGTTCCATTACTTTTTTGGCATCCTGTTGGTATCTGGTAAATTTTCTATCTGTTCTGCACCTTCACATAGGTGGGAATTCACCTTTCCTACTCTCACAGCTCTTGTTAGAGTTCTCATTGAAGCACAAGGGTTCACAATTTAGAGATTTGGACAGCTGGGGATGGCTGTGAAGATTTGTTCTCCTCTTTATCCAGGAATTCACTAAAGGAGCTTTGCCTCCTGTATCCTTCACTCCCCAGCCACATTATCGTCCTGCCTTGACTTCTGTTCTATCCTTCCTCTTAGGACCCCCTCCTCCAGCCAGTCAGTGACCATTTCCACCTCCTCTGCTCTACCTTGACTTCTCCTTTAGCCTCTCAATTTAGATCTGTGGATTTTAGATTTCATTTTACACGAGCCCTAGTAGTTAACTAAAGTCAGGGGCACCCTTGACCCAACAAAGACAACGTCAGAGAGCATTTCAGCCCATTCCTTCTGAAAACACCTCTCTCTTTCCATGAAGCACAAAATGGATTCTCCAGTGATGTGCTCCTATGTATGAGCTTGGCCTCAGTGCTGAGCATCAAAGGACAAGCCCAGTCCTTGGGCTTCATTGCGTGTCAGGCAGCCTGGCCTTTGATGCAGCAGGCAGAGTAACTTCTTTCAGTGCCTCTGGGTCACAATCCTCAGCTTCTTCACCTGTTTTTCATAATTCAGAAACTCTCCCTCTGTTTTGCATGTGCACAGGAATCTGCTAAGATACAGGATGAAGCATACCTCAGACAAGAAATGTTCCTGCACAGCACGAACAGGGCAAACCTCCAATGGTAGGAACACAAACACCTCATATAAAAGTATGAAGCAAGAGAGCAAGTGAGAGAAATCATTCCTGAAGTTTCTTCTCTGCTGAGAGAGAAGGTTGTAAATAATAAATCAATTTGGGCCCATTCTGCAAAATGAGACATTATATCTTTCTTGTCTGGTCTCACCTGTTGTTATTTCTAATGTTTCCTCTTCCCAAGATGAGGCAGGGTTTTGCATTGAGGTAATATAGTTGCTTTTGTGCAAGAACCAAACAACCTTCCCCATCCCATAACCAGGACTTTGTCATAAATGAACAAACATCTGTTAAATTGAACTGTACTTCATGAGAGGCTGGTTGTAGTTTTGGTTTTTTTTCTTTTAATGGGAAAAACCACCAAAAGAAATGGGATGTGTGATCAGCAGGATATACTCAGGCAAAGGCAGGGAATTGGGTGACTGTTGTGGTTTAGTCCCAGCTGGAAGCTCAGTCCCACACAGACACTCACTCACTCCCCTCCAATGACATGAAAGAATAGGGAGGGTCAAAGAGAGAAAACTTGTGTGTTGGGAGAGAGACAGTTTAATAGGGAAAGCAAACCAGGGAGTTCATTCACCACTTCCCATGGGCAGGTGGGTGTTCAGCCATCCCCAGGACAGAGGGCTCCATCATGTGTGCCAGTGATGCCATCACTCCAAAGGCTTCTCCATTCCTCCTTCTCCCCTCAGCTTTAAATGCTGAGGATGATGCCCTATAGTCTGGGTCAGTTAGGGTCAGCTGTCCCATCCCAGCTCCTTGTGCACCCCCAAACCCCTTGCTTGTGGGATGGGGTGGGGTGAAGAGCAGGAAGGGCCTTGGCTTCAAGTCCTGCTCAGCAATAATGAAATCATCCTTGTGTTACCAGCACTGTTTCCAGCCCAAATCCAAAATGCAGTCATACACCAGCCACTGTGAAGAAAATTATCTCTATCTCAGCCAAGCCCAGCACACTGATTTACAGTTTGCAGCACACATCAGTTAAATGTCTGAAAGAGAAAGCGAGGGGAAAGAGGCTGAACTGATCTGGTCTTCTAATGAGTGGTGCTGTGCTCCAGGGGAAACATCTTCATTTCAGCTCAGCTCTTTACAACACAACTCAAAAAGAGTTTTTAGGGAAAAGATGTTTTCATGACAGGTTAATGAGTGTTAATTGCTCAGATATGTAATATTCTTCTCATGGTTCTGGGTTTTTCAGCCACAAAATCCCCTCAGCTCTCAGGTTCTTAGCTGGGGAAACTCAAGAACGCTTTCAGGATTACAGCACAAATTTTCAGCACCAGCTGAAAAACTGCCCACCCCTGGATGCAAAAAGATTAAAAAGAGCAATTCTGAATCAGATGTATATGCACACATAGAATTAGCTCTTTGCAGTCCAGGCCCATAGGAATCAATAGCAAAGCTACTGATTCCATGGGCAATACAGTAATGTGAACTTCCTAGCTCTGCTTTAATTCTATCCCCAGAAAATTGCTTTGTAGTTTTCATAAGTAAATCTCTGTCAGGTCTTTCCTGGGTTCCCTGTAGTACATCTAACAGAGCACTGCAGTTCAGTGACCAGTTTGTCCTACAAAAAACTTAGTAAAAACTTTGTACCAAAAAAAGCCCCAAAAAACCTCTTTCACCTCATCTTGCCAGAACTGAAAGTCTCCTAATACTGCCTTAGGCACAAGAAATCTGGTAGATAATATTTGAATCTCACCTACTGGAAAGGGGGAGGCAGGGAGGCATGTTAGCTTTGGCCTTGTTTCTTGTCCAAGTTTTTACTTTCATTCTGTAGAGGAGAAGTCCCTGTGGGCAGAAGGGCCCACCCAGACTCTGGCAGAAAATTATTAGAAGACTTAAGTGTAATGAAAACTGTTGTAAAACGTTTGCTGATGGTTACACCATAATGGAGGCTGTGCCTTCTCCCCATAGGAGTATGATGAGATATCTGACATACAATCTTCTTCTTCATGTTCAGTCAGGAACAGATCTGAGGGCAGCTAATAAAGCTATCTGCATCAGATTAAATTTCCAAACCTACCCTCTCCCTGCTCCCTGCCCTCACTCCCTCCCCAGATCAGTGAGGTACATCAAGCCAAATAATTGCTTGACAAAGTTCATTCGAGTGATTGAAAATCAAGATGGAACAGCATATTTTTCATCAATGTTATCCCAGGAAATAAAGATAAATTCCCCCACTTCATATTTTAACATAGCTTATCATAATCACTGATAATAGCTACCAAATGTTTTCCTTTGTTGGGATTTAAAGGGGGCTGGGGGAACAGTTTCTTGGTTGAAGGCTCATCAAGTCTAATTTCAAGTTAGTGTCAGGGGTCACTTCCACTTTATGTTGCATTTCTGATGAGCAGTTGTATTGGTTTGGCAGTGCCTGGATTTTGGTAGCGGGGGACGCCACAGAGGTGGCTTCTGTGAGAAGCTGCTGGAAGCTTCCCCATGTCCAGCAGAGCCAAGCCCTGATGGCTCTGAGGATGGACATGCTGCTGGTCAGGCCTGGGACAATCAGAGATGGTGGAAATGCCTCTGTGATAACATATTTTTGAAGGAAAGAAGAAGAAGAAGAAGAAGAAGAAGAAGAAGAAGAAGAAGAAGAAGAAGAAGAAGAAGAAGATCAAAACAGAGTGGGGCACACAGAGTTTTTTCTTTTAGTCAGAGAAGAGGAGGTGAGAATATGTGAGGGAAAACAACATGGAGACACCAAGGTCAGGGGATAAGGAGGGGGAGGAGTGCTCCAGGTGTCAGAGCTGAGATTCCTCTTCAGGCCATGGTGAGGACCATGGTGAAGCAGATTGTCCCCCTGCTGCCCGTGGGGATCCACACGGTCTCACAGGGGAAGGACTCCTCTCCTGGAGCAGTGGAAGAAGAACTCAGCTGATGAACTGACCAAAACCCCCACACCCTGTCCCCCTGCGGTGTTGGTGGGAAGGAGGGAAGGACTGGGGGAAGAAAAGGTGTTTTAAGGGCTTATTTTACTTCTCATTATCCTCTTCTGATTTTGTTAGTAATAACTAACAAAAACTAATAAACTTTGTACTTCTAAGTTGAGCCTGATTTGCCCTTGGAGTGTTTTTTCCGGTCCTTATCTCAACTCATGAAAAAAACTTTGTTAATTTTTCTTTCGCTCTTCTGCCCATCTGTGGCAGGGGACAGTGAATGAATGACTTTTGTGGGTGCCTGGCATTGGGCCAATGTCAAACCCCAACAGAAATTTACAGGAAAGACAGGGAAAAGCTATTTGCAAGAGCCTTTATGTCAGAACAAGGGGGAATGGGTTCAAATTGAAAGAATAGATTTAGACTGGATATTAGGGAGAACTTCTTTAGTGTGAGGGTAGTGAGGCCCTGGCAAGGGTTGCCCAGGGAAGTTGTGAATATCCCATCCCTGGAGGTGTCCAAGACCAGGCTGAATGGGGCTTGGAGCAACCTGGCTACCCCTGCCCATGACTGGGGGTGTCCCATCCTGCTGTAAAAGGGGAGTCATGGAGGATTCTTCTTGATAGGTTTCTTGGACAAAAATAAAATTCAAGTGTGACAATGTTATATCTGAGGACTGTTTATTGATAGAGAGACAAATGTTCCTACTGAAGGGGGAGAGAAAAGGGAGAAAAGAGGGAAAAAGACACAGAAAGAAAAAGAGAAAGCCAGGACAGATTGTTACTGCACATATTTACTTGCGCTTTTTTACACTTTTTCTCCCTGACTAGACATGGGCATATTTCCTGCTTCTCTAAAAATAACTAAACCCCATCAAACCGAGAGCACAGCTTTTCCCATTACTCTTCAAGTTGCAATTTTGTTTCTCCCCCTCCTTACAGTGTTTATAATTGGTTGCATGTCTCAAGAGTGTTTATAAAAGGTTGCATGTGTCCCAAGTGCTTATCAGCAAAAATAACTTCCAGGAGTTTCAACTGCAGGGATGTGATCCATGTACACATGAAGTGAGATCTAGATCAGGATGTCATGAGCTCAGAAGAGCCCACTTCTGGAGAGACCAATTTGGCACCTACTTTGTAGCTCAGTGGCCAGAGCTGAAACCCTGATGCAGGCAGGACAATGGCAAAATATTTCTCCTCCCCATGGCCAAGCTCCCAGTGCTGGAGAGCTAGAAAAGTTCCTCTCTGCACCCATCAGCTATGCTTGGGATTGTGCTTTAGGCAGGGCTTGAGTGTCCAATTTGAAATGCATGGAAGACAGAGGTGGAGAAAATCTCCCAGTGCTTGCCCTTGACACAGTCCATCCACCACAATGGAGTGGAGAATAGAGAATCTGAGAGCTCTCACCAAGCCCCAGCAATCAGCCTGGCTTTCAAGAGCCCAAACCAGTGTCAAGTAATGCAATCTCTGTAAAACAAGAGTACTGCAGGCCTCATGTCACCTGAAGCTCTGAGTTGTTTATTTAAAATAAAAGGATTGATGCTTTGGCATCTCCTGATGCAGGGCTGCGACCTGCCAGGACCACAGGTCCCCTTCTGACCATCCTGGAAAAGAACTGTTTTCAAATAAACTTTCACCCAGCCTGGCCCCCTGCAGGACTTCACAGCCCTCTTGTCCAACCATGGGCTGGGTTGCACATTTTAGGTGCAACTCTGGCTTCCACTCAGGCTGAATAAGGTTTCAGTGTAAAGAAGAACCCAAAAGCACTTATTCTTCTATGTTTTTTCTGTGTTCAGTGAATTATAAGAATCATCAAGCCCCTTCGTGTCCTCACCAGGTTTCAGTGGAGGTTGCAAACCATCAGAAGTGCTATCAGAAGCCATAACTGGAAGCAGAGACCAGATAAGTCAAGAAGGGTGACAAGACGTGTTTATCTTTTCACGAGAAGCAGAAAGAACTCTTTGGATGGCTTATCTATAGATGTGTTGAGTCCTAAATCAAGACTAAATACCTTTCTAAAAATATTTATTAAACAGATGAGTGCTGTGATCCCTAGGAAGCATCTGATTTTGGAATATCTAGATGGAGCTAGGGAAAAAGAAATAACCGATCCCAAAAATACTCCAAAAATACAGACAGATTTCTCCAGCCCAACTTGCCCAGCCCTAGGGTGAGTTGTGAAAGAGAAGAAGCCACCACAGGCAAGAGAAACGTGATTACTTTCCAGGTTCACAGGTCTATGACATACATCACACTGATATAACCACTCAGTGAGATGGGTTTAGCTGGATGACTACCCCATGTGAGTAACTAACACATTACAGCCCTGACCCCATGGCTGCCTTAGAAACTTACTTGACTGCAGTTAATTCTTTACCAGATCCGGTCATTAATGCTGTTATTTGTCTTTCCTGTAGCATATGAACTGAACTGACTGACCTTTCATAGGATACAGAGATTTTAGTATGAAAGTCTGCTTAATATTAGCACATTTTTCAAGCCCTCCACAGGCCTTGACGTGATTCTTTTTAACAGATTTGAAAAGAAGATAAATGGTTTTTTGGCTGCACAAAGCAGAGAGGAAATATCTCATTTGGGATGATGGAGGGAAACAAAAGCAAAGAAAAGGTTGCTTGGGAAAGGCAAACTAGGAAGTTAGCTGACACCTTAATTTAGACATTCCTGTCACGCATCCTAATCCTGGGATAAGGGGAGCTGTGTGGAAGTCTGGGGTCTGGCTAATGAGCCAGCTCATAGAATCATAAAATCATAGAATGGTTTGGATTGGAAGGGACCTTAAAAACATCTTTTTCCAACCTTATGCCATGGGCAGGCACACCTTCCACTAGACTGGGTTGCTCAGAACTCTATCCAGCCTGCTGTTGAACACTTCCAGGGATGGGACAGCCACAGCTTTTTTGGGCAACCTGTGCCAGGGCCTCAGCACCAGCACAAGAAGAATTGCTTCCCTATATCCAATTTAAAATTATCCTCCTTGACCTTAATGCCATACCCCTTAGTCTCATCATTACATGACTTTGTGAAAAGTCCCTCCCCAGCCTTCTTGTAAGCCTCCTTTCGGCATTGGCAAGGGCTCTAAGGTCTCCCTGCAGCCTTCTCTTCTCCAGAGGAGAAAAGTTCCAACTCTCCCAGCCTGTCTTCATAGGAGAGGTGCTCTAGCTCTGTGATCACTTAATGACTCCTCTCTGGACTTGTTCAAAGATTCACATCTTCTCATGTTGTTCATAGTGTTCCAGGTGTGGTGTCCAAAGAGCAGAGCTGAGGGGCAGATCCACCTGCCCTGACCCACTGGTCCCAGCTCTTTTGATGTAGCTGAGGATGTGGTTGGCTTTCTGAGCTGTGAGTGTGTTTGCTGGGTCAGGTTGAGCTTTTCGTACACAAACATGCCCAAGTCTTTCTCCACAGGACTATTGTTGATCCATTCCCTGTCCAGCGTACACTTGTGCTTGTGCTTGCCCCAGCCTATGTGCAGGACCTTCCACTTGGCCTTGTTGAGCATCATGATGTTTGCACAGGCCCACCTCTCCAGCCTGCCAAAGCCCCTCTGGAAGGCATCCCTTCCTTCCAGCGTGCCAGCTATGCCATGCATCATGGAGCTGTTGGGATCTGTTGTCAGGTCTTTCCTTGCAGTGAGCTAGGGAATTCATGGCACCTGGACTGAGAAATTAGGTCTAGGTAAAGATGTTACCAAATTTGTGGAGAAAAAGGAAGACAGTATAAATGGAAATTGCAAATCAAAGCACTAAAAATAAAGGCGCACTTGTGCAGAAGTCATTCCAATGGAACACCTCACCAGCACTGAAACATCTGTGGAGCATCAGGCAGGAACCTCCAAGTGTCAGCAATACCTTGGCACTATCTGTGTCAGACCTGGGTCAGACACTGGTGGGATTATGCTTCTTGGCTCTCAGGCTTTGCATCACACTACATGGACCTGAGCTCCCTACACCTGTGGCCCAGGCAAAACTTAACTCAGAGAGGAAGAAAAGGGCTTGTGCCTGAATCAGAATAAGCAGTATCATGAAAACATAATACTTTCTGCAGAGTTCACATTTTGCCTACATAGCAGCAGCAGCAGCAACATTAACAGTTGTGAATTGCAGACATCAACCGAGATTCTGACCGTGTGAATTTAAAAAAAAAAAAGACATTGGCAAAGCCACTTAAGGTTTGTGAGCCAAGGTTTTGTGAAAATTTCACAATCATCCCAAGGTACAGGAAATGTCAAGTTGAGCTGCTGAAGTGTGGGTAAGTCACTTGCAACTTAAAAAGAGGTTCGTAATGGAAAGGCAGAACAAACTGCATGGTGTGTGTTATGCTCCATTGCCAAAGAACAGCCTGAGAGACCTCCGAATTTGGACTCAAGTGCTTCAGGGATTTGGGGAGCTGCAATATGAAAAAGGGCAGCAGTCTGGCTCCTCATCATGTAGCATTGTGTGTGTGATAGATGGAGCAGGGCTAAGAGGGAAAAGATGATGGATTTTCTCAGTCTACCCAGTAAATCTGCTCTTGCGCTTACCACCATATTTTCAGAGATGTGCAAATTCCTTGAGGCTCCAAAGCTGGACTAGCACTCCTGTGAGGAAAGGTTCTTCCTGGTTTCTTTGCATTGCGCCTTTCTTGGTCCACCATCCTTCCAGATGATATTAAAAACCACCAACCTCTGTGAAGCTACCAAGGTGTCAGGCACTTGCAAGATCTACAAGATGATCCTAAGGGAGTTGTGCTCCTTTAAGGGGAAGATTTAAAAGCAGTCTCCAGCTTCTGAAGGAATAGCTAGATGGATGGCTATAGCCTAATAGTTTTCTGTAGTGGCAAATAAAACAGGCAATAGATTATGCTGCTTTTATGTTTGTATGGATGAGAGACCTCCAGAAGTCCCTTTCTACCAGCACATCTTGGACTGTGAATAATTTTGGACTAATTTTGTTTAGTTTTAAAAGTTAAATGAACTTTTATGATAGACTCATAGAATATTTTGGTTTGGAAAACCCCTCTAAGAGCATTGTGTTCAACCATTCCCCCAGCACTGCCAAGGCCACCATGAACCCATATCCCCAAGTGCCACATCTACACTGCTTTTAAATTTTGCCAGGGGTGGGGAATCCACCACTCTGGGCCGGAGAGCTCTGCCTTTCAGTGAAGAAATAGTTCTTAATATTCAATTCAAATCTCTTCTGGCACAACTTGAAGCCATTTCCTCTTTTCGAAGCACTTGTTACCTGGGAGAACAGACCAATACCCACCTGGATGCACCCTCCTGTCAGGGAGTTGTAGAGAGTGAGAAGGCTCCCCCTGAGCCTCCTCTTCTCCAGGCTGAGAGCTCCCAGCTACTCCTCATCAGATTTCTGCTCCAGACCCTTCCCCAGCTCCATTCCCTTCCCTGGACACCCTCCAGCAGCCAGTGTCTTTCTTGTTGTGAGGGACCCGAAAGTGAAGACAAGATTCAAAGTGTGGCCTCATCAGTGCTTGAGAACTACTCTGTCAAACTGGATGTGGTTTCTTAGCAGCCCTTATTTATCTATATTTTTCTGCTATTTATTTCTTAGATCAATTCAGCTGAAGAACTTTCACTGTTAATTGCCAGGATTTAGTCCTAGAGATATAAATTCACACTGATAAACAGCAAAGTCAGCACAATCATCTGAGCACACATCTGGCCAACAGAGAAGGCAGGCACTGTGTCCTTGAGAGCCAAGGACAAGGAGGTCATGGTCTGGAAGTGTATTTTCAGGTGGAGGAGGACTGGGACCTAGATGGTGTTGCCCTGTCCTTCTAAGTTCTTCTAAGCCTTCTGTGTTTACATTCTTATAACGAACTTTCTCACTCAATTTTATGTAAATAATTATTGTTTTACATTCTTTTCTGGAAGAGAAGAAATTTGATGGACTGTTGGTTTGTCCAGTGTCATTGGAGAGGTGGCACTGTCATCCTCCAGTCCACTGTCACTTTTGAAAATCTATAAATGTTGGAGTCAGAAATTAAACTGCCCTTCTTTTTACCTTGGAGGTTCCAGAGTCTGCATCATTTTATTTCATGCCCTACAGCAACAAGATGATAACCTAAAGGCATTCAGATTCAGGAGGACTAAGTGATTAAAGTCCTCCTAGACCTATGAGCCACGTTCCACGGCAGAGAGAAAATGGTCTGAGATGTCCCAGCCCCAGATGGCAGTAGAGCAAGCCAGTGACCCATTTACCACATGTCAAGAAGCAGCCACAAATGCCTCTAGTTGGGCGTTACCAATTTGGGACTAACAGGGGGTGATGAACAGAAGTTTCACAAGCAGGATGTGCTGAAGGCATGCACTGTGAAGCACTGAGATGCCACATTACAGATCCACAGTGGTACTTTGTGCTTTTTCTCTCCTAGATGACTCCTGCACAACACTCCAGGTGAAACTCCCAATGCAGCTTCAGAAAAGTGCTTTGCAAATGTCTGGCATGGGACCTCATGCTGCAAGAGGAGATAAAAGAGCGGAATTTCTTTCTGTTATTATCCCTGCAAACCAGCTATAATAAATTATTCCAGTGGAGTGATTTGATTTTCATGTAGCTACCCTGCAGCTGTTCAGCTTGGCTGATGGTCCAACCCCTCCTGTGTTGTTTTGTCAGATTTTCACCCAGATGGCAAACCTCTTCTCTTAGGAAACCTGTGAAAAACAAAATATTAGGCCGCCTTTTATTCTCTACTCTTTTTGTACTTCTTAATGTGCAAAAAGGCCATGCCTGGGGCAAAGGCTTGTTACGAAATCTCTACTGAGCAGGAGGCAAAAAAAGAAACAAAAAAGAGATCGAAATCACAGACTGAATAAAATACAAGTGGAATATTATTCAAAAATTTCCTGAAAGTGTTATCAAACTCTTTCCAGTTCTAGCCTGGCGTTTATACTCTTGCAAAAGTGACAGACAAGGCAATTTTGGAGAATATAGTGAGGCACAGAAGAATGACTGTAAATAATTGTCCAGTGCACCCCACCATGGAGAACCAGGTCAAACTAGTTACCTTTCCATTTTCTTCCTCTCAGCTGTTTCTTATATCCCATTTCATTTCTAACCATGCCAAAATGATGAATCTGAAGCAGCAGGCTCATAAATTCTAAGGCGGGCCTAGAAATCATGAGGATTTATGTTCTTTAGATTCTTTTTCTCTGACTTCTTGGTTTTGGTACATTTAGGCACACTAAGGACATATATTCCAGCTTTTTCAACATCCATGAGAACAAAAATAAACTTTATTTTTCCCCCAAGGAGGGAAGAAATGAAAGCCCACATACTCAGCTCCTGGAATTGGGACTTTAAGAAAAGTTGTAGACATTATGACTTGCACAATGAAGTCACAAGAGTTGGCAGCTATCTGGACTTCAACACTAAATATGGGGGTTTCTTCTCCCATCATAAGCATGTTATTGCCATGCTCTGGACAGACTGTTCTGCTGGTAGCTCTTTCTTCTGCCTTGGTTTGGGCTCTGGAACAGTGTTGTTTGCAATATGGCAGATCAGTGCAATAGGTTATGTCCCTGCTTGGCTGTGATGGGTAAAACTGTACTGGAACACCCAAGCTGCTGTTACTCCTTCAGATCTCTTAGAACAATTCAGGTTGGAAAAGTCCTCTAAGATCATTAGGAACAACTGTTCCCCCAGCACTTCCAAGCCCACCACTAACCCCAAGTGCCACATGCACATGCCCACTAAATCCCTCTAGGGATACGGACTCCACCCCTGCCCTGGTGTGTTGATTTGACACAGCCTGATTTTTAGGTAGCAGGGGAGGGCCACAGGAGTAGCTCCTGTGAAAAGCTGCTAGAAGCTGTGACCATGTCTGACAGAGCTAATCTCTGATGGCTCTGAAGATGGACATGCTGCTGGCCAAAACTGGGCCAATGAGAGAGGCTGGTAATGCCTCTGTTATGACATGTTTAAGAAGAAAATCAAAACAAAGTAAGGGGTTTTGCTTCTAGTCAGAGAAGAGGAGGAGGTGAGAATATGTGAGGGAAACAACATGGAGACACCAAGGTCAGTGGAGAAGGAGGGGAAGGAGGTGCTCCAGGCACTGGAGCCCAGCCTCCTCTGCAGGTCATGGTGAGACCATGGTGGAGCAGCTGTGACCCTGCAGCCCATGGGGATCCATGGGGGATGCAGAGATCCAGCCACAGCCCATGGGGGAGATGCCCATGCTGGAGCAGGTGGATGCCTGGAGGAGGCTGTGATCCAGTGGGAGACCCAGTGGAGAGAGAGGGCCCTGCTCCCAGGCTGGAGCAGCCTGTCCTTGGAGGACTGGAGGACTGCACCCTGTGGAAAGAGAAAGCCATGATGCAGCAGTTTTGGGAGAACTGTCTGCCTGTGGGTGGTATTCACAGTGCGGCAGGTGTGGTGTGGCTGCTGCTTGTGAGAGTGGACCCATGTTGGGAAGTTCACAGAGAACTGTCTCCTGTGGGAAGGTTCATCTCACAGGGGAAGGACTTCTCTCCTGGAGCAGTGGAAGAAAATCTTGGTGATGACCTGACCAAAACCACCATGTCCTGTCTCCCTGTGCTGTTGGTGGGAAGGAGGGAGGGGCTGGGGGGGAGAAGGTGTTTTCAGGGCTTATTTTACTTCTCATTATCTGATTCTGTTAGCAATAAATTTCATTTTGCAACTAAAGTTGAGCCTGTTTTGCCCTTGAAGGATTTTCCCCCAGTCCTTATCTCACTCCTGGAGCCTTTGTTTACCTTTTTTCCTTTGCCTCCCTTGCCCAGTTGTGGCAGGGGAGGGTGAGTGAGCAACTCTCCTGAGTGCCTGGATTTGGGCCAGTGTCAAACCACAACAGGGGGGCAGTATTCAAAGGACAGGCTGCTCTAGTTTGGAAGCAAGGGCCCTCCCTCTCTCCCTCTCTCTCTTTGGTCTCCCTCTAGACCATATCTTTCTCTAGCATCCACCTGCTCTGGCATGAGCACTTTTCCCACAGGCTGCGAGTGGATCTCTGCATCCCCCATGGACTTCATGCATTACAGGGGGACAGTTTGTTTTACCACCACCCTCACCATGGCCAGCAGAGGAATACTGGCTCCAATGCTTGAAGCACCTCCTCCCCCCACTTTTTTTCTCCAGACCTTTGTGCCACCATGTTGTTTTCCCTCACATGTCCTCACTTCCTTCTCTTCTCTGACCAGGAGAAAAACTGCTGCTTGTACGTACCATTGTCAACAAGTTCCACTAATTCAAAGATTTTTGCAACATCCTGCAGTGCAGAGAAGTTTATCTTGCCTAGGTTCCGCATAGGGATTGGCTCTGCCACACATGGTGGGAAGCTTCCAGCAGCTTCCCACAGGAGCCATCTTTGTGCCCCCTCCCACTACCAAAAACCCGGCTGTGCCAAGAAAACAGAAAACAATCTCAAGTGACAAACTCACCAAAACCTCCATGCCCTGTCTCCCTGTGCTGCCAGTGAGAAGGAGGAAGGAGCTAAGGGGAAAAAAAGTGTGTTTTAAGGCTTATTTTACTTCTCATTATCCTCCTGTGACTCTGTTAATAATAAATTTACTTTCTACCTTTAAATTTAAACCTGTTTTGCCCTTAGAATGTTTTTCTCCTAATCCTTATCTTAATTAATGAGCCCTTCATTAATTTTTTTTCCCTCTCCTTTGCCCAACTGTAGCAGGAGAGGGTAAGTGAATGACTTTTGTGAGTGCTTCGTGTTTGGCCAGTATCAAACCACGACACCTGGGCAGCCTGTTAAAATGCTCAGTACTTTTGATACTTTGCACCTTTCTGTGGCAGGATATTGTCCTTGGTTTGTAAGAAGAATGGATAGCACTGGGCTCTGGGCTGAATTGCATCATCTGGATTTAATAAAACAATACTCTGAAAAAGCACAAGTCATGTTCCCATGTTACTGCATGTGAAACTTATGCTGAGATGATGAGATGGCTCTGCAACACAAAAGGCCCAGAGCCACTCAATATTAACTCACCTTCACTTCCATAAGTGCATTCAAGTTCAGTGGAAAACAAAAGCTGAAATATATTCCTGGAGGTGGGCCAAAATGACTGTTTTATCATGATCCCCCCTTGCTTGCTTGTGTCTGGAGAACTGTAGGATTGCTGAGGGGTGGAGGGGGAGGTGATGCATTTTCTTGTTCCTGCTGAAAAAGGACGTTATTTTAACTGGGCATAGAGAAAAAGAGAACTCTTTTCTCCTTGTAGTTACAATAAAAAGTTCTCTGGCTTTTTCACCTCGAGACTGCAAGCAAGCATTAGTGGGGCTCCATGTGTTCATAACCCAATAGCATTTGGCATCATGCAGATTCTGTGGATTTCCTCCAGGTTTTTGCTACTGCAAAGAGTCAGATCCCAAACACAACTTTAAGAATGGTGATTAAGGAAACTGTTTCCTAAAAGACAATATATTTTTTCACTTTTCTTGCCATAACCTGGCCAATCAGCTAATCCCCCCGCCTGGTTTATATTCATGGCTGATCATACATGCCTCTTACCAGCTGGTATATAAGAAGCTGATCAGTGTACACTCTCGTTACTTGAAGTAATGTTTCTTTATGCCATGAGGGTCCCTAATGTGTTGCATGTGGTTTTCATCTGGGGCTTTTTGGGATCTTTTCCAGGAAGTTTCAGGTCATTACCTCAAGCCTTTCTCAGCTGAAAAGGATTGAGGTAATAACCCACAATAGCTTGGGGGAAGGGGCAGTTTTGGGGAGGTGATGGGTGCAGGCAGGTGGGTAGGTAGGCAGGCGGGCAGGCAGGTGGGCGAAGAGAGAAAAAAAGAGAAGGAAGGAAGGAATATTGGTTTCTATAATGCATGGAGGACAAGAGAATGAAAATTGCATGCAGGGGAGATGGAAGGAATGTGGCCTTTGGCCCTCCAGCAAAGGTGTTGTGAAATGTGTTGTATTGAAGCAATATGTCAAAATGCAAGATCTTAGGCAAGGAAAGCAGATGGCACAAAACTGAAACCACTGTGAACACTGCAAAGTGGTGGGCCTGATCCCCAGCCCCTGGTCAATTTTCACTCACAGAACTTAACAATAACTAGTTAAGAGGTTTCATTGGAACAATGGCTGGCTTTTTAGGATGAATGAGAACACAAAGCTCTATGTGTTAAGAAACCCCTTTAAAAGCTTCTGGCATGAGAGGGGTGGCTTGAAAAGATCATGGGGAGTCACTGGCCAAGGAAGGTGAGTTTTAAGTTTAAATGTAAGTTATGTGACCTTATCCTGCATTTCAGCCAACGCTATACCTCACTCTGGTATTCGCTCCTTTTTCTTCACCTCATCTGAAAATTGTCTTGGCTACAGAAATTGCCATTTATATCCACTTTGTCTTTTCTGGTTCAGAGCCAGCTATCTGCTGACCCAGCTAAATGAACCCAGGTTCTGCCAAAACTGTTCAACACCTACAGCACTTTTCCAGCAGGGGAAAGACTACCTTGCAGGGCCTAAGGATAGGGATATATGTGTGTGTGTGTGTATTTATAGCTCCAACACAGGAAAATTACTTTAAAAGTGGGCTTTTCCAAAGTTCTGAGCAGTGTGTTCCTCTTGCTTTCGCTTGGGGTTAGGGTTGCTCAATAGTTTTAATGACCAATAATGAGTGCCTCAGGTGCCCTGGATATTTTATGAAGCTTTAACTCAAAAAGTATCTACAAAACCCTTTCAATCTGTAACGCTCTATTTGAAATGGTTGAGGTTTTCCATTGAAGTTTCCCTCAATGGAAAACTGAGTGGAAAAGGCCATATCAAATTAGCTTTGCAAGTGGCTTAAACTGATTCTGCCAAAGGGGAGATGGAGCTATTCTCTTTTGTGACATTGTTTTCTTGTTGCTAGCCTGACAGAATGAAAATGTTTCCCTTCACTTCAAAGGAAGGGGTCAGCTGGCTGGATTTTGAGGAAAATGATGGGGGTTTCTAAGTCTTCCTCAATCCATCTGCATCTGGTGTCCTGCAAGTGTGGATTAAGATATTAAAGCAACATCATGACAATAGATGCAGATGGGAACTGAATTTTACCCTGCAAGTCTCAGATTTCCAAAACCTCAAGATGATTCTGCAAATGTACTTCAGAAGAATTTCTGGCAACCTTGTTTTCATAAGGTGTTGAATAACCCATCTTAGAATCATGTCCCCCATTTTCTTCCCCCTCCTTCAACCAAAGAAGGGATAATTCAGTTTGCAGCCCTTTGCCTCTGGTTTTGTAATGCAAAACATTACATACAGCCAAACATTATTTCATCTGTGTCTCTGCAGTCAGTGACAGGAAGCAGTGCACTGAACTCCAAAGCACTGAAGATCTCCACATTTGCAAAAGATGCCTCTTCTAAACATTTGCAGAGATGCCTCTCCTTTCTCCACTCCTAGCCTACACCATCTTTAAAGATAATATATTATCTTAACATCAAGAAATAACTGCTGTATAATTCCTATATATTAAGGACCAGCATCTTGCAGCTTTCTGAGATTTGAATCAAAATACTATGTTTTGTATCCAAGGGCAGCATGTATTTTCCTTCCACTTCTTCCTCCTGTAGTTCAAGGTGCTTGTGTCATCGCCTGCCAGTACTATACAGTACAGCTATTCAAAAAATCATGATTCCACCCTATGAAGCTATGAAATTAACACAAGATTCAGGAGGTGTTTCTGGGACAAGACACATCTTGCTTTTCCTTTGTCTTCTGGTTTCTACAGAACGCCTACCAAGTATACAGGCTGTTATTTTGTACCTCTGCCATTCTGACTGCTTGAACATCCATTTCTGTTTGAGTGATGAGCGATTCCCACAATAAATTTCATTGATGACACTCCAGACAATACTTTTATTGACAGAAAATCTTGTAAATCACTCGTTGCTTCTCATTTAACGCTCCTTTCCCCAGAAACCAATGCATGTTTTCTCCTTATATGCAGGATTGAATTTCAGGACATCTCTCCCCTTGTTTATCCTGTGCTTCAGAAACACTGTAGGACATAATTACATTCACACATAAAAGAATTGCTGAAAACAGGTAAAATAATTTCCCAGACTGAGTACTGTGCTTTGTAGATTTGGAGGGCAAAAAAACATCTTTCTGTTGTATGATGTAGTTTGAAGCCTCTATCTCTGGTTCTGGACGCCCTTTCAGCAATCGTAATGAAATCCACATGCTTTGCACTAATATCTGAAACCAGAATCATGCCAAAAAAGGCTGAAGACAGAGCAGTTTCAGATTAATAAAGAGTTTTAAATCATGGTGTAACTCCAGGAGTGATTATTAGCTCATTTGACTTGTATATTGCAGGCTGTTTAATGTTACCCAGTGTCCTGGTTTAGGACAAATTTGGGAGAAAACCTCCAAAGAGGTTCCTCTAAAAAGCAGATTCCAGCAGCCCCTCCCCTGAATGGTTTGGGAAAATATTTCCTTGGAGAAAAGTGGAATAAAACTGTTTATTTAACAGGCAAAGCATTCACCACCACAAAAACAAAACCAAAACAAAACAAACAAAAAACCCCAAAAAAACAAAACAAAAAACCAAAAAACAAAAAAACAAAAACAACCTCTTGCTGCTCCAAAAGAGATGACAAACTCAGAAAGTCCCTCTGTGGGCTGTAGCTCAGCTCACTCAGTCTCTTATCAGTCCCTCTGGTGCTGGAAATGCCACGGCCCAGGTGCGAGCTGCTGGTGCTCTGCTGGGTGCTCAGTCCAGAGCAGGTTTAAACAGGTCCAAGAAAAAGAAAAAAAACACAGTTCAGGGAACTTCTCTGCCTCAGCTAGCTAAAACTAACTAAAAAGCAAAGGAGAGCTCTGTCCCTCTGTCTGTCTGATCTGCAGACAGCACAGTCCAGGAGCAGGATGCAGGGAGCAAGTGCAGCTTCTGACAACAAACTCTGTGTTTCTTCTCTCCCTGCTCCGCTCTCAGAACAAGTCTTAAAGGTGCAAAACTTATTATCCAGCATAAACAGAATGGACAACTGGGGATAAAAGCATCACTTAGCCAACCCAGGGCACTCAGTTACCTGTATATTAAGCTGAGTAATCTGTGTTTGACTGCAACTCTTTCTGAATGAAGAAACCTGCCCATTTTCAAAGACTCAAGAAGTATCTTCCACTTCCTTTTGTTTCTCTTCCCAGCACTAACTGTACACACTTCCACACTTCCATGCTTTTATAACCTGAATTTGTTGTGCCTTCTTTATGAGACTTCTGCTTACATGAGGTTTGCTCTTTCTCCATTGCATGAGAGCTCCTGGTAATTTGTATTCTCTTCTACAAGATACTTTACACAGTAATCAAGTCCTTTTGTTACTTGATGGCTAAACAAAATGAATATTTAAGTTTCTTGTAGATATTTCCCTTTTCTCTTACTTTTTCAGCATCACAAGCACAAATTCTCCACTAATTCCAACAATCTATAGAAGTCAAGTATCAACACCACCTGAATTATCCAGGTCCTTTTTGAACAATGCATCTGAATTGGGATTATGTTTGTTTGTTGTGGGTTTGCCTACTATGTGAATGAAATCTGCTGGGAGAAGTCCACCTCCTGAGGCTTGGAGAAATTCCCTGTAGGTCTGAAAAAAAACCAAAACCAATTTATGAAGAAATTGTTTGTAGTGAGAGATTTAAATCATCTCCTCAGCTACCTAACACTAATTCTACTGATGCTCCTAAAAACTTAACATTCAAGGAAAAAACAATATGCAAAGCTTAAACAAGTCATCTCTCCATTCTTGCTCTCCAGCAGCTTTCCCATTTCTCAGATAGAAAGGAACAAAGCTGAACCAGAGATAAGCAGCCTTTCTGCTCCCCTTTGAGTCACATCCCATAACAGTGAATACCTGAATAATATTTTTTAAAAAGGAAATAATGTCTCCTCTCTTTCAGTTTTTTACTCCTCTTTCTCCTCATTTTCTAATTTCCTTGACAAATGACAAATTTGAAAGAAAGTACCACAAGGGCTTATTCTACTTCTGTTGAACCACAGGACAATCAATTGTCTGAGTTCTTCAGACAATCAAAATCTGTCCTGAACCAAATATATCTGGGATCACAAGCCCCACAAGTCCAGAAGTGCCTCACCATGGCCTAGACAGTCCTTTTCTGGCAAATAAGGTTTGAGATGAGATCATGTTTGAGGAATTGTGTAGGCATAAATAAAGAGTTGTCCTCTTGGCCAGAAAGGGCTTTGTGAAGAGAAGCACTGGAGTGCCACAGCTTCTTAATTAACTTCTTCAGGAATTAGGGTGCAGACCTCACAGGCTGAGAGATAACCAGAGGTTTTGGTGCATCACCAAGAATCACCTGCTGATATCTAGCTGCCTGTACAAAAGCCTGTACATGGGGCTTTCCAAATTTAAGATCCTGAAAAACAAACTTTCTGGAGTATGACCCAGCACGTGACTCTCTAGGAGTATCATTCCTCAGTCTTTCCTTTGAAATTTCAGAGATTTGCAAAGAGATCCCCAAAGCCAGCTCAGGTTCCTTCCACATTGAGAGGTACTATTAATCTCCCTTCACTCATCTTAAAATATTCTCAAACAATGTGTTTTCCTTAGCAGTCTGTGTAGCACAGTACTGTCTTCTTCTTCACGTGTTTCTGTGCTTTCTCTAGTGAATCTCTTTATTTGTTTTTTGAATTATCTTTTGCTTCTGCTTCTTTTCAAAGACCTCCAAATTATTCTTCCTATGCTAATCTTCACCTTCCTTTCATGCCCCACACTGGCCTGTGCTGCCCTTTAATCCTACTGGGGTTTAACAAAGATGAAACTTAAACTTTAAAGTGCAAGCTCTTCCAACTTTTTCCCCACTTTTCTGCAGTAAAAGTCTCTGTGCATTCTAAGATCACAATCACAATTCCTCTGGGCATTTTACATTCCCTCTGAGTCAGCTGAGCAGAGGTCAAGAAGTTTACTATTGCTTCTTCCAATATTTCGTTCCTTCCACGCCGTGTAAACACAGCAGTGTTGTGATTCGTCTTTGTCTGAGATGGTCAGCCTTCAGATCTTTCCTTTTGCTCCTATCTACAGCTTTAGGACAGAGCTTGGGTGTTACCCAAGTGGCACCATGCACAAATGCTTCTCCTCCAAACACTTGTTTGCAATCAGCAATCCCTCTCTTGCTCTCTCCTGAATTTTGATTTAAATCATTCAACTTCCAGTCTCTTTTTATATTTCCTGTCATCTAAGTGTAATTTTTTTTTGTGACTACAGTCTCAAAAGGAGACTAGAAATAGGCCACAAGCCACCAGTTTTGGCACATTGCTCATTCCTTCAGTACAAGTACCTGGCAACTGATAATTTAAGCTTAAGCATGTCCTGTCCACTTTCATAAAGCTGAGTTTGCTGCAACATGAACTGACTTTCTGCTTGGGATATGTCAGCCCCATGTGCTATGGCAGGAGCTGGCATTCCTGTCACCATGAAATAATAGAGTTCTCAATATTCAGTGAAGCAAGGAGGACCATCAACGAAACTTCCATTCTGGACTTCTGAAGGGCAGACTTTGGGCTATTCAAGAGACTGACTTGGAAATTATCTTGGGAAACACCCCTTAAAAATAAAGGGGTCCAGGAAGGATGGATATATTTTGATAAAGAAATCTTGAAGACGCAGGAGCAGACTGTCTTTGTGTGCTGAGAGATGAGCCAGCAGGGAAAACAACCAGCCTGGATGGCCAAGGAGATTTTGAAGGAATGAAGGGAAAAAAAGAGGGTGTACCTTTGGAAAGAGGGGCAGATAACTCAGGAATTGTTTAAGGATGTTGCTAGGTCATGTAGGAAAAAAATAGAGAGGCAAAATAAAATAGGAAAAATAAAAACAAAAAAAAAATAGAGAGGCAAAAGCCCAATAAGAACTTAATCTGGCCATTTCTGCGAAGGACAATAAAAAAAATTCTAAATACATAAATGGCAAAAGGAGGGGCAAGAACAACCTCCATTCTTTATTGGATGCAGGGGGAATATAATAACTAAAGAGGAGGAAAAGACAGAGGTACCTAACACCTTCTTTGCCTCAGTTTTCAATATTAAGACAGGTTATCCTCAGGACAACTGTCCTCCTGGGCTGGTAGATGGTGTCAGGGAGCAGAACAGCCCTCCTGTTATCCAGGAGGAGGCAGTCAGAGACCAGGTGAGCCATTAGATGCTCACAAGTGTATGGGACCAGATGGGATCCATCATAGGATGGTGAGGGGGCTTGCAGATTAGCTCATTAAGCCCCTCTCCATCACTTATCATACATCAGTCCTGGCTCACTGGGGATGCCCTAGATGACTGGAAGCTGGATGCCTATCCACAAAAGGGATGAAAGGAGGATCCAGGCAACTACAGACCTGTCAGCCTGATCTCAGTGCCCAGCAAGACTATGGAACAGATCATCCTAGTGCCATCACACAGCACCTGCAGGATGGCCAGGGGATCAGACCAAGCCATCATGGAATTAGGAGGAACAGGTCCTGCCTGACCAACCTGATCTCCTTTTATGACCAGGTGATCCATCTGGTGGATGCAGGAAAGGCTCTGGATGTTGTGTACCTGGACTTCAGCAAGGCTTTGATGCTGTCTCCCACAGCACACTCCTGGAAAAGCTGGCAGCCCAGGGCTTGGACAGGAGCACTCTGTGCTGGGTTAGGAACTGGCTGGATGGCCGGGCCCAGAGAGTGCTGGTGAATGGTGCCACATCCAGCTGGGGGCAGCCAGCAGGGGTGTCCCTCAGGGCTCTGTGCTGGGACCAGCTCTGTTCAATGTCTTCATTGATGACATGGATGAGGGGATTGAGTCCACCATTAGCAAATTTGCAGCTGACAACAAGATAGGAATGAGTGTGGATCTGATGGAGCGCAGGAGGACTCTGCAGAGGGACCTGAACACACTGGATAGATCAGCTGAATCCAACAGTATGAGGTCTAACAAGACCAAGCACTGGGTCCAGCACTGTGGCCACCACAACCCCCTGCAGCACTACAGGCTGGGGACAGAGTGGCTGGACAGTGGCCAGGCAGAAAGGGACCTGGGGGTGCTGATTGATGGGAAGCTGAACATGAGCCAGGAGTGTGCCCCAGTGGCCAAGAGGGCCAATGGCATCCTGATGTGTATCAGCCTTGAGTGCTGTGTCCTCTTCTGGACCCTCAGTTTAGGAAGGACATTGAGATGCTCAAATGCATCCAGAGAGGGGCAACAAAGGTGGTGAGGAATCTAGAACACAAGCACTATGAGGAAGGACTGGGGGACCTGAAGGGCTCAGACTGAAGAAAAGGAGGCTCAAGAGAGACCTTATCACTCTCTAACCCCCTGAAAAGAGATTATAGTCACATGGAGGTTGGTCTCTTCTCACAGGCAACCAGTGACAGGACAAGAGGACACAGTCTCAAGCTGCACAATGGGGAGGTTTAGGCTGGACATTAGGAAAAAAAAATTCACAGAAAGACTGATTGGGCAATGGAATCAGCTGCTCAGGGAGGTTAGAGTCACCATCCCTGGAGGTGTTTAAAAACAGACTGTGTGTGGCATTTAGTGCTATGGTTTAGTTGATGAGGTGGTGTTAGGTCATAGGTTGGACTTGACGATCTCAAAGGTCTTTTCCAACCTAGTTCATTCTGTGATTTTGTGAAACTATCTGTATTGCTTCTACTGCTGCACTGGCCAGAAGCCCCTCTTAGGACACATCCATGAGGATGTTTTGCAGTCCTGGGCTGATCTGAAGCCTGTTGAACACAATGTCTTCCAGTGACCCAATGCCAGTTCCACAGATGTTATAAAGCACAATATCATATCTGGGGTGGGATGCACAGGTTTAGGTGCCTTTTCTTTGATTGGTCCCTAACTTTCATTTACACAAAAGCAAGAATATTTAGCAGATAACATCCAACATGGTACTTTGCTCTTGCAAGTCACCTGTTTTAAGTCTTGGTTTAGCCATAGCATTGCAATATCAGGTGAGGGTAAGAGCTGCTGAACCTGGTAAGCTGATAGGAGTAAGATTGTTGCAATTTCATGTTCCACATCCAGCATGTGCACATATACACAGTACAGATATATACATACAAAAATACACATGTAAACATCTAGCCTGTCTTTCTCCAGGGAACTTGCAGGACTGTCAGCCTGACTTTGGTGCCAGGGAAGGTGATTGAGCAAATCATCCTGCGTGCCATCACCTGGCACATGCAGAACAAGCAGGGAACCAGGCCCAGCCAGCATGGGTTTGTGAGAGGCAAAACCTGCTGGCTATCTTGGCAATGAGACCTGCTTGGTAGATGAGGGAAAGGCTCTACACAGACTCTAGTAAAGCATTATCTCCTACAGCATTCTCCTGGAGAAATTGTCTGCTCACGGGCTGTACAGGTGTGCTGTTTGCTGGGTAAAAACTGGCTGGATGGCTGGGCCCAGAGAGTGGTGGGGAATGGGACTAAATCCAGTTAGCAGCCGGTCATCTGTGGGATTCCCTGGGGCTCAGAATTGAGGCCTGTCTTGTGTAATGCATTTATTGATGATTTAGACAAAGGGATTGAGTGCACCCTCAGTAAGTTCACAGACAACACCAAGTTAGGTGGGAGTGTCGATGAGTTGAGCCTTCCTGGAGGGCAGGAAGGCTCTGCAGAAGGATCTGTGCAGGTCAGTGGCACGAGGTTCAACAAGGCCAAGTGTCAGGTCCTGACCCTGAGTCACAACCCCACACAGCTCTCCAGGCTTGGTGCAGAGTGGTTGGAATGCTGCAGGGTGGGAAAGGATCTGGGGGCACTGATCCACAGCAGCTGAACATGAGCTCAGGTGTGCCATGGAGGGAAAGAAGGCCAACAGTATCCTCACTTGTGTGCCATTGGTGTGGCCAGCAGGATGAGAGAAGTTATTTGAATGATTGCACCCCTTTTCTGGCACTGGTGATGAGAGGTGAGGGAGCTGGGGCGTAGCCATGATATTTTCTGAAAAATCCTTTCCTTAGGATTTTTTCTCCTGAGAAGCTGAGAGGCCAGCCTTCTGAAACATGGAGTCAGATGCTTGTCTCTTCCCTCATCCTCGGACCCCTGTGAACACGGTCACACTGGGGGGCTCAGCCTGGAGAAAAGGAGGCTCAGGCAGTACAGTCTCTCTATCTACAACTCCCAGACAGGAGAGTGGAGCCAGGTGAGGGTTGGTCTCTTCTCTCAAGTAACAAGACAAAAGGAAATAGCCTCAAGTTGTGCCAGAGGAGGTCTAGGTTGGATATTGGGAAAAACCTTCATATGTGAGACAGTTTAACACCAGCAGGACTGCAAAGTCCTCCTTGGAAGCAAAGCTCTGGGTACAATTTGCAGCCAACATTCTCCTCACTCTGCTCTGAGTGGTGTCAGTGTCCATCACATGTCTGGCAATCACGTTCACACAAATGAGATTTCTGCACATAAAATAAGCTGAAGCACAAATCCTCACTGTTGATAAAAACCTAAACAAACAAAGCAACAAATCAAGGGAAAGAATTGTCTGGAACATCTAAAATGCAGGATCTTTTAGTCTCCTCTTGAAATTAAAATTTCCAGCCTTGGAAAAATCCAACAGAAACAGAAAAATTCCTCTAACCTTTGCAGAAATATGTTCCCTTTTGCCAGTAAAAGCCATTCCTTCACAGCACCATTTGGATTATTTGCCTCTACATCTTGTTCATCTGTCACCTCATAGGCTTCAGATTTTTTGTGTTTTCATCACTGGTCTGTATGTAAGAAAATGAGTGGGGGGAGAAAAAGGAGGCACAGATTTTGGCAAGAATGCTTGCCTGGAATGAGTATAAAACTCTGTTTTATTTAACTGATCTGGTTGTGTGTGTGATGGAAGGGAAACAAATAAAGATAGTTTTTTTAAAAGTGAGTGTGAAAGAAATTCCCCAGACAGACAAATAAAGAACTTTTTTATTGCTAATAACACGTGTTCTGCCCTGAGCTTTTCACGTTGTTAACCCACCTTGAAACCAGTGAGTTGAGTTGTTTTGGGATGTGGTTTGCTCGTTTTTCTTTTTGAAATCTTTCTTCTGGCTTTTTGAATGTTATAGTAAAGGGAAAAATTATTTTAAAAATGCCACCTGACACACAGACACACAGATACACACCCCAAAATCCCATCTCTCCTCTATGTATTTTGGAAATCTGAAGAGTGAGGGGGTGAGTTCATCCCTTCTTCTCATTTTATAAGTAAACCTCCACAGTGGCCTGGAGTGGCTTTATCACAGCAGATGTGTGTAGGTTTAGGCTAGACTGGCAGAATGCTTGGTTTCATCTGCTGTCATCTTGCTGGCTGACATTTGCTCAACCTGGGTGGATCTGATTGCAAAGAGCACCTTGGAGTGGAAAGAGAGGGAAACCTTGCAAAAGAAATAAGAAGGAAACTACATCACCTATGCTCCCCACTCATGTCTACCAAAAGATATTATACATAATGCATCAGTTCAAGACAGTAATGTACCTATACCTATTCTTTGAGCACCTTAGACCAGGGAAGGACCAGAGCATTGAATCACAGAATAATAGAATGGTTCCCAAGGAAGGGACAAGGGAAGGGACACCTGTGCCAAGGGAAGGGACACCTTTCACTAGACAAGGTTGGTTCAAACCCCATCCAACCTGGCCTCTAACACTTGCAGGGTTGGGGTAGCCACAGCTCCTCTGGGCAACCTGTGCCAGAGCCTGATCACTCTCACAGCCAAGAATTTATTTCCATTACCCCATGTAACCCTGCCCTCTCTCAGTGCGAAGCCATTTCCTCTTGTCTGGTCTCTGCAGGACCGAAGCCCCTCTCAGTCTCCCTTGGAGCCCCTTTGTGTACTGGAAGACTGCTAGAAGTCCTCTGCTAAATATTTTCCATGGCCCAAATTCTTGTGACCTATTTTGAGCCAGGTGTAAGTGGGATGTGATACATACAGTCCCTGAATGGGAGTGAGGTCAGCTGAGTGTGCAGTCCAAATGGATCTGTGAGAAATGGCCACTCGCTTTTCATAAATTTAGAAAGGTTTATTAAACCTTATCAAAAATACAACAGAAGACTGAATAGAGAAAATATTGCAGCGCCAGGAGCAAAGGATTTTCCCCACCATGTGCTCGCCCACACAATGGAGGTTTTGCCTTTAACCCTTTAACCCCTCCCAAGGTTCTGTTCATCAACCCCTTCTTCACTGTCCAGTGGTGGAGATCACTTCCTCAAATCTTGATTGGAGGTCAGATGTCACCATAGTGACAAGCCAGCCCTCCCAGATGTCCCAACCCGGCTGCCTCTTGATAACCACGCTAGGAGGTGAAAAAAACTTTTCTTAACCTCACACATGATACTTGTCTGTTAATTGTGAGAGTCAATCATCACATTACTCATCTATCACAGATCTCCAATACTAAAAAACAAGGAAATAAATAAATAAATTAAAATCACCACATTCCTTGTGATACAATTTTCACCATTAAAGTTCTCAAAAATGCGGACCCTTGCATTAGTATTTCCCACCCATGCTGATCCCAGGTCTCAAATTCAGCCCCCAGTCCACTATGCCATCTGCTGAACATCTCATTGTTGGACACAGAGGTGACCCTATGTAATCTATAAGGTTGCGGAGTGGGATTTGCTTCCACCTATCCTGGGAGAAGCTTGTACCCCCCTTTTGCCAGGACTGAGCACATCAAGTCTCATCAAGAATGATGCAGTCACATCTGTCCCATCCTGTGTCTTTGGAATCTCCTGGCAGCAGGGTGAGCAGTGTGCCAGGCTGGTTTGGACAAGCCAAGGTTGCTCTTGTGCCTTTGCCTGTCTACCCAAAAACTTACAAAAAGCCAGCCCAAGTGAGCCATGCAGCTGGTGCACTCCAGAAGCCTCATACTCATTCCTCAAGGTAGGAAGGGTCACATAAACATGCAGGATGTTTCAGGGCTTTTCTGAGTCCAAACCACTTTTACTTGAGCCTTTTTGAACATTTTCTTATAGTGATTCACCTCCTTCAGCCCCATTTTTCCCAGACCCACAAGGATTTCCCTGAGCAGGAGCTGCCAGACCAGGACAGTGTCTTTGTTATAAGTATCTGTCATCAGAGTAGGAAGAGGAAATAAGGGAAGAGTAAGGGTAAAGGCCGCCAAATTCTTCCTCTTGTGAGTTGAATGAGATTTGGCCTTCTCCCCATGATAACCCAGAGCCTTCTCTGGAGGGTGACAGTAACAGCAGACATTCAGACAGGATCATGTTATCCCCTCCCCCAAAGGTATCCAGACACTCAACACTGTGCCATTTCAGTGAGGCTGAGATCACAGAAAAGCTGAGACCAGAGGCATCCAGCTCTTGTACAGAGCACTGCAGATGCAGGTGACATGAGGAATGGTGACACTGGTGTGCTGCCCAGAGGGTATCTGTTGGGATAGTGGGACAGATGATGGACTTTGGACCTGATTAGCATAAGAATTGATAACAGGATGCCTTGGCAAGAGCAAACAGAACTTTGATGATTAAAAGAAGAGTCAATCAGACAGGTTTACCAGAAAAAGAACATTTAATTAAACCCTGCAAGCAAGAGATGTTGTAATATGCGTAAGTTTGTGTATGTGATTTTAAGCTAATCATTGCAGTAAACATTACTAGTCTTCCTAGAACAGTATACAAGCATTGGTAGTGCACAATAAATGTGGATTCTGATCACTGAATCAATCTTCCCCATCTCTCTCCATCGCCAACAGGAATCACCACCTGCAGCCAAGAAGAACATCTGGACCCATCATCTCTCCTAACCTAGAGCCTGAGACATCTTTGCCTCACATGCTGGACATGGACTTACCAAGGAATTCCACAATACAGGAACACAAGGCAGAAAGGACCTTGTCCCCAAGAAGGCAATCAGCCTCTCATCAGAGCAATCCATGCCACACAACATGAGACCAAAGGGGACATGGCACAGCCTCTCTCCTGCTTTAGACAACCACATTTTCTTATGTGGGAGGAGCTCCTCCATGTCAAGGGAAAGCTGTGGGGAACAATTTGCTGTTGGGACAGAGTGGACCAGAAGCAGTGATGACTTTCACTTCAATAGTCTTCATTCTTGCTTGGTTTTAAGACAGTTCTCCTCAGGGGCCACCACTGTCAGCTAAAGCTTCTGTTGCATATATGGTGAATGCATTTTTGTGGGCATCTGTCATAAATTGAAAGATTTAGCTGGGAGTGTGTATTCTATTTGTCATCTATTAGAGGCAGTTATCTTCTGTTAATTAAGCAGTTTTCTTTATCTCTTCCACTACCCATCCTCCCTCGGGGAAATATCTGCTGTTAATGGGCCCTCGAGTGTCACTGCATGACTGATAAAATTACAGCACCACATTGTGAGATGTTGCACCCAGGGGAAGGAGCCAAGCATTCCTACCTGGATATAATCTGAGATTTAGAACACCAGAGCTGCCTGTCTCCACTAGATTCCAAGGAGAGCAACTTTTTTCTCCTCTAGATTCCCAGAGGAAGACCAGGTCCGTCTACACCACCGCTGAACCTTTAGAGGAAAACTACACCCTTCTACAGGACCACTGCTCCAACAGAACCATACCTGACACTGCAGGAGCACTGCAGCCACCATTGAATCAGACTGCTACCAACACCCTGACCAACAGGATGCCAAGTAATATTCTGACTCTGTCAGTAGTTTTTTTTGTTTTCCCAGTAAAGAACGTTTATCCCTATTTCCATCTTTGCCTAAGAGCCTCTTAATTTCAAAAATTATAATAATTAATAAAGAATAAATTTACATTTTTCATTTCAAAGAAAGCTCTTCCTTCCTTAGCAAACACCTGTCTTTTTAAACCAAAACAGCATCACCTTCCACCTTTCCATCAATACAATCCCATAAAGGTTCCAAGATTTACAAGCAAGCAGAGAAAGATTTTGACCTAATAAAACACCAAACAACTCAGTCCTCAAACTGAAGAGGAGACTTTTTTTAACTGGGTTATTCCTCAGCCATTCATCTGCAAGGGGATTTCTCATTAATCCCTAACCTGGTGGCTGATTCTGGGGCCAGAGTGATAATTTGTGATTTTTTTGCCCACTGAGGTGTTTGAAAATTACTTTATGGAGAGGCAAAAGTCAGAGAAAAAAGCCATTCTTCTCCAGTGCTCAGTAAAAAAAGACAGACATTACCAAGGGAGAAACCTCTAACTTTGTCAGGCCAGCTGGAGCTCAGCAGCTCCATTGGATACAGCACAACTACTGTCTTGCTAGCCCTCATTTTTTCCCTATGGTCAAAGGCAGATGAAGCACAGGGCTCCTCAAGCTGACAGACAGTAAAAGTGCTGCTTCTTCAACTGTCGGAAAAATCTCTTAATAAAGCAAAATCCATAGGTTATCCTTAAAAATTGTTAAACACTTCCAGAAGCCTAGTGTGTCCTGATCCAAGAGATGGATGTGGCTTTTTAAGAGGTATAGCACAGCCATTTCATTTTTCACTCAGCTTTAGACCTCATCTTCCTCAAAACTTTGTTATTTTGAGGTCCACATATCACTGTTTTCTGCCCAACCAGGAGGAAATCACCATGTGTTTGAAAAAGTTTTTCTGGTTTGGTGAATTCCTCAGGCTCTGTCATCGGGTAAATTGTGCAAATGGGCCACAGATCATACGGTTTGCTGATAGTGGCCATGCCTGTCTCAGTATTTGTCCCCCTCTACTAAACTACATCCTGAGTCTACAGCAGCAAACCTGGTTATATTTTTGAAGTACCCATGTCACTTTTCATTTGTCCAAGCTGTGAAGTCAAGCATGGTAACTCAAATAATGTGTTTTAAGCCACAAATTGGTGCTGGAGTAATGCAACACCTTCTCCACTGCCACTGTGCCACATGGGCCACCCCCAAGGAAGCTCTTTCTCACCAAAACTTGAATCACTCAAGACAAGGCTGCTTCTCTTTGCAGCCATGAACTTTAATTCATCACTACCTCTTATGGATTGAGTGAAAGTGTCAGGGAAACCTTGTCTCCTGTTCAGATTTTTGGCAGCATCTTAAATTCAGGTGACCCACACCTAAACCACCCTGGCTCACAAGTTCTTAAAAATGGCCAATTGGGTTTATTGAATAGACAGGAGATTAACAGACAAAAGGCCTTAAACAGAGTTACTTACTACACAGGTTAAAACAAAGAACTACAACTAGATTACATAAAACAGTGAACAACATAAAGGTACCTACATTACAGCTAGCAAAGAAACAGTATAGGTTAGGAGTCAATGTAACTTACTACAAAAGTGATGATGGAGTACATCATAGACACATAGAGTCCTTTCCTTTCCTTTGAATTACAGGAGACTAACTCAAAGGCCAGCATCCCAAACCTTGAGTAGAGATCCCCACACATTTCCAAGGAATGGGTGGAAGATTTCTGCTTTGTGAAAGTTTTGTGTCGCTTTTATTTTGTAAAGTGAAGTGTCTGTCAGTCAGAAATCCATGGCTTATCTCCCTTCAATCTGCTCTCAAGGCAAGATATTTATTGTCTGCTGGGAATGCCACCTCCATGGTGCCAGAGATAACTCACTACTGGACAGATGTCCAGCCTGCATCATCTCACTGATTAGAAAATTCATGTGAAGGGAGAAGATGCCCAAAGTTTTCACACCAGCTGATAGAACAGATAAGCTCTTCTGTGGCAGAGGGAAATGCCTCACCACACTACCTGAACTAGAAATTTCCCTTTTCTCCATAAATCCAAGTAAAGAATGTTACTTGTCCCTTTCTTGTCCCTTTCTTAAGATCTCACATGTAGCTAGCTCCTCACTGTGATCCTCTGAGAAAGGCAAACAGAATCCTCTTTTACTTGGAGGAAACTGAGCCACAAAATGTACACAAAACTAAACAAATTCTTGGGAATGCTCTCATGTATTTGGTTTCTACTATTTCATTGAGGAGGCCAAAATAAAGAAACCCACCCTCTGGTTACTCAGCTCCTTTGAAGTTCAAAGTATGTCATCGTGGAAGCTGACATCTTAAGCTTCCAGCTTTGAACATTTTTGTTCTATCAACACATCCATGGCTGAACAGGGAACTGTCAGATCTAGCAGGAGTCCCTGACTACCAGCACAATTATGTACAGATCAGAGCATCCTGAATCTGTTCCCCTGCCAAAGCAGCACATTCCCACCTTCCTCCCAGCTGTCCATCCTTTGCAAGGCAGCAGGAATGGCTTGTAAATCTGAGCCCTGCAGCTGGCCTCACCTACCTGGCTGACACCCATCCAACTGGAGCACTGATTCCCACACACACTCTTACAACTTTTCTATCCACCTCCAGTGAAGATACCAGTGAAAGTGAAACTCAGTACAAAGCAGATGCTGATCATAACTGCATTTCCCCAGACAGTATTAGCTCATCTCACAGCTAGTAGCTTTTTTATCTTGGTGATGCTCTGATGTTCCTCTCCCTTCCCTCCTTTTCCCTGTGGATCCATATCCACGCCTCCTGTCCTTTTTTTCTCTTAGAAGGAAGCCAGTTTTCTGACTTCAGGCACAAAACATGTATTTCCATCCTCTCCTCACCCCTTCCCTGCTTCTTGCTCGTAGTGATCCTCCACCAGTTTGGCTACTGCATTTTCTGATCTCCTTTACACCACTATGGCAACAGTGACACAGCCACCATGAAAAAAATTAACAATGGCAGAAGGATGGTAGTGCTGAACTTCAGAAACTCATGTAGCAAATACAATGGAAATTTGGAGGGTTGTATCAGTGACTTAATGACTTTAAGGTGCATTTGGCAAGTTTTTTAAAGCTACTTAGCAATGCACTTGAACTTTGGCTTTCTTCCTCTCTTCATGTCTCCCAGGTATAGATATCACCTCATAAACATCTCACACCACTGCAAGGTTTCTTTTCATACAACAAAACACCTGGAAGACACATGTGACCTCACACCTCGATTTCTGCAGGGATATTCATGCCATCAGGTTTCTGTACAGAGCAAAGCAGACATCAGGATAACACTTAATGAAGTGCACCACACATACGATCTCAAAAGTAACCCATCTGACCACCTTATTATCTTACCCAGCTACATTATGGTCCCTTGGCAGTAGCTGCTGACATACCAGGAGTTTCTCAGCTGAAATTTGATGGCAACCCATCACCTGGATCCTTCTTATGTTCATAATACCAACATAAGAAAACTTCTTAAACCTCTGTTGGAACAAGTCAAGAGGAGGCAACTGAATTGACCAGAGGTCTGGAGCACCTCTGCTCTGGAGACAGGCTGAGAGCTGGGGGTGTTCACCCTGGAGAAGAGAAGGCTCTGGGGAGACCTTAGAGCCCCTGCCAGAGCCTAAAGGGGCTCCAAGAGTACTGGAGAAGGACATTTCAAAGGTCTGGAGGAAGAGGACATGGGGGGATGGCTTCACACAGGTGAAGAAAACTAAAAGAAATCTTGGAAATGCTCTTTTATACTCAGTTCTTATTAGTTCATTGCAAAAGGGCCAAAACAAATGGGGAGGGCAGGGTTAGATTGGACATTGGGAAGAAATTTTCCCCTCTGAGGGTGGTGAGGCCCTGGCACAGATTGCCCAGAGAAGCTGTGGCTGCCTCATCTCTGGAAGCATTCAAGACCATTTTGGACAGAGTTTGGACCAACCTGGTCTAGTGGGAGGTGTCCCTGCCCATGGCAGGAGGCTGTTTCTTAATGTCTCTTCCCACCCAAACCGTTCTATGATTCTACAGTGCCTCCAGCCTTCTCAAACCTTGTGCTTTGCCTGAATGCTTTCAAGGCAGATCTTGAAAAAGTTGTGGTACTATTCTCTGATCCAAAGCTGAGATGATCATTCTAATGTAAAAACGGAGGGAAATCTCTTTTCTCTCAACAAACAGGGATTTCATGAGATCTTTGTGAGTTGGAAATTGTTAGTTCTGGCGTTCTTCTGGTCAAAGACAATGTACTCTGCCATGCACCATTCTACTCATGCAGCTCTGAGGGGGAGGTATGGCATACTGAAGAAGATGAGGCTCACTAGGACCAGTCCTGTACTTCAAAGAATTAACCTTCTGGACCAGTTTAAGATGTGAATGAATGGGAATCATCTGTATTATTGCAGAACAGAGGACGTCTCAGTGCCCATGGCCATTGCAATTTACCAGCTTGTTTTTGTAGGGTGATGAGAGAGTGAGAGAGACCTGGTTTAAAAGCATGGGCTGAAAGTCTTCATTTCAGATGAAGGTGTGTCCTGGGGTGACGTCATGATTATTGTATCCCCATTTATCTGTTTAGCCCAGAAATAAGTTTTGCACCTTTAAGATTGGTTCTGAGAGTGAACAGGGAAGGGGAAGAAGTGCACAGTTTGTTGTCAGTAGCTGCACTCACTCCTACACATCCTGCTCCTGCACTGTGTTGTCAGCAGAATGGACAGACGGTGGGACAGAGCTCTCCTTTGCTCTTAGTTTTTAGCTAGCTGAGACAGAGAAGTTCTCTGGACTGTGTTTTTCCTTCTTCTTGGACCTGTTCAAACCTGCTCTGGACTGAACACCAGCAGAGCACCGGCAGCTCCCACCTGTGGCCCACTGGGCCAGGCCTGGGCTGTGGCATTTCCAGCACCAGAGGGACTGATAAGAGACTGAGTGAGCTGAGCTACAGCCCATGGAGGGACTTTTTGAGTTTGTCATCTCTTCAGAGTGATAAGAGGTTTTATTGTTTAATATTGTTCATTTTTTTATGCTGGTGAATGCTTTGCCTGTTAAATAAACAGGTTTTTTCCCACTTTTCTCCAAGGAAATATTTTCCTGATTGGGGGAGGGGCTGCTTGAATTTGCTTTCTAGAAGGGTGAGCCCAATTGGAGTTTTCTATTGGGGGGAACCCAATTCGTATATTTCCTCCAAAATTTGTCCTAAACTAGGACACGCTGTTAGTCAATAACCAATTTCTAGGGAGTGGAAGGTGTAATTTCAATCTAGAAGCTCCTGCAGGGAAACTGAGACCCACAATATCTCTGTGTGAGAGGAAAGGTTCATCAACTTCTGTCAATAACAACAGCTGATTAATTTATTGAATGCTGATCATATCCCACTTGGCTTTGGACTTGCCTTTGCCTTATCAGCAAATTCAGGGTCTGCCAATGGGACATAAAGTAACAGGGTTGCTGCAATGGGTGTCAGTCGCATCTTACACCCAATGGCCAGAGGTGTTGATTGAAGAGACACAGCAAGAGATGGGCACCAAGAGGTTATCTGTAGCTCACATTGTCTTGCTCAGGCTTGTCCTTAAAACTTCAGCTACCAGACCTCTACACTTTCCAAAACTACTGATGGCTTGCCATGTTAGCAATTGGTTTGCTGATGATTCCTGTTGCTCCAAATGACAAGAATAAGAGGTGGAATCAAGTTTGGCATGGATATGTATGACCTTGAGCCTGCTTCCACCAGAAGCAAACTTGTCCTCCAGGAATTTGAATGTGCAGAAGAGGTTGACTGGTAAAAAATGAAAGGGTCCAAAAGAATTCTTCCAAGTTTCTTTTTTTTTTTCTTTTTTTTTGTCACTCAAGGTGTAGTCTCATCACACACTTGGTCTCCCATAGCTGAGCCTTTCCTCCAGAGCTACATTAAGCTGTTCTTGGAGAATTCATCCTGGAGTTTTCTTGGAGTGTAACACAATAGAGGGGGTTGAGGCTGGAGGAGCAGGTTTCGTGTCAAAACATCCTCTGTCAAATGAACTTCATATGTAACTTTGCTGACAGCAATCAGGGCTGGGGGAATGGGGAATGTCATTGAGGTCAATCCTTCTGTTTAGAGGGAAAATCCAGTAATTTCTTTGAAAGCTGGGCTTGGTCTTCAAGGATGATTTTCTTTTTATATGTTTGCTTGAAATATCAGCAACTCTTCCAGCCCCATTCAAGTGCAATAGCAATTTCTTCCTTTTACACTTTCTTCTGTTCCTTTAATGTTTTCTTTTGCAGGAAAAGACTAACAAACAAATAAATTAACAAACAAACAAAACCCCTTTGAAGTGTAATTGATGAACCCAAATTATTTAATTTTGTTCAGAATCCTATGAAAAAAGAGTTTAAAAGATAACAATTAAATTGGCATTGATCCTAATACATAGCTTAGTTGGAACAAGGGCAAAGCAAGGTTGGCAGAGACAGGCCTCAGGTCTGTCCCCCTGATGTTGTGTTATTTTTCTTTGAAACAATATGTGAACAGACCACACAAGTACCCTGAGAGCCAAAGGACACCAGAGGATTAACTGCAAACAAGAAGCCAGGATCCCTTTTTTACACTAAGCAGCTTTAGCTGTGCCCTGCATATAGAATATATGACACATGAGAACCAGCCATGAATACTCACAGATTATTAAAAGGGACAAAACACCCACCCTGCACACAATACCTCACTCCTTAATTGCAACATGAGAGAAGAAATTACATTAGCCTATTATTTGATTTTAGAATCCTGTTCTCATCTATACCAGATGCCTTTGTTCAGAGATGATTGTTTGTTTCTGTACTCAGCTTTGCCAGCTCCTCTTTGCACGTGGAGTGCTCTTGCCTTTGCAGTTCTGAGACTTTAATTTAGCCTCATTTTGAAACTTTTAATAGGGCCAATGTCATGACAAGAATGTTTTTAAAACTGATACTTCCTAGACTACAAAATATAGCACAGAAAAAAAAAAGTTTAAAGGGGAATATTACGAGTGTCACTTTGCTGTTTCCCATTTTTCAGCTCCCAAGGGGAATGCAGTCTGGTCATCATCAGTTTTATGCTGACCAGTTTCCAGGTGCCTTCAATTTCATTTATATTCAATTTCCACATTCTTTTCTACAGTTTCCCATAGGCTGATTTAGTTAGGCCACAAATAGAAGCTCTGAAATTGCAGATGTTCCTTCTGCCCATGGTGGTGACAACTTGCAACAGCTCATCATCTTCACTGACATGTGGCCCTGGGACCTGGCAGAATATGAAGGACTCTGTCATCCTGGTTCTGCAGGACCACACAGATGAAGGATCAGCTGGTGGTTACACAATGCAGAATTTTTAGCACAAGTTCACAGGGCAGCCCTGTGAAACACCTTTCATCTTTCACATGAACCAAATGTTCTTGTATGGGATTTATCCAGTTCCACTGGGCTATTTGAAGTAGGCAGTCAGCTGCCCAAGGATTCTTCTGGAGATTCTGCAAAGCTTCTTCCACAGTCCCTTGGTTGGAATGATGGGCCAAGAGCTCACATGCTGCATGCAAAGGAGAAACAAATCTGATTCATTCCATTACGGTGCAATTATCCCAAAAAAGGGTTGCATCTGTCCTGGTCCTGTCCCCCAACAAACCAAAATCTCTGTGTATAGGTTTGTCACATGAAGAGAACAATATACTAGGGAAATCTAGCAAAAAGATGCCATAATCATGTCAATATTTGCATAAACATATGCAGAAAATACACATCAATAGGAAATACCATAACAAGTCTCCATAGCCCCAGTATGTGGTAGATTGTTTTCTGTTGTAATCTTAAGGTGTTCCTTATTGTGAGTTTATAGTGGTTTGTTCCATGTATCCCATTTGGTTTCCCGAAATTGTTTACTACTATTATACCACCTAATCCTATGTCAGTCCCCATGTCAATCTCCCTTGCACCTCCCTGATTTCCAGACCCTTCCCTGCCAATCCTGGAAGTACTGCCCTCTTCCCTTGTTCATCAAATGCAACCCCACCCCTTTCTCTAGAACCTTCCATGTCTATCACCCTTCCCTCGAAGGTCCACTGGTGTGCCAAACCTGATCCCCTCCCATGGTATCCCTTATTGGTTACCTAGAATCTGATCCCTGCCCTACATTCTTCCCCTGCTGTTTTACTATTCAGACCCTCTCCTGGTCTTAAGTCGCTGTTATCCTGTTGGAGCTTTGTCACTTCTCTGTGGGCTCTGTCGGAGAGAGAGAGATTTGTACAAGTGGCCCCTCTCATCTCCTTTGTTCTGGCTTCCTCAACTCCTATCAGCAGAATTCCTATCAGCAGTCGCTCAGAGCAGTTCTGCTGCCTCTGGGAGCTGGGCAGCCCGGATCTGCTGCCACCCAGACGGCCCGAGGGGCAGACAGGGGACAGAGGGGACAGCCACTCTTGGCACAGGCCAGGAGGTGAGGGAGCTGGAGGATCACCAAGAGACTGCCCATGTCACCAGTGAGCCTGGGATAATTCACAGCTTTCACTTCTCTCCCTTACCCCGCTGCCCCCGCAGTTTGCTAAAGCCCTTGGAGTCATTACTCACTGCAGCTGGACAAACTCAGTGATCAGGCAGGTCGTTTCCATTTCTAATGGGAGTTTGGCTTCAACTCTGGCCTGCCTGGGTAGCCCTGGGAGAAATTAGCTGATTAGAAATGTCCAGAGGGGAAGAGGCAAGTGGGAAGAGTTTTATTCTTTGAACATGCAATTGGCAATGCACTGAGTTAGTGAATAATCACAAAGCATTGCGTAACCAGAATATTTCATTGAGGCATTTCTTCCAATTCATTGTCTGTTCTACATTGAATATACTGATATTTCTCCAGCCACTGTCCCAGGAAGATCTGACTGGGTTAACACAAACTCCTTTCTGTTTCTAAGCTCTAGGATAGAATTTGCCATCCTTTGCCCTGAGTTATAGTAAGTTTGGTTTTATGTGTGCTGCTCCCACTCTGCTCATTTTTTTTTTCCTTTCGGTGCAAAGAATACACCTAACTCCTAAAATACCACACCTAAGATATGGTGTGCTTCACTGGCAAGCACCTTCACTGTCACTCTGGAGGAATTTATCATGGTGAAATCCGTCTTATTTGGCTTTCCAGCTCTGTGCCTGCAGACATCTCCATCTGAGCCGCAGACCCCACACTCCCCAGACCCTGGAGTCAAGAGAGGAAAACAGGCACTTCTTAGTTGCAATTCATCTCAGCCTCATGTAGACATTTCTATTAGGTCAGAACCATGCTCTGTTTCTCTTCACTGACTATAAGGACAGCCTGGGGTGACTGGCTCACATGGAGGCCTCTTTCACATACATGCCTGTGTTAGGTGAGATGAATTTTGTATTTTAGGTCTGTTTGTATGGAAGTCAGACACCCAGTTTTATGTCAGATCTTTGATTTTGGAGCACCACCTGCAAATTTGTTTCTTTGTCCCTCTCTTGCAGCGGGTGCAGAAGGGCTCTGATGGAGGTTAGTCAGCTTGCTGTAGTTTTGATAAGCCTTGAGAGCTTCAGATGGTTGGTGTCTGTTTTGGCAACTTGTCCCTGCTTTCTTTGTATTTTCAGCTTTGGCTTGATGCGTAATAAAATACATATTTTCTTTGTCGTAGGCTTTTGTATGCTACATTGGAGTTGTAAGGATGGTTAGTAGCAATGAGAACAGAATATTTTCCTTGTCACTGGGATGTTTTCTTTTCACACTGAATGTAATGACAGTAAGCTGAGTTTAAATCCATAACCATCAGCTGAATACTCATTGTTGCTACAGAGGAAATCAGTAATGTAGCAAGGAGCTGGCTGTCCTGGTGCTCAGAGTGTAGACAACCACCATCAGAGAATTTGGCTCAAGAAAAGTATTTACACATCTAGATTTAGGGCCAGATCCATGTGAATGGAGCAATCCCCTCTCACAGGACTGCTGGGATGGCTCAGACATTGAAGGAAATACTTCTCAACCTGACCAGGAAGAATGTGAGTGGTGGAAATGGTTCATGCCTTAAACACTGCTATGAAGGAGTTTTGCCCATTATAACAAAAACTGTATAAAGAAGCTACAACCACAGAAGCCTCCTTGAAGATGCCTGACTGGAACTTTGGACTGTGAGTTAAGCTGATAAGATAAAGTGGACATTATTGTTTAATCGTCTCAGGTCCAGGGAGAAACAAGGCTGAGGGAAAGGAATGAATCCACAAGAAAGCCAAACCCAGCAGCTGTGCTGAGAACCATCCCTGGCTGGGTTTGGGGTGAGGGAGACCACAGCCCACAGAGGCCAGGTTTGCACAGACTCCCCCCAAAATGAGTATGGCATAACCTCTGGTCAGAGGCAGTGAACACCCATCCTCCCTCACACAAACCAGCCCAGCTGTGAAACCCTCAGCCCCAGGAAGGCCACATCCACAGGACATTCACATGAGAGACAGCTGAGAGGGTGTCATAATCCATCAAAAAACCCCTGGAGTGCTCCCCAGAGCCCTTGCACCACAGCACTGCACGTGATGCAAAATGATGCTGCAGATCCAGAGTCTGCTGCCAGAGACTGGTCCCTCTCCCCAGCCCCCTGGTGGGAGGTACCTGGGCATTCCCACCTGGCCTGAGAGTGTATTAACCACTTGGATTCCATGCTTTCTGGGGGACCATCACCATCAACAAGACCAGCTGGTGAGAATCACTGGGACACTGGTGGGATCCACAGAGTGGTGATATTTTCTTTATTCTATCTCTGTCACTCTTTCCTGTCCCCTCATCTCTTTTCTACTTCTTTCTCTTCCTTCTTCTCTCTCTCTCTCATATTTCTAATTAAATAAAATCCATACTTTTGACATTGGTATATGGTCTAGCTTGCACCTTAATTCACGCAGAGGCATTTCTTAAAACTTTAAAAACTGGACTGTGACAAAGACCTTTTTTCTTACCACATAAACACTGTAACAGGTTCTGTAACAACTCAGTGCCTAGTCCACAGCCTTACAATCAAAGAAACAAAAGCTGTGGAGGACTCCATTGCTTGTTTCTCTGCCCTAAGCCCAGTACCATGCTTTCTTTGCATTCTGTCAGATGTTTTTCAAACCCGGAGTTACTAGTTCTGACTATAGGAGCTTACATTGACTCCACTCAAGTTGTTGTTACCCTCTCAGTAGCAGGTGCCTGCATCAGCTCCAGTGAAAGAATTCCTGGATGTTTGCAAAGTGAGTCCTCGAGATGTACAAAGATGCCACAAACAATGTGGCAAACAAGGCTTATTACTGTGACATGACAGACACATTTGGAGAACCTGCAGCTGCATGGCGTGATAGGAATCTGCCAGCTGCCTGGGAGACATGAATTCTCATGATGACAGTGTAATTGTGCCTGGATGGATATGTCCTCCTCAGATGTATCCTCCTCCTTTGTTCACCTCTTGTCTCATTTTCTTCCCTTTGGTAACCCAGCCTGTGATCTTTCTGAGATGAGGACTGCCTTCAGCAGGAGTCCACGCAAGGCCTTAGCCTATCTGGTCATATCCCTTCTTTGAACTATCTGGTACTACTGTGACATAAATAATACACTCTGCATTGATAAACAGTTAAGAAATTGCATAGGTCCTAATCTGCTTGAGCTGTATCCCCTTCCAATCACATATAGTCCCAGCAGAAACTCACACAGATTCTTACACATGAAAATAATACTAGGAAAACATTTAGTGTAAGCTTTGCCTAATTTAGCAGAATTTAGAAGCTAGAAGTAACAAAGAAGAACCAGCATTTTGCAAAGGGCCAGCCCTGAACAGACCACCAGCAAGTGCTCCATACACTTCAGTTTGGAAAGACAGATGGAAGCCATTATTTTGTTTTGAACAAAATACCATCTGGGGCCAACATTTGCTGTCTGTTAGTTTTGAGCAAATCCAGAGAAACTCCATCATGGTCCTTAATAATCAGTCCTGGGACCAATCTTATTAAATATTTTCCTTCATGAATGTGGCAGAAAAAACTAGGCTCCTGGCCATGAGATCTGCTGAAGACACAAACTGGAGTGACTGTATGGCCAGTGCAGAGGAGGACCAGAATATGATATGGGAAGAGGGAAGAACTGGATGACCTTGAAGGAAGGCTGAGAGAAACAGGTGAATTTTAACAGTAACAAAGAGTCAGACACTGCATTTAGGCACTAAGGTAGAAGCTTGTTGATTCAAGAAAACAGTAGAGGAAAAAGGACCTGAGTTAGTCTATCTGGAAACAGTGACCTTAAAAAGAACAGCTGCAACCGTAACATATCTCACTCTTCAGTCTGCAGTGTTGGGCTTTCAAACAAGAGTGCCCAACAAGGATTTGGGAGAGTGGTGGTGTGCCCTGGAGAAAGGAAGATAGGGAAGCATGACGTACAGTCCCTGAATTTGGAATGCAGGAATAGGGCTAAGGAGGGGAAAGAAGAGAATTGGAGGTAAGGGGGTCAGATAGGTCTCTGAAAAGGCCTTTTAGGAGGGAAAACTTAAAAATAAAATGAAGAAACCTGCTTCTAAACATTGACTAGGGAGTGTCTCAACCCAAAGAGCTGGTCATGGGTTGATAGATGCTTCCTAGCAGCATCCTATTTCCACATGCTGCAGGGTTTATGACCGCACACTGAACAATCCAATAGCTACAGATGTTTAGCTCCAGGGAATAAACTAGGTACAATTTCCCAACCCTTCCAGTGGGGTGATCAAACCATAGGTGTTGCCCTATGGTTTTTGCCTTTTTATTTTTTCCCTCTTGTTTTTTTTTTTTCTTCCTTTGGCACTGTGAATAGGGCTTGCCAGCTTGCTTCTCTGCTCCTCTGCTGCTTGGGAGCCCAGAGCTGGTGCACGCTGTGCCAGGAGCCAAGAGTTGGGAGCACGCCCTCCCCTGCCAGGCCATTCCCTCTGTGAGGCAACCAGAAACCAGCCATCACCATGGGAGAAATGATACTCACTTCCAAAACAAATTAAAAAGATTTATTAACACTTTGTCAAAAATTCAACAAAAGACTGAATAAGGAAAAATACAGCACCAGGAGCAAAGGATTCTATCACCATGTGCTCATCCACAAAATGGATGTTCCGCCCTTTATACCTCCAGGTCCTCCCAAAGTCTTGTTAATCGACTCCTTCCTCACTGTCCAGTGCTGGAGATGACTTTCTTACATCTTGATTGGAGGTCAGGTGTTGCCATAGTAACAAGCCAACCTTCCCAGATGCCCCAAATACTAAGGCCATCCCATGATAACAATGCAAGGGGGAGGGGAAACATAACCATACATCTGCAAAACTTCTCTCAACATATACATGATATTCGCTCTTTAACTGTGAGACCCAACCATCATTACTCACCTATAACACCCATGAGCTGTGCAAAGGAGCAAACCCCCCCCCAACTGTGCTGTTTACTGCTGCTGCTTCAGGGCTTTTTGCTACACTTTAGCCTGACATTTTGCATTTGCCAGGACCCCCTTGCTTCAGCCACCACTTAGGATTTAGTTCTACAATTTGATTTGCCGCCCCCGTGGGGTTCTGATGTTCCAGCTGCTGCTCCAGTCCAGCTGCCCACCCAGAGTGGGTCCCAGAATTTGCAAAGATGAGTGACTAAGTCCCAGTATCTTGGTTAGTATTCAGGATATGTCATGCAGCATCTTTGGAGGGACACTTTGAGCCCATTCTCAAAACCAAGCTCATCATGTTTACAAAGTTCTTGAAATAACTCCTGAACAACTCAAAACATGCTGGACTTCCAGCCTCAGAAGCTGAAATGCCCACAGAGTGTGAAAAGAGAAGCCTTGGCAACCTTTCAAGGTGTCTTAGAGCTGCTCTGAAAGGCCTAATCTTGAAAATTTTCTGTCTTCAGGTGTTTTTGCACTAAAACAAAATATGGGAATGGGAAAACATCAGCTTTTGCCCAGGTCATTCTACTGTACTGAGACAGGATCAAGTCTTCCTCATGCCTGACTACTGGTTAGTTATTATCAATAACCTGGGAATTGCAGCCTTCCTCTGAGGGTGATGAGGAGTGATTTTCCATGGGTCATTGGAGGAGATGGAGGTACAGGGAAATTAAGAGGTCTTTCTGAGAGATGTTCACCTAGACAATGATGGGGATTCCAGGTCCCGGCATTCAGTGTCTCCTTACCTCTGTTCCTCTCTCAAGTTGGGCTTCAGCGTGTTTTTCCTAATTTTCCTAATTTGTGCCAACGTAAACTGTGAAATCAGTCTGTCTCATGTAGCAAGACCTGGTCCATCACCACCTTTCTCAGAGACATGGGAAGCAAAAGAAAGCACCTTTAATCTCACAAACCCAATAAATCCCCATTTCTTCTGCTCCATTACACAAATGTCAAACCAGCTGTGGCAGGAACAGAAAATGGGCTTCACATCATGTCCATCTGTTAGGCAAATCATGGCATAGAAAGACCACATTTGGGATCCTTTTTCTTTTCAGTGCTGCCAGTCATATAAAACAACAGGTCCCAAAAATAGTTATGAATAACCATTAGTAGGAGAAGACTTTGAAAATGTTCCTTGTTTATACATTTGCTGGAGGGTCTAAATCCTGGTAGAGCTTAGAAAAATCCACCATTTTCATTAAGCTTTCAACTCAGCTCGGGCAAGGACTCTATAGCACACAATAATAAATAAATGTCATACCACATGTATACATCTTTTCTTCCAAGGCTGTTTTCAATTTCTCTTTTCAGGCATGTTTTGTGCTGATGGTTCCCTTTGCTGGCTGTATTAGAACAGCTTCAGCACGTCTTTGAAAGCTTTCCCAAACAGAAAGCTCATTCATGCCCTCAGCTCTGAGATGAGTAACAGTTTGCAGCTATGTACCTTAGGCTCCATAAAGCACAGTAAACTGGATTGGAAGATCTCCTGTGTCCCTCACCATATTTTTGATGGAAGTAATAGCCTGGAGAAACAAGGGGTTTGAAAGCAATGCCAGAAGGGCCCTGGAGAGCCTGAATTTAACAGCCTCAGCCTGATCTGTTATTTCTGCTACAACTTCACTTCCCATATCACAAACTAAATCCAGTGTTGTATTCAGGACTTGAAGCAGATTTGTCCTAAACCAGCCAATTCAAAGCCCTTGAAAGTACTTCCCTGCCATGGTCCATGTCAGAGAGAAGTGCAACTCAGAGATGACACAAGACCAAACATCAAGCATAGCATTGATGCTAATGATTTTTGGATACATTTATCCTGAAGTGCAAGCAGAGACAGCAGTACTGATGCCTGCAGATAGCTCATGCTGCCAGGCGTGGTGGCCACCCCGAAGCGGCAGGCTGGGCCTTTCGTCTGAGTCTTAGGGGAGTGACTTGAGGGAAATTTATTTGTCACAATTTGGTCTTGTCTCCTCATCTGGAGTGGTCTTTCCCTTAAAACAATAAACTACTATTGCTTTCCCCCTTTTTAAAATCCATCATAGCAATAAAGCACTACAGAGTGAATTTTATCAGACCATTAATGCATAGCATGAGTCGGTGTCTTGGGGATGGTTTATTATTGCGTATCATTTTTGGGGGAGTTTGTTCTGTTTTGTTTCATCTTGTTTCCGGGGTGGCTGTTTCCCACACCCCCACCCTCCATGGCTTCAGGAGTGCCGTGATGGGTGGGATCCAGGCAGGGGGTTCTGGAGAGGGTTGGGGATGGGCAGCCCCTTTCTTTTCCGGGCGGGGTGTTCAGCTGACTACACAGCTGGTGTCTCTGACGAGGGACACTGCTACTTTCTCTAAGTTTTACTTCTTTTGCTTCGGCACTGTGGCTGGGCTTGCCAGCTTGCCTTTTCTGCTGTTGGGAGGCCCAGAGCCAATGCATGCCAGGACAGCATCCTCCTTTCCTGCCCCCACCCTGCACAGCCCAAACCCAAGGACCAGCCAGCGCTGGGGAGAAATCCCGGGAACATCTCCCTGCCCTGTTTGGGAGCCAGGCTGCGCTGCCCACTCTTTCAGGGCTCCAGGTTCTTCCTTTTTGCTGCACTGTGGCCCTGCACCCCCTGCCTGCTGGGAGCTCCCAGCCACAGCTGCAGAGTTTCTGCTGCCTCTTGCTCGCTGCCCCGGCTAAGCCCACCCTGCCATTCCAGCCTGCTGCTTTCCAGGTTCCTGCCACAGCTCCTTTCGCCATCCAGAGAGGCACCAGAGCTGTGCCTGGGGGTTTGTGAGGGAAGATCCGTCGCCATCCCTTCCTGCCCGTCTGCCTTTGTCTGCTCTTGCCACAGCAGCTGCAGGGCAATCACACCCGCCCTGCCCTTGCTGCCAAGAGGAGAGTGTTACTGGGTTTCTCTGAGGGGGATGAAAGGTTCCGCAATGTGAGAAACAACTGCTCACTTTGAAAATTGAAACAGGTTAATTAAACCTTAACAAAAATACAACAAAGGACTACATAAGGAAAAATTCACAGTGCTGGGAACTGCCCCTCATGGATACCACATGGCCAGTTCATCTTCAAGATGGATGCTCAGTCTTTCATACCCCTGGGGGTTGCATCAGCCAGCCCAGCCCTCCCAGAGTCTGTCACTCAGCTCTTCTTTGCCATTTATCAGTGGAGATTGCTTTCTTGTGACTTGATTGGTGGTCAGGTGTTGCCGCACTGCACCCCCTGAGCAACCCCCTGAGCTTTTCCATTCCCCACTGCCCCATGCCAGGGACACATGTGCAGCCTTCTTTGTACCTGTCCTAGACAGCCCAGGTTGTCTGATGGCAGCAACACAGGGGGGAAAGGGAACTGTGGGGAGAACAGAGGACATCTAAACTACAATAACATAACTGTACATCACTAAAGCTTTTCTAATGTTCACACAATAGTTATCTTTTAATTGTGAGACCAAATCATCTCATTATCCACCTAGAACACACAATTTCAATATTTAGCATTTATTCAGTTTTTTCCTTTTTTTTTTCCTCTGCCTTGCAGGCACCCTTTTTTTTTTTTCCTTAATAAACAGGGGTTTTTTCCACTTTGGCCCACTGGTATTAATTTCTCTCATTGGCAAAAAGAGATTACTGGAGCCCTTCTCTTTAGAGGAAACACTAATTTCAGAGTGTTTTCTCCTAAATTTGTTTCCAAACTTAAGACAGTGGGTGAAGACAGAGCCACAATGCTGTACACCCTCTTGGGCATATACTAACAGATTCCAAGCCCATAGAGAGACTCTTTTAGAGGGTCTATGTTCATTAGGTAGCATCAAAAGCAACAGCAAATGTTGTGAAATGTTGAGAAATTCCTAATGGGAGCTGCCACTTCAAAGGTCCCATTGTCACTGAGACAATGTTCATGTTTCATGCTAAATGTTTTCCTACATATTGGCCCAACTCAAATAAAAAAGAAGAAAAAAAAAAAGGAGAAGGACAAAAGGGGAAAAAAATCACCTAGTAGACAGAAGCAGATTGCACAAAAAAATTAAAATTTTTTTTTTTCCTCCACCAGAGATCTGCTGATGCTCTGATGGCCCTGCCTAGCTCTTTCCCGCTTGCTGAATTTTGTGTGAGAAAGCACAAAGAAAACTATCTTGGGGATTAAAAAACATAATAATTTTGGGGATTAAAAAGCACTGGCCACTATTTGTCAGAATGCTGAGCAATTGGGGTGCCTCAAAGTTTTGTTTGACCATTCTGAGGCTTCTTGAAGTTGCTTCAAACTCCATGTGATTTAGCTCCTTCACTTTGCCACATGTCAGGCTGAGCACTCAGAGATCCTACAAATACTGGCTCCATTTCACCTTCCTTCAATCTCTCTTTTTTTTTTTTTTTTTAATACAAACCATAGCAGGGTGTTTTGGTAATTATCTTCAGATGTATCCTTTTTTTCAGCATTGCCTACTTTAGAGCTTCTTGTAGCTACTTTCATGGCATCTGGTACTGATCTGGAGCAGAGACACAGCAACAAATTTGCTGGAGCACAGCTCTGGTGTGGGGTGGTCTGGAATTCTCTTCTACTCAAGTGTCCTTCAGTACTGATCCTGTTCCTGAAAACACCCAGGCTTTCCTAGCTCGGAAAGTTTCACCCAGAAAGGAAGGAATAAAAAAAGAATGAACTGGGTGGGAGGTTCTTCCTTGGGAGGTTCTTCCTTGGTGGGCTTGGGATAGCTGGGAACCAACCTCTACTTGCTTGTGTGCGTGACCTTCAGGACAACCACAAATCTCCCATTTGTAGAAAACATCACCTATAAAATGTCTGACAGTTACAATTTTTCCACACTCCATCTTCACTCCTCTTTTTCCCTCAGATTTTAGACACCAGATACAGCTATATAAGCAGTATAAACACTTTCAGGCATTTATCAGTTTGGGGAAATAGAAAACAGGGGAAAATAATTTATGCATTTATAGTATATACAGTCTCTCTACATTTGTAGCTGACCTGTGGAGGTTCATGATCACAGATAGGTTCTTCAAGACTGTCTGTGTCATTTTTAGGTAGAGGAATAAAACAATCTACTTTCAGTTTGCTAATGTAGGTGTATGAAAACAGATGACTTACACTCTGGAATTGCCTCTTTGCCTCTTTGAACAAAGAAGGGAGATTCCTGTGAGTACTTCAGACTGTAAACTATCCACTACACTGAAACTTCAGTGTCACTATTGTCACCTGCAATCCCTGCCCATGCTCTTCCTGAGATGCACTGCAATTCCAAAAGGAGGTCAAGTAACAAGGAAACACATAGTGCATAGGAACTCCCTTTGTAAAGTAAGGCTGATAATGCTTTCTTTCTTCACTCCCCTGCCTCCTGTATCTAGACATGCTAGAGATTCTCTTTTTTTCCCCAGGATGTAGTTCTTTACACACCATGGCCTCAACCCTCATTCAGGTTACCAGCTGTTTTTCTAAGACCACCCCTTTGCACAAACAGTGATGGTGGAAGACACATCTTATGTCTTGGTTTGGAAAGACAGGTGTCTGCTAAGGAAGGCAGGAATCTCCCCTGAAATGGAAAAATTGTAAACCCCCTCCCTTCGAATTTTTATAAATTTTAATTAAGGGGGCTCTCAGGTAAAGGTATGGGAGCAGGAATAACAGTTCTTTATTAGGGAAGAAAATAAAAAGATAAAATAAACAATGCAGTAAGCTAAAACAACACTGACAGAGTCAGAACACAACCTGACACCCTGTTGGTCAGGGTGTTGGTAGCAGTCCAATTGGAATTGTGGCTGCAGCCCTCCTGGAGTGTCAGGTGTGGTTCTGCTGGAGCAGGGATCCCGTAGAAGGGTGTATTCTTCCTCTGAAGATCCAGAAGAGGCAGCTGTTCCTCTGGAAGTCCAGTGGAGAAGCTGGGCTGGTGTTCCAGAATCTCCAGATTATATCTGGGTAGGAATGCTTGGCTCCTCCCCCTGGGCAGAGCATCTCACAATGGGATGCTATAGTTCTTATCAGTCATGCAGTGACATTCAATAGCCTGTTATCAGCAGATGTCCCCCCAGAGAGAGAAGTGGTTGTAGAAGAGATATGAAAACTGCCCAATGAACAGAAGACAACTGCCACACAGATGGCAAACAGAATACAATTTGCTTGGCAATCCAGGACACCTTATAATTCCTATTGACTCTTGTCCTGACTTTGTTCATCTTCAAATCACAAAGGTGGTTTGAGCTAACAGTGAGTTTAGTGTCTTTTAAGCTCAAGATGTTCCTAAATGCTCAAGTGAGGAGCTTTTATGAACATCCTTAACTGTTCCTGTTAAGGAGGATGTGATCTTGTTACCCAAAACTCCTTAACACCGGTGTAGTATTAAGAAGCAGGCATTCTTTATTCTACTGGATTCACAAGAGGATAGCTCCTCCCAAAAGCTGTGCATGCTGATTACAGGAAAGTTTCTGTTCATATACTGTGTTTTTCATACATATCCATTGATTGTCCCAGACTAAACATACATATGATAATCATTTCCCCAAAATCATTAACATATTTCCCCTGCCCTTTCTGCATGTGTTCTTCTGTCCTGGTGGTCTCTCTGGTGGTCCCTGGTGGTTGTGTGTCCCAGATTGAAAGGCAATGTGTATTCTTTTTGCTATCTGTTAGAGGTATGGCAGTCATTTTCTGTTAATTGGGCAGTTTTCTTTATCTCTTCCACAAACCAATGGTCCCTCTGGGAGATATCTTCTGTTAATGGGCCATTGAGTGTCACTGCATGAATGATAAAATTACAGCATCCCATTGTGAGATGCTCCTCCCAGGGGGAGGAGCCAAGCATTCCTACCTGGATATATTCCTGGGACAGCAAGACAGTCTTTCCACTGGATTCCCAGAGGAGCAGCTGCCTCTTCCACTGGATCTTCAGAGGAAGACTGCACCCTTCTGCAGGATCCCTGCTCCAACAGAACCACACCTGACACTGCAGGAGGACTGCAGCCACAATTCCAATTGGACTGCTACCAATACCCTGACCAACAGGGTGTCAGGTTGTGTTCTGACTCTGTCAGTGTTGTTTTAGCTTACTGCATTGTTTATTTTATCTTTTTATTTTCTTCCCTAATAAAGAACTGTTATTCCTGCTCCCACAGTTTTGCCTGAGAGCCCCCATAATTTCCAAATGATAACAATTCAGAGGGAGGGGATTTACATTTTTTGCATTTCAGGGGAGGCTTCTGCCTTCCTTAGCAGACACCTGTCTTTTCAAACCAAGACATGGTGGACCGCAGTGTTCTGCGGTTGCTGATGTTGGAGACAGCCACATGACAGAACATGCTGAGGTTCCTGCGACAGCATCCAGCACACTTTTATTGAGTGCTGTTCTCCCCGTATAGCACAGAAGCTCTGCATGGGTAATCCTGATTGGCTGAACCAGTTGCCCCCCGGCCAACCAGCCAATAACTTCCCATGTCCCCAATGGCCTAGGCCTGCTCGCCAACAGCCCAGACTGGTCACGTTATATAATCAAGGTAATTACATAATTAGTTATATAGTCCATTATGTTTCAGTTATAAAATTATAATTAGCATTATTTATAACTGTGAGGCCTTTAGGCCAGCTGTTAGCCACTATAGTGTTCCAGGTGACCTGGCTGAGGTGGCAGGACACTGAGGCTGGTGAACTTCCAGTTCTCCTTCTTACACAATGGGCACTGTGTAGTTTCCACAAGCCAGGAGTTTTGGAGAACAAGCATTGTGTTAGCTCGTTGGGTGTGGGTTATTTCTCATCTGGTAACAACCTCATAAAGTTGGAAAGGATTGGAACAGTTTGGTCCATACTCACGTCATCATAAAGGGATGCTGATAGCACAGCACTACACAACTGGTTTTATTTAAACATCATGGCAGCAATGCCATGGTATCAATACTCTCCTTTTGAAGAATATTGCAGAGAATGTGTAAGTGAGGAAGAAACTTCTGTGGAAGGATTTTGCTGATACCTCTGCTGCCCACCTGTGTCGTAAGAAACGCACCTCTTCAGTCCTGAGAGTGGTGCATTTCTTGAGCATGAAATATTGCGCCAATAGAAGGAAAGTCAAGTCAGAGTCATAAAAAAGAAGGCTGGAAGGATGAGGAGAGGTGATCAAGGACTTTGTTTTGCCTCAAGGAAGGATCAGTTTTTCCCAAGCCATTTCTGACCGTTGTTTGTTTTATCTGTTTTTAAAGACTACAGTTGTTCCAGAATGACAGCTTCCCAGGCAATCAATGCCAGTGCTTAACTGGATTTACTGTTAGAAATTGCCTCTCAAGCTTAACAGAGCTCTCCCAGGGCTCCATTTAAGACCGTGACTTCATGCCTGGTTCCCTGGCGATATGGAGAAGAGCCAATTCCCTTTGTATTTATGGTCCATTTTATATAGTCACACTGCTGAGGGCAACCCTGGAGGATCCCCTCTTGCTGCATATTTGATGTTCACTCTGTTGATCCACCTCAGCTATTGTGAGGAGCTCCCATACATTCCTGTGGGGCTTATGCTCACTTACAGAGTGGTTAAACTCTGTTCTTTCACTCTCTTATTCCGGGCCAGCCTGCAACAGCCTATAACACCTATTCCCCTAGTGGCCCCAGTGGGTTTTGTGATTCCTGGTCCTTGAAAATTTATTCTAACTTCTGAACTGAACTGCCATTGCCAGCTGCAACCACCACATGAACAGAAGATCAAACTTTATCAATTCCTTGGTGCTTCCTGCCTAGCACTTCTGTCCATGAACCCATGCTTGTTGCTCTGGCTCTTAGCAGCATCCACTGAGGACCTGAATGGCCTCATGAGTTTTGTAGCTTCATCCATGTAAGATATTTGTATCTTGCAAAAGTCTGAGTTATCTTCCAGGTAGGTTACCAAACCTACTGAAAGTCTGCTCCATTTGGGAACTCGGTTAAGCTGAGGTGGTCCAAAGACTTGAGGGTTTGCTGAATGACTGGTGGGCGTATCAAGCAAGCATAGATGCTCTCAGCGTGCTCTCTTTCTCTTTCTACCCTCAAGACTGCCTGAAGTGGCCATAATTGGACCCTCACAAGTGAGCATGTTGTAGCTATCATTTCATCCTTTGTCCTGTCTCCCTGAGCACTTCTGAATTTCTTAGACAAAATTCCAGTTTGTTTGTCCGCAGCCACATCTCCTTCTATAATGGCAGACTGAGTGAGCAAAACCTTGAGGAATCTCATTACATTTCATGCTGGAAAAAGCAGCCAAGCCTTGTGAGCAGGTCCCAAAGACCGTAATATATGATCTGGGTTGAGGCCAGCAGCTGTTCCTGCTCCTCCTCTCTGCAAGGGTTCTCAGATGGAGACATTTCCGACCTATAAATTACTTGCTGTAGCTGTCATCTGTCAGAGCAGCCACAGAGTACTGTCTCACAGAGAGTGTAATTCCTTTTCTCCCCATTCCTCTCCTATCAAGAGTTTGGTAGCTTTCTGGTGTCAGTCCCCATTGCCAGGCAGGAGGCTTTCCTCCAGCTCCCACACTGTTAATTTACTTCAAAGGCCAGCAGGGAGTGGGAAGCACAGCAGACCTCATTCCTACAATTTATTTGGCTTGCAGACTGGTTGCTGCACTCAGTTTTCCCTGAGTCAGAGGTACTGGCAGCCCCCTCAAAGACTTCATCTCACAAATGGGCATATAAAATGGCTCCAGAAGAGAAAACAAGAATATGTTGTACTCTGGGAAGGCCACCATCATCTCCTGGGTGATGTAGGCTTTAGCCTGCATCTCTCTTTAGCAGGACTTAGAAGCCTGTCCCATCTACCCTTGGTTACATCTGCACTCCAACTCATCACTGGATGATGGGCAATCTGAGAACAAAGGCCAATGTTCCTATAAAGTGCTGGGAATGGGAAATTCACATGTTCCTGGTATGAGAAAACAAGTCATGAGACCCAAATGTAAACCTGGGACAAAAAGACACCACTCAGATAATCCACAGTTCCTGAGGCTCCCCCAGTAAGGTTCAGTTTGGTTACAACTCTGTGCATGGAGGTGAAACTACAAGTCACTCTTGTCCTGAAAGAAGAGATAATTCAATGAGGGGCTTCTGGAGTCAACACTGATTTCTTACCTGTTTCTGAAAAGTCTTGGAGAACTTTTTTGGGCATGGAGACGTGGTCTCACATGTGGTTTGAGATCTAACAAAGGCCAAGAACCATCCCCAATGAGCAGTTCACAGAAAGGTGCCTACTCAGATTTAAAGGTGTGGATGCAAGCCCTTCCACACCAGATGACTTGAGTCACAGGACAATCTTGTGCACATTGAATTTATTTGCACAGACACAAACACTGAGTTAAGCACTTGCTGTTTCAGGTGCCATACCATACAATTCTTCTCAGAAGCACATGGAGCTCAAGTGCCCAAGATTTCCATGAAACAAGTTGTTAACTGGTAAAGACCTCTGTAAGCTTCTCAGCAGACCTTTGAGTCTTTTGCTAGACATAAATTAGTGCAAGTTATTCGAAGAAACAAAACCATAAGGAAGAGTTATAGAAGGAAGATACCACAAAATCCTTAGATTCAGATCTTCTTACTTTTGACTCTTCTATTTAGGTTAGTATCAGCATACAAGTTTATGCTATTTATCTTTGCTTTGAATGCATTCTAGTAAAACTGGTGTGTTCCTTCTCAGTTGTATTAATGCATCAGTCTAGTAGTGAGTAGGTGATTAAAAATACCCCCAGCCCTTGAAACATTGATCTTCTGACACTGACCTTCTTGCCATTTTGCTCTGGTTGGTGGTTTCTCTCCTGAAGAGCACAAACCGTATCAATGGATGGGATTTTCTAGTTTATGTCTACCTTTTCATAGGATTATTGATCAAATCCCATGATATAAATGTCCCAGACTTGACTGAATGCTTGACACCATGCTTGATGAGGCACAGGCACATAATAAAGTGGCAGCCTTTACTCTTAAGAGGTTTTACAAAGCAGCATTGAAGTTAACAAAGGATACATGGAAGAGATTAATTGCAGAACACCTTTATTACTTGTGTTATCCATCAGCTCAAGGCAGCTCTTCTGAGGACATCTGCCATGGGAGATGGTGTGTGTGTTTATGTGTGAGCCAACTCTTTTATAACCATGTGCTTGGAGGTGAGATTCACGTCTTCAAAGCTCACCTGGCCACTTGAGCCTCACCAGGCTTCTGCTGTCACTCGGCCTCTTTCTGTCCACTCATCTTTCCTGCCAAAATCTGGGCACTTGGTGGTTGCCAAGCATGTGATAAAAATATCTGCCTGCCAGAAAGGCATGTGCAGAGAATCTGCTGCTGCTGCTGCAGCTTCTCCATGGAAGCTGGCATACCTCAGAGCTTGGAAGGGGTTCCCAGCTCTGTCACCATCATATTTTCTGAGAAATCCCTTTGCCCAGGATTCTCCTCCTGGGAAGCTGATAAGCCTCAGAGAAAAATGAAAACAATAATTATCTGATTTGCTTCTCCTGTGTTTTGCTCCTTTGGAATGTGGTTTGGACATTGTTTACCAACAGGTGCTTGTTTCATTGGTTTCATGTGAGTTGTTTTCAGTCAATGACCAATCATTGTCCACCTGTGTCGGGGCTCTGGCGAGAGTCACAAGTTTTTCATTATTATCTTTTAGCCTTCTGTCTGTATCCTTTCTCTATTCTTTAGTATAGTATTCTTTTTATATAATGTAGATCATAAAATAATAACAGCCTTCTAAGAACATGGAGTCAGATTCACTCATTCCTCCTCCGTCTGGGGAACCCCAAAAATACCACACAGCTCCTTGCTGCCCTTCCACTGTTAACTACTTCCTCTGCACTCGAGCTTTGCGCTGCCTTCCATGGCCATAGCACTTTCTCACCACTTTCAGACTCCTGTTTAACCTCAGACAGAGTCCACTTCTCCACATGAAGAGCACTTCTTGAACTCTTCTATCTGTGTCTCTCTCCCTTGCTCATTTTCATGGCTCCACAGATGTCTCCATGCACTGCAGTGAGAAAATCATGTCGAGCTGCAATAACACAAGGGATTAGGGAAACCCACAATTACAAAGAAATAATTTCAGGACACTGAGTACCAGAGGGAGGCACTAGGATGGTGGCACTGAAGACTTAGACTGTTCAAATCCAATCAAGTCAAATCAAATCAAATCAAATCAAATCAAAGCTTTTGTTCAAGAAGTCTAGTTTCTCTGAGCCTCATTTTCCCATGGTTATATTTCCTTTCCCTACTCTTGCTATCTGTCAAGATAAAAAGCTTGGTCAAGATAACAAGCATGTAGGTATCAGCCTACATGCCTAGTGCTTAGCACCATGACATTCTGACCTTGCAGGCTTCATTGCAGCAAGAATAATGTCACTCTAGTCAGACAGAAGCACATTTACAGAAATTCCCTTGGTATGGACTTCTACTCACATCTCTACCATGAGATTGACTCCGTTGAGTTAGAGTATTGGGATACCATGGCACAAAGGCAAATGAGCAAAGCTGCAAATTCTCTTTTTCCTCTAGGAAAGTGGAGGTGTTTAGCAGCAGTCACTGTGTCTGTTTTGAGATAAATTTAGGATGAGACACTCTGCAATGAGTAGTTTCCTCTAGCCCTTTCCACTAAAGGGTTTCAACAATTCTCCTTCTCCAACAGAAGATTAATACTAATAGAGGAAGGTGAAAAAAAAGCCCAAACCAACAGTTTATTAACAGCAGAATGCTCACAGAACTCACCCCCTACCCCACACATACAGAGGAACAAAGACTCAAAAATGTCTGGAGAATGGGGCAAACGTTGGAGAAATACCCCTTCCCAACACATGGTGTGAGATGGTGCCAGCTTTCATGCTGAGGAAAGTGGAGCTTCCCCAAGAGTTCCAGCAGGAGGCAAAAAACCTGGTGGCTCTCTGGCATCAACCTCCTCTGCACTGCAGACAAAGCAGCTGGGCTGGAGCCTTTTTGTGTGCTTCTCTCCATGGCTCAGCTTCCTGAGGTTTGGGGCTGGAACAGGGTGGCCCTGCTCCTCCAGCCATGGACCAGCAGCTGTTTGGTTCACCTTGAGGCAGGTGAAAGATTGCTGCTGCAGCCTCTCCAAGGGCAGGGAAGGGAAAAGTTTCTTGCCTGGGCCAACAAAACCAAGCTAGCCAAGCAAAACCAAACTGCACTGCATCACACAACACCTGGGCGGTGAGACCTTGAAAAATCCTGCCAGAGAGCCCAAAGCTCCCTCTCCCCCTCTCCCACACACCCAATCCCAGGCCTTAAAGATACAACAACTACTTTTGGGCATAAAGCAGAGGATCATGGAATAGACTGTCATCATAAATCACTCCAACACAGTCAGGAATAAATCCCCTTTTCTTTCAGTGGCCAAGAGTTAGTCCTGGACAGGAGGAGTGAAGCTGCAATTCCTGAGCACATCTCACCCGCTGCATGCCCAATCCTGCTCCAGCATGCTGGCACAGTCACACCCTCCCCTGAAGTTTTGGGGATTGGGTTTTTTTTCCACTGGTTCCAAGCCAAAAAGGGCTGAAAAGCAGTTCCTGCAGTGGTTTTTAAGGAGCAGTAGTGAGGGGAGATATGTAACACCTTTTGCAGTCGGACATCTTATCTCAGACCAATTCATCATTGTCCACCCACTCTGCTGAGCCCTGGCAGCAAGTCACCAGTGAAGGCCCCAGATCCATGGTCTCTCTAGAAGTGATCAAACAGTGAAACTGGAAACAGCATAAACTTTCCTGGATGGGATTACAGCCCGGCCAGAACATGTAATACTGAGAAATCCTCCTTTTCATCCCCCTCTGGGCTGGGTGAATTCTAACCCCTCTCCTGCTGTGCCCAGCATCCAAAGCTCAGAGAGGCACAGTAGGGATTATTTGGGAGGAGTACACAGTGCACTTCCAGCCCAAAAGCCTGCAGTAAACTGATGGTGTGTAAAACTCACCCTCTGCAGCAGCTGTCCTTACACAGAAACAATTTTATGTCAAATTTAATGTTCAGACCCTAAACTCTAAATGAGGTTTAAAGGTGAGGTGAGACCAAAAAGCATTCAGAAAAAATTACAGCAGAATAATTCTACTAAGACAGATGAACAGAAGCACACACTGCTTCTGTCTCGTGGTATCTCATTTGTGTTGGGTTGTCCTGGGTGCCAGGCATGACCATGCCAGGCCCTGGTCCTCTGTGGCTACCCTTAGAGAGTAACTGGGTGGAAAGGGATGACTCCCTGAGCTGGGTTTAGGGCTCCTCAGTCTCCACTTGGGATTTTCTTGGCAGAAAAAACCACTTTGCATAGGTCCTTTCCTCTTGAAAGGTGAAGACTGTGTCTGGTCTGAATAAGTTTTCTTGGTGTGGTGCAGGCTGCAGTAGGGGCTGGACTAATGGTTAATGACAGAAACAGAAAAGCCACACATCAGCTGAGAAAAAACTTTCAAGAAGGAAAAGGGACTTTACTTCCAGAGAAGGAACCCTCAAAAAGAAAATGCCAGCAATGCCTGGCAAGGTTACTTTCAGCCCATGGCATGTTTCAGGGGCAAGAGGGGCAGCCTGTGGGGTTACATGTGGAGTGGCATCCCAAGCACTCAGCAGCCCTGGAGAGGAGCCATGGGGATGCTGAGCTTCTCGAGGAGCTCCTGCTGTGCCCTCACAGAGGCACAACTGTCCTGCAGTGGGTGTTGACTGTGCCTGTTTTCCTCATGCCATTTTAGGGAATATCTTAGGCACACAGGGCCAGGATAGAGCTCCTAAACCCCATCTGCTGCTACCTTAGCAAGCACATGTTGTATTCCACAAAATAATTTTGGCCTCCCCAGCTAGAAACTGACTTTATTACCCCTTTGCCCTCTTCTCCTGTAGAACAACCCTGGCTCTGTTCTCCCTGTGACTGCATGAAACTTTTCACCTTCTTTTCCTGCCTCACTGGCTTAGGTGAAAGGCTCAGCATGTCAGCCATGCACTGGAGTTGTCATGGCTTCTTGTAAGCACTTCATATATTGTGAGGAGTGACTCCCACAAAGGCTTAAGATCCATGACAGCATTTTCCAGCACTGTCTTGTTGCTTCCCATTACCCTGACATATGGCTGACACAGAAAAGGAGATCCATGCCTCCCATCCAGAGACTCACCAGAAACTTTTCCCCCCAACACCCTTGTCTGTCATCCTCCTCCTCACGGATGAGTTACATCTTCCCCATGTGCCTGCTTTGCTGAGCAGCCAGAAACTCACACATCAGGAGGAAATGTGCTTGTGCACTGTTCAGATGGTGTGGGACGTGGCATGAATCACAGCAGGGGCTTGCCTGGAGGAGGGGGCTGTCCTGGAAATGGCAGCAGATGTTGATTATCTGGAGAAGATTTTTCTCTTTTTTTTTTTGATGCCTCCATGCCTCCTGTTATAATAGGATCCAGTAATTCATCCTCAGCATGGGTTGTGTGTCTGTTCTCTCTAAAGAATCATCCAAGGGTTAGGTTAGTAAGCCAGCACAGGGGGATACTGAACTTTTCCTCCTCTCTTTTTCCACAGGTGATTTCAGGGCAGCCAATGTACTTCTAATGTCTCAAGTTTTAGCTTTCATATTTTTTCAGATTTTGTACTGCATTAGTATATAACTGAACTTCATATAAAGTGTTAGCAAGTTCTCCTCACAGTTTAGTCAGACAAAATCCTTTTCCAGCCCCAGAAACAAGGACACTATTGCAGCTTCAGGCCCAAAAAGTATAAACAACAGCAAAATGAGGAGAGCAGTCTGGGAGGATGGGACTTCATAACCTGAAGCTGTAATTGGACAATTAACACTAATATGCAAATGTAAGTTGACCAAAACTTACAAAAGTGTGAAAACTTATGACCAACCATCCATCTTGGGTGGAGCCCTGGCCAGGCTCTTGTACTGCTCAAGGTATATTATCCTTTGAAGGCCTTTTAATAAATACCTACTTTATTCCTTTAGCACTGTCTAGCCTCTGTTCTAGGTAGCCTCTCAAGACATCACTTCTACCACCTGAGTTACATGGAGAATGTCCTGGTGTGTTGTGTCTCTGAGGAAAAATATCATCAAACCCAGTGTTTCTATTTAAACAAAATGGAAGGATAAGAAGATTGACAAGCAGGTGAAAAATGAAAGGGGAGGTCTCCCAAATGCCTTGCAGTGGATGAAAGTATCTCATATGATGGCAGATCCAACAATGATATAAATCATATTATGGATGCTCAGCTTTAAAATGCAGCTCAAATACCTCTGTGTCCTTCTTTCTACTGTCAGCTTTCACCCTGAAGGACATTAAAAACCTTTACAAAACCATGCACAGATGACAATGATGGTGCTTTCAGCTAATAAAGGAAGCATGACACTGCCTAAGACTAAGCAGTGCAGCTATCCAGGTGTCTGGAGCAAGAAGCAAAAGTGTTTCATGGCTCTTTGAAATCATGCTTTGAGAATGTAATGAGTAGCATCAAACTGGGGGATTGCATTTACTGGGCAGCAAAGTGAGCAATGAATGCCAATTACTGAATGCCATCCTCATCTCCTTCCTAATAATAGAATCATAGAATGTTAAGCGGTTAAAATGGACCTTAAACACCATCTAGTCCCAAACCCACCTGCAATTGGCAGGGTCACCTTCCACTAGACCAGGGTCACCTTCCACTACATCAGGTCAAGGCCTCAAAGCCTTGTCCAGCCTGGTTTTGAACAATTTCAGGGCTGGGGCAGCCACAGCTTCTCTGGGCAACCTGTGCCAGGGCCTCACCACCCCCACAGTAAATAATTTCTTCCTAACATCTAACCTAAATTTCCCCTATTAGAGTTTGAACCCATATCCCCCTGTCCTATCACCACAGTTTGTGATAAGCCTCTTTGCTTCCTTCGGATTCTGGAGGGTGCTATGAGGTTGCCCCACAACCTTCTCTTCTCCAGGCTGAACAACCCCAGTTCTCTCAGCCTGTCTCCAAAGGGGAGGTGCTCCAGTCCCCTCAAAAACTTTGGGATCTCCTCTGTGTTGAAGAGAGGTAGAGAAATTATAAAAGAAAGGCCTCATAAAATCAGGCCTGCTCTGCTAAATTAAGTAGCTGGCCTGTCACTTCTTCTAAGTGCAGCTAAGTACTTTGTAAGTTCCATGCAAAAGCAATCTTGGTATGAAAGGTTCATTAACACAACAACACACAAAGGTTCATTAACACACAACACACTCCCCTATTCTTGGGGAGAAAAACAACTGGCACTTGCATAAACATTAAATCTGTCCCATGAGAATCAGTGAAGAAAATATGTGAACAATTCAAGAATAGAGAGATTTGATGGACAAGTAAAATACCTTTTACTAACCAGTAGATTAATTGGCAAGAAAGCTATTAACCAAATAAAGTTGCACACGAGGTCTGTAAAAACTGTATAAAATGAGTTGTGTGAATAGAGAATGGGCTCTTCCTGCATGAAGTCACAGCTGACTTATTACAACACCTCTGCACTTGCTCCAGAAGTTGCATGTCCCTCTCTGTGTTAGGGCAGCAGAACTGGACGCAGTACTCTAGGTAAGATCTCACAAGAGCAGAGCAGAGGGGGGAATCACCTCCCTCGACCTGCTGGCTGTGCTTCTTTGGATGCAGCCCAGGATTTTGTTGGCTTTCTGGGCTGGGAGCATTCACTACCAGCTCCTGATGAGTTTTTCATCAACCATCATCCACAAGTGCCTCCCTGCATGGCTGCTCTCTATCACTTCTCTGTCCCACCTTTAGATGTGCCTGGGACTGACATGACCCAGGTGTAGAACCTTGTGCTTGGCTTTATTGAACTTCATGGGGTTCACACAGACCCACCTCTCCAGCCCGTCTGGGTCACCCTGGATGCCATCCCTTCCCTCCTGTGTGTGACTGCAGCACACAGCTCAGTGTGGTCAGTGAACATGCTGAGGGTGCCCAGGTCCCACTGTCCATGTGTGATTGCAGCACACAGCTCAGTGTGGTCAGTGAACATGCTGAGGGTGCCCAGGTCCCACTGTCCATGTGTGATTGCAGCACACAGCTCAGTGTGGTCAGTGAACATGCTGAGGGTGCCCAGGTCCCACTGTCCATGTGTGACTGCAACACACAGCTGTGTGGTCAGTGAACATGCTGAGGGTGTCCAGGTCCCACTGTCCATGTTGCCAGCAAAGCTGTTGAACAGAATCACCCCCAGCACCAGTGACAAGGGACCCCACTTGTCACTGATCTCCCCGTGGACAATGAGTCATTGATCACAACTCTGCATGCAGCCACCCAGCCAGTTCTTTGTCCATGGAATGGTCCATGCATGGAATCCATCTCTCCAGTTTGGAGACAAGGTTGTTGTGTTGAACAGTGTAAAGCATTTTGCAGAAATCCAGGCAGATGATGTCAGTTGCTCTGCACCTATCCACAAACTCTAGCCCCATCATAGATCACCAAATTTGTCACACATTATTTCCTAATTTCCTAATGATTTCCTAATGCATACACTGAATACACTTCTACACGGCAAAAGATATTTGTAAGCAACATTAAAAAAGGTGTTAAAATGAGAGGTGCAGCAGCATCTCAACCAGACCAGTCTGTCATAATAATACAGCATAGCCATGTTGGTTTTGATCTCCTTCTAACTCAGTATGTAGCAGTGGTCAAAGTGGAGACTAAGGTAAGTATACACTTGCATCCCATTTCCTAGCGATCTTATTCCACTGAAGATATTTTCTAGTACCACAATTTGTACTTTGGGAGCTCTAACATGGCCAATGCACAATGTACAAACCTGGGAGAAAGCAGGTAGCTCTCATGGGCTGCTGTTGCATGCATCCCATTTCTCTCCACCCAGCTCCTTGGCTCATTCATCTTTGCAGCCCTGCTCCCAGATGTTTACAAAGCTGGTGTGTCCAGCCACAGTAGTTTTTTGCTGGTGGCTGCTAATGTCTCAACAATCCATGCCGTGTGGTTAGAAAAGATTTCAGAGCTCTGAAGTTCATAAAAATTCCTAGATGATTAGCTTAATAATAAGTCTAATCTTTCCATGTCAGTACATTTTACATCCCCAGTGAGGCATTTTAAATCCAAGACTATGAGAGAATGTTGTAAAGTCTTTAGCCCACAAGACTGAGGTTTTTTCCTTTGAAAAGAGAGTAAAATTAATAGGACAATCTAGAGAATGGGAATAAATCCAGGAGACACAACAAATGAATGAGATAAGGGGGGGGGGAAGAAATGGGGGGGGGGAAAGGAAAAAAGGTGGAAAAAAGTAGAAGGGGAAAAGGTGGAGGCTGATACATGGTGCTGTAGAAAGGCATATAGAAGATTTGTTTGTGGTCTTATGGTACCAGAGCATGCAGTATTAATAGCACCTTGTAAACTCAGCAAATCTAGTTTTGCAGAAAAAAAGTCCTTTCCCAACATTCTCCTCTTTCTTGCTTAGCATGCATTTTCTAGGACTGACATGTCCCCTTCCATCACAACAGCAGAAAACAAACTGGAAAATTTGCTGGGACAGCTGGGGTGATGCCCCATCTACTCTTGCAAAGGGAAAACACAAACTCCATCAGATCTTCAATGAACCCAACCACCCCGTAACACTATGCTGGGACAATAGCTGTGAGGGGTGAAGCTGTAAACTTCACTTGTGAGGTAGCCAGTCATTATTGTCCCAGTCTGACAGATAAAGAAGCTGAGCAGAGCAGTCCAGGGTCACAGAGAGAGGTGATATCAGACGTGGGACAGAAGCAGGGGCTGTGACCTGTGGTCCCGATGGCGAAGCACAGGCTGACCTGTACAGCATGCTCTTTTACCAACATGTTTATGCACCTTTGAGCCATGGACAGAGCAGTGTACCCAGACTGAAGTGCTCTTCCTAATTCATCAACTTTACCAAATGTGTAGTGTTAAACAATAGCTAGAGTCCTAGGACCATGAACCTTCCAAGGACCTTCTGGCCAGCCCACTGCTCAGCATCAAACACATGATGGCCAAAGGCCCTTAGGGGTATAGGAGGGGGCTGGACAATGTGAGTCACTCCTGTACCTCAGATGAGGTTGATATGAGGAACGGCATGCTCCAAACCTGTCCCCTAGTGCACCTCAAAGCTCAGTGCCTGATCAATGGGTTGCCTAAAAGCAATCTGTTCTCCAGACACAGAATCATAGAAGCACAAAATGGTTTGGGTTGAAAGGCACCCTAAAGATCATCCAGTACCAACCTCCTGCCCTAGGCAGGGACACCTTCCACTAGACCAGGTTGCTCCAAGCCCTGTCCAAAATGACCTCAGATAATTCTAGGGATCAGATACAACATCTCAATTTCTCAACATCGCACAGTGTTATTGAGCCATACTGTGATGCTTGATATGTTCTCTCATGCTTAGGCATGGCAGACCTGTATGGTTTAGCATTCCCACAAGAAGGAACCATCTTTGGGTCCTTCCCACTTATGTGTGATGCCCTCCTGAAGGACAGAAGCAACCTTTCCATCAGCCAGGACTGTGGGGTACAAAATTCAAAGGTTTCCATCCTTGCCAATCCTGAGATTGCAGGAGGCAGGAAGAAGGGATTTTGAATGGATGGATGCTGAAAGGCTTATGCAGAAGCACCAGCAAAAGAGGCAGGGAAGGGTATAGGAATGTAGGAATGGTTTTTACTAAATGTATCTAGCTATTGAGAGAGACCAATCTGATTTTTATTTATACCTCAACATATGTTATACATGAAGTGAAAGATTCCTATGCTGGCAGCCCTGTCCCCAAGGAGGCTTCTCCTAGCAGCCAGTCAGGGCAGAGAAAGCCTCCACCATCAGACTGTGAGTGACCACCCACGCTTGATGGTGGGGCAAATGCCCAGTTGTCCTAGAAGAATGCCAACCAAAAATGCCTGAGAAGTGGAGCATAGGAGGAGTCTTAGCACATAAACCAGCTAACTGCAACACAAAGAGGGCCATTTTGCTGTGGGTTGCTTGGAGGGAGCCGGGACTTGCCTGTAGGGTCTGCTAAGCTGCTGCATCCAGAAAGCTGTAAGGAGATCCAGTTTATGTGTGTCTCACTTTGAATGACAGGTGCCTGCCAAGAGAGGCAGGAGCCTCCCTTGAAATGGAGAATATGACCCGCTTTCCTCTGAATTATTATAACTTTGAAATTAAGGGGCTTTCAGGCAAAGATGTGGGAAAAGGAATAACAGTTCTTTACGAGGATGTATGTGTATAAGAAGGCAAACAAACAACAAACAAACAAACAGCAACAACAAACAAAACAAAAACAAAAAAAAAAAGAAAGAAAAAAAACCCCAACTAAACTAGTGAACAGGCTCTTCCTGCTCTTTAAGCGTTCCCCTTTAGTGCAGTTCCAGTCACAGCCAGCAGGGGCGCTGGCAGGCACCAGTGGGCGGGGCATGTGCAATTATTCCTCCGTGCCTGCAGGGGGCGCTGCAATGCGAGCCTGGAGACCACGCCTTCAATGGCACCTGGGCCCAGACTGGCAGTCACAGTCAGGGACTGGTCGCAATTGCTGGGCAGTTCATCACATAGAGCCACATGCCGGTTCTGGACCTCGACACACACACAAATGGCTGGGGAACAAAAAAAAAAAATAATTAAGCAGACTTGCAGTGCAGGAAAACTGCATCTGACCAGGATCTCGGAGTCCAACACACAGGAGTGGCCATGGCAACACACTGTTAAAAATAGGTTAGAAACTGTTGTAAAATAGTTTATAATTGTTAAGCATGTACTGTTAGTTTGGTTGCTGTAAAAGGGGTTAAAGGTGTCGTTACAAGAAATACAGTACTCAATGTACCATAACACACCTCAGTAAAGTGCACCATCCCCCAGGTGAAACCAGCCAGCCTGGACAGAACTGTAATGGGCCAATCAAGCACCTTAAACCTCCATGCAAATGAAGGATCCAAAAATAAACCAATCCAGGGGGACAAAAAACAGGATAAAAAGAGGCATCTGACCCACTGAATCCATGATGCTCCACCTGGGACATCAGGGACATCGTTGCTGAAGCAGACCCAGCGCCAGCGCTGCAGCATCCTTGATGGGAACACTCCTGCTCAGCCCGCGGGCCCCCTTGCTTTAGGTCTTTTCTTTTTATTATAATAAATGCTGAAATCAGTACCAGGAGCGTGATCCCATTTTTTACGACACTGTGCGCAGAGGGTCTTGTGGGAGGCAATCCCGATGTTTCAGCGCCACACGTGCTGGTTCTGAGCTCCACATAGCCAGGTGGCAGGGAAAAAAACAAACAGCTCCTTTCTCCTCTGAACCAGGAGACTGGACTGACCAAAAACCCAGTCCCAAACTTCTGGGATAGCCTTTTCTCTCCTGTTATTACTTGCAACCTGTCCCCAGCCAAGGTCATTTCAATGGAATGTTGGGACCCCCCCCTCCCCGGCTATGTTTTTGTTTTCTTAACTAATGGAAGTTATTGTTTCCTAGCAACATGTGGGAAAAATTCCATGAAGGAAGGAAACAACAGGAAAAATCCTAATTCCCAACAATGGGCCATAATCTGCTTCCAATTGTGGGCCATTCTTGCATCCTACTGCTGGTAACATGAGCTAGATTTGCCACAGACAGATTAGCTGACAGCCATAAAAATCAGTCTCAAAGCATGACCCGGCTGTGCTGCCTTCACCATGCACACCTTCCCTCCAGGCTTCCATCATTCTGCTGCAAATCTCACACATTGGTTGGACAAACTTTTTTTTCCCCCCCTGGTCTCCAGTGAAGTTCGGCTGGAAAATTTCTGAGCCCTTTGGTAGCATGGTGAGTGTCAAGACAAAATCAAGTCTCCCCATTTCCAATGAAAACAAAACAAAGCCACCCATTCCCTGCTCTCAGGCTCTCCTGAGGTCACAGCAGCCCTGCAGATATTAACCCTCCCTTTTCCACCACTGCTGTGACAGCACAACAAGCTCTGTTCTGCAATAAGCTTGACTCAGCAGGCAGGAGAAGCACCAATTTCTGTGTTGAAACTTCCTTGCACAAACTGTTGAGTCCTTTTTTCAATTGGAAAGGTCACTTCTGGGTCTTAGTGGTTCACTGGTGAAAAAAACAAAACATGAAGCAAGAAGCTCTGCAGGACACTGGCCACCAAGAGAAGCCTTATTTCAGATACTTGTCTGGTTTCAATGGTGCTGTCCCAAATTGGGCAGCAGGAAAGTAATATTCGTGCCCCACATGCCAAATCAGCAAGAGCATTCAGTTCTTCTGGTTTGATTAGCAGGTGCACTGGGTTGGTTGTATATGCATTTTGTGAAGCTTTCACATGCTTGGTGTTACTGAAGAGACAGAGAGGAGCAGCATAAAACACATAGCAAAGAGTTCACCTGTGCATTTGCAGCAGCACAGTGCAATCACTTCAGGGCCTTATTATCATCAGGTCAAGATAGGTGATTGTCCCAAACTATTCAGCTCTGGTGAGAGCCCACCTGCAGAGCTGCCTCCAGTTCTGGGGCCCCCAGCATCAGATGGACATGGAGCTGCTGAAGTGACTCCAGAGGAGGCCATGGAGATGCTTGAAGAACTGGAGCCCCTGTGCTGGACACAGGCTGGGAGAGTTGGGGGTGTTTAGCCTCAAGAGAAAAAGGTTTCAGGAAAGAGCTTAGGCCCCCTTCCAGTGCCTAAAGAAGCTCCAAAAGAGCTGGAGGGGGACTTGTGAAAACAACATAGAAAGACAGGACAAGGAGGAATGGCTTCAGACTGAGGGCAGGGTTAGATTGGATGTTGGAGGCAATTCTTCCCTGTGGATAGTGAGGCCCTGGCACAGGCTGCCCAGAGAAGCTGTGGCTGCCCCATCCCTGAAAGTGTTCACAGCTAGGTAGGATGGGGCTTGGAGCAACCTGGTCTAGGGGAAGGTGTCCTTCCCATGGCAAGGGGGTAGAACTGGATGATCTTCTAACCCAAACTATTCTGTGATTCTGTACTCACCTTTGTTATGTCAGCATGAGATGGGACCACACACCTAGCAGAGATTACCTGGAGAGAAGGACATGAAAGAGAGATCCTGGTCATGGAAGAAATTTTGGGATGGAAAATTGATAACCTTTGGCTTGTAAAATCCAGAGGGAGTAGAGGAGGTTTGAGGCCCTTCTAAGCCGCTCCTTTTCAAAATGAGTCCCAGTATTTGTGTTGGGTTACAAAACTGTAGCATGTGAAAGAACTAAAAAACTCCAAAAATATGAAACCACGTAGTCTGCTCCAAGTAGTAATGTAAACTAATCTATAACAGGACATATACTGCTCAGCTCCACCACAGATGATACTTGTTTTTATTTTGAGGGGACTATTTGGGAAACTGAGATTTCCAGCCTACTGAGAACTGACCTGATGAAACTGGGAAGGTGTCCAAAAATATCTGGCATGTCAATGGAGGGTGAAGAAAAATGGCTGGGGAGATTTTGGCATGCAGATATGATAGAGCAAGATCTTCACACTGTTTGTTGGGTTATGTAGTTTAAGGGCAGCACAACAGGCTCTCCTACCTGCCTAAGACCTGGCATCCAACTTGGCAGCTGTGGATTTGATACCTCAGAAAGGATTTGAGATAAAACCATGCAGGGTTTAAAAGTTAATGAGATAGTTGTCTAATGTTTCTGGAATATCAACTCATCAGAAACATATTGAGCAACCAGTAACAGAGACTCATCCACAACTGTCCTTACAGTCAAGATTAAATGTTTTCAAGAAACAGTTTGGGCATGATCCTGAATTTCAGCATGCATTCAGACTGGAAATTGGTGGTGCTCTGCTCTTCAGATAGGGAACATGGGTCTGTGTCAAACCATGACAGGGTCCCATCTTGCCCCAGTGAGCTGGCTCAGCCTGTCATCTCTTCAGCTGAGGAGGAGCAGACAGCAGATATTTGTTAAGTCCTCCAGACATGCAGCCTTTGAAAACTGGCAGGAGATTCAGCCATTGAAAATCTTAGTCAGAGTCTCCCTTCAGATACCCAGGAACTTCCAGATGCCTTTGGACTGACATCCTTTACCATGGAAAAGGCAAATAAGTCAGTGGACTGTAAAGTCCCAATTTCTCCCTTTTCATTTTTGTCAGGCCCACCAAACTTCTGGTTTGGAGCTGAGAGTGGCAAGTTGAAAAGATGACACCCACAGTGGCACCTGTGTCATTTGCATCAACATGTAGTCCCTGAAGTCAGATCTTCAGTCTTGCCCAAAGATAATTGCATTCAATAACCTTGCAGTCCTCTGGATTGTGCAGGGCCTTTAACCAAAATTAGATCCTTTCCTGTATGTTTTCTTGTTTTCCACTCAAATAATATATTATAATGAGTTTCTGACCTTTCAGCAAGTTTCTGCAGTGATGCCCTCCTCTGATGAGCCTCTGTGGCTCAGAATCAAGAGGAATCACATTGGGTGCCACCATCTCATCAAAACACTCAGGGATGTAATCCACTACTAACCTTTCATTTCAAGATCTACCTTTTATGCTTGTTCATGAAGTCAAAAATACAATCCCAAAGCCTATCTGCTCTTCCAATAAGCACTTCAAAATATGCTAGGTTTCATACTTTTATGTGGCACAGTGCAGAAGAGTCCCAGGAACACTTTCACCATTAAGGGGCTTTTCCAGAGCCACAGAAACATGCAACCCCAAAGGACTGGGAAATTCTGGAGCTACATGACTCCACAGTTCCTGCTAAAAGGAGCCTGGCAAATGTGCTGCAGAGAACTCAGCAACATGTAGGCACCCAAGGAATGCAGGGACTGTTGGTGAGAAGAGAAGCTTAAGAGCTGGGGCACCTCTGGCCTTGGCTCCACAGCAGTCAATTTGCCCAAGATGTCACATCCTAGAAGATGAGGACTCTTCTTCCAACCCACCAGGTGAAAAATGAAGCAGGATGAGCTAGACACATGCCAATTTTCCATCAATCTCTTGATGAAATTCAACTGTCTCCGTGGTTCATTGAGTTGTGGGATCTATGGAGGTATTGTCGTGGTGGAAGGCATGGATGAAACTGAGGAAAAACTCACAACTAACAATCCCCTGTAAGCTGAGGGAAAAAATCTGATGTTTTAAAGGGAAATAATTAGTGCTGGATACAACCCAAGTAATTTATTTAAAGTCCCATATATCTCAGGGGCCTTCATCTGAAACATGTGCAGCTTTTTTTCTTTCTGTTGTTTTAACCAGACTGAAGCAAGCCTACAAGACAAAGATTTGAGACACTAATAACTGTGGCTGATTTCTGCCTGGATTTGTTTCAGCCCTGTCTCTTAATGCTAACCAGGAAAATGAAAAATAATTAATAACAATCAAAGTTCTCCATGCTAAGTGCAAAGTGCCATTGTTTCCCTCACATTCCTGGTGCTGATTCTGCAGGGCCCCAACCCAACAAAGCAATCAAACACATGTGTAACACTGACAGCCTGATTAGCAGCTTTGGCTCCAAGGAGATCAAGGCTTGTATTTCACCAAAGAAACTGTGCTGAGCCATCAGCCAACCAAATATATGGACATCTTGAACAGGTTCCTGCCTTATTTTTGAGTATGACCACTTGTGACTCGATCTTTTGTGTGGGATTCCATGTTTTCAAAGCTGGCCATGATAATCCAACCCTGAAGCTTTAGATGAGCTTCCAAAATAGTTTCAATATCGGTTGATGCAGAAAGAGTTGTGGTGTTTCCTGCAAAGTTTCTTTTCACCTGTGTCCATACAGGAAAATAAAAAAGCACCTGGGATCTCTTTCCAGACATGAGAGCTCTCTTCTCCAGATAGTTTCACTTTAGGATGCTCTTGGCACCATTCAGGTCTGGACAGTCAGACTGTTTTATGCACACCTTCCAGGCACAGCTCAGAAGGCAGCACAAACTCCAAACAGGCGGTTTGGAAGAAGCCAAGTAGTTTTGGATAGCAAGAAGGGACAACAATGTGGAGGGACAGAACCCTCCTTTGCTGTTTGGCCTCAGGAGATCAGCACTGGGCACATTTCATTTACTGGTATAGACCCAGTGACTAAATCCCTCTCTTGACCTTTCTGTTGCCCAGTGGTAATGTATCATGTGGCAAAGATGTTTATAAACCTTCATCCATCTGGAAATTATTATCTCCAAATGAAGTTTATTTGAAGAAATGGTATTAAATGATTACATATTATTTTTGCCTTGGCTAGGAAGCAAACTGCTGAGAGCTTCTCTTTGGTCCAGATTTGTTTTAGTTTTTTATCTAGACCATCAGCACCAGGCAGCTAATTTGGCTGCTCTGCTACAGTTGTCTGGTGATTGGACATAATTTATTAGGAGTTTGACTATTTGTTTAGGTTTATCTGTTACTGTTTTTCTTCTCCATCTTCTGTTCGGGCCTGTGTATTGCCCATCTGAATTGTCTCTTTATTTACTCTTTACTTTTCACTGTGAAGATTTGAAACACATATTAAAGTCCAGAAAAAACAGCTAAAAAAATAACACATAGAAGTTGCCAAAATAGTATCACTTGTGTTGTGTACTTGGAAAAAGCTGGACTAGACAGTTCTGGGGCTGATTCTTCTCCCAGTGATAATTAAGTGAGGAAAAAAAACCCAGTGAGACCTAAGGCAAAGCAGTGACCTTCAGCAAATGCATAGATTTGCAGACAAGACTTCTACAATGGTACAATCTTACTGCAGATCTCTATGACACTGATTGATAGTTCATGATTGAACAAGACCTTTCATTTTGAAGGGAAAAATTACAATTGGGTTAAAATATGTTAACTAGTGGGGAGTCTGATAATTTCTGGCATTTGTGTTCAGTTCTAGCTCCTTGCCTTACACACACTGCCTCTGCAGCATGCCCTTCCCAACCCATCTGCACCACCAAATCCCTGTGTGGGAACCTCTTTTCCTCTAATCTTGACAAATGCCATCCCATCCCACTGACATTCATCCTGAGTGCATCTTCGATCAAGTCTTTTCCTCCCCAGACAGCTCTTTTCAGACTCCCCCATCTGTGCCACATCCAGTGTGAGCTGCTCCTCCTTGCTTTCATCAGGCCTTCCCTAATGCCAGGTTCTGCATCTGCTGCCCATTTCAGGTTTCTCAGACGTGTGCTCTCTCTTGGTCGGGGCCTGCATTCATCAAGGCACATGAGCAAATGAAGTTCAGGAGGGAGTGCTACTCAGTCTGGGGCTGGTGGGTCCTTCCCCACCCCTCCTGGGTTGTACCTCAGGACAATAAAAGGGAGAGCTTTGGGGCTCATGATGAAAGGGACACCTTAAGTGACTGTGAGCTCCAAGACATGCAAAAGTTGTGAAGTGATTGACCTACCAGTAGTTAGAAGTAGTATTAAACCATAATATATTTGTTTTCTGTGTACCGTTTTTCTCCACTACTGATCTGGTCAGTATGGTTGTTTTGTAGCAGAGCTTTTTATTCCCCAAATAAAAAGCTTTTTTCCCTGCATGTTACAAATTTCCCCCTGGGATGGTGTCGCAGACCAGATTTACTGGTGTGCTTCCCTCTGACCAGGGGCCATATCCCTCTGCTATATTTGCACCATGACAGGCACAGCAGACAATGTCTACCCTAAAAAAGCAAACTAGAAACATTTGCTTTTATATCTTATGGCCACACTTCCACGTGCTCCACAGTGATTCCTTAACTCTTTAGTTAAATGCCTTTAACAAGCAGGATAAATGTCAGCCAGATACTTCATTTTGTATACTTTCAAAGTTTCCAAGCCTAACATTATCAGTTTAATTTTTCTCTTTATTTCTCTTCCTAATGACGTATTTAGAAAGGAATTCCATATTCTGGCAGGTTTAGAGGCGTTTATTAATTACATCCTGCTCTTTGTTTATTAATGAGATTGGGTTCTCATTTTCCCCCATTACAATTGTGGAGGACTTTTACTCCCCTTTAGCCCCAGCACTCTTAACATTAGCTCATAAACGTTTCCTCTCTTATGACCAGAGATTTTCAGTAAAGGTTTAATTGACCAGTGGTTCATCTCAAGTTGGGAACTGACTCATTGTGCTCTCTACAGCTGTCAGCAAATCAGGAGTGGATAACATGCTTGCTGGGCCCAAGCCCAGGACGACTTGAGAGACAGAGAAAAGGAAGTCGAGACTGGATTTCTCCAGTATATTTGCATAACTTCTGGCATGATGTAGGCCAGAGCAGCCCCAAAGTTTCCAGGTGTTACCTCAACAATAATAAATAATAGTTATTGTTAGCAATCAGCAATTATTATTAATAGCATAGAGTAACAAGAAATAATAACAAATAATATTAATTATTTAATAATATGTGAGAGGTGATGTTTAAAAAAGATGGGGAATTATTTCCACAAAAACACGTTCTAGATGCTTCCATTTTCCAAGTGTTCAAATGACCCATTTTCCACATGACACTGCAAATTCTTCTAATGAAAATCCCAGTAGTACTTGAGAAATTAGTTCTCTAGTTTAAAATAAATAAATAAATGAATAAATAAATAAGAAATGGTTAGTGGAGATGTCAGAACAAGGTCAGCATTGTTGGGATGATGGGCACTGAAGGAGCTCTTGTGTGAATGCTGCAGATGAAAAGGGCCAGCATTGCCCCAGATCAGGAGTTTCTTTGGTGATCAGTAACCACAAGAGAGCAAACCACTCTGCCCAGAAGCCTTTGGGAGAGGAAACCAGCCACAAACTGAGAATGAAGCCATTCCTTAGGACATCAGCAACTCATTCAAACATAGCAGAGTCACAGAATGCTTTCAGTTTGAACAGACCTTTTAAAAGTCATCCAGTCCAACCCTCCTTTCCAGGAGGGAAACCTGGACCAGGTTGCTCCAAGCCCCCTCCTACCTGGCCTTGAACACTTCCAGGGATGGGGCAGCCACAGCTTCTCTGGACAGCCTGTGCCACAGCCTCAACACACTCCGGGACAAGAATCTCATTCCAATATCCCTTCTAACCCTGCCCTCTGGCAGTGGGAAGCCACTCCCCTTTGTCCTGTCCCTCCAGCCCCTTGTCAAAGTCCCTCTCCAGCTCTTTAGAGCCCCTTTAGGCACTGGAAGGCACTCCAAGGTCTCCCCATGCCTTTTTCTCTCCAGGTGAACACCCTCTGCTCTCCCAGCCTGCTTCCAGAGCAGAGGGGCTCCAACTCTTGAGGGATCTCCTTGGACTCCTCTGGACCTGCTCCAAAATTCCACATCCTTCTTATTTTTGGAGCCCCATAGCTGGGCACTTATGCCCTCTGTTAGTTGCCTTGGGGCAACAGCATCCCTTAGCTTACAATTCCACATGCTCCAAAGGGCTTTGCTGATGCCAAAGATGTTGTGTCTTCATGTGGCATGAAATCATGAGCCCTGACTTGGGCTCATCTGTGGGCTGGGATGGAGCTGTGCTGCCCTGCAGAAGGGTACAAAGCCTAAGCATGATGCAACTCTCCATCCTCATCACCAACAGGGGGACATGTTGGAAGTCAGAGCCAGAGCTCATGGTGCATCATCTGTGTTAAGGTTGGCTCTGTATCCCTTCAAGAAGAGCTGAGTAAATGTAATCTTGTAGGATACTGGGATGTTAGCAGAGAGCTGACCTAGAGTTTTGAGGTCACAGAGCGAGAACAGAGATCTCCCTCTGTTACAGATAACAGGTGATTCTGTCATCTGCCTTTGCCAGCTTTCCCTCTTGGTCCTTCTTCTCCCTCTGGCCCTCTCCACATCCTTCTCATTGTGCTTCAGACCCAGAGAACAAGCTCCTACACCAGGTTCCTCCACTGACATATTCAACTGGCCCAAGAAAGCTCCTTATGCAGGCCAAAACATGCCCTCAAATGCATCACAGGACCTTGGAGACCGTCCTGCACATCAGAGGAGACACAGCTCTATCAGATTTCCAGGCAACCCCTCAAAGGAAAGAATGATGAGGAGGACTCCATTATATCAGAAGGCTAATTAATTATTTATTATACTATATTATTCTATACTATATTACACTACATCTAAACTGAAACTGCACAAGCACACAACTCAACTGAACAAAATCTTGTGACTGATTCCTGCCCAACAATCTGGACACGTGCTTGGCCCTGATAGGCCAAGGGAACAAAGCACCATCACTTTGGGTAAACAATCTCCATATTGCATTCCACTTTGGCACAACACAGGCACAGCAAATGAGATAAGAATTGTTTTGATCATTGTTTTCTCTGCTTCTCTCACTGCTTCTCTCAGGTTCAGAGAATGTGAATCCCACACAGCTCTTCTGCCTGTTGTTTTTTTTCTCCCTAGGCTGCAAGACTCCTCCTTTAGACTACATCTTTGATTTATTGCACTTTTGCACTTATGAGCACCTGGAAAGTGTTCTTGTCCCATTAATTTCAACTTGGAAGTTTCATTGTTTTCCAGAAGAAAAATAAATCACCCAGGATGGGAAGACATGCCCCACAAGCCCCCTCTCTTGTCTTCCACTTTCTTTTCCCTCCTACTGTTCCCTCTCCCCCTATTCCAAGAGGGAAGAGGGGTGATAAATGTGCCACACAAGGTATGAACGTCACAAACCAGGAGCAAGGTAATCCTATCTGTCCAAACATTGCTTTGTGAGCACCTAAATAAGGCTCTTTGCTTAGCACATGTCCTATTGCCAGAGATGAATACTGTGGTCCCAGAAAGAGGACAACCAGCTGCAGGGGTCTAATCTCTGCAGGGATCTGTGTCCACTTCCTAAAGACTTGTCCCCAGAAGTTTGAAGCACTTTGAATACTCAGTATTCAGCTGAAATTGTGTTTCCTTTAAGGTCTCCCCAAATGTGACTCTTCCAACCCAATGGTCTCAAGACTGTCACCATGCAGTACAGCTTCTCTCACTCTCCCAGGTCTCCTCCTAGCTTATAATCATCCTCCTTGCAAGGAAACAACCTACAGCAGCACTCACTGGGCTTCCTGAACAGATGACACACCCCAGATCAAGCCTTTTCCCATTTTATCAGACACTGGAAGCCAGTAATGAAATGTATGTACTCTTGTTTTTTATGGTCAGCCTCATGCACCTGCCCCACTCTTTGAAGAATATCAATTTTCAGCTTGGACAGGGCTGGGGGCAACCCGGTCTAGTGGAAGGCTCCCTGCCCATGGCAGGAGGTGGAGATGAGAGGAGATTTAAGGTCCCTCTTCACCCGAGCTATGCTATGATTCCATGATTCCTTGCTGGAATCCTGCTGTGTAAGTTAAACTACTGCTATCTGCTGCCAGGATAACTCCTGCTCTGCCCTGGGGCCATTACTCCTTTGCTTCAGGCTAATCAACAAAGACTCAACAATTAGGGTTTTATAATACCCTCACCACAGGGACAAGTTATTCAGATTTCTTCCAGTGATGAGCACATTATGGACAAATTAGATATGCCTGGCACTAAAGGAAGTGCTTCAGAATCTATGCAGTGTTTGTCTAATCAAGGTCTGTTGTAAAAAAAGTGAATTTATTTGAAAAATAGCCTCAGTCTCCAAAGTCAAACCTGGGTTAAGGTTTTCCACAATTTGTTTCTCCTCCATTCAGTACAGGAAATAGAGTGAAGGAACCCCCTGTGAGTTCATTTTCCCATTTATTATATAAACTTCCCCACAAGAATTTAAATTTACATGGTCATTCGGTCTGTCATCTACCTGGCCCCCAGAGATTTCTCCACTTGTTGATTTTTCAAACAGTTTTGACAGGAAACTGAAGGTCTCCAAAAATATTATGTTCCTATTTCAACATTAAAATAATTATTCAGAGAAAGGAATTATTTCAAGCTAAACATTTTTTCCTTATTTTTATCCTATTAGCTGATTTCTACAGGGCAGGTGATGTACATAGCAGATTGTAGTAGACAAAATGTACAAAAAGCCCAAGGGAATTTTAAAGGGGAAACAGAAAAAAATGGACAATCTTAAAATAAATCAGTTTAACAAGCCATCAGCTTTGAGACAGAAATCCATCACAATCAGACTCTGCTTCCTGTCATTCTTTGTTCTTCTCATTTCTGTCTGGACTTGAGTCCACTCAAACCCTGCTGGAAAGGCAATTCCCTCTGGTATTTCCAGGCTGTCTAGAAATATCTGAATAAAAAGCATCAGAAATTCTTCAAGAGCACACATATTCAGATGGTTTCCAGTTATGTTTTGCACACTGCAGTCTCTAGATAGAGCGTGTGCATCACAGCCAGGAGGCAAACCATTCCAAATGGTACTTGGTGCAGCACAGAGGCCAGAGCAATCAGTGCCTAACTGGTGGTGTGTCACAGACATGTTTTATGAAAAATCATTTTTTTAGGATTTTTTCTCCTGAGAAGCTGAGAGGCCTCAGGAACAAAATGTAAACGATGATTATCTGCTGCTGTGGAATGCAACAGGTGCATCTTTGACTGGTCTCATGTGGTTGCTTTTAATTAATGGCCAATCACAGTCCAGCTGTGTCTCTCTCTAGTCAGACACAGGATTTTGTTATTCATTCCATTCTTTGCTTTCCTTGCTAGCCTTCTGATGAAATCCTTTCTTCTATTCTTTTAGTATAGTTTTAATATAATATATATAATAAAATAATAAATCAAGCCTTACGAAACATGGAGTCAGATCCTCGTCTCTTCCCTCTTCCTGGGACCCCTGTGAACACCACCACAGTGGTGGCTTGAACATCACCACCTGTGCTGATGGTAAGGAAAAAAAAAAGGGGGAAAAAAATGGACATTTTCTTCTAGGCTGGAGTTTTGAATTGCTCAGAGCTATCACCAAGAGTATATGTAGCATATAGTTTCTCTCAGCACAGATTCTGGCAGTACATTGAATTAATTACATCGCCAAGTTTCTCTCCCTTTAAAGGGCCAACTTCAAAGTAATGAAAGTAAATGAGACCAGAAAGAGAAATCACTTCAATAAGAAAATTGCTAAGGATCCAAGTCTCCTCACTGTATTGTCCTCTGCCCTTGCAAATTTACAGGCTGGCATTCAAGAGCATCAGAAAGAAGAGTCTTGTGCAATTCCAGAAGTACAGCTCAACAGAACTTTATTTTAGTCCTGCCTTGATCAAATTCCACCGGACTGTGAGGATTTCCTGAGGGAAAACCAGCTCAGGAAAGGAGAAAAGCAGGCAAGTGCTCTTGATGACACAAGACATGCCTAAGTGCTCTACCTCCAGTGCCATGAAGTTGCACAGAGGACATTCAGCTCCAGAGGGATGTGGGGAGTGTGGTAGTTGAATGTCAAATATGGTGCTAGAATCACACTACTTGCACAGTACATTGTTAAGGGGACCCACTTGAGAAAGCACAGCAAACATGATTATTTAATAACTCTGTAGTGCCTTTCATCCAGATATCTCCCAACACTGTACAAACATTTGCTGCAAACCCCAGGTGAAGCCACACTACCTTTGCTATGTGACAGATAAGGAAATAGAGGTTACATTATTTCCAGGAGACTTTGACAGGGGTCAAAGTAACAGCCAAGAGTCCTTCCATTTATTCACCTTTGCCACTTGGGAATGACGGAAAAAAAGTGAAAATGGAGGTCTGAGTCTGTGGTTAGCCCGTGCTGAAGTCAAGGGGCAGTCCAGCAATGTTTTCTCTTGTTCCTCCATCAGGGCTAATTCAAGTGACAATACAGGAAATAAATGGAAGATATTAGGACAAGAAGCAAAGAAATCATAAGGGAAATGTAGTCAGATCAATGCATTGTACATTTATAAATACTTAGAGACAGTAGGCATCACCCCAGACCTACAAGACACAAATGCTCTCCTATGCTGGAAGCTGGAGACCAGGGAGAATGCTCTACAGCCTCAGCTTGCACTAGATGCCTACAAGCAGACAGAGGGACCCTTGATGTTGAACTGGGTGCCTAGATTCTGCTACAGAGCAAGGAAGAGGCTGGTCTGAAGCACAGAGCATCTGACCCGCTGGTTTTCCCTCTGTTTGGATGAATGATGACAGGGTGAGTCTGGTCCTTCCCATGGAGTGTAGCAATCATTTGGATGCTGAACTCAGATGACAATGAGTACATTAAAAACCTAAATTTGGGCAGAAAAGGCCTACCTATTGCAGAAAAGACAGGACTGAGATTAGAGAGCATCTGTCCTTCAGACCTATCCATACCTCCCTCATTGGAGCAGGGAATGGAAATAACATCAGATGCAGAGGCAGCCATGAAAGTTATGTATGGGAAAGCTTCAGCATGAAGTGCCCTCATGAAGGTGTCACCAAATGCATGGTGGTGCCTGTGCTTCCATTATGGCAGAGGACAGTCAGCCTGTGGAACTTGGAGGCCTGTTCACCTGGAGCAGGACACTGTTGCCCAGCAGAGGTATTAAATCATTTGTGATGCCCGAAGAGCACCTGACCCAAGCTCCAGATGGCACTGAAGAAGGACAATAGCCTTTCATACACATTTTGTTGCATTTTCAGGGTCATTGGGGTATCTTAGATACTCCAGGCATGCTCTAGTCACTAAGGCCTGCATTTAACCAGTGGGACTAAATAAACTGTGTTAAACAAAATCTGTAGGAATGGTTGACTACACAGATCTTACTTTTCCCCTCTTTTTCCTTTAAGACCAAGATATGCTCTTCCTTTTTGTTTGCTGCTGGGCTGACATGCTAACACTAACATCTTTCAATACAGATGAAGGAGACACCTGTTTCCCAGCTTCTTTAGCAAAGATTATATAAATTAGCATTTTGGAAACTGAACAGTGTTTGCTGCAGGTGAGTCGTTCCTTTGCAAATACCTCATCAGCTGAAAGCTACAGGATATAGCCCAGGCTGCTGACTTGGAGCTCATTGGAAACTTTAATTTTCCCTGCTCTGCATCATGCAGTAGAAGTGGAAAACTGCAGACTCTGAGAATATGCATAGCCCTGAAATCGAAGCTACTCACCGGGTCAAATTTGTTCTTGAAGGAGAATCCCAACTGGTCAAGGAATTCTGCAGCAGAACAACAGTTCTTTTGGTTTTTTTGTGTTTGTTTTTTGTTTGTTTGTTTGGGTTTTTGTTTTGGTTTGGTTTTTTTGGGGGGGTTTTTTTGGTTTGGTTTGGTTTGGTTTTTGTTTTTTGGGGTTTTTTTTTGGTCACAACCTCTGCTGAACTGTGGTTTTCATTTGGTTTTCAGAAAGTCCAAGCAGTGAGACAAATCTTTGATTCTCTGGGAAGGCATCTCATGTTTGGAGAATAAATAAACTGTGCCATGTAAGCCAGTTAACAGACACAATCACTGTCTTCTGTCTGAGGTTGGGCAAAAAAAGAAGGGAAGAAAGGGGGGGGGGGGGAAGAAAAAAAGTCTCTTTAACTAAATTTTGCCACTTTAGTCCAGAAAGAACAATGATAGACGTGAGGTAGATCAGTCCTAGGAAAAAGAAGGCCTTTTTCAAGTCATCTTTATCCACTCTTTTTTCATCTTAACTCAACTATAGATATCACAGAATCACAGAAGTGAAAATGGTAGGGGTTGGAAGGGACCTCTGGAAATCATCTAGGCCAATCCCTCTGATAAATCAGGCTCACCTGGAGAAGGTCATGTCCCTAATGGTTTTGAATATCTTCAGAGCAAACTCCACACCCTCTTTGGGAAGCCTGTACCAGTGCCCTGTCACTTACACAGTGAGGAATTTTTTCCTCATATTCAGATGGAACATCCTGCAGTTCAGTGTGAGCCTGTTGCCCCATGTTGTGTCTCAGGGCACGACTGGAGGGAGACTGACCCCATCCTCTTGACACCAGTCCTTAAGATATTCATAAGAATTGGTAAGATCCTCTCTCAGTTGTCTCTTCTTCAGGCATGTTGTGAGACATAACATTTTTAAACACCATCAACACGGTGAAAAAAGGCAGTCAGATGTGGGCAAGCTGAGGAAAAGGTCACAGGAGAACAAGAATTATAGGAGACTGAAGAAAATACCACTTAAGAAGAAAGACTGGTGGAGTAGTATCTCCTCAGCCCACAGGAAAGGAGCCCATGGAGGGAATGTGATGACTGTCATGGCATCAGTTGCAGCAAAGCAAACTGAGGTTGGCTCCAAAGGAAACTCACTAAGTTGGCAGAAGTGAAACACTGAAAAAGCCTGGACTCATTTCTGCTGTGGGTTTTTCTGGCAGCATGGTCCTTGGGTTAGACATTTAGACTAAGAGATATCTTGAGTTTTCTTCTATCCCAAAGATGCCCAAATTAATGAAATAGCACAGGCTCTACTGTATAACTTCCACAAAAAAGGAGTCTCTATAGGTCTAATACCCAGACTCACACCACAAGGGAAAACAGAGTAACAGTTCATCTGGTCTTCAAAACCAGTGCTCTGGTGGACAGAGAATCTGTTCACCTACACACGTCCTCCCTCCAAGCACCAGGATTTACAAGCGCTTGTGATGGTGAAAAAGGCTGAGTTCAACAGGCTGAGGCTGGAGGTGAGCAACCAAATCCTGTTCTCAGTAATATTAGGTATAAAGTCTTTCTGCAAGAAACTTACATGAGATTTTGTCCTTGCTGAGGACATTCCAGTAAGATCAGTAAAAAAAGAAGAGAGAAAAGAGCAAAAATGATTTTGTTTCATTTGCTGCCAAATTTTCAGCATTTTACAGTTTTGGAATACATTGAAACCTCTTCAGCTAGATGAAGGAGCCTTGCCTGAGGTGGGGCAAGGTGCAACACCATGGCACAAAAGAAACATTGGTCACACCTATAATTTATATTTAGAAAGCATCTCTGGTTCCAAGCACCATGTCTGTGGCTGCAGCCTCTCTCCATCACAGCAAAACTATTGCATATTGCATTGATTCAAATATATACCCTGCAAAGAAGACACATGTTGCACCAGGAGCGGTTTAGATTGGAAATTAAGAAAAACTTCTTGTCTCAAAGAAGTTTTCAAAGAAGCTGTTCAGCCCTGGCACAGGCTGTCCAGGGCAGGGGTGGAGTCACCATCCCTGAAGGGGTTTTAAAAGCCATGTAGATGTGGCACTTTGGGACGTGGTGTGAGTGGTGGGCTTGGCAATGCTGCATTAATGGTTGGACTCAATGATCTTAGAGGACTTTTCCAACTGAAATTATTCCATGATCCTATAATTGTCAGTCTCCCATGGAAAAACCGTGCACGTTAGGAGGAAACTTATGAATGAAAATACACCATGAACCAGGCAGAAACCAAATTTCCAAATTTCCCAAACCACTTGTTCTCCAATACAGGGGGAAAAGCCACATCAAACTTGCAGCAGGCTGGGCTAAAAAGCAAAAGCATTCAAAGGGCAGGGAGGGCTGCCAGGGGACATGAAAGGCAGGAACATTTATGTCATCTTCAAACGTCAGAGACCCTCTCTCTGTCCTCCTGCATTAACCTTTTACCTTTAAGCATTCTCTTCCCTTAACAAGGACCCTGCACAAGAGAGCTGGCCCTCTCCAGCAGGTCACTGCTTTGAGGGGCAGAGCTGTTCCCAGCAGGCAGCTCTTGCTCAAGAATCAGGAATTGCACAGCTGAGGAGGAGAACTTAGAAGAAAACATTTCAGTAGTGTTTCTGTTTTGTGGGACTCCCGATTTGCATTTGTTCCCCCTTTCCTCTCTGTGAAAAAATAAGTGTTGCAATGACTCTTGGAGACAGGGAGTGATGTGTGGGTCTCTGGCACCTTCCTGTTGGATTCTTTCTGTGAAAGAGCCTGACCTTTCCTGGGGAGGAGGTTCATGCTGATGGTGCACATGATAGGAGAGTAACATCTGCACCAAGCTGGTCTCCCTGCATGCAAGAACCACCCACAAAGTGTCTTCTCCCATCACCTTCCCCAAGCACTGCCTCCCAAAGTCGATTTGGAGCCATGGCTCCTTGCAAGCATATATTTCTTATGCAGGATTTGTCCCCACCACTCATCTTACAAACAAAAATTACTCACTCCGGTCATAAAAATCAAATCACAGAATACTTGCAATGTGATGATCTGATAACAGAAGGGTTACAAATGCTCCAAAAGCCAGAGTTTAAACCTAGGCAAAATTCAGGAGTGGTAATAATAGAATATCCATGACTTGCATGCAGTGGGTGAAAGATGGTCAGTGCTGTGGTTATCATTTTGCCAGAGCCAGGCCTCTTCAGCTGCATGCAGTGATCCATGGTTTCAAACTAAGGGGAGAAGCTGGGGCACAGATGAGATACCAAGGCATTTCCAACTATATCAGGCATTTATTTTTGGACCTCAAATGAATGAAAAAACTCAACAGCTTCCAACTTAGACAGGAATTTTCTCAAAAACATTGCCAAAAGAATTTCCCCCTGACATCTAGTGGCTGCTGAAAACAGAGAAAGATAATGTGGCAGGAGAAAACAAGCTGTGCTATAACCAAGAAGATTAATTGCAAGTGCAATAATATCCAGGCCTTCTGATGAAATATTTTACAGTATATTGCCCTCAAGAGAATGGCTTTTTTACTGATTTATTTTAACCTTCACATTACACAGATATGTTATAGATGGCTTCAGAGATGGCTTGGTGTTATTTTCCCCCTGACAGCAAATAATAAACTCTTTCTCAGCTATATAACATTTCGAAGGAAACCCTTGACATGATTAGAAAAATATCAAGGAAAATTAAGTCACATGGCACTCACAGCCCTGTGGGAACAGACTTGAGGTCTGCTCCAGCACTTAGAGAGCAGGACAAACCCTGGTTCAAGTCAAGTAGCAACAGTCTTAGAGGCAGTAATTGTTAAAGATCTCCTGGTTAAAGATCTCTGGGGTCTCTGTATTATTTTGATAATGGTTCAAGTCAACTTTACTGCTTGCAGAGGAGCCTGGTACCACAAAGGCAGAAGGGCTCATCTCAAGGGAATGCAGTGAGGACATCTCAGCTGCACATAATTTTGTTCAGCAGGGAGAAAGGGAGTATTGGTCACACATCTCTGGGAGTCCAGGTAAACTTGATGTCTCCCTTGAGGCCCAATTTTTAGTCTCACTGGATGGAGGGATATCATGGACAGAGGTTCCTGGGAGGTGGATGCCAGCATGGGGCTCCTATGGTTAAAACATGGTTAAGAGGATTCAGGCAATTTGGGGAGATTTCCAATCATCTAATCTGCCAGCCCAGATGCCTTGCTTTGCCCCTGTCCTTAGTTCCTCCTGTGTAACCCACTGTAATTAATCAGGCAGCCTTTTCCCCTCATTGTGGCTGTATCAGCTTTGCTGTGTGTCAGCAGGGCCTGGCATTTGGCCACAGAGCCTGGCTGAGCCCCCACTCCCTGTCACACTCAGGAGAGAGGCCACTTAGAGCAGGTGAAGTGAGAAGGGTGACCAGATCCTGCTAACTGCACACTGACAGACCCTCAGCATCCCCTGGCACCAGAGGAAGGAGGCTGAGTACCCCAGGGCCCAGAGCTGCGGCACACAGTGTTGGCAGAATGCCCAGCACGGCTCCCCAGCTGATGCCTCCCACCACTGCTTTGTTACAGACAGAGAATCCATCCATCCTCACACCACTGGTATCTGCAGGGTGCTGGTATCAGTGCTCCTGCCACTCCGGGTCCCACCACACCTCTGAAGGTTCCTCCACGCCAGCTGACCATGTGTGACTGTGGTCACAAGGGTTTTCAGGATGAAGAAGAGACGAGAATGTTGACTCCATGATCAGAAGGCTTGATTTATTATTTTATGAAATATGTTACATTAAGACTATACTAAAAAGCAATAGCAAGGAAAAGGTTTCTTCAGAAGCTAGCTAAGCTAAGAATAGAAAAGAATGAATAACAAGGATCTGTGTCTCAGACAGAGCAAGAGCCAGCTCTGCCATGAGTGGTCAAGAAATCCAAACACCCACAGGAGACCAATCATGGGTCTACCTGTTGCATTCCACAGCAGCAGATAACCATTGTTTACTTTGGTTACTGAAACTGCAGCTTGTCACAAGGAAAAATCCTAAGAAAGGATTTTTCATGAAAGATGTCTGCGACAACCATGAACCCGCTCTCCCCCTCCCTTGCAGTCTCCTCGTTCCACCCATACAGCAAAGCCTCTCTTTAAATCCTTTGGTGACCATCAAAGCACCTTAACAAGAGGGTCTCACCCCATCTGACCCTGACTCCACAGCCAGTTTCTCTTGTTGCTGTTACTCCTGGCAGGATGGCACAGGATTAGCCCACATTAACCCTTTCTGCCATGGGACTGTGGAGTAAATCTTGGCAGACAATTGTTTTTCAGCCAGTTGAAGCCTGGTTCTGAACATCCACCTTCTCCATTCCGCCCCTCAGGGGACCCACACCCCACAAGGAGGAAGAAATTAATTTCTAAGAATCCTGGCAAGTAATAATCACACCATAACTCCTGGATACACCAGACCAGCCCGTGCTACTTCATGAAGACCTCAGTTGTTATAGCAGCAGCTTGCATTCAGGTCTCACCTAAATTCATAGTGACTGGACCTTATTATTATTGTATCTTATTACAAGCAATTTGGGAGAAAATGGACCAAAGCAAAGTCTTGGTGGCCCAGAGGAACTGTGTGCCCACAAGGGAGGCAACAGCATCTACAGTCATGTGTTTTTCTTCTTATCCACAAGGTCTCTGCAGCTTCTGGGCACGAGTCTGCTGGCTCTGTGTTCACAGAGTGGATGGTCATGGGTGAAGATAAACCTTCTGAGAAAATCCTAAAGGTGACCTTGTGACTCTGTGTTTAGGCTATTTCAAAAAACACTGAGCACCTGGAGCTTTTCATGCCCCAGAGAGAATGATGCATCCACCATGGGTGTTTCACAGCAGACACAAGGCACCTTTGCCAACACCACAAACTTGAAGGGCAGCTTGCACAGACCTCTGATGCCCTTTTTTCCCCTCCCTCATTCCAAGCCCTGTGGGACTGGAACAGACCCCTGTAAAACCACTCTGGTTGGAGAGGTGTTGTCAGGTCATTTTCAAAAGTTCACAACACTTTTCAAATTGTTCCTGGTGGAGGTTGTACAATAACAGTGTCATTACTCAAAAAAAACATCCAAGAATATTATGACACAGATCAGATCTCTTCACCCACAACAATATTCCATGGGGAAAAAAAAGGAAAATAAATTGCTCAACACAAGCCGGAGATGACAATGAAAAATTTACCCTTAATTATGTATATTTTTATAGAGAAAGGTTATCTATCCATCATCATATACTAGGACAGGAAAGAGCCTGTGACTATTTAGATAGAAGTATCTTGCATGGGTAGTTAAAGAGAAAAAATTATCCTAGAGAGGCTGTCTCTACTCCCCCTGTCCTCTCCATGTAGATGCCCATCACAAATACTGCATAAATATGTTTAAGCTGCTCACCTGACCTATTTTAATCATCTGTATTAGGAAGTAATGAGTAGGAGTGTCTATTTCTCTCCAGAAACAATAAAGGGAGCAATTAGTCCAGATGTAAAAAACTCCATCACACCAGGCCAATCCCATTTATACATCTTGTTTTCTCCATCTCTAAAGCAGAGATAATAAACCTGCCTTTGTCTCAAAAGCAGTTGAAGATCCTTGAGGAAAAAGGTAGTTGTGATATAGGGATGTTTCTCACAAAAAAACCACAATAATGTTTAACAACCAGGTCATTAATGAGTTCTTATAGAAAACTTGCAGTGGAATTGCAAAAAGCCAAGGTTGCTCTCAGTTTGGAAAACCCCAGAATCAAAGATTTGGGTCGCAAGAGACCTTTAAAGGTCACCTAGTTGAACCCCCTTGCAATGAACAGAGACACCTTCAACTAGATCATGCCTATTGTCTCCCCATAGCTGAAACTGGATCCTTCAAAAGCATTCTTTTTCTTTCTGCAATTTTCAAATGATGCATTAAAGAAGAAAGGTGTTTTTTTCTAAGAGTCAGCCACTCAATGTTTCACAAAAGTTGTGTGATCACACTCAGTGCAATTACCATATTTTTCAGAATTTGGCAAGATGAAGGCAATAGGTTGACCACAACCTATACAAAAATTAGAGTATTTCTCTTTTTTAATTCCATTTTGACTGTTTTTTCCCATTTGGGTTCTCCCTTGCACTTCTGCTTGGACTCCTCAGCATCAATGAAATCCCTCACAGTGGAAGAGCAGCAGAGCCACCTCCAGAGGGATTGTTTCTCCTGGGGCTCTTACACAGGGGACACTGCTTCACCCCACCCTGTCTAGCCCATGGCAAGCAGCTGGTGCCTCGAGTCCCCACCAAACCAAGACTGCCTGTTCCTGGTACTGCAGCATAAGCACAGGGATCTGGGAGGTGTCTGAGACTAGAAGAGCTGGGACTTGAGGCCTGGAACAGCTGGAAAGAGATCCAGCCCTTGGAAAACCACCAGGTTTGGATGCTCAGGATGGAAGGTCCAAGAAGGAGGCAAGGATTAGACACGTCCCTGCATGTGCCTCAACCTCTGGGTTGGAACCAGGACACCTGAAACTACATGGCTGAAAGTGCATGTGCCCTGAAACAGGGTGAGACATCCCCTCCTCTGCCCTTCCCTGAAAGACTCACCAATGAGCAGGGCATGGGCATGGGCAGCCTCTCTGGAACTGGGGACTGGGGTGGTCTTGAGATGCCATGAGACCCCACGAAACTCATGATAATTATGATAGACTCATTCTATCATTAGGGCAGGGAAACACCAGTGCTCAGACATCCATCTGCTTTGTGTCCACACTCTGCATCAGTTCCTGCTCACTTTGAGTGTGTCAGAGTCTCTGCAAGGGGCTCTGTAAATCTGTGACCTTGGATCGAGTGAAGTTTTGCCACCTCTCTGGGTCAGGTCACAATCACAGCCTGCGTCTTCAGAGTTTCTAAATTTCCACAGAGTTCCACACCATTAATTTCCTCTCAATCAGTTTTTCCCTCTCCACTGATTAGTCCTTTCTGCCTTTAATATATTTCCAGGCTCTGCAGACTCATAAAACTTCATGGGGGAACATATCTGTGTGGTTGGTGTGGGCAGGAAATTACTGTCATTTTTCACTTCTTCAGCCCGAGAAGGTGTTTACTGGGCCTGTCATCAGAGGGCATTTGCACATTGGCCCTTCCAGCACCGTCCCCAGAGAGGTGTCAGCACCAGGAGCCAATGCAGAAAAGAATCCAAGCTCTTTATTTTGACTGGCCTGGGAAGGAAATCTGGGCATTTCAGCAACGTGACTTCTTCAGACGACCCCTCATCAGCATCTCAGCAGGGCAGTGAAGGCTGGAGAAAAACTTCCTGGTCTCCACCAAAGGTAGCAACTCAAATGCTTCTGTTTATGGACATAACACACCCTGCCCCTCTTCAGCTGATTGAGTGTGAGCACCCACATCCCTGGAATATTTCCATGCTTTGACACCTCTGATGGTGCCCCTGAGAAGGACTCCTGGAGACTCCTCTGCATCAGGAGACTTAACAAGGGAGCTTTGTGGCAGAGCACAAATGCAAATGCAGGACTTGCAAATGTGCACCAAGCTTTGTCTTCTTCCTTAATTTTGATTAAGAGCTGGCTGGAAATGAACCTAGGTGTGCCCAAGTGGGCAAGGAGGCCGAGGGCACCTGGCCTGTACCAGCAGTGGTGTGGCAGCAGGACCAGGGCAGTGTTCCAGGCACTGCTGAGGTACCTCCAGCCCTGGGGGCACTTCTGGGCCCCTCCCAACACCAAAGGACACCAAAGGGCTGGAGCATGTCCCAGGAAGGAAACAGAGCTGGGGAAGAGGCTGCAGCACCAGGAGGGGCTGAGGGAGACAGTGGGGCTCAAACTGAAGCAAAGGAGGCTCATTCTCCACAGCTCCCTGACAGGAAGGTGTAGCCAGGTGGAGGTCAGGCTCGTCTCCCAGGGAACAAGGGACAGAACAAGAGAAAAGAGCCTCCAGTTGTGCCAGGAGAGGTTTAGGTTGGATATTGGGAAAGTTCTTTCCCTGGAAAGTTTGTCCGGCCCTGTCAAGGGCTGCCCAGGGCAGTGGTAGAGTCCCCATCCCTGGATGTGTCACTTGGGGACCAAGGTTAATGGTGGCCTTGGTCGTTTGTTGGGGACTAGTTGGACTTGATGATCTTAGAGGGCTTAAAAGCCCTCTAAACAAGCTCAATAGTTCTGTGATTCACCATTTTAGAGGAATGATGAAAGGCAAAGACCAACGTGTTGGGTGAAGAGCTTCCTCCTCCACTTGCTAAGTCCATAATTTTGTGGGTCTTCTGGGTGGAAAGACAAGGGTTGGAAGATGCAGTTCTTGGGAAAAGCTACAGGATGTGTTGAGCAGCTGGGGAAAGGTCCATTCTCCTTGGCTGTACAGTAGTTCCTCATGGGACATTCCTTTGTATTTTATTCAGGAAAACCTTCAAACTTCCACCTGATGAACTGCAACCCTTTCTGTGGGAGAAAGAGTTTGCAATGCTCAGTTATTCACATGAGATGACAGGGGCAGAGCCTTGTCCTTCCCTGCCTGCAGAGCTGTGATCCAAGGTTGGGATGCCCATCCTGCATGGGATTGTTCAATCCAGAACTCACATGTGCCCTGGTTGAACTTGGTCAAGCGCCTGTCAGCCTATTTCTCAAGCCTGCTCAGGGCCCTCTTCTGAGTAGCAGCCTTGATCTCCAGTCCATTGGCCACTTCCCTACCTCAGTCTGCTGCCACCCACAAGCTTTCTGGGAGCAAACTTCATCCAGGTGATCAGTGAAGATATTCACTAATGCCAGCACTGATTACTGGGGAATACCACTGGTTACTGGCTGCCAGGGGGACTTTGCACCACTTCCCATGACTGTCTGGGATGTTTGTACCAGAAGGAGTTTGTCATTTGTCACAACAAAAAGCTACCAAAAGCCACAGGCAGGAGCCTGCAGGAAGGAATTGTTTCCATGTCTGGTGTTTAAGAGCTCCTGGCCCATGCTCCATGCAGGTCCTATGCTGCAGAAGGGTATGTTACCAGGTTTGTTCTTGTGCTGCTCCTGCAAGTGATAATCCTGCTTTTATCACGTGTTCCTCTCACAGGAGCCATACAGGATGCTACACTTCCAGTGACAAGCAAATTACTTGGGTTTAAGATGTGTAAAATTTAAAAACCACAGAGGGAAGAAGGAACGGGAACCTTTTCCCAAGTTTTTTTAAATTTAATTCTTTGGGAATTAAGGATACATATGACTTGGATGAACAAAAACATGGAGCTGGAAAGGAGTTCAGGAGCCTGAGTAGACTACCCTCAGTTGCTGAGACAGGATGGGACATCTCTCAGGGTGTCTACAGCCTGGAGTCTTCTGGGCTGGAGAACAGCTTTTGGGGAAAGAACCTGGAACAATGAAGACAAACCATGTTGTGGGTGATGGTGGCAAGAGTGGAGCCAGCAGGATCAGGGAAGTGATTCTTTCTCTCCATTTGACACCTGTCAAACAAGGCACTGGGACCAGTTTGGGCTCCCCAGTAGCAGGTAAATGGTGAGAGCTGGTTGGAACTGGAGCTCAGGGCACACAGAGAGAGGCTCAGGCAAGGAGAGACTTTATTACTGTCTGCAGCTCTGGGATGGTGTAGAGATGAGAGAGGGACAAGCTCTCTTGGGAGATGCTCAGTGATAGGAAAAGAGTTAACAGGCCAAGTTAGAAGAGAAGAAAATCCAATTAGGAAACCTCTCCCCATGAAGGTGGTCAAACAGTGGAACAGGGGTCTGGGTTAGGGAACCTCCAGCTTTGGAGATACTTGAAACACTCTTGACAAAAAAACTCAGACAACCTCAGATCAATCTTCAAAGCTGGTCCTTCCAGTCTTGTTTAGTCTGATTCTATCATCATAAACTATTCCCTGGCCCTGGCACAGGTTGAATAGAGAAGCTGTGGCTGCTCCATCCCTGGAAATGTTCAAAGCCAGATTGGACAGGGCTTGAAACAACCTGGTCTAGTGGAAGGTGTCCTTGCCTATGGCACGGGGGTAGAATGAGATAAGCTTTAAGGTCCCTTCCAAACCAAACCATTCTATGATTCCATGTCTTTGTTCTCACACTCTCCAGTAGCAGGGATTACAGTCTCTTTGGGTCATCTTTTCTAATATTCCCTACTCCTGCAGTTCTGATTTTTTCCTAAAATACTCCAACTGCACATTTTCTGTGTGGTCATGCATTTCTTCTCATCACATGGTGGTGGATGAGTAGAAATGAGATCTTTCCTGTTCTCTTTGGATCTTGCTAGCACTTTGCAGGAGATGCATCTCTTTTTTTTTTTTTTTTATAGCAGTTCCTCTGACTCTGGCCTCACCTGTGCTGGAGAACCTCTTGGCTCCTCTCCCACCCCTCAGCCCCACACAGAGCCACTTCATATTTCCTGTTTGGGACACAGCAATGAATGTTTTACCTTCATCTTGTTAGAAACCAGCTTAAAATTCCAGCTGAGATCCACTGCATGAAGAGAGCTGCATCTGTTTTTATAAGTTATCAGCTCTATCAAGGGGAGAGGGTGGAAGCAGAAAAGCTCCTGTCCATGTGCCAGATGGGCACGGACCAGTCCCAGGCCAAACTCACACCTCATCATGACAGCTTATGAACCAGCAGGTCAAGAGCACAAGTAGTAACCCCAATGTGTGGCAACACTCTTATAGACATGGAAAGAATGGAAGATATGTCCCACTCCTGGAGGGAATTGGGATATTTGAGGTCTTATCTGTTTGTGGCATTTATCAGGGTGATCACATAGTGATTGGGTAAGATGCTGTGCAGATTTTTCTCATGCTTATTAGAAAGAGGGACAAGAGGAAACACTTAAATTTGGAAAAACACAGTCGAGAAATGTGCTTAGCCATAGGACTCTGGATTCATCTGCTTCAATTTAATGAGTTCCCCTTGAGAGCAGCACCAAAACACTCTTCAGGAGCCATCCATGGCTGGTGCCTCCACCTCCAGTCTCAGGCAGGAAGAGGTAGGATAAGACAAGGAAGGATAAGGCACCACTGCAGTGGACTAAAAATACAGTTTCACTTTGGCTCCAAAAATATTTTGGCATAACTTGCTAACTTGAATTTTATCTGTAAACGTCTTCAGCCCGATACCACTAGGAATCCTGATTTTTCCAACACTTACCAGCAGGAAATCCCTGAGCTGCAGGGTTTAGCTGCAATGAACTTATTGTACATTCAAGCACTGAACGTCAATTTGGATCATAATGTGAAAAATAAGCACTGAGAGAATGCAGCTGGACCCTGGGGTCACCTGTCAGGAACTCCAGAGTGAAATTCGCCAGATAAAGACCAGCACAGCCTTTGTTTATATTTTTCCCTGTGCAAATATAACAGCTAAGACTGAACAAACCTTCTATGTCTTGGAGATGAGCCCCCTCATCCTCTCCCCAGCAACTTTCCTACTTTGCACATGATTTCCTTGGCTGGGAAGGCTTCATTAGAGGCTGCCCAAAGGGTTCTGGAGTGTTCAGATATGCTGGGAGGCTAAATTCCCCTATTAGTACCCATCTAAATCACAGCCACCTGTGTCACTCTGGTAGCCTAAAGTGCCAGATGCAATCATGATTCCCATCCTCCCAGACAAAGGTAAGGACAAGATCCCAGCCCTTGTGCTAAAGGCGCACAAGAATTAATCCAGAGCATGGGATGCCAGAGGAGAGGTGCACAGAGGCAAGAGGGATAACACATCTTCTTTTCCAGGCACATTCAAGGGCTGCTGAGAGCTTGTGCCTGGGATTTCATCCACACTCCTGCATCAGCCTGGATTCATGTGGAAACAGGGAGGCTGGACTGGAAAACTGGGGAACTCCATTCATTTCTTATGCTCCATCCTGAGCACTCAGAAGTGAGAGCTAATTCTCTTTTGCTGCCCATTACTCACTGCACCCACCCAGCAGCACCCATGGGGCACGCAGGGCAGGAAGATAACGCTCACATCCACAGAGGGGTCACACCATCACACAGGGCTGGGAAAAGGTATCCTACCAGGGGATGCTCAGAAGAAGCTGAAATCCCACGCACAAGCCACATGCCAGATTTTAAAATAATTTCAAGCTAGATGCGAAGAATCCAATGCAAATCATAGGATATCCTGAGCTGGAAGGGGCCCACAAGGATCATCAAGACCAATCAAGGGCGCGAGAGTGCTGTCCAAATACATACCATCTCTAAATAAATGGTTTGGTGAAATTTCTATTCAGTAGGTGCTAATATTATTTTTGGTATTCTCCCTAATTAATGTCATATTCCCCAAAGTTTCCTTATAAATTCTTCTCACAGAGACTCTCAACATTTTGTAGTTAGCTGGATGGAGAAAATACTTGGAGAAAAGGAAGGTGAAGTTTGGTTCCTCCAACCAAAGATCGTAGGACTGAAGTCTTAAAAAAATTTTAATAAAACAAATATAAACCTTTATTCATAACTCTATCCCATAATTCTCTAGCCTGTTTATGGTGAATCTGGGAATAAGATCAGAACTTCATTTGCTTTGAGGGAGCATTGAAATTCCTCTGCCTTGTACATGCACACATGCAATCATCTGGCAGACCATGGCCATGCACCCCGTGAATTACCAAAGTCAGGAATGGCATTTGCAGGGTACTTGGAGCCTCTTTTCTTCCCTGCAAACACTCAGCAGCATGAGGAGCTGGTCATCTCCATCCTTTGTCCACTTCTCCTTCTGGCTTCCAATCACTCAGAGCAATCTTAGGCTAGAAGCATTTGTCCTAGCCAAGCCATTAAAAATCACCCTTGGAAACTTCATACTCCTCCTCCTCTCCTCTGTTCCAGTGACTGCTTGTGTGATTCAGATTCCAGAGCCTCTAATTTGCTCTACTTGCACTAACTACACTAGCACCAAAATTAAAGTGAGGGACATTAGGTCAAACTAAGCTCACACTTGTTTCACAGTGGTTTTGTCAGGGAAGAAGGTATTTCACAGAATCATTTCGGTCAGAAAAGATCACTAACATGATCAACTCCAGCCATTCCCACAGCACTGCAAACCCCACCACCTAACCTTGTTCCCAAATGCAATATCCACACAGCTTTTAAATCTCTCCTGGGACATGGACTCTACTACTGCCCTGGGCAGCCTGTTCTGGACAGGCTTGTAATGAAAATGATGAAAAGTTTTGGGACTCATTTGTTTTGGCAGGTAGAGAATGATCACTGGTGTCTATTTTGCTTGTTTATCTTATGCTGAAAATCACAGCTGAGGCACAAGTTTCAAGATGCTCAGCCAAAGAGCATGAAAAATGTTCCTCAACTCCAGCACTCCTCAGCTAGACAAACTTGCTCAAGGCAGCAACACTTTTCATTAAGGCTGGAAGCTTTTCTGCACAGAGCGAACCCACACACTCCAGCACCTGATATCTGGCTAACATCAGGGAGGATTAAAGCTTCCCTCTTTGGCCCTTAATATTCCCAGCAGAGCTGACATCATCTTGGAATTATCACCCAGGACAAATCCTACCCCAATTTAGCAAGCCTCCTCAATGGACAATAGGGTAGCCAAACTACTTTCTGTTGTCACACTATGCATTATTGACAAAGTTATCACTATAAAAACACTGAGCCAAGCCAGCCAGGGCCCTCCACTTACTCCAGCATGAGAACATTTCCTGCTAGCTCAGGGGAAAAGGCTGTTAAAGGCACACTTGGAGGCAAAGGTAAAGAGTGCTGCCACAGGTTGTAGACCTGCACTTGCCTTGTATCAGTGTTCAAAGTCCAAGAAAGGTGATCTGTGAAAGGAGGGGTCCATCTGGTAGATGAGGAATATGAAATCCAAAGGTGAGATGTTAGAACAAAATCAGGTAGATGGTAAAAATGTGCAGCAGGAACATGGTTGAACGTGCTTAAACTCACCAAGGAATTAAATGAGAAGATGCTGCAGTTTCAAGAGCTTTTAGCTGCCCAAGTCAGTACTCCAAACAGATATAGAATCACAGAATCATTAAAGTGGGAAAAGCTCTCCATGATCCTCAAGTCCAACTGTTCCCCCAGTTCTGCCAAGGCCACCGCTAACCCAAGTCCCCAAGTGCCACATCTGTTAAACCCCTCCAGCAATGGAGCCTCCACCATTGCCCTGGGCAGCCTGTGCTGGTGCTGGACAACAACTTTTGGGGAAAAAAGTTTCCCTGATATCAAATTTAAATCTCCTGTGGCACATCTTGATCCTGTTTTCTCTTGTCCTATCACTTATTCCCTGAGAGAAGAGACTAACACCCACACAGGACTAAGGGAGATGTGACAGACATCAGTAAGTGGAGAAGCCATACAGAATACATAGAGCACTTGCCTTTCAAGGCCATCTGAAAAAATATGTGAAGTTATCAATCTCTTTCCAAAACAAGTAGTTTCTTTTGTGGTTACAAATGTAACAGAGAAACAGAAAATAGGGACTGTTTTTAGAGAATTCCAGGTAACTTTCAGCCTGCCCAGAGGGTTTTAAAGAAGGTGTTCCCAGACTACAGAAAACCACCATACAATTGCTTTTGTCCTTCTCTTGTACAGGAGCTGATGGTGTCCTGCCTGAGCATACAACACAACTGGTGCTGGAAAAACCAGGCTCCTGAAAGAAAAACCAGAGACGCAAGGGCTGAAAAAAAGAGACTGATGGTTTTCTGCAGCAGAGCTCCACACAGGAAGGATAAGGAATTCTGTGCACATCCTCCTTTGGAGGCCCCCTGTAAGGAAAATGAGATTTTCTTCACAAAAAATACCTTACTTGTAGCATGTATAGATCTCAGATGAAAATAAATGCACTTGGCATTGGCAGTATTGGCAGCAATCAACTGGCCAGCTAGATAGTGCCTTCCTGAAAGGAGGAGTCCAAAAAGACTCATTAGTAGAACAGCCAACAAGAGATACTACTCCTGGGATTCAGATTTGGGTAGGGATAGGTAACCCAACTATCCATCCTGATGTCACCATTTTGCCACCTTCTGTATGAAGCACAAAGAGAGAAACACCTCTCCAGGAGCAGGAGTTCCTCTGCCTGCCTGTCCACAAGGGACAATCTCACACCCTCGTGCCTGGCAGAAGCACAGTGGCTGGGCTGGCAGATTTTCTACCTGTACCAACTCTGCACCTTCAAGGTTTACAGATTTTCATGCAGCTTAACTGACTGAGCTACCTTATTGCTGTATTTCAAAATAAATGCATTTTGCATGAAGTTTTGAGGCAGGCAAGAGTGTTCTATGTTTGTACATCTGTTTTATAGAAACATATGCTATGGCAGTCCAGGAGTTGCCAGTTGGTTCTCATCCATGGTTTCACCTAACACCTGAGACGAGACCATACAGCCTGATCTGCAAACTCCTTTTTAACAGAGACATAAGAAACACACTATGTGAGGCAGCTGGCCAGATGGACTCATGGAAGTCCACGCTCAGCTCACAGTTCAAGCACCGTCAGCAGAAGATGCTCTGAGAGCTGGAGCAGCTCTGCCATGAGAAAAAAACAAGAGGAAAACATGAGAAAAAGCCAAGAGAAATAGCATTCTTCAGCCTGGAGAAGGCTCCAGGAAGACCTTAGAGCCCCTGCCAGTGCCTAAAGGAGCTCCAAAAGAGTTGGAGAGGATCTTTGAGCAAGGGCCTGGAATGACAGGACCAGAGCAAATGGCTTTCCACTGACAGAGATTAGTAGGTGGAATATTGGGAAAAAAGTCCTGTGAAGGTGGTGAAACCCTGGCATAGGTTGCCCAGGAAAGCTGGGGCTGCCCCATCCCTGGAAGTTTTCAAGACCAGGCTGGATGGGGCTCTGAGCAACCAGGTCTAGTGGGAGGTGTCCTGCCCATGGCAGGAGGTGGAACTGGATGATGCTGAGTGTTCCTTCTAAGCCTGTTCTGTGATTCTAATAAAGTAACCTAGTAAAGCAAGATTGAAGAGTCCTGCAGATTATCTGTTGAGCCAGTCAATGCAATACATTCAACACTAAATTGAACAGCAGCAGACATGACATCTCACAGTTATTTAGGGCAAAAAAGCTTTCATACTATTTAATGAAAAATTGTAAATCAATGTTGCAATTTACCATATACAAAAAAAAAAGGTATTAAAATAACGAGAATTAAAATATTTGATTCATGAATACTTTACCCCATGGAAAATATTTTTTCACCTGGCATTAAGAACAGCTTGCCTGCAGACTGGAGGTGCTCATGGCTGCGCAGAGATACCAGCTATGCCACATCATTTCAGAGCAGACAGAGCACATTAAAACACTTCCACCTGAAAAAGGTCAAAATCCAGACAGCAAGCAGACATACCTTCTCTGGCCATTTAAAAGGTGACAGCATAACGCACAGAAAAAACCAAGGTTTCCCTAGATTAAGTCCACTCTTCCAGCAGCACCTCCATCTTATTCTTTCCACTCCTTATTCTTCACTTTCAGGCAACTATATTTCAGCAATGCTGTTCAACATTTTAAGATAGCTTAAAGTAAAATTTCTCTCCTGTATCTTCCCACTTCAGCTCCTGGACTATACACATGATGCCCTGGGATTTTACTCTCTGCTGATAAGACGGACTGGGTAGGAGGAAAAGAAACTAGCCCCAAAAAACCTCCTAATGATGCCTGTAGAGTCCCTGTAGCTCTTCACATTTCACTGCTTCCCACCAGAGACTCATGAGTTGTGGACAGACTCCTGCCAAGACTCATGCAGCCAACTCCTGTTCAAGGCACACATCAGCATTTTGGGCAGACAGATGTTGATTATTAGCTGGAATCACAGAAGGTGCTGGACGAGTAGCAGTGCTTCAGTGCTTCCCTGATGAAGGAACACTGTATTTCCACTACCCATTAATGTGTACAAATCCACCTTAATCCCAGCCCCAATGTAGGCTGAAGCTATTTTTCCAGCTGCCTGCCATCTTTTGGGGACAAGCATGAAAAAGAAGTGCAGTACCAGCTCTTCTGAGACAGGATTTGGAGCCATCAAGGCAGTCAGTTCTTCAGGCAAATCTTCTTGCCCAAGCATTCACATTGGAAGCAATATTGATTTGATGAACAATAAGCCAAGGAGTTTTGGGGCTGGGAAGGCCACCAGGGTTTAAACCAGGCTCATAAAGAAAACAAACACAAAGGAGCCATTGAAGAAGACACACGAGTTGAGAGATACAAATCAATTTTATTTTATAAAGACAGATGAGCTTTCCTGCAATTGCCAACATAGTTTAAATGTGTCATTTATTATGCGATATTCTGGTCTCGCTTATTTTAAATACCTGGTCAAGCAAGGATAAACCAATGCTGTTGTGCTTGCTATAAAAATATAGTGGGATCTGATATTCCAAAACTAATATGCTCAAAAATCTTAAGGATTTCTAATGAAGGATTAGATTGAGATTGCAATGAAATGCTTTCTTAATTTGAAGACAGTTGCAGACTTTTAAGTGCCACAGCTGTGCAGGAACTGAAAGGCTCTTGAAAACTGAATGTACACTGTGATTCATTATGCCACCCTCAAACCTCCTATTTGTTTCTCTTCCACTACACTATTTCCAAAGTAATTTACAGGGGGTGAAAAAAATAAACACCAAAAGGAGAAAGCTATGACGCAGCTGCAGTCTGTACAACCCCCTTCCTGACAGCCACAAGGCTCCATGGTCAATGCTCCATCAGCCCTGTGATGCTGTCCCACCTCACACCACCTGCTACATGGAAAGTGGTAGAAGTGGAAGAGAAACACAGGGATAATTTAAGGCTAACTAAAGATAATCCACAGAAAGCCCATCTGAGCAGCTTTGTGCAACAGATGCAAAAATCAACCGTAGTGTTTAGCACATTACCAATTACAAGGGTTAAACAGGAACAGCAACACAACATTGGGGAGGAGAACTAGACTTCATTTGGTTTGTGCAACCTGAGAAATAAACAACTAATGGCAAAAAAAGTCCCACTGATGCTGTACAAACCTAATTTCACATGTTGCTAAATTGCCATGTTCACCTACGAAACGCAGTGACTTCACAACTACTCTTTGGGTTGCTCTGAAAAGTCACCATCACACACAAGCCAATGCTTTTCTGTTATACAGGAACACGAGTGTGTGCACAAACAGGCCTGTGCTGCCTCAAGTATGCCAGATCCCATCCCACATGGTGCAAAACTGACCTAAAGTTACTGAATTTCACCTGAAATTACACTGGTATCAGAAGATGGCACAGGGCCCAGGACAGGATATTTTATGCTCATCACCACAAAGCGCTGTTCTTTCAGGTGTTTATTTCTCCCTCTCTAGGCCAAAGGACAGCAAGAGCTTCCTACCCATTCCTTTCCAAAGATGATGGCAGTGTTTCGAGCTTCTGCAGCACTTCCTTTGGGGAAGCTTTCATGAGATTTGAACAGAGAAGCTAATCTGGGGGAGAAGATACTCATGGATGTGTCCAACTTTGTACCTGAAATCATGTTCAGTGTCTCAAAATCAAGGTCTCCAAGTGCTCCCATCTAGCACATCATCCTGGGACAGACCAAAGCCAGCAAATTGCTGCAGAGAGGCTCTATCCAACCACTCAACTGTGGACACAACCATTAAAAGCTAACTGAAGAAATGTGAATATAGTTTAATGCAATCATTAAGGCATTACCTGGAAAAATGCATATTCTTGAACAGTGCTATTATGTATACCGGTTCTCACAAACACATCTTGTTTTGACAACAGAAAGCTGAGATTATACATATCCATATTTTTAAAAGTTAATTTCAGCTAGCCTTACAGTGAAGTTAGGAAAAGCCTAGGTTGTGGGTTCAAAAGAAAAAATAAACCAGGGAGAGAAAAAAAAGCCAGACAAGCTGAAGTATTTTTATTCTGCTATATACTTTTATATTTCAGAGCTCACAACGGAGCTCAGATTCTTGGGTATACAATATAGAAAGCAAGAGCAATGAAATCCAAACTGAAATACATACCAGGAATCACAAAGCAGGCTGCAAATTGCTTTCTCATTAGTGCAGCTGAACACATGTGGCAGTGGTAACCAACCCAACAGCAAACTGCACCTCCAGCAAACCACTGGAAGTTTCTTCTCTCAAAGTATAGATGGTTAAAAAAATAAAAATTCAGATGAATAATGTTAAGTGCCTCCTTTTTACAGAGGAAGGAGCAATTCCACACATTCACCTAATTCCAAAGTGCTTCATTCCCGGTCTGGGTTTTTTGGAAGATGTCTGAAGTGACTCAGGGCACACTGTCCCCACTGCACACCTTGGAGGGCAGCAGCTGAACCCCATGTTGGTACTGAGTTCATGAAGTCTCTACTAATGAGATCTGTGCCCAGCCTAAGTGGGGAATGGTCAGGCTGAGATTATTACACAGAACCTTAGAGGTGGTTTACTCCTCAAGGTTTCCACTGGTAGGAAGAGCAAGTTTGGAGGAAAAGAGGAGTGGAAAAACACCCAAATGTCATTTCTGATTAACCAGGTGCAAGGAAAATGCAAAAAAATCACACAGGTGCTCATTCTCTGGCAAGTTCACACCGCCAAGTGAAGACTCCTCAGTGCAAACTAGAACTTCAAAGGCTACAGAGCACAGCCAAAATAGAGTTGTCCAATTGTAGCAAATTCATAGTATTTCTCTAATACTGACTACATTTCTCAAGCAAACACAGGAGTACATGGGAGAATGTAAAGACATCTTACCATAAAAATATATTAAATTAAAGGGTTTTTCTTCTGAAAAGATTAAAATAAATTTAACTCTAAATAATAATTAAGAACATAACAAACATTCATAGAAGGGGCTGATCAGCACTAGAAGTTGTTTTCAGAAAAGCCTTTATAAATGGATTCCAATGCCCTAGGAAAAAAAAAAACCACAAAACCTTCAACAGATTATAAATACCAGACAGAGAAGGACTTAAAGCAGAATGAAGTTACCTGGGCTGTGAATACACCATGATCCTGTGTTATTGTGCTCAAGTCCATTTGTCTAACACCATAGGAACAACTTTAAGCTTTTTTATTTTCATAATTAATATAAAGAATAAGTGCAATTTTATTTCTATTCCAGATCATTGATTTCACCTCAATGTCTGCCATCAAATCTCCGTGCGAGCTCACTTGTCCGAACTTTTCCGAGGTCTGCGGAAGCTGGACATGTTCTCATTCAGTGCACAGATCCTTCGGGAGAACTCCTCAAACTCCCCTAGGACTTGTTCATCACACTCAACCGCTACAGCATGTTCCACTGGGATGGAGGTAAAGTCTTCCAGCTGATCTCCTGTGCTGAACCCTGTTGCTTCCATACCCATGATCTCCTCTGCCTGCTCCACAGTGCAGCAAAGCACGGGGTTGAGTGGGGGCTGAAACTCACAGGGCTGCTTGTTGTTCATGGTGCCAGAGCACTCGCCAGGCAGAAACGCCCCATTTATTGCACTAGAATGTCCTAGGAAAGGTTCCTGCCTGTCTTGGGTATTGTTTAGTTTAGTTTCTCCATTTAAACTACTGCACAAGTCCTGGCCTTTTTTGGTATTTCTTTTGGAGGAGTCCATAGAGGTGTCCAAGGAAGAACATATGGGTCCAGGTTTTTTATCCAGCTCTCCCACACAGGCTGTGACAGCAACAGGCTGTGTTAAAGCAGAATTGTAACTAGGAGGAGGAGTTTTGTACTGTAGTCTCTCGCTTCCTGTGTTGGCTCGTTTTCGGAGTCCTTTATCTGGAGAAGGAAGCCCACTGGAAAAACCAATATCCAATCTGCCGAAGCTAGAGCTCTGTCTCTTTGGAACAGGAATTGCACTGGATGTATGGTGTCGATCGCTGTAAAAGAAGGAAATAACAGATCACACCATCAGGCACGCTCATGAGCAATACAGATGTTTAACCAAAGGCTGAAGCAATTTTTTTATCAAAACTCCAGGCTCTGTTTGGCCAACAACTTCTATCCCAAAGTGCTAAAACCCCAGACATGCCATATGAACCACAGAAGACAGCCCAGGGAACAGCTGTAGTGAAAAACAGGTTCTGTAGGAACACTTACACAGCTCTATGGTTTGGCAAGCCAGTGACCCAAGAAACCATCACATTATGCTAATTTGCACTGTTAACACCATTTTATAGGACTGAGCTGCACTTATGGAATATTACTGCTGACCATATATTTACGTATTTATGGCTTGTATTGGGTCATCATAAACTCTTCAAAAGTGAGTAATAACATCTGAATTCTCTATGAGCAAAGAATCCAACAGCAGACTTCCCTGACAGCTGCACAAAGGAGAAAAACCACAACAACTTCACTATTTGCAGAGGCCTATTCTTGCCAAATCTTCTGCTTTTCTGTGCCAGTCATTCCAAAACTCTTTGGACAATTGCCAACCTCTATTTCTTAAGGAACATGAACCAATCAAGCATAATTTACAAGTCTAACTTACCATAGTACAGTTCTACAAGCTACTTTCACTGTCTCAAGCTCTGTAATTTGGAAAATTACATTTTATAAATAAATAAATAAATAAATAAATCCACTTTATGTCATCTCAGGTGTGTTATGAGAACTTTCCTTTGTCAGCTCAATATTTATCCAACTATAATCACCACCTTGTATATAAATAGCATGCTATACATGAACATAAACAGCTGGTTCATTTTCCTTCCAAATATTTTAAAAAAATAGTAAAAAACCCAGCCATTATTGATCTACTGAATATACAACTCTAAGATTCAACCACTGTCAGGATGTCCTTCACAAACTTCATTTAAAAGAAACTCCTGCTCAAGGCCTGAAATGTTTTGTCTGGCACAGGAAAATCTTGTGTCATGGTTTACCAGATTGTTAGGGGTTTTTAGGTGGGGAGGGAGTCCATGGGCTGTGAGGGTGGCTCCCTGTGGGGATCTGGCACACCCAAACAGTTGGCTAGGTTTGAAGATTGACCCCCAGTTAAACCACTGAAAAGAGCTGCATAGGCCTCTGTGAAAACATATTTAAGGACAGGTAAGCCCGTGAAAAGCTCTATTGCTTCTGGCCTTGGAACAGGTAATTGGGAGCTGGCCAGGCCAGGCTCTGCTGTGATGCAGGCCCCTTCCCAGGAAGCCTGCCAGACCCTGTCCCTTCCCAGCAGGACCAAGCCACTTCCTGGAAACCCCACTGGTCCTTTTTTCTGACAGCAGTGCTGGGCCATGCCCTCGGGGCCCATCCCAATGCCAGGAGCAACCATGTGGCTGGGACCAGAGCTGGGAATGGCCCACGGCCGGTGTTGGAGGGGGCCCCAAGGCTGGCAGCAGCTGCATGGCTGGGACTGCCCGGCCGAAATCGGTGCGGCTGGGGCAGCACTGTGCTGCAGTGGCCATCTCAGCATCTCAGCATGGCTTGCAATGAAGTTTGTTTGCTTGGCTGCTTTTAGCCAACCATGCTGCTGAGAGAAGGACAAAAGCAGCAGCAGCAACTTTTCTTTTTTTTTTTTTTTGATGCCTGTGATATATGTTATATAATAATTTGTGCTAAAGGAAATTAAAACCACAGCATCTTGTGTACCAAGCCAGTTTTGGGCAACAAGCAGTAATAGGCTACGTGATAAAGAATGGAGATTCAAACATGAGGAGGACACTGTCTACCAGGATGTATATTTCAAGGGATTTCTTTCCATCTGACAAGATCCCAGCAGGAGGCATTTGATAGGCATCATCAGAAGTTCATGCCAGGAAGTTTTCACCTGACAGGATTCCAGGAATTATCCTCCGGTTCCGGGAAACGCAGCAGCAAGAAAGAAAAACTACGATAATATGCTAAAATATGCTAAAGAAGAGCCCCCTTCTAGAGCCCCAAAGACTGTATAAAACAGACCCCTTTGAAATGACATTTTGGAGACCCACAGGGACTTTGGTGCAATAGAGGCCAAATCCTAAGTCTCCCCGACCCTGATCGCCTGTCTCAGAGTCAATTTGCTTGTGGCTTTTTCCAAATTTATACTTTGATAATTTAATAAATTTCCTTAATTATTAAATTGGAGTATTCATTTATAACAGTGCCCCTCATGAAGAGAAGACACAGGGTGGTGCCAGCAGCTAGCATGACTCACACGGTGTCGGCGAAGACCCCGTGACCAACAGAGAGGCACGGTGAGTGATTCCCCCAATGCAGAGCCTGGATGAGATCAACCTTCCAGCACTGCAGAACTCTATACAAAACTGTTTCAGTTGATAAAGCTTGAGAACAAATGAACCTATGAAGACCAATTCTCTCCTGAATCAGGAAAAAGGAAAGGATGAAGACATGAGAGAAAACAACATGGGACACTGCAGTCAGTGAACTCAAATCCTAGATGGGAGGAGACTGAGAAGATCCCTTAGTCTTGGGCTGAAATTCTCTTGTAAGGCTATGCTTAAGATATAACTGATACATCAGACTTAAATTTTTTCCCTGTAACTCTTGCAAGGCATTGGGGGGATGTAGCATTCTAGTCACAGCCATGAGCAGAAGCACTTGTGTTGAAGTAAGCAGATGTTGAAGTAGGTTGAACAGAAAGAAATGAGAGAGATGAGAAACTTTGCCCCAGGAATAGAAGAAGAAAACCTCTGTTTCCTAGAGATGGCTGAAGAGAACTTTTGCTTTTATGCTATTACAGCTCATCCTTAGTACCCCATAAGTTGGCATGGCCCATGAAAGCTGTGGGAAAACTACAAAGCATGGGAGAGACTTTCACACTGCAAACAGATTTTCCTTTCCCGGGTGGCTGGTTCACTGTGACCCTAAAGCCAAAGAGAAATGTTTCTGGTGGAGAAGTCTCCATGGCATGGCAAGAGAGACTCCTATCCCTAAGAGAACTGAAGAAGAGGTGGCACACTGACTGAAAGTCCCAGGTTTTGTCTCTTTACATTGTCAGTGGGAAAGAAAAGAAGGTGTGGGGATAGGAGAAGTGTTGTGAAGGTTTATTCTAGTTACTTTTTTTTTTTTTTTTTTTTTTAGATTCCGTGGTTGACATGACATGCACTGAAATGGACCTTAAGGCTTCAAAACTAGGTTTTAAACTGCTGGAGAAATATGGGAGCAGAATTCAGAATTCTGTCCATTGCTACCAATAAATATGAATAGGATGGGTTGAGCTTCAGTCAGGAATAAATACAAGGATAACATCCCAAATCTGAGAATGGGGGAATGAAGTCAATAGTATGGTTTATCTGCTTATCAAATATTATCTAAGGCATCTAGATAGAAGTAAATATGTATAAAGGGTTTTGGAGATCAGTCATTCAAGAGTTCCACAGTCACTGGAGAAGAAAACTGAGAGAAGGGTGGTAATCCCCTATTTGAGAGCCAGTTATGATCACTGGGAAAGTCATCTTCCCTGGATGCCTTTTCTTGATCACAGGGGCAACCTAGGCAACAATCTCAGGCTGAGTGACAAGTGTCTACAAGGCAGACATAAGAAGATAAACAGCTCTCTTTTAAGTAGAACAATGGTCATAGTCTTCCAGGCAAGTAAAACAAATCCATAAGGGCTCTGGATACAGTGGATGAAATGTTTTTTCCTGTGCCATCACCTCCCTCCAGGTGAGCATAGGAAGTCATGTTGAGGTTTTAGTTCAAAAGTAACGTTTGGACAGAGGCACAGGGCTCAAAAATACATGGCTGCTATTAATACCTATGAAAACAAGCAGCTGATGGAGGGTGTCTATTCCATTTGTGTTTTCCTTGAGGCTGTACTGTTACTAGGATTCTCAGCATTCATATCAAGGTAAAGTCCAGAGAAAGAATCCCAGAAGGGTCTGGTTTGAAACCAACTTTCAAGACCATCTAGTTGCAATCCCCCTGCCATGGGCAGGGACACCTTCCACTAGACCAGGTTGCTCCAAGCCCCATCCAACGCAGCATTGAACACAGGCTCCCCACCTTCACAGGGAAGAATTGCTTCCTAATTTCTGAACTAAACCCACCCTCCATCAATTTAAAGACATTGTCCCTTATCCTTTGAGCTTCACAGCTCATGAAATTAATAAAAATATATAAAGTATATAAAAAGAGAGTAATGTTAGAAAACTATCATCCAGTTACTCACACACTTTAGAGACTGTGAGGTATTGTCCCCAGTGAGAAGGGTTTGGCTTTCAGGAGCACAGCCCTTTACTCTAAGGCACAGCCTTGAGCTGAATTGCTCAGGTTGGGCTGATTCAGCTTCCAGCAACAATCCCTTGGTTGGTCTCCTGAGACACCAGACAGGTGTGGACATCAGTCCAAAAAGAATGGCCTGTGACTTGTGGAGTATAAGAACTGATTTGATTAACTGTCATCAGGGCCTGATGACTTTTAGTCTACTGGATGACACTAGAACTGGTTACGCATATGGGAATGTACAGTTCCTGTCAGAAAGCAGGATTTCTAAATTATATTAAAAAAAAAGCCATGAGAAGCCTCAGGTCACCAATTTCAATGTTTCAATTGTATCCAAATCTCAAAAGCCAATTCTAACAGTCTGACTTCAGCTCTAAGTTTTTCTGGCAGCAAAATGACAAAGTAGCTATTTTCTCCCAAAATACTAATTTTCGCTAGTTCCAAGTAGTCACTTTGAGCATTCTTAGCCTTAAGGTGGAAGACACAGACTCTTAAACAGGTGAGATAAAGTGAATGAAGTAAGACACAAACATTTCTGAAATTATTTTCTTAGTGAACACGTTCTGGTTGCAGTTTTGATAAAATGTTTCTTCGGTCAGATTCACCTGTGATTATTCAATCTGTCTGCAAGTGGCTCAGAGAAACTGTAAAGCAATATGAGGGACAAAATACAATTTACAGGCTCAAATATGTATCTTTTCCTCCACACGAAATGTTTCCTGTGAGGAACATTACTGGATCACAGCTGGACAAAATACTAAATTTTGATTACCTGGCCAAAAGCCAAAATCCACAGCTACAGCTCTTTGCTATGAGAATGCTTTAAAAAAACCACAAAACCCTAAACATCATTTGATCTTTTTGTGTTGTAAACTATGACCTCATGGCAGTAAGAACACTAAATGAAGGTGGTTTAGTTGGTTTATAGCTATCTGAAATGCTTGAGGCTCCATGAGCAGTTCAGAGCCAATATCATGTCAACTGTGCTAAAAAGCAGTGATAGTTTCTCACCTTCTTAGAGATTACTGGTAAAATAATGTACAATAGCAATAGGAAGGCGGCCAATATGAAGTTAAGATGAAACTGCATCTTTTGGCAGCTAAGAAATTCAGCAACACATTTTTAAAAAATGAAATCTCCATAAATCAAGCCACCAGAGTTTTTATAACTAAGAAGTTTTAGGCTCCTCTTGATTCTATCAGTATATTAATCAAGACATAGCCTCAAAACACAAATTTAAGCCTTGGCACTCAAGTATTTTTGAGGAAAGCCTTTAAAAGCTTTCAAAAGGGCATCTCCCGGCCTACTGACAAGCCATTCAAAAGGAGTATCATATATTTGCCAGCATTAGATAAGTCTACTGTCTATTCACTAAGAAAAAAATCTTCTTGCTGGACTGCTCAGATTTGCAGCATGTCCTTTACTTTCTGTTAATCACAAATACTATCTCTCATAAGTTACAGTGTGAAAAAAGAAAAAAGCTGAAGAATAGGAGAGAAAATGAGTCAGAGTCTCTTGATTTAATGATTTAATGCAACCATAATCTAAAGAGCCTAATCTTGGGAAAGGTCAATCTAAACATACAAAAAGAAATAAAACTATTTTAATTAAAAATGTTAAAAATGGACTGGCTACATGAAAGTGGGGATTTGAAGGGGGCTTATGAAAGGAGAGCAACTTTTTAAAAGAGGGAGAGAGGAACAGGACAAGGGGGAATGGTTTTAAACTAAAAGAGGGGAGATTGAGATCAGAGATTAGGAAGAAATTCTTGGCTGTGAGGATGGTGATGGCACAGGTTGCCCAGAGAAGCTGTGGCTGCCCCATGCCTGGAAGTGTTCAAGGCCAGGTTGGAGAGGGCTTGGAGCAACCTGGTCTAGTGGAAGGTATCCTGCCCATGGTCAGGGAGTGGAACAACATGCCTTTAAGGTCCCTTCCAATCGAAACCTTTCTATGATTCAGTCTCAAATGCTGAAATAAACTGCCTGCTCACAAGAAAAAGTTTAAATTTAAGACAAAATCTGCATAGGGCTTTTGCATCCACAAAAGCTAACCTAAAAAACTGAGCTACTTTTCTGGAAGCCAATGAAACTCCAAGACTAAAAAAGTAGAAACAGAGAGAAGTATTCCCAAAAGGAAACAAAAGATTTGGGGGACAAAAGTTAACATAGCAGAATATTGGTACCAGGAGAGGTATGAAGGTGGAAGCAGAGATTGCAGATCTGCAAGCTTGCTGCAATAAATCACACAAGTTGGGATGTGAAAAACATTTATTAATCATTTAAGTGTAATGCCTGAGAAACCAAGACAACACAAATCTCACCAGGCTCAGGGAACCAGCCACTAAACCTTGATGGACAAACACTGGACTCTGCAGACCTTCCAAAGGACCAAAAGCTAGACCACAGCTCCAGGCAAAACAGGAGAACTCACAGAAGATTGAAGCAGACACTTTACAGCCAGATTTGCTCTAATGAATATATGAAACAAGTGAGCTCTTCTACAAAAGCCATGGAGGATTTTTTTTGGTTTGTTTTTAATCTAAAATGGTAATGATTATGGTGGTGACAGAACTTAAATTCAGAAAAACCCAGCTACAGTGCTCAGAAAGGAAACTGAAGACCAGCAAGAGAACCAAACAAATCAGGCAGTGCAAGTGAGTATATGGATAAGAAAACCTCTTGTCTCCCTGCTCTTATCCTGCAAACAAAAAATAACCTGGAAATATTTTACTGACTACAGTTTGTGTCAGAGGGTATCACATGACTCACAGTAACCTGAAAACAAAAATTCCTTCAAATATTCATTTTATCAGCTAGTGGATTGTCTGCTCGTTTCAATGTTAGTAATCAGGTATTATCCACAGGACAGTGGACATCTGTATTCTGTCCAATTATGAAAGTCTAGCCAGTATTCCCCTCAAAAGAGACTCTCCGTAAAGCCTCATTTCCATTTATATTTTTAGGAAGTACTAAGAAGCATTGATTGGGATCATTAGTTTAAAAAAAATATAAGTTAAAATGAACAACTATTCATAAAACTTCTGGACATGAGAAGGAAATGAGGCATAGACATCCATGAGGAGAAGGGAATGGGATACCCCAGAAGAACCATGCTTAATATTCCTACATGGAAATATTATCCAGCCAAAAAAATAAAAGTGCTTTGTTTTGTTAATGATTGTGCATCACCTATAGAAAACAACAACAGGATTGTATGGTGGCAAAATCTCCAAAGCATAACTAAAGTTTCCAGATCAGTTCCTCAGAGACTGCACATGCCAAAAGGGAAGAACAGGTATCCACACTGAAAATAATTCCATTTCATATGTTCCAGTGTCAACCCACTTCTGCTTATTCCCGACTGTAGTAGACACCCATGACCTGCACCCCTCCCACTCTACTGATGAGCAGAGAGAAGTGCTACAGACTTCACAGTCTGGCCCTTCATTTTCATCATCTGAGGATTTTTACACTACTGTGATGGATACCACATGAAAACTCACTGTGATATTTTCCTAATGAAGAAGGCTTTTCTTTATGCATCTTGCTAGAGAAAAAACAAAAGCAGGGAGAATCTTTTCAGCTGTTTCTGAAATTACTTACAGAATAAAGCTGCACAAGGGGCTGAGCTTCCTTTTCTCAGGACCCATTTACTTCCTCTGTTGGCTGAGCTGAATTTCCATCAGGCAACACTTTTTACAGTATTGCTGAAAGAGGAAACTTTTCCTACTCCTATATTTGTTCTCCTTAGCCAAGGCTCCAAACAGCAACCTGGAGGTGGGGGTGTTCAGGCTGGGAGAAGAGAAGGCTCCAGATAACTTAAAGCCCCTGACAATGCCTGAAGAGGCTCCAAGTGAGCTGGAGACGGACTTTGGACAAGAGCCTAGAACGACAGGACAAGAGGGAATGGCTTTCCACTGCCAGAGGCAAGGGTTAGGTGGAATATTGGGAAAAAATTCTTCTGTGTGAGGATTGCAAGGCCCTGGCACAGGTTGCCAGAGAAGTGGGGGCTGCCCCATCCCTGGATATGTTCAAGGCTAGGCTGGATGGAGCTTGGAGCAACCTGATCTACTGGGAGGTGTCCCTGCCTATGGCAAGGCATGGACACTGGATGATCTTTAAGGTCTTTCCAGCCCAAACCATTCTATGATTCCTGTGACCTGTTACAGTAGGATACACACAAGTACTTTTCAACATCAAAATCAATTTTAAAAAGAGGAGAATGTAGGGAGATGAAACTGCTTTGCTCATGAGAGTTAAGAAGGCAGGAAAACAAAACCATTCTATGATTCTGTGATTAGATGAGAATGCAGGACAAAATAACTGCTTAAAGCAAGAGACTGCATGAGTGCACACAATTCAGAGAGCATAAATTAAAACCATGTGATTACAAACCATCACTTGTTGAAATCCACTGGGTAGTAAACTGTTCTTCACATTTAGTGAAGTCCCGCTCCGTTTAAGGAGAACTGGTTAAGCCTCCTGCTCAAACAACTTCTGTGAGATAAACCTAAACTAACTTTAGCCTTAAAACACAGAAACCTGTCTGATTTGATTTTCTGCAGACAATCAAGAAGAAGATGAGTCTGAATCCTCCAGAGTGAATCAGAACAGAAGTACACGGGATTTCCATGGAAGATACTATAACCCTCAGTTATTTATTAATGTAGCTCCTCATTTAGCAATTATACTACAGAGAGGTTGTGTTGCTTATCTTTTAGATTCCTGTGCAGCTCACTTGAATTACAGTCAGGGACTGCCCAGGCTACGACTTGTCCTGCTTGAGCAGTTTGGTACAGAAGGTGCACCCGCTCCCAAACATTAAATACAGTCTTATGACAACAATTAATTCACCTCCCTCTAGTGAAGAACATTGTTTTTTCAAACAGGATTCCCTTGTGACATCAATCTCTGAGAAGGGTTGTGGGCCCATCATATGGAAGAACTTCTAAGAGCATAAGAAAACAGTAGAATGTTGTGGACAGTTAGAGAGTCTGTATTTTGGGAAGGTCGTAATCTCACCAAGCATTCTCAGCTTGTGAAGAGGAGCTGCTTGTTTGAGACAAATCCTTACCTTCAATTTTTTTGTAGTACCCACCTCTTTCTTATAAATTACAAAAAATACTTACCACCTAACCATCAGTCCAAGCTCCATGAAGTTTTTCAGGTTAGGAAGAGTTTGCCTTAGATCTGGAGTACTCAGCCCATGCTGGTATCTAAGCTAAAAAACAGAAAAAAAATCCTAAAATTAGCACAGCTTTCCAAATCCCCAAGAATACAACATCATGGTCAGTTAAGTCACTAGGTTTTTAGAAAGTTTAGGATGATTATCCAGCAGTTCCAAGATATTTATTCCCCTTAAGAAAATGGTCTATTTACTACTTGTATTAGGAAACCCACCCAAGAACAGGGAATAATCAGTCAACCTGACTCTTAAACCTCCTTACACTTTCTCCATTTACTATCTGCAACAGGAGAGCAGGTTCACAGCTTAATGAAAACAGCCATTATGGGAAGACACCAAATTCTGTCACAATGTTCTGTATTCATGAATTCCAAATATTTTTTGTGTGTACTTGTCAGTCTGCGTGTATCAGTGTAAACTGGAATCAGTAATGGAATTATTATAGAAACATCAGTGAGTAAAAATACATATTGTCACACAACTGATCAATATCTGTGATCCTTAGACAGTTTATATCAGCATTTAAACACCTGTTATCAGTATCATAATTAAATCCAGCACCCAAATCAGATGCTACTTAGTGAAGGGAAAGGCTTTAAACACTGACATACTTTAACCTGAATATTGACTCCTACAAGGTGTTCTTACGTCATCCGTGTGACATAACTGTCACTGGTGAGAATTATGAACTCCATGTTTAACAAGTCACCAAATTAAAAATACCTCTGAAGAAAACAGCACATGGAAGAGAAAAAGTCTGACTTTCAAGTTTGAATCTCAAAATTTCAGGGAAATTTTGCAGAGAAATGATCCCTTGTGTGGTTAAAATATGAAAAAAGACCCCAACACCCTACATTACAGTATCTCTAAGGCTGCTGGAATGATGCACTACCAATTGAATACGCAGTTCTCAGCATACATTAACACGCTTTAGAAGTCTCTGCTGGACTCCCAACACAGGCACACACAGCAACTGCACAAATTTAGTGCTGATAGAGCTACTTGCTGAAACATGGAACAGTCTCACTCAAAGTTAAATTTCTTTTGTTTAGAATCACACACCTGTTTCCACAATTCCTGACAGCAAGATGCAGGAAAGTATCATAAGTTTCAAAAATTTTTGACTTCTCCCAAACAATCAGTTTTACAGAGAAAAAGACTCCTGAAATTGGGAATCATTTTTGTGCTTGTCTGAGTTTCAGAAAGAATAATTACTTTGGAAGAAAATCACCCTCAGTACTGCATTGTACAACAGCTGGCCATTTATTACAGTTTATTATTTCCATATGGACAAAGCCAAATCATATGGTGGGCTTGGGTTCATATTTTCTGCTACAATGACAGAACCTGGATTAAGACAACCATACAATATAAATTACAAAACCATCACCACATTCTCCTGATGGGATTACAGTGGAATTTGTTAACTGGAGAATTAGCCTGGAGCAAAAGAAATAAAGAAGAAAAAACCCACCAACTCAAAAACTTTACATTTGTTTCTCCCCCAACAATGAAAAGTTCATGGAATACCCCTTTTTATAGTCATTCTTACATTTTAAGGTTTCAGAGCATGAAAATAAGGTGGATTAAGGGATTTGTCCAACAGCCAAGATCAGAAGAATTCATGGGAGACCCCAGTATCCAAACATGAGCAAAACCACTGCTTCTATTAAAAGACATTTTCGTATTTCCAATAGTAGAGATGCATATTAAGTAAAGTTAGGATGCAAGTTCCATTAAACCCCTAGAAAAAGTTATTATTTCACTTCATAAACTGCATACTATTTAGCTTTGTAATTGATTAAAAGCAAAGTAATACTGCCTTGTGTTTGCCTCAATACAAGCTGCTGCTGATGTATTTACAAACCCAGAAATCACTGAAAAACTTATCTGCCTTCTAGGAAGAGAAAACAACATTCAAAAATCAGCTGATGAATTGGGTTTTAGTCTGGATTCAAAATTATCACTCCATGAATGCAGCAAAGGTTAACTCCTGCTTCGCATAATTCTGCAGTGGTCTCACATATCCTGACAAAGAAATCTCTGCTTTGCTGCATCATGCAGGCCACTACAGGTACAACACAAAACAAATGCAAACAAGGAGGTGGAGGGAGCTGAAAAACAACTTTTACTTAAAAGATCAGAATTCCTCTTCCTCCTCTCCTTAACCTCTGACAATGTAAAATAACAAATATTAGTAAGGACTGGTTTTTTTTCTCCAATTCATAAAGCATTTCTTATACACCTTCCCTTAAGTTTAATTTTTTTAACATCCAACACCACACATGCAGGGCTAGTTAATCCACCTCATCCAATAAACAGTAAGGCACTGAACAACAGTCATAAAGACTGAATCCAGAGGAGGCCATGGAGATCCATCAAGGGTTGCTGGAGCACCTCTGCTCTGAAGACAGGCTGGGAGAGCTGGGGGTGTCCAGCCTGGAGTAGAGAAGGCTTTAGGGAGACCTCAGAGCCCTTTCCAGTGCCTAAAGGGGCTCCAAGAGCTGGAGAGGGACTTAGGACAAGGGCCTGAAATGACAGGACAAGGGGGAATGACTTCAAACTAACAGAGGACAGGGTTAGATGGAATACTGGGAAGAAATTCTTGGCTGTGAGGATGGCAAGGCCCTGGCATAGGTTGCCCGGAGAAGCTGGGGCTGCCTCAGGTTTGGAAGGATGGGGTCTCAAGGCCAGGTTGGATAGGGCCTGGAGCAACCTGACCTAGAGGGGGTTTCCCTGCCCATGGCAGGAGGGTGGAATTGGATGATCTTTAAGGTCTGTTCCAGTTCAAACCATTCTATGATTCCCTGTGACTTGTTACAGTAGGATTCACACAAGTACTTCTTAACATCAAAATCAATTTTAAAAAGAGAAAAATGTAGGGAGAAGCTGCTTTGCCCATAAGAATTAAGAGGGCAGGAAAACAAGAGCAGACAGAGGTAACCATGGGCTGTCTTGATTCTCATAAGAAATTGTTCAAATTTCAATTGTCACTATTAAAAGTCACCCATCTCCACACTAAGTTTCTACTGCAATAATTTTCAAAAGCAGCATTTTATTCAAGATTTTAAAGATCTGATTGTTTCTTCAGGATATTACAGACCCAGCCATCCAAAGATAATGGGCCTGTTTTAATTGAAGAGGTGTCCCAGACTTGTGTTCACATAGAACACCATGTATTCTCCACAGAACTTTGAGTAAATCATTAATGATGTTCCAGTGATAAAATATTAATTCTGATTTCTATACCAATATTTAGCTCCTATGCACAGCTTTGTTTTCCCAAGTGCTGCTCTCATGTTTGTTACTAACAACACTTACTCCACAGACACAAGATATAGGAGACAAGATGCATCATATTTTGTGAACAGTTCAAAGCAGAAGAATTTGAAGAATTATCTGTACAGAGAAATCTCAAGAAATAGGACAATACATTTACTTTAAGGCAAACTTCTCTATAGAAAACCAGATAATCATACCAGGGGGTATTATCTATTATACCTATATATTCCAAATCACAGAAAACCATAAATGTTAAAATAAGCTGCATTTAAAACAGTGGTTCTCAGAGCAAAAGGTAGATTTATTCTTAAAAAGCCTGTATTAGCTTTCTAAGAAAGTGTTTAAAGACTAAATTTCCTTTAAAAACTAATACCAACAAAACCACAGCATTAGCTGTAGGTGAGGCATGACAAACTGAAGTTAAATTATAACAAAATAGGCATAATTATTTTACACTCTAGGATGAGAAAAAATAATATTCAGCTGCTCCAGTTTCTACCTGTATTTCCTTCTCTGCAATGGTCTGAACTTACACTGGAAGGTGAGTGAGTGAACCAGCAGTGAACAGCTCCAATCTGAGCATCTCTACTCCACTGCCAACCAAACAGCTTCTAAGGATTCATTTCATCAACTGGACTGTTAGACTTAAAAATCATGACCTAAAATCATGTTAGACAACAGAAAAGTTTACTGCCTTCCTAAAGGTAACAATTCCACAGCAAAAATATTCATTCATCAAATCTACCAGTAGAGATACATCATTTGTTAACTAACTAAAATACAAATCTGCAAAAGTTCAGTTACTTTCCTATAAAGTCTATAAGAAGTACTAGGACTACTGTGGTTTTTCAATCAAGTTGGCTTTAAAAGAAACCATTTAGTTATCTTTCTATTGCTGGGTAATTGCAGGTTGCACCCAAGATCAAAATTAGGAGGTTTGCCATTCTATGCCTGCTCTTAAGAAAAACAATGATATCCTGCATTTATGTGCAAAAAACAACTGTCCAATTCCTATCCTAATTCTTGCAGCACTATTTCATAACTAATGGTATACAAGCATATACATTTACTTCCAGCCAGAAACCACAGAGTACCTGGGCTCAATTATCTTTTTTTTTTTTTTTTGGGGAGAGTGCAGAATGACTCCAATTCTAACCTCATCTGTTCATCATTTCTCATATTGCTTCCCCAGCCATATTCATCTTGTTCTAAGCCATGTGGAAGCTGTCTAACAGCCAGAATATGTTATTAAAGCTCAAAATAGCAGCCCCTTTAGTACATATTGTGCATAATATTCAAGTCTATGCCAAAATCTGCTGTATTTTGGACTTCCCTTAGTCCCCACTGCAGGCAACTGGTTCTTGATGCTGTAGCAGTACCTGTACCTACACAACAGGTGGACTCAACCCACTATTACACTATGCAAAGATCTTGCAATATTAAGGCAGTCAAAAACAATTTTGAATTATTTTCAGCTATATGAGGAGTTTCTCCTGATAGCATTAAGAATTTCAAAAAACCATCTGTTCCACAAATGTGAAAACCTACAGAGAAAAAAAGAACCAAAACTATTGTTTCAATCAAATTTGCAGAGCTGGTTACAAGCCAAGCATTTGCACAAGGTTTTCAGAGAATGTCAAACACCGAAATATTAAGAATGTCAAACAGAAATATTAAGTTTTAGAAGTTTTAATAAAATGACATAGTTAATTGTTTTACAAGATCCTGGGTGACTTTGTCAGAGTAGGATAGAACACTGGCACAGATTCAGATTACTAAGCACTGCAATAAAGAAAACGGGAAGTGTTGTTATAATGCCTGTTGCTATATAAACAACTATGGGGGATCACTGAAATAAGGCCTGCTGCTATATAAACAGTTGTGTGTGTTTATATCTTTTGGGAGCAATTATAAATTTTTTTTCTTGCCTTTGTTTTATTGAATCTGGCTAGTTGTTCTAGCTCTGAATGCCTATGTGGGTTTACTGAAAAACCCTTATGCTACAACATTACTGAAACATGTTGTGGTATCAACAGCTGTTCAGACAATGTACCTCCAAACTAAGCATCTAAATATCATTTTCATTTTTCACACTTAAACAAAAGGGTTTTTTAAACTTTTTTAAGATTCTTGGGGAAGTGGGAGTTGAAAAAAGAAAAATAACCACTGTGATTATAACAAGTCTTGAATTTCTCAATCTTGCTTCTAGAAGGAGCAAATAGAGGACTGCTACAGTAGTGACAACCCTCACCCAAGCAAGAGGAAGTGCTCAAATATAACAGCTATTTCAAAAGATATTATGACTTATCTTTATATGCCTGTGTCCATCTCCCAGAGTTACACCTGAAAAGCAGTTGTTTACTTTGCAACTCACTCAAGAGTATTAAACTAACAAGAAAGCAAGTTACATCCACATCCTTGAAGACCCATGTCCTTCATTAATCCATTGAGCGTACTCTTTCAAATTCCACAAGCCAACCCAGCGTACCTAAAGCCTTCACTAAAACCATCTTAAAAGACTCCCACCACAATTTTGATATAGCAATAGCAAATAAGGCACACAAACAGCAACCAAAGCAGTAAGAGGAGGTAACTGCATTTTATGCTATACCATTGAAGGATAATTACAATCAATAATTTTAAAAGCACGCTTAGTCTGAACTAACCTGATTTGTCCCACATTTACAAGGGAGATGATGCTATCAATAAGATAATTTCCACTTAATCACAAAATCCTAGAATGGTTTGGGTTGGAAAGAACTTTTAAAGTCATCCAGTCCTTACCATGCCACCATGGGCCTAGATACCTTCCACTAGATCACACTGCTCTGAGACCTGTCCAGCCTGGCCTCAAACACTTCCAGGGATGGGGCAGCCACAGCTTCTCTGGACAACCTGTGCCAGGGCCTTACCACTCTCACAGCCAAGAATTTCTGCCCAATATCCCATCTAAACCTGCCCTCTGGCAGTGGGAAGACATTCTCCCTTGTTCTGTCATTCCAGTCCCTCTCCTGGTCTCTTGAAGCCCCTTTAGGCACTGGAAGGGGCTTTAAGGTCCCCCTGGAGCATTCCCTTCTCCAGGCTGAACCCCCAACTCTCCTGGCTGTCTCCAGAGCAAAGGGACTCCAGCCCTTGGAACATCTCTGTGGCTTCCACTGGACTTGCTCTAACAAGTCCATGTCCTTGTGATGTTGAGGGCCCTCACTCTCTCACTCTGACCTGTAAGAGTGATAACTAACACTGGAGATGCTACACAGTCCCTCGACCAAGACAGTCACTAGTACAGCTCAGAAAAGTTCATCTCTACATTAGAGCAAAATGCCCTCACAGAGCTCTGGCTGATTCAGCTCTCACAAACTGCATCAAATTGAGATGGAAACTTTTTCTCACCACTGGTTCCTCCTGCCCCAAGAACAGCCTGTCTCCTTTCCTCTCCTCTTAGCCTGGAGAATTTTAATTCACTTCCATCTGAAAGGCAGGGGAAATTCATGCATGAAGTCTACATACAGGAATGGTTCAGAAGTGATCAGGGAAACTATATTCTCATCTGATAACAGACCTAATTCCCTTTTACTTCTTTGATTTGTCCTGGAATTACATTAAGCTGCTTCTTCCTCTTGCATTCACCAAAACACAAAGTCTGATCTTTATTTAAAGACAGCAGCAGCCTCAATTCTAAATGCACAGCAACTTGTACTATTGTGCCAAACATTTATGAAGCAGTTTTCTTCTTATTCTTAAAACTTCAGCAATATTTAATACTGGATTTTTGGTTTCAATAGTGTTTATTGGAGATAGACCTCAAGAAAATAAGGAAATAGGAGTATGTGTTTGAGTTCATGTAGAACACACTGTAGAACTGAACATTCAGATACGCCAAAAAGCTGCATTTCCTCAAGAACTCTCTCACTGCTATACATTAAACTCTTCTTGAGAGTGAACACAACACCCCTCTAGAGAGGTCTCAAACATTAACCTTCATGATTTCAGTCTGGTGTCCAGTAAGGGGAACCATTGTCAAAGATAGGCTGGGAGAAACAGCCACTCATATAAGTATTCCTGTAACACTTAGCAGTTACTGGGCTTGTTACAAAAGCCAACATATATGGGGCCCCATGCCCATAAAGGTACACCTCATATGCCATGACTGTTTCATAAAAGAACATTTAAAAAGGCAATTTAGAAGATAGAGCAGTTACCAGCCTCCAAAAAGTTTCCCCTACTTCCCAGTGAAGCACTCAAATAACTAAAACCATGTTTACTGCAGTCTTGCTGCATTTATAGCTTGATGAGATGAAACTATAGAGTACATTTTCTGACCTGAATCTCTAAAGTACAATCTTTACAGATTCAGGTCAGAGCTTCTCAAAAGGGTTCAGTATCACTAACTGATGTTCACTGGAAATTGATGTTCACTGTTTATAGGAAATGGGTACCCTCATTTCCTATGACTTCATTCATCTTGAGCTTTTGTATTAAAAATCATTACACTGGGCACAGAACAAGAGGTCAGACATGCAAAAGTCAAAAGGGGAAAGATAAGTAACAATTCTGTGCCTCCATCTTAAACATTAAATTTTGTCTGTGTGTTTAACTCCCCAAATGTAATCTGCATACCTGAAGTTTGCTTTTTACCTATATATGAACCTGTGAATATCAGAAGGGCAATATTCTCAGGGAATACCATGGTATGTACAGAGAACTCTCCCACCCTGTCCTGGATGGAAATCAGAGAAAATGTATGGTTTGGGTTATAGTGCTACACACTCCTCTTCCACTTCTCTGTTTCTTTCACATTGTAATAAATCCACTCCAAAACCAGGTAATTTTCATATATGACACCAGTCCAGCTCTACCCTCTACCTTAAGATGTTACAGGAAAGGAACCCGCAGAATTATTTCAGTGGGCAAACAATGAGCTCCATTAGATGTTGTAAAATCTTTCAGCTATTTGCTCTTTCATGTGTTGGGAAAGCCCTTGTTTTAAAATGGGGGAAATTGAGCTTCTGGCCATTCATTCATCCAGGCTTATGACCCCTGCTCTTTCGGGTGAAAAGGTTTTTGCTTCAAGAAAGCTTTACTCAAAGAGCAAGTGATTCAGCCCATGACACAGAGCTTAAATGGAAGAGGAATCTGGGGACTCTCTGCTCCCAGCCACATCTTGCATTTCAGCTGAACTGCTTTCCAGGTATCTGTTACATTACTGTCAGTGAACAAAACAGACTGACTTCTAAAAAAATATTAGATTGTGAATCAAATGGGAAGCCCTCTCATTTGAGGAACAGAATGAACAGTTTAACCTATGAAAAACTTGCTTCCTATCAGGATAACACCAGCATTCAGTGAACTCCACTTGGCAGTAAGACACACCAACACAGGAAATGGTTTCCCATATGATGGATGATATTTCAAACTTAAAAGCTGAGGTCAGAGAGCATAAACCAAGGACAGTTCAGCACTGGTCTTCCTGAAAATGTCAACTTATACTTGCTAAATTGAAGCAGAGCTTGTTTTTTTTTTTCCTAATTACACAATATTAACTTCATGAATTACACACAAGGCCAGCAAAGAGAGATGAAATAACCCCTTCAGTATTTCCAGTCTCTTGAAAAACAAAACACTTTAAAGTTCTGGATTTCCAAACATTCTGGACTGACCAAAAAGTGAATGAGCCCATACATATCAGAGCCTGTTATTCCATTTGTTGGAGAGCAACTTGCTCTAAACTTCAACCCCAGTATATAAAAAACCTGAAAGGCATTTATGGATGATTAAGTAGCTGACATACCAAAAGTGTTCAAAATAGGTTCTGTGCCCTGATGTGCCAAATCTTATGCACAGAAGTATGAGACCAACCCTGACCAAGGAGGACAAAACATACATATTAAACTATACAACAGAATAACACAGAATGTGAGGAGAAACGTGAAAATAACAGAAGCTCAAGGGAAAAAAAATCTAAACTCCACAAGACACAGATTGTCACTTACTTGCAAATAAGAGATAAGAAGAGTTTTTATGCATTAAAGCAAGTGAAGTTTTAAGAAATAAGGTGCATTTTACCATAATTTCTCTTTCCTACTAAGAAATGGGCCACATGGCAGAAAGAGAGAAGGCTCTGAAGGAAGAAACAGGCTTACCAAGCAGGACCTGGAAATCCACAGATGTGAACACTTTACATTTGAATGTCCAGCTTTGCCTCCAGTGCACACATCCAACTTGTTAAGAAAAACTATACAACTGCAGCTTTTTCCTACACTCATACATTGTGCCAGGGCTTGATAACAAATTTCCCACCTCCTTATCTCTTTCAATTTTGTAACATGGAACTTATATACACTATAAAGCAGCTGAACCTGGCAGACAACATGTGTTTATGTCAGATTAATTATATCAGGAATTCATTTGTCTATTGATTACTCAATTTTGGTTCTCTTTTAAAAACATTTTTTTTAGGAAATTTTTTAGTCTGAAGAACTAATGCACAGAGATGATGACAGCTACACAGTACAAACGCTATGTAACACACATAAAATGCCTGCAAGGCTGGTCCCACAAAATCATTTTGGAGGACTGACTCTAAGCACAGCTGGTGATGCTGCCTCTCCTATTCATAGAAACCCAGAACAGCTGGGGTTAGAAAGGACTTTTAAGCTCACCCAGTCCTAACCCCACCACCATGGGCCTAGATACTTTCCACTAGATCAGATTGCTTCAAGATCTGTCCAGCCTGGCCTCAAAACACTTCCAGGGATGGGGCAGCCACAGCTTCGGTGGACAGCCTGTGCCAGGGCCTCACCACTCTCACAGCCAAGAATTTCTGCCCAGTATCACATCTAACCCTGCCTCTGGCAGTGGGAAGCCATTCACTCTTGTCCTGTAACTCCAGGCTCTTCTCCAAAGTCCCTCTTCAGCTCTTGGAGCCCCTTCAGGCATTGGAAGGGGCTCTGAGGTCTTCCTAAAGCTGTCTCTTCTCCATCTGAACAACCCAAGCTCTCCCAGCCTGTCCATACATGAAAAGTGCTTCATCCCTCCAGTGACCCAATCACACTGGTCATCCCACCACAGCTGCAGGAGCCTCCAGCACTGCCTAGGCTTAGGCTGAAGGTGCCAGGATCTGTACAGGTCGAACACCCAAGATCTGCTCCTTCACAGAGCAAGTTAATATTGGTCTTTGCATACAGACAAGGGATAGGCAGGCTTTCAGCTGAATGAAAGCCAGGACTTCAGTTACAGCTAATCCAGCCTCATTTTTTCTTGGCATGGGTGATAGGAAAGGGAAAAAGAAAGCCTTTCCAAAGAGTTTGCACAAAACATGTATAAATTCCCCAATTCTAAATGATCTGGCTAAGTATCAGCTCAGTGTTACCCTAGGAAAGTTTCAGGAATTAAACCTCTCCTAAGAGCTTTTGGCTCTACCCAGCTGGAGAAAGTACTTTGTGGTGTTTCAGGTGCAGTCCCTTCCTCTACATTTTGAAATGAAAGCCTGGCACTTGACAAGACAAGGACTAGACTCTGGCTTCAACCTATGCTCTTTTAAGAACACTTTTCCGTACATAGCTGAACTGGCCTTGGATTCAGACAGTGCATTCTTTCTGAACTGTGTTTTATGATCTTAGTTTAGGGGCCTCATAAAAGATGTAGAGTGCAAGTCACAGTATCCTGCACTCAAAGGGCCATAACCACTGCATATACACCACTACTCACAGAATTCTTTAAAGACACTTCTGTTCCTTAGTGTTTATTGACAAAACAAATTTCTAGACCTAACATTTCTGCTGTTCAACTTCCCATGGAAAAGCTTTTAGTTTGTGTTATAGAGCTGATTTTCTCTCATGTTTGATAGCCTATAGAACCAGAAACTGAACCTCTTGCCTCATTTCATGTTTAACAGCTGAGTTTCAGTTCAGCCTCTTACATATGGCACTAGTACATAAGCAACTTTAAATGCAGGTATTAGGAAGAAGGCACTTGAACTACACCTATGATATAGCAAGAATTTTGGTTTTCTTCTATGGTTCTGTGAATGTTACTTTGTGCATTAGACAAGCAACTCACCCACAAAGCAGCACTCCCAGGAAAGCAGCACTGGCTGCTCAGCTTCTCAAGCAGATTACACAAAGCATGTAAATGCCACCTGCCACCATGTGGACACGGTGGCCATGGACACACAAGAGGAGGGCCAGACATTAGTTACTTACCTGGATCTGTACTCTATTGATGAGAAAAAGAACCTTGGGGGAGCTGACAAGAGAGTGATTTATTTTTTTTTCATACCAAATAGCAAAGTTCATGTGTTGCTAATGACTGTCAGATGAAAGCAGAGCTATTCTTTGGCCAGAGCTGAGCAAGTGATGCCGATGTGAATAGGAGTATCAGTCTAACACAACACAGTATTGGTCTGACAAAACAAATGAGGATGAGAAAAGAAGCCTTCCCTGTGAAACAACCATGAGCACAGCATTCCGGCTGAACAGAAGAAAAAATAACCTTATTTCATACAGTGTAAGGTTTCACTAAACTTGGAAGTGATGCCTGGAAGGTGATGCTCTGTCTGACACCATATGCAGAGACTCTGCTAACAAACACAACTATGAACTTTTTACATGGATAGACAGGGATAGGAAAAGGGGAAGAGATTTAAACTAAAAGAGGGGAGATTTAGATTAGATACTAGAAATAAATTCCTTACTCAGAAGGTGGTGAGGCCGTGGCACAGGTTGCCCAGAGAAGCTGTGGCTGCCCCATCCCTGGAAATGTTCAAGGCCAGGTTGGACAGGGCTTGGAACAACCTGGTCTAGGGTTGGTGTAAGGAGGGTGTTGGTCTAGGGAAGGTGTCCCTGCCCATGAACGAGATGGTCTTCAAATTCCCTTCCAACTCAAACTGTTGTATGATTCTATGAACTGAGGTTAGACTAGACACATTCACTCCTTGGGTTGGCTGTAGGAAAACAAAGAGTTGTCAAATGGTCCAAATTATTTGACACCTGGTTTTACAAGTCTACTTTTCAAGAGCCAAATTATTTAGACAAGGACAGAACACCACCGCTCCTGAGGCCATGTCAAATAAAGCCAGATGGAGATAGTGACCAAGGTCACAGCAAAAGAATAAAAGGGGTCTCACAACAGTCATACAGATGCCCTCTGGTTCTGTGGTAAAGCTGAGATAAGACTTAGAATAAGATATCCAGAAGATTAAGAAGCAAATTAATTTGATGTCCTTCAGTGGCTGACTGAAATAGCAAATCATGTGAGACTTAGAGTGAAAATAACTTCACTGCCCCCTGCAAGAAAATAGCTGCAGTAAACTCCCTTCTCACTGGTACCTAAAGAAACCAGCTTTACAGCTCTGTTGAAATTATGTCCTCTACAAGCAATCTGGGAACTGGACAAGAAATAATGCCTGTCAAGTATTATGCAAGAGACAACCTCTGGAATACCTAAAGAAATTGGAACTTTGATGAACAAGAATGACATGCTCTCCTCAATGGCTACACATCATAAATGCATGCATTACACATAATGACCAATACAGGACAGAAATAATTTAATATAGAATCACAGAATTGTTTGGGTTGGAAGGGACCTTCAAGCTCATCTAATTCCAAGCCCCTGCCATGGGAGCGACACCTTCTACTAGGCCAGGCTGCTCCAAGGCCCATCCAACCTGGCCTTGGCCACCTCCAGGGATCGGGCAGCCACAGCTTCTCTGAGCAACCTGTGCCAGGGCCTCACCACCCTCAATTTTCTGGGTATACAATTTTGAGCAAGTTATTTTCCCACAGTAACAATGTGTGTGCTCACTAGGGACTCACTCACCTCAGGGAGGATGGTCAGTAAATTAAGATCAACTCATCATGAAGAACCTACACTGAAGTCAGGCTGAAGCAATTAAGGCTCTGGGAATGAAGGAAAGAGACAGCAAAGCAGCCACTAAAGCAGCAATAAAGATGCTTTCTTTTTACAGACCTGAGACTCAAAACTCAAAGCCACTGCACTCTCAATAACCCCTACTTCAAAGTTTAAAAAATTAATTAAATTATTGAGATGAAAAAACCTAGAGCAGCAAGACCACTGCTCAAGCACTTGTGAGAGCTCAGATTCACAAGGTCCATGTCTCTGCCCCAGCAGAAGTGGGTGCCATTCACATTGTTCAGAACAAAGACAACTCTGAGAGCTGCCATTTTGACCCTGTTCTCTGTTCACTTATCACCCACAAAAAACTTCACCAAACTCCAAGGATTTCCTAATATTCATCCACCATAACAAGAGGTTTTCATGGTGTAATCTCAATTACTCCACTGTGAATACCAGGACGAGAGTTCACGTCTTTCTCCTACTAAAGCCTCAGCTTCCTCAGATACTCCATATACATCCCTAACTTAGGAGCTACAGGGTTTGTGGGGCTAGTACTTGCTGAATGCTCTCCCAGTGTCTAATGCTTTGGAGAGCTGTGCAATTCACTCCCATTTTTAGCAACTCTATTGCACTTCACCTTTGACAATTATAGTGAATCTTTTTTGTAGGTATTATTAGACGTGACTAATTTATCTTTGAAAAAAACCCTGCATTTCTATGCTAGTGAGAGTCAAACAGCTGAAATCTTAAATGGAAATTTACAGCCTTAGATAATGTTATCCAACTCAAAAAGCTCCTCTGTGAACTTTGTGAGGGATGCAATTTTACAAACAGAAAATATGGGTATTGAAACAATTCGTGCTCACAAACAGATGGAAGTTATTATGAACTCTCAGAATTAACACACATTGTTTCAACTTTGGAATGTAACAGCAAAGCAAGTTTCTCCAAAAAAAACTCCACCAAGCCAGCACTAGGCTGCTTCTAATTCCAGCTGAATTCTCCTGAGTACAAGATGTGGTTTCCAGTGTTATTATCCTGCTGTTTTACAAAACAGTACCCCTTTATCTCTAGAAGAGTTTTTATGTCAGTAATTTTATTTAATATCAATCCCATCTCACTTCTGCCACACTCACATTTCTTCTTGCTGCCAGAATTCCAGGTAATTGTAAAAGGAAAAAAAATCTGTGAAATCAGGGAAGCTTATACAAATAACTTCAAAGTATCTCTTAAGTTGATTGAATTTTTCTGGGCTCTTTGTCACAGTGTTCAACACTTGCATGAATGATTCAAGTGAGGTGATAGAGACCCAGGCTCCTGTTTTCATGCTCCAGCGAAGTCACCACTATTCTTCCCAGGCACCTCCAGTCTTCCCAGAGCACAGAGGGAATTAAGCAACCAATTTACATTTATTCCTGACAAAGAGGACTGGTTCTCTGAATTAAGGTAAACACCTTTGGGTGATGGTCTGGAGATAAGAGAGAGGCAGCTGCTCATTCTCTGTCCAAACTTAATTTTTCACACGTTCACAAGAACTACACATATCTGGACACTTTTCTGAAAGCAGCCATAACGTCTGCTAAAAGCTATGTAAATTCAACAGCTTCAGCATCCCAAGAAACATATAAGAACTCAGACAATCTTGGGTTTTTAGGTCAAGCCAGCCCCAGAGCAGAGGTTTTATGATGCATTTCTGCACATTACCTACCTGCTCTGCTTTCAGAGTGGAATTTCCCCTTGGCAGAACTATATAAAGCAGCAGTATTTGACCAAGGACATGAAAACAAAGGTGACTACAACAGTTTATGTGGACATTATAGCACTTTCACGATTAAATAAGTAGTAGGAGGACCCCCAGAAATTCCAATTTACTTTTATTATGTTTTTATATCCAACAGCATACAATCTCAAGCATTAACATGTGAACCACTAGTGTTCTACTAACCGCTTTGAAGTTTGGCCACTGACTGGCTCGCACCAGCACCAATGACCCCAAGTAGAGCTGGAAACTCTTTTTATACCATTACATACATAAAGCCTTCATTTACTTTTATAAATTTAAACATATGCCAGTGATTTCAGAAATCAACTGCAAGGAATTGGAAGGCAATCACATGGGTGAGTGACCGTGTGTTCAACCACCCAGAGTCCTTCAGAAACAGGACAAGAAAATCAGGATGAGATGTTTCAGTAGGTATAAGAGTAGTAACATCTTAAAGGTGACAAGTCAAGGAGATAAACAGGAAAACAAGTGAAGTGGTGAAAGTTTCTATAAAAAAATACTACAGGCACAAGTGTCAAGTAACCCAAACTATACAAACAGGAAAGACAACCACCCTGGCCTCAATGAAGAATTCATCATTTCAATGAAAACAATGACAGAGCTTCTGGCTTGCATCACATAACTGAATGGCAAACTCCAGAATAAGGTAAAGACAAAGAAGGGCTGAAAGGCAAAGCAAGCAGCATCACACTCACAAGTTACAGAATGAACTAGTAAGCAGAGATTAAGGAAAGTATTGTTTTGATAGTAATGAAGAGCAAAGCATTTGAGGGAAACACTAATCCCTTTTTCTCACTAATCTTCCCTCTGGAGGTCAAGTGTGAACAGCTGGCTGCCATTACCAATACCACCAACACGGAGGCGTAGTCTAAGATACATTAACAGCCTGGCTAAGCCAATTTCCAAGATTAGTAGGACTCGATTAACTTTGTCTTAAGATATTTTAGCCTTTAAGTAATTTCAGAGGTTATTGTCCAAAATACACTAAGCATGGGCAAGTCTGGAAAATGGTAAATGCAATCCAAGCTTAAAAAACAAACAACACAGAAAGACTCAGAAGCTTTACTTCAATTTGGGATAAGGAATGGCAAAAAAAATGATGGAAGAGAAAAGTGGAAAAACAAACAAGACTAGTAGAAACTAAGCATAAAAAGGTCAGATTTTTCCAGAATAAAACTGTAAGACTAATGTAATTTCAAACAGTTCAGAAACAGAAATGTCATATTTCTCTTGGAATTTAAATCTCTTGGCATTTTCTGCTATAATATGCTCACAAGCATGCTGGAGAAATGGCATATTGATGAAGTACAAGAGAATACAGAGAAAGTACTCTTCGGGTGTAATAAAGAATGGTTCATGACTACAACTGAAGTGCTGGCAAAATGGGACTCCACCTGGAATAACAGAACCCCAGTCCTATCCAATATTTTTATTAGGTAATCTGGATAGGGCATAGGCTCAGGTACAGCCAGCATAAAGCTGAGACTGAGTTCTCAGCTTTTTTTTTTTTTTTTTTGCCACCAAAGCAGAAACATGATTAAGAACAAGAAAGTTCTTCTTTAAGAATACATTCAAGGTACAGGATATAAAATGTGAATTAAACAAATCACCTGCTGTGACAGCTGCAGCTGGTCTGAAGCTGCACAGATAAATTTGGCGATAACAGAACCCCAACTCGACCAGCCTAGTTTGTTAAGGAGTAGAAGTAAACAAGTCCCCAGGAAGACAATGTTGGATTCAATCTCCAACAGGGGAGCCCAGCCAATCCCATTCAATCCTGAATGCAGACATCAGCTGGCCAGTGAGCTGGGTGGTGCTGAGACCCCGACCACTCAGGCGTTCAAGCATGGGAAATTTGAAACCCTCATACAAGGGGCTGTCCATCAATAAACGTTGGCTGTTGTCACTTGAACTCAGTGTGTTCAGTCCTGTGCCTGTCTCCAGAACTGCAACAAACGTAACAACCTGCACAAATTCAGAATGGACTGTTGTGTTGCTGTGCAGGAGATACCTTGGGCTGTTGGTTGCACAGAATCATAAGTTTTACTCTGCTAGGCTTTTAAGAGTACAAACCTATTAGAACCCAATGAACTGGAAATAAAAGAACAAGATTTGGGAAGCATTTCTCCCATCCTACTCAATGTTTTGAAAGCAACAGTTGCTCACTGTATCCAGCTTTGGGCATTGCATTTCAAGAAAAATGTGTATTCAGGTGGAGAATCTGAGACAAGAGAAGAGTTGAAAAGTGGTTTTTCAATGCATAAAAGTTTGCAAAATGGAAGAGACCTAAATGGATCAGATAATTATAATATATAAACAAAGGCAAGACAGGTTTGGACCCAATGTCAGAAATTAGCTGTCTTTAGTGGCCAAGACAGTCAAGCACTGGAACTTAGCAGTACTTATATCACAAGTTTTTCTTCACCAGAACATCACCAGGGACAGCATAAAAGCAGATGACCCTGTCCTAGGACTACATACCAATTGAAACAGCCAGGCCTCTTTAAGACCAGCTTTCTTAACATTCTCTGAATTCCATACCAAATGTGTTAGCTGCAGTTAATACTGCCACCTCAAATACAAGTATGCAAAGTCTCTTCCATTTTTCAGAGTAATAGGTGTTGGGTTTTTTTTAATACGTTAAAAACAAGGAAGTAAGGTTGATTAGAGAACTTTTTAAATAAAAGTCACATTTGCAATACTTCATATTTTACATGTATTGTGTTTTCTTATAAGGGTAGAATACTAATTGAAGTAATAATACAGCAAGATTAAAGACACATGAGCAAGAACTACATGAATAGATCTTCAAGTACAACAGAATAAAAAAATGAGACTATTTACAGTTTTCAAAACAGTGTGAAGTCTATAGATGAATAGAATGTACTATTTGAAAAGGAAAATATTCATTATTATCTGGCAAGTCATTCTCTAAGCACCACAGAAGAAAATTGCAAGCACAAACCTGAAGATAGGAGAAAATTATGTTTTCAAGGATATTTTTCTTAGTTCACAGGTTTTTACCACAGAGAGCAGCATCACAGGACAGCACATGCACATTCACGTCATACTGAGCAGAGAATACATATAAATAATAAAAAGTAATCTCAAGTGTACCAACCTGTGCTATATTTTTGTTGAGAAGATAAACTCCATATTCAAATTGAAGCTTCTCCCCTCCTTTTGCATATAAAGGAAATCTGACGGGAAAAAAAAGGGGAGGTGAGGGAAAGCATTTAAGGTGAAATTATTCAGATGCTTATGTAAACATCAAAAAGCCCCAGATTCCTTTTCCGAGAAGGTAAAAATTGAAAAAGCTTCCTTTTCTGACTCTCCCAGGAACCCCTCCATAGGATGTATTTAGGAACCCCCTGCAACTCCAGTCAATCAGCATTTAACAACTGATGCCAAAACTCAGCTACGGAATTCCATTTTTTAAAGTATTTGAGGTTTTTAAAGAACACTTTATGATTCTCCCAGGGCTGCAACATCCCTCTCACCAATCAAAGTGTAATTTCAGAAGCACACAGCACAATTCCAGATCCCACATTATCCCTCTGCATTCACTCAGTCACACTTGGTTAGCTCATTTCCAAACAGAAAGAATGTTTTTTAAAAGTTGTTCTTTTTTGATCATTATCCTGTGATTGACAGAGCACAAAGCCCTTTACACAGAGAAGAAATTTGCAGGCTCACTTAGCAGAACAACATTCAGAATAGAAGTGATTCCTTTCAACAAACTTCACACATGCACCAAAGGCTTGAGTCACAGCATCATAGATCACTATAGCCCTTGCAAACATTTCATTACTGATCTTTATTTTTCCTACATAATAAATATTGCTCACCATTCTAAATATAAATTTGATACTACATTTGATATACCCAAATGTATCCAATAGCTTGTAAGAACATAGCATAGCACTGCTGCATGAGACAAGAGAACTAAAACATTAGTCCCTTAAATACGGAAACTCTTTGACGGTTTCTGCATTAAAGAATATAGTTCTGTACATCTGCTTAAAGAACCTCCTGCTTAAGTGAAGCAGTTCTCAAACAGCTTTAACAGCTGTACACTGCGCTTCTAAGGATTGTCTTTTGACTCCTCCTCAGCACCAGAGGTTATGAGGTCATCATGATGTCATCATGATGTCATCATGGTCAATTCAGCAGTTCTTATGGAAACTACAGCATGAATCAAGTTTTTGCCTTTTCATGAACCATGTCCTGCAGCTCCTAATCAAGATGCTGAATGAATTATCCACATAAGCCACACCCTACGGCAGAAACTAAGGTCTCCCTCAAATATAAGATAACAAATACAGGAGATCAATATCTACTAGAAACAACACACATTCTGGAGAGGTGATTAGGCAAGGTGAATTTTATCATCCATCAGCCCCACAGTAGATTACATTTGTAATTTTAAGAATTATACAGTGTCATGAAAGCTAAAGGTTAACAAGTCACAATCACAGCAGATCAAACTGTCAGCTTCAGGTTTTCTGCTACTTTCAAACTTGCTAAGTCTCTTTAAGCTGAGGAACATTAAAATCTCTGTGAATACTATATATCTAGCTAATCTTGCTTGATAGATCTATAAATCAAACTAGTTTCCCATGCAAGAAAATGAAACTTTCCCAAATGCTACAAAAATTCTGCAACACATTATTCTAAGTGCAAAATACAAAGCAAGAGGAATTCATTTCACTATCTCCAATTACACTACCCTAACAGAGCAAGGGTTAGATTTAAAGAATAACTTTACAATTAACAGTCTACAACTAACCCATTTTTTTACAATAAAAGCACCATTAGCAACACAAACCATGATTCCCTAGAAAGCAGCATTTCATGAAGTCACTGGTAACAGGAACCATGCATTCTATTTTTAGACACAGAGCTCTTTGATCCATGCAGTATATAAAGGGGGTAGAAACTGGTTTATGGTGCTCACTGACATCTCCCACACACAGATTCTTTTGAAAGGGAAAATCAGGCTTTTCTGCTTATCACATTGATCTTGCTTCTTTGCCAATATTCAGATTTTTATCCTCTAACTTCCACTAATTAATCTTGAAAAGCTTTAAACCACGTACATCCTCAGGTCAGCTTTCACAACATAGTCACTAAATTAAAATCTTGAGAACTGCCAGCGGATGTCTCTGCATATACACATTTATGACTCAAGAGAAAAATATTACTAGGTTTTATGCCTCTCTCTTTGTGTTTTATCTTGCTTGCCCATTAAGCCTGATCACAAGCAATAAACTCAAGGAACCCAATAATTTTATACAGTGCTTCAGTGAGTATAATTGAATCTAACTTGAACTGCTGCCTCCCTGTGTGAAGTTCTTCTTGTCCACTCCACAGAAAAGCATCGACCGTAAGCTCGATCCCTCCCTTTGGCATGCTGCAAAAACCTGAGTCTGCTGTGTAAGGATTTAGTTATACTAAATACTTTTGAAAAACACTATTTTAGTGTTTTTATAATCACAAAATGCATAATAAAATTCAAAATGGCATCTGCCTACCTATTCTACTCCCAAGCGCACTTTCCCTCTTTCCATTCTTGCTGATATATTTGGGGGAAAAAATCACTAAGCTCCTTTAAAGCAAAACACAGACACTTATTCTGAGATTAAAAATTTAAATAAGTGTGATATGTTTAGTGGAAAGAATCAGAAAACACAAGCTATAGGTACCCTTTCTACAATCAACAGAAAAGATTATCTGAGAGAAGTTATCAAGTGTTGGAAATTTGTTCTCAGTCCAGAACAGAGCTCAGAAGTTGAGCTCTGGTCCTCCTGGTAAGAGCAGTACTTACACACTCTAGGAAACCATGCGTCTGCCATGTGAACAGTCAGGAATTATGAACAAAACAGCTTCAGCTCAGTGAGGATCAACATGCGCCTTTGTAAAAATATGTTGTCATTTACATACAGCTAGGAAATACGACATTTCAATAGCATGTAGACTTCTTAAAATACAGTGCTAACACACCCTGAGTTTACAGAAGATGATCTGTTTCTGTATATAAAGAGACAGGCAATGCAGCAATAGTAGTTTTAATAGTGATTTGTAACAAAGATCCTGGTTTAGAGAAGATTAACCTGACGCAAGAAAAAATCCACCATGTTTAGTAACTTGTACAGGTTCACCCCATTTGGAGCTGTTTCTGTATCTTAGGTATTATTATGTATAATACCTAATATTATGTATATTAGGTATTCCCATTGCCTTCAAGACATGTCAGCAAAGGTAGGAGCCTGTACTGGGGAAAAGCAACAAGAACTAGGAGTGATTAAGGGAATAATCAGCCAGCAGGCATGCATAAAGGTGGCTTTAGGATCTAAGAGAATTGTGCCAAAGATGCTGAAATTAAACAAGCCCCACTGTGAATTCAGAAGGTGGAGAGCTCTGGATTAGAGTGATCCAAAACTGCACTCTGGAATGATTTGAACCACATGGTCAATATTTGCTTTGAAGGTTTAAGGTAACATAAAGAAAATTCTTAATCTTAAAAGCTTACATTTGTTTTGGGAGTCTCATGTTTTGCTTATTTAATCCTATAGGACTGTGACAAACACTAAGTTTTTACTAATGTTTTTTGAGTCATGTTCTGTTTTATAGGGCTCACTGGGATACAAGTCAGATGATCAGTGTTACCCAGCTGCATCATAATACGTATCTACAATTAACCACAAAACACTTGCAGGACATTTTTAGGCACACAGCTCATATCCCCTTCCATGGCACATCACTTTGGACAAAACCTGTGTTTTTCTATGGTGGTGTCACCATGAATGAACAGTTTCTCCCCTGGTGAACCAACACCATGGTGTTCAAGACTCAAGCATTCCCAGTCCCACAGAAGAAGGGGTTTTGATTGTCATTTCTTACAGATGATGAAAAAAAATTAAATAAAATAAACTCAAAATAATAGAAGCAGATAAAAGACACTTTTAATCATCTCTGAATAACTTGATTTTAGCGGAGCTTAAAACAGAGATGACAATTCATATGCCCTAACCTTACCTCTCTCATTCTCACCCACTTGACTTCTCTCCCATCTCTCCTGCTTGGAGGGTCCCCAAGAATAAGCCCCCCCTCTCTACCTGCAATCTTAATTTCAGCAAGTCATTATCTACCGCTTTATTTCGATCCATTCCCTGTTAATTCCTGCCACACTTCCTAAGCAGACATCAGCTACTGGATAAAGAACTCTTCAGCTTAAAATTTGTTTTTCTATCAAAATCATCTAGTATTCAAATATTTAAACCTATGGAGGACCTGCTGATGTGCAATGAGTAAGGAAACAAGTGTGAGCAGGTCAAGGCTCAATAGAGTTGTGAAAAAGAAAAAGCAAGGCAGAGGTTACGTGCTTGGTTTACAGTTACCCTAATGGTTCAACATCAAGTCAGACTTTTAAACAAAAAACAGGGCTGAAAGTCTACCTGTAATCCACACTGAAACTACAAAACCAGCACATTACCATCTACAATGGAATTAAGTTTTGAATTCAAGGACCTCACAACACTCCACAAATGCTACGTTTTTAAATAGTTTGAATATTTGCATTAAAAAATATCATTGATAGGTATCAAGTTTAAATGTACCCAACTACACCATCAACAGGACTCTTGGGGAGCTGTAACTTTGCTTAGTCTAATTAGACTTTATTCTACCATGGCATTTAATCAAGTAGAATGCTCTGTAGACAAAAGAAACACATGTAACTCTAAGAAACTTAAAAGCAAACTATAATAATAATCTCATCACAGTAAATCACATCAAGGTTACAAAGACTAGACAGGATACTAAATTATCCACTCTGGTTTAAAAGTCTTTCTATTAAAAAAGATAAGCCCAGTATATGTGTTTCCAGTCAATATGAAAAACCAATGGTGGCTGGTTGTCAGCATTTCCACTCCATTTGACTCATGCACATGCAAACAGCTGAACAGAAATCTCAGTGTCAAACTGAAACAAATTCCAATTTTCAGTTCAAGGAGGATTCCTGGGTATGTCTAAACACATTCGTGGTCTGGTGGCAGTACAGGAGCAGCAGACAAGATTTCAGATGAACACTTTTGCCACTTGTGCTTGTCTAGGGGCCTAAAGGCATTTCTGCTAGAAGTCAGCTCTGTAATTCTACGGGATCCCTGCAGGATCTGATCCAGAGGCTGCAGCCCACCCCATGAGGCCCCAAGCCACTGCTCCGTGTTGCTGTTCATCCAGACACAAGGAGATTATCCTGTAATCATAAAGCTATAGGCACAAAGAAGCCTAATGTATCACCTCTAAGGCAAGTTCAAACCACCCTGTACACTCAGCTATCATAACAGTTTCCTCTAAAACATCATCCTTCCTGGGGGTAGGAAGGCTGTTTAAGTCACTTTCCACTGTTAATTTAAGTCTTTTCCACGATTCAAGATGTAACAAAGACTGTGCTCATGTGCTGCTGAAAGTAAAACCAAGAAATTTCAGGCACAGACAAAGCCTCGTGCAAGGATTTTTCATTTTCATATTTAGAGTTTGAGGTGTGATGCCTGCAGTTCATATCCATAATCTATTCTGGTGAGGTTTTTTTCCTTATTGACTTCTTAACAAAAGAAAGGCTTGCAACCCTTCTCTCACTGACTTTTAAAACCCCTGGCTTTGGTAAGAGCATAGGCAACAATTTGCTAATAGAGTGTCTTAACCAAAACTGCTCACTAATACTGATGTATTTAAAAAACAGAAAACTGACTACAGAAAAAGAGATCTACCCACAGATATTACTCTGGAAAATCAGAGGCCTGTTTCCAAGCTACAACAATGATGTTGTTTTAAGCATTAGACCATTCTTACAACTCAAATAAATTGTGCTAAGTGTTCTACTCGAATCACTAAAAACTCTTCACAGTCCTACTTTTTTCAGCTGACCCTCAACAAGTTCTCATCAGCCATCAAGATCTCATTTAATTTCGTATCTTTAGCTCATCTTTAGCTGTTTTAAATAGTCACTTTGGTGCTTGATGAACACTCAAGTACATCACTACAGGATTCCTGGCTCAGGCAGATGGTAAATGTTAGGAAAAGTTGAAAGAATCCTTATTCCTTACATTTATTTCAGACCTCAAGCATCTCTTATGAATTCAAGTCCAAATAAATTTACTGTTGTGTTCTGTGATTTATGAATTCTGCATCCAGAAATATCACATATGTACCAATATACTGATGGCCCACTTTTATTGTCTATAACCACCTGCCTTTAACACAAACTATTTTTAAAGCTTATGAATTTGCTTCATTTTTAACTGCTTTCACCTGCTTCTACTTTGCAAATACACCATATGTTTTAGATCTTTTATTCTCTCTTCGGTTCAGACCTCTGCCATATCCCAAATTATATTAAAGTCTCAAAGTTTAATCTGTACTTCAGAAAGCTCTTAAGGGAAGAAGTCAGTAAAATAATGGTTTTTACACATCACATCCAACTGTCTTGCACAGGCTGAAGTCTGGCACAATTTAAATATCATATTACATCTCATTTGGCAAATCCAAGTAAAATTCCAAATCTAGTTTGGAATTATGTTACATAGCCTTAACTTTCCAAGTAATTCAGACCTTTAAGGACCAGTAATATTTGCAGCTTTATAAGCCAAATTAGGACACTTACGTTTGAAGAACACTTAATTATCACAAAATGGTTTGCGTTGGAAGAGACCTGAAAACCCATCTTGTTCCAACCTCTTACCATGGGCAGGGACACCTCCCACTAGACCAGGTTACCTGCCCCTGCACATTTCCTGGGATGGGGCAGCCATGCTTCTCTGAGCAACCTCTGCCAGGGCCTCCCCACCCTCAAAGGGAAGAATTTCTGCCCAATATTCCATCTAACTCTGCCATCTGGCAGTGGGAAGCCATCCTCCCTTGTCCCATATCTCCAGGCCCTTGCCTAAAATGCCTCTGTGTAGCTCTCTTGGAGCCCCTTTATGCACTGGAAAGAGCTCTCAGGTCTCCTTGGAGCCTTCTGTTTTTGAGGCTACCTCCAGAGCAGAGGGGCTCCAGCCCTTGGAGCTCCTCTGCAGCCTCCTCTGGATTCATTCCAGCAGCTCCATGTCCTTCTGATGTTAGACCCCAGAGCTGGAGGCAGCTCTGCAGGTGGGGTCTGCCAGAGCAGGACAGAGGGGCAGAATTTCCCCCTTCGCTGCTGCCCATTCCATGGGATCAGCCCAGCACACGGGCACTTCTGGGTGCCAGCACACATGGCCAGGGTATGTCCAGCTTCCCATCCAGCCACCTTCCCAAGCTGTCCCTCTCCTCAGAGCTGCTCTCAATCCATTCTCTACCCAGCCTGAACTTGTACTTGGGATTGCTGCAATCCCAGTGCAGCACCGTGCACTTGGCTTAGTTGGACTTCACAAGGCTGGCACAGGCCCAACTCTTCAACCTGTCCAGGCCCTTCTGCCATCCCTTCCCTCTAGCACCACGCAGCTTGGTGTCACTGGCAAACTCCATCTCACTGTCCATGCCATTGGCTTAGAAGATAAACAGTGCTGGTCACCATTCCAAATCACGAGAACACCAGTCATCACTGCTGTCCATTCTGACATCAAGACATTACCCAGTAGTTAAGTGCAGACTGGAATCTTAATCCAAAGATTAAATGAAGCTGACACCACTGCACTTTCACATGACTGTATTTACACTATCTTTGATACTTCCTGCCCAACTGTGTTCAATTTATCAGAGAACGAACTCAACCTGGCTTTTTCTTTCACTTCTCATTTTCAAGGACAGTAAGCAGAGTGACTGCAGAGGGGTGGCTGCAGCACAGACTTGGCAGAATGCAGCTGAAACACAGTTATTCATTACCACACAGATAAAGAACTGATGTCATTTATGTGACTGTAAGTCACTCGTGTCATAGCAGAAACATCTACCAAATCTGGCGGAACAATTGTGCCTCACACAATGCTACAAAAAATGGGTCAGTTAAGAAAAAAAATGAGTTTTAAGCTTTAGACCATGGATAGGACAGTCTATATGAGGATAGGACTAAATAGCACAATCCAGGTAAGATAAAGGCTTGAAAAAGCCACAAGTTCTTGTTTGATATGTCTGAAGTATGAGGAATGTAGAAGAAAAGGTTTAAATATTTACTGAAGTTTGAGTTATGTCAGCTTCACCCCCTTTTAGGGTCTGCAAGGGGGGCAGGCAGGGGAGGAAAGAACTAGTGTTTTCCCTCCAAACTAACCACACCTTGTTTGCTCACTGTAATGGAATGTCCTATTCAGAGGAGGAAGCTTGTGTGATTTAAAAGCCCTGGGGCTTTTCTGAACCAGAAGAAATTAAACCCTGAAAGCTTTTTAAGTCAGAAGTACCACCACTGTCCAGACAGCTCACTTGAAATCACAATTTCTCAGGACACTTCAAATCAAATACTAGGACAAATAAACTGCTCAAGAGTCACAAGAACCAAAATATCCAGCATTCCTAACATCTTAGCACTCCACCTGAAGATCAAGGCACAAGAAGCTTTAGCTGCACACCTTTAAAACCGGTTTCCTTCTCAGATAAGCTGCACCACAACTCTATCAGCTTCAGAGCAGAGACTGCACAGATCTCCTGCAGAAGATCCAAAATTAAATGAAAAGACAGAAGAAAGGATTACAAGCATGCATTTTGCTTGTAATTACAGATTAAGACATAAATATGTGTTACAAATCACAAGCAAATTCAGACTGGATTACTATATGGTTTTGAGTTCCTACTTAACAGAAAAAGCTACACTTGTAAAACAAATTTGATGACAAAAATACAGACTGCCATGAGGAAAAAGCATATCCCCATTCAAGCTTTATATAATAAATAAAGAATTAGTTTACTTTCAAAATGCATTTCTGAACTGTTCAGATGATGATAATCAAAAGCAGAAGCATCTTTCTGTGCTAAGTGTAACCACTCTGACCTTGCTCTTGGGGAATGCACAATAGCTTCAGTATGTACAGACTGTGGAAAGAAAATAAAAGCCAAGACCCAAATTATGAAAGTTAGGCAGCTCCTGACAAGACAGTCACCACTTTGTACCAGAGGATATCATTCTATTGCTTCAGCAAATGATTTCAAACACCTCAAAATCCCAGCAAAGAATCTATGGAGCCAGTGGCACTGATGGCTTTTTGTAAATTGGGCATTTCCATGATGTATTTCAGCTTGGATTCAAGGCTTGCACCATGCAAGCCATGATGAATGTCACAATACATGGACTACCTGTAAGGACAGAGCAGACAACCTTGCTATCAGAACTTTAAATCTCACTACCACTGAAGAATCATTTTTAACTAGAAGACACTCTATACGGGTCAAGTCCCTGCTTATTTTAAAAAATGAACTAATGTTTTGGAAAAAAAAAAATCTCAACAGGAGTATAGTGTTCCAATGGGAGTAAATTAAGACTAGTATGTCTTCACAGAAACATTTCTCAGCTGGTCTCAGATGTCTGGGGTCAGTGGTCTCACATACTGCTGTAAACAAAACCTGCTTTCTCAGACTGGCCAGGAGCATGTTAAGACTCCTAGTTCCCAGAAACAGTGTTAACATTATCTAAATTCATTAAACAACACCTGATCTAATTCTTTATCTATACACAGCAATATCTGCTGACTCAATGAAAGCAGAAGTATTGTTTTGCTAATCAAGAATCAAATAAGCCAGGAATCTAGCTAAATATCCTCAAGAATTGTAGAATGTAAAAATACAGTTCAAGATGAGTTCATGGCAAAAAGCATTCTTTGAGCAATACAGTTGAACCCTTAACACACACTCAATCTGCCCCAAAGAATCAACTTTTCTTTGATAGCTATTAGATTTCTCAAGCAACCAGGTCCCTCCATCTAAGTTTGCCAAGATTTCTTCCCAAAGCTGCCATTTCATTACCTCAGGCAAAGTACCAAATATGATTAAAGACGTGTCAATTGAGTTGGAAAATCTTAACGTCAGTGAAAAGTTATTCTTCACATGCTTGTGTTCCGATTTTTCAGACTGCTTTGTTTGCAAGTGACTTATCTGTTACCAGGCACAAAGCAATAACAACTTCAGTGGGGTTGTACTAAGTCTACTGCAGCTGAAATCCTTATTTTCCCATTCTTCCAAACTGGAGTAAGGCCACAATAAGGAGGATCACCTACAGATTATGCTCATTTAACAAGTGGATTGTAAATGCTCCAAAATTATCCATAGGCCAGTTCAGCAACACTTATCTCTACTTACTTGCAAATCCAGCTTGCCACACTTCAAAGAAGTTAAAGATAATACATTGAGAAAGATAATTTGGAAGCATTTTTGGAGCAGAACTGGCAAGGAATCCCATATGTTTGCTTTATTCATATTTTATCCTGAAAATAAATTTTTTACATCAGAACTTCCACTGTCAGTAACTCACTTTCCATGATTTAACACTATGTGAACCACACACAACATACCAGTTTTTCTGAGCAGTGCAAATGAGTAGATCTAAAATACAGAACCAATACACCAAAATAATTGCTTGAGTATGTGCAGGTTCAAAATATGTCCTGTCTGATTTACTTAATCTTCTCTGAAATTTCATTTCCTAAACTAATGAAAAGCATCCCAAACTGGACTAATCCAGTCTGCTGGGGTTTGAGTTCAAGGTTCAGTCAACAAACTGTGAAGATACATCAACATTCTCCACATGCAAAGGTGCTGCAGACCTTGCACATCAACTAAGATAAACTTACTCAATGCTTTGCATCCTTAAGGAACCCAGAACCACTCTGAAGACCCAAGAAGGGCACCTCTGATTCATGCTTTATGCACTCTTCAGTTGCAACAAGTCTGCACCATCCCAGTGGAGGGTGACCTGTTTTTTTTATTTATACATTCGCCCTTCCCACAAGGGCTACAGCAATGAATTCAAACTGGTCTTCAAAGTATCAGCATCTAGAAAAATCAAACATCAAGACAAAAACTGACTAATAACTGCAATTTTCTGGCATGCTTGAGGTTTTCAATAATGATCAAGGTGAGCTGCATAAAAAGACACATTTGGGATGTAACTCCAGCTCAGAAAAACAGTTTCCAGGAAATTACTTCAGGAACAAACCTATCCCTTTTAGTTATATTATTATTTCCCTGTATTTTGATCCTGTTTCTGTGAGGGCCCAGTATTACAATAGACAGATGTTTTCTACTTTAATGACAACAAAAGGAATTTAGACAGGACAAAAAACCCATGGTAGTATCCTTAATTTCACTCCCCCTTACACCATTGCATACATCTTTTGGTACCTGAGGTACATCAAAGTCATAAAACAACTGCAAAGATGTCAGATGCCTAAATGTATGTGTCCAAGACTGGCATGGTAGCTGTTTGAATCCTTTGGCCTTTGCTGTCTGTATTTGTCATGCACAGTGGAAGGAAAAAAATTAGTCTTTCTCTAAATTACAACATACCAAGGAAACCTTTACAGTTGTTTACTGTTATCTCAGATCAACTAATGCCAAATATTCCTGCAAAAAATGCACCAGACTAGATCAGGTTTCTTCCATTACTGCCTGGGTCCTGTTTGTTTATCTTTAAATTTTATATATTTTTTGGCTTTTATAACACTGAATACCAACAAGTTCAGTATTTAAACATATGACCAAAAACAACAACAAAAAAAAAGCCCTTCTTGGAGATCAGACAACTCCAGCAGCTATGCTTGCAAATGACAATGTTCTTGCTACCTTTTAAATGTAAAATCTTTTTAGGCATTTGATGCCATTTTCTACCCCTTCATTTTTTCCCCAACCTGAAGTATGACATTGAGGGGGCAACTTCCTACTGCTCCTACTAGTCCTTCCTTAACACATTTTGTTGGGAAGAAGGTGTAGCATCCATCAGATTGTGTGTACTATTTCATTTCTCTGTACTATTATTACAGAGAAATAATGTAAGTAAAACTATTTCTTGCAACACTTTCCAGTTCCAAGTTACCTAGCAGGGAACTAAGAGCTCTTGAAAATCTTTAAGAGACAGAGTAGGAGTGATAGCTCAAAAATTCAACATAAATAATTCATCTGAATGTGCATTTCACTTGTCCAGATATATAAAGCAAACCAGAAAGGTGATTAAACTTAAAAAACCCTATTTTTCCTCTTAGAGGAGTATATATATTTCCAAGCTGTCTATACCCAAAAATACTATAACATGAGCAGCAACACCAACACAGGGAATGTCACAATGTATGTCTCACTCCAGCCACAACAATCCTTATTTTGCCCTAAGCTGGAAGTCATTCTTTATTAAAAATCTGGGAGCAGACTAACAGAAGCATTAAATACAGGGATTGAGAAACACAGTCTCAGAACATATCACAAATAGTTTCATCTTAACATTCTCACTCTGTTGTTGAGCATGTGATGAAGTGTTAGGTTTCAGTTCCACCAGAACACTGCCAAGGAATTTAGGTGATTTATTCTGCAAGCAAACTTGTTCATCACTGGAGAGAGGAACATGCTGCTGTCTAAGTAGCTTTAATTTGGGAGTTACATGCCCATAGAATCACAGAATCATTAAGGTTCTTAGATCTTTAAGAACATCCCAAATCAAACCACTTGCCCAGCACTGCCAAGGCTACCACTAACCCGTGTTTCAAGTGCCACATCCACATGGCTTTTAAATCCCTCCAGGGATATTGACTCCACCACTGTACCAGACTGGACCAGAGCTGGACAACATTTTCAGGGAAGAAATGTTTCCTAATATCCAACCTAAAACTTCTCTGACACAATTTGAGGCTGCTTCCTCTCATTCTGTCACTTTTTACCTGGGAACAGAAACCCCCCCATGTGGCTCCACCCTCTTGTGGAGTTGTAGAAAGTGAAAAGGTTCCCCTGAGCCTCCTCTTCTCCAGCCTGAGCTCTGACAACTCTTTCATTCTCTCCTGGTGCTCCAGACCCTTCCCCAACTCCATCCCCATCTCTGGGCATGCTCCAGCTCCTCTTGCTGTCTTGATGAGAGACAGGGAGGAGGATTGGAAGTGCCTCACCAGTGCCCAGCACAGGGGGACAGTCACTGCCCTGGGCCTGTGCCATATCATTACTGGTACAGGCCAGGTGCCATTGGCCTCCTGATCACCTGGGCACACCTGGGCTTATGTTCAGCCATGGCTGATCAGCACCTCCAGGGCTCTTCCCAGCTTTCCAGCCACTCTGCCCCAAGCCTGCAGCGTTCCATGGGGTTGTGGTGACCCAGGGGTAGTATACAACCCTTGGCCTTGCTGAACCTCATACAACTGGCCTTGTCCCATCAATGCAGCCTGTCCAGATCATTCTGCAGAGTTTTCCTGCCCCCTCCAGCAGGTCAACACGCCTGCCAAACATGGTGTCTGTTGGCGAAGATGGAACAGGAAAGCCTTATAAATATGATTGTCTGGCAAAAGATTATGAGAATAGAAACTATAAGCGAGACTGAAATGAAAGCCAGCTTTGAGATATCTTAGTTACTGAACAACTGGAAAACCATGGTATGGCTGGCTGAAGGTAATCTCCTTTTGATGAAACAATTCCCTCTGCTTACAGACAGGTCCAAGGGTCGGAACAGACCCTACCAGCTTGGCAGAAGGGGTCCAAAGAGTAATTTTTAGGGTTTAAAATGTAACACAGTATGGTGATGTAATGATTCTTATAGGCTGTATGTAAATGCTATAGGATTTGTATATTGTACTAGATTGGTTAGTGAGAATTAGAATATTCAGCACAAAAGAAGATTTATTGTATTGTAATGGGAACCTCACTCTCTTACCCTTTTTACTCCCTTACTCTCTTACCCTCTCATCCTCTCTCCCCCTCTCTTCTCTCGGGCCTGCTCTGAGCTGTGCCTGGCAGCTCCAAGCAGGGCCCTGCACCCAGGCCCTTTGCAATAAACCACAAGTTCCACAACCTGGCTTCAGAGATCTCTCGTCTCCATCCGTCCTGACCGTCCTACCCCCCGACGCTCCTACAGGCATCCTCTGCAAACTGACTCGAAGTGCACTCATTGCTTTGAAATCTTTCAGACTCCAGAACTTCTGAGAATTCTTTCTTCCTACATATTGCATGCACTCTGGAGATGCTGAAAGGGATCACTGAAGAAGTGAATTAATGAGAAATTTTGTCAAAATCAGATTCTTGCCTTAACATGGTAATTCAAAACGTCATAAAAGTAGACATCATAGGAGAAAACTTGGAGCTTTATGGTAGTACCAAAATCAGGTTTTGGAAGACAAGAAAGGAGCAGTTATTAAGCACATTACAAACACTAATATCTCTACAATTACAAAGCTGACCACATACTATATGCTACTGGTAGTCACTCTGTACTTCATTCTAAGTTCATTCTATGGCCAGACAAGAGCTAAGCTCTCACCACAACCTCCTACTTCAAAGTCCCAATGTAACAGTTATTGTAACAGAAAAAAACTGTAAATTCTCAAGGTCCTCATAGAAGTGACCTGGATCATGCAAGTAAACCAATCTGAAGCAGATGAAGCATGTCCCAGAAGTTACTTACATTCTGAAAGCTCTCAAAATATTTAACCAGCTCAACAGGAGGGCTTAGAAAAGTCAGTAAAGAAACTTGAAAGCGTGGTAACATCTTTATACAGTATGACTTTAAAAACAAACACCTGTACTTATGAATTTGCTCTTGAGCGAAAACCTCAGCTATTTCCCCCAGCAAACAATTTCCAGAATCTCCTAATAAGGGTGTCAGAGAAACCCTGTCTTGGCTTAAAGGACAAGTGCCTGCCAAGGAAGGTGGGAACCTTATTGGGACGGAAAACATGAATCCCTTCCCTCCAAATTACTGTAACTTTGAAATTACAAGGCTTTCAGGCAAAGATATGGGAAAAGGAACACAGGGCTTTACTAGTGTATATATGTATAACAAGACAAACAACCAACAACGGCAGCAACAACAAAATAAAAACAGAAACACAATCACAGCCTTCTCTTGGCCATTGAGCACTTTCCCCTTTGGTGTAGTTAGGGCTACAGCCGGCAGCACAAGCCTGCTCTTGAGAGAGAGTGAGAGCTGAGCCCAGCCCCTAATTCCCAGCCAATTCTCTCAGTATCCCTGCATTTTCCATGAGAAAATCTCCCCACTAAGAGACAGAAGCAAACTGTGCCCCGTCTCCAGCCCTGGCCACATCTTTTGTCTCCCTTAAGTATCTGTTGTTCCCATTTCTTAAAACAAGAAATGGGATAAAAAACTCCTGAGAAAGGAAAAAAAAAAAAAGGAAAAATCCTAACCTCCAACACCCTGCAATTAAAAAAAAAAAAAAAGAAAAAAGCCAAGTATGTAAGTATAAGCCAGTCAATAAGGAAGACACTATGTGTTATAGTAAAGACCAAATACAGGGATTACATCACTGCAATTACTCAACAATTTATGCTGGAGTTTGAAAAGCTGCTAAAGGACAGGTAACTGAAATTTAAAAAATCTAATAATGTATGTTAACTGCTGTGCTCAACACAATTAGCAAGGGAGAAACATGATCTATTAGTTTAGAAAGAAAACTGCAATTTAAGGCATTTGACATAAAACCTTGGAGTTGGTAGGATTGTTTCTCCAATAGCTGGGAAGAGAAGATCTCCAGCAGGAGCCAATTCTGAAAAAATCTTGCACAACACAGGTAAATAGCCCAGCAGGGATTAGTTTACTTAGCTAAAATCTCTCCTTTTCAGAAATCTATTGTGAAATCGAGTATTAAGTCACAAGAGTTTGGAAGGCTGCAGCATGAAGGACTAAACCTTCTAATCTGTATGAGAGAATAGGAAACTGAATTAATCTTTACACACCCACACACAAGGAGCTCTACTACTCAGGAATTTATTTTCAAGATACAAATGTTCTAGTTTGCAACCCTTCTCAAAGTGATGTACAGGAAGGAGTATGATCATCTGCTTCAAGAACTACACTGAAGCAAAACAGGTCAATGTTTTATTAAGGTACCCAGAAGTGTGTTTGGACAAGTTATTAAAATGGTATCAAAATTACTTTGCAAGATGTAATTATATAGTTGTGTTTTATGGTGTCACAACAGGAAGACAAGTTTAAATCTTAAGGCAAATTACCTTGCCTGTCCTGCCAAAAGTCACTAACTTTCAAAGAGAAATCAGACACTTTAAAGCATCCAAATTCTGTCAACTAGGCACAATAAAACCCTTCCATCTTTATTTCAATTATGAGGAATTAGTGTTAAATTGTTGTAGTACTTTGACTGCATATTTCCGAAGAGAAGAATTTGTTTTTTCACAGCTTCCTGTCAAGAGAGTCAGCTACTTTCCACAAGTTCATTTCCCCTGTCATTTCCTTTGCTCCTTTTTCAAACTTTTGTGGGAATATGAAATTTTTGATGCTGCAAGCTTGACTGCACCCATCCAGAGACACACACAAGGTCACAGAATTCCTGAATTGTAAGGGACTTCAAGGTCATCTCATTCCAACCACCTGCCAGGGCAGGGGCACCTTCAGCTAGACCAGGTTGCTCCAAGCCCCATCCAACCTGGCCTTGAAAACTTCCAGGGATGGGTAGTCCAAAAAGCCTTTGGGCAAACTTTGCCAGTGCCCAGAATCTGAACAGAGCAGTTGGCCTTCCACCAATGGTCAGTGTTGCATTCCTGGCAGCTCAGTAGTTTCAGGCTACAAAGGGAACCTTAACCAGTAATTGCCACTAATTTCATGTAAGAGCACACAGGTGCCAAGACAGTGGGAAAATAAACAAAGTTCCAAAACACAGGAGAAGACATTCAGAGAGTGAACTTAAAGACAGCAAGACAGTTTCCTAGAAGGAAAACAGTAACAGTGTAGCTACATGTTCAAAGACAATTATTACAGAACAAATGAAAAGCTCTACATTGAATATTCAGTTGATTTATAGTAGGTGGCAGATTACTGTTTTTTAATTAATTGATTAAAAAACTCTGTTAAAACAAAGCAATTTGTTTTCTCCCATTTATCAACCACTATTAGGGCACTGGCAGCAGCTCCCCAGTGAAACTACACTTGCTATCTGCAGTTTATTCCCATAGCCAGTAGCAAAACATAAAAGGCAAGTTTTCCAAATAGAAACCAAAACTCATGAAACACCAAGAAACACTAATTTTTTTCTAGCACTACTGGGTAACAAATCAAAGCCATATATCTGCCAACAGACCTAGAATAACAAAGCTGAGTTACTCTATTGTATCCCAAAATTCTAACAAGAGAAACTCAATGACTATTCCACAGCTACTGAAAGCAGTAACAAGTAACTTCAAATTCCTTATCACCTCAGACTGCCCAGAAGTGTTTAAGATGGATTTTTTTGGTGTTGACTTGTTGAAGACAGTAGATCAGTGTATGTACAATATACTCACTCTCGCTCTTTTTCCGTCAGCTTGTCATTTATATTGTCTTTGATTGTAGACCGGGAGCCCTTGTGAATGATAGGATACCTGAGTGGCACTTGTAAGAAGAAGGAGATCATGGAAATTAGGTGAGCAGTATAGCCCAGGGCAACAGCAATGCTTCCATCATCTTTTGCTGTCAATGACAAAAAGATTCTATTATTAATTGGATCCATTGAATCCCAATATTCATCTTTATTGCTCAATACAATATTCATCAATATTGCTCAGAACAACAATTACTGCAGCTCTCAGAAGTCAGAACTCAAGGATAGAAGGAGACCTGGTGTCATTTTTGAGAGCTTTACAACTGTTTGCACTTCACTGTGTTGTGTTTGCCTCTTGCAATGAGGCACAGAAAACTGGTGATGGCTTGTTCTCCTGCAAATTTTACTTTCAAAGCAGCACTGCCAGGATGGGGGAGGGTGGAGAAGAGATGGGAAAAGTGAAACAAAATTCACAAGACAAAACTCAAGTATTAAGATTTCTGCGATTCTCTAGATGGAGCTGACACGTGTGAGTGGGATCAGGAGAAAGCTGCATTCCTCCTCAACTTTACTCACAAGTGAGATCAGATGGAGAGACACTGACCCCAAGCTATGAACTCTGTTCTCTGCCAATAGCTAGAAAAACTTAGATTAACCCATTGTTTTCAAGTACCATTTTCAATTTGACAGCTAAAGTTTCAACCTTTAAGCTTCACCTGCTAGGAATACACATAGATCTTGCAATTGAAACTACATCTTTTAGCCACATAAAGGCTTTTCCTTTCTCTTTTCCCTATTTTAATTCTTTTTAAGGGATACAGACAGCACAATAGTCCCTTCTGATGTATCCATGAAACCAGCAGAACAGAGGACCTTCAACAAAGCTTATAATGATATTCAACAACCATACTGAGCTCTATCAAAGCCTGTCATGATGTATGTATTTAAGTTACACCCCTGTCAAAATGGATTTTGTAGAAAAGGTTCAAAATTTGCAGCAAAACTGGTTTTCTAGATTTTTTTTGGACACCTAGTTTTTTAAAAGATTGTATCTACTGAGTCTGAGATAAGATCCATGCCAGACAGCTGGATTTCAAAATTAACTGCTTATTTCACTAAATTGAATGCTTAGTACTTCTTCCTCACAATACAATTCTTCTAAAGACTTGGATAAAGAATTAGTAATTCTTTTGCAATGAATTAATACCAGGAAAGTGCAAATGAGCCAGAAGATGGCATACCACTCATTACCCAGGAGTCAGCAAACTGTGTCCATTACCACATTTAGTGCAATCAGGGAAACAAAGCAATAGACTGATTTTTGTCCTATTGACAAATTAATTTGTTTTAAAGATTATTTCTCCAATATTCGAGCATCCAATATACATATTATTGGTACAAGTTAATTACTACGGGGTGGCTTTAAAGAGTCAGACAACTGATGGAGGTTTTTGCTCAAGAAACCAAGTGAACAGGTACCGAGGGCAAGAAATCCTCAAGGAGATTTTAAAGAATTTCCAGTTCACACCCAACACTTGTAGATGAATGCATGCAATTACCTGTACAACTGCTATACAGGCAGGCATATGATATATTTGCTTCTGGAATAGGATGAGCGTTGACAGTTGAAGTAGAAGGTCACTTGTAAAGTACTCCATACTGCCAGAGATGTTCAAAGGCTTTTTTTGCAAGGTATTTATTCGTCAAGTTCACCAGCAACTACAGCAAACCAAATGAGGATTCATGCCTGTTGCCCCACCGAGATTTATGGACTAAGAGTAGCCCCAATGGAATTCTAGGTCAGACACCAATATTTTCCAGAATCACTGAGTTTGGAAGGCACTTCACCCCTGGCTCAAAACAGGTTCTTCCCAGGACTGTGTCCGGCTGGGTTCTGAGCATCCCCAAGAATGGAGACTTGGCTGCCTCTCTGGGTAACCTGTTCCAGTGTTTCAATATGCAGTCTTAGAACACAGAGGTACTTTACTAAGAGTCAAAAGGAACCTCCTTTGCATTAACTAGGAAGTACCAACAAATAAGTCGTCAGTTTTCTCCTAGTCTATATCTTTCTGGTCAAAAATTTGGATCCCAAGCTATTGCTACCAGTTTTCTTAATTTTACAAAGTTTAGAAGCAGTGTTAACTGTAACAACTACATTAAGAATATGCAGCTACCTTGAAAGTCTTCAGAATTAGGAAGCTTGACTCCACAAACAAAGTAATCCTTTTGGTTGTTCTGTAAATTTAACAGCAACAGTGGAAAGTGAGCATTAAACAGTAACATCCAGAACACTGAAACCTGCATAAAACACGACAACAAAGCTAACAAACAATAAAATAAAAATTAAAAAACTAAATATTCAACTAAACTTAGAGTGACTGACACAGTATTTTAATCCACATCTCACATAGTGCAGAAAATAAATGCAACTTTTTTAAAGAGTGAATAACATTTTATTAATTCATTATATAAAAGATTTTGAATCTCAACATTTTAACATGTTTCTGTGCACTCAGCTAGCCTACTGTCAGGGTTACTTTATGCAATTGTACACAAAATGGAAAACACCCATTAAATTATAGCTATTCTATTTTCATAGAGGACACTGTGTAAGAGGTGCTGGCCTAAGTTCCCTCCCAGTAAAGTTTGTAATCTGAAGACCATATGTAAGAAAAAGCTGAAACAAACAGAATGAGTGAAGAGCAAATCCTGTCACAAGTAAAGCATAATATTTGTTTGCAAGGTAATAAATAGAAAGTACATTTCACATTGAGCAGATTGTCAGGATGTTGAAAACATACCAAATCAATAGGGTAGATGTAGGATAGCTCCGACAGCAGCTGCTTGCATCGAATAGTCTGCTGGGCATTTATCTTCAAAAACTGTTCTCTTTGGGGAAAGAGATTCCAAAACTATTATTTTCTTCAAAAGCTCCAAATAAAGGTGTCAAGCTGTCATATCCCTTCTGTAGCTTTCCAATTATCACCTCCTATCCTCCAAAAAGTTAGGTAAATCCACCAAAAAAAAAATACAGTACACAAAGCTAATTTTTGTTTTCATGCATACCATACACTATAGACATATTTTGACTACAAGAATCAGGTATTACAAAGCTGTGTTACCCTAAAACACAGCAGAAATTCCTATCAGGGTCTACACATACAAGCAAGCATTAATTTTCTTCTCTTCTGGACTTGCCACTGGTAATCACTTTAGATATCTACAAATTGTAGCAGGGATATCTTAACAGAAGTTTTAGGGCAACATGAGGAAGAATTTGGTGCCAGAAGTCCCATTTTCAATGGCTTGCTCTCAAGCTTACCTTTTTTTTCCAGTTACAGAACAAACATAGATCCTTTTACCTCTTAGCAGTGCATTCCTTTCTTGATTCATATAGAGATTCATTATGCTCTTCAAGTTTCTGGTATTCAGTTCCAAATGCATTTTCTAAGCAACAGGAGGAATCAGGAAAAAAAATTTCTTAGTTATCCAAAGTTTTAAAGATAGATACTGACAAAATATCAGCAATAATCCTCCACTTATTCTTACCTTCCCATTTTCCATATTATGCTCCCAAACTAGAGAATGTCAGACAGCACAGGAGAATAACTGTCTTCATGCACTACACACCATTCACCAGCCAAACACAACCCATCAGATTTCATCTTCCTTTAATACCTATTCCTCTCACAACCACACAGTGCAGTAAAATCCAATTATAGGATCTCAATACTTGCAAAGCCAGAATAAAGTATATGGTAAAAACAATACATGCATAGCCAGAATAAAGTACATGGTAAAAAACATCCTTTTTAGTAGTAACTAATTACTATAGACTCAACTAAGTATTGAAAACAAAAAATCCTGCAACAAAATCAAGTATGTGTATAGTTTGATCTTGGTGAGCTCCAAAGAGACAATGATATAGCATTTCACTATAGGAAACTTGCCTGGTAAAGGATGTCACTTACATATTAAAATATTAAGAGGGATTTTTGCCTTCTAATACTTAAAACTGAATCCAAATCACAGGTACAGCAACTTCCCTCATGACATGAAGTTCCTTTATGATGGCAATTTTTACTGTACTATACTGCAGTTCTGATGTTCTCAAAAAATGTCAATTAAACACAGATTTAAGATTGCTGTGGAGGGGTGTCACAGTAAGAAGTTATTTAGAGACAAGATACCAGAAACTGCTGTCTAAAACTCAGTATAACACAGAGTGAAGAAATTACACCTGGTTGCAAATTTCAGATAAAGAAAAAACACAAGCAGCACACTACAGCCAGACAATGAAAACAGAAAAGAAACCAACACTTTCATTCTGGTCATAAACTAGGCTAAGGTTTCTACAGTTACCTCTGTCAAGCAAAGTACTTTTCTTTTTGTGCAACAAGGCTACTTCTTGACCAAGGGCCTTCTTCTGTCGCTCCAGTTCATTACGCAGCACCAGGATCTTCAACTGTAAACATTCACTCTCCTTTTTCTATGGGAAGAAATACAGATTAAAAAAAAAAAAAAAGTTTCTCTGCACAGAAGCAGTTCCATAAAAAGGTGGTAGGAGAGAATTAAAAACCAGGACAAGACTAGCACCTGATAATTTTACTGCTTTGGAAGGAAAGCAATGCAGCTGTGTGTCACAGTGCTTGATCCTACTGTGGGATGCATCTCTCTTGAGCCCAGATTAAGAAAAAAATTAGGAATGGTGCTTCACCAGGACATAAAAACTGACAGCACAGCACTAGCAGGAGGATGAGCATTCATTCCCTGGCAAAGGGCTCACCAGCAAGAGGGACAGTGAGCAGTAAGAAGTCTATATAAAGTGAAAGCAGGAGCTGGAAAAAGGCTGGAGATTTTCAAGCTGCACTATTAGATTCAATTCCCAGATTCAGGACAACAAGAATAAGAGGACACAAAGAAAACGCTGAGAGAGTATTCAGTCTGGAGAACAGAAAAGGCTCCAGGGAGACCTTAGAGCCCCAGTTGTCCAAGAGAGCTGGAGAGGGAGTTTGAACAAAGGCCTGAAATTACAGGACAAGGGGAAATGGCTTCCCACTGCCAGAGAGGAATGTTAGATGGGATGTTGGGAATGAAATTCTTGGCTGTGAGGGTGAGGAGGCCCTGGCACAGGTTGCCCACAGAAACTGTGGCTGGCCCATGCCTGGAAGTGCTCAAGGCCAGGTTGGACAGGACTTGGAACAGCCTAGTCTAATGAAAGGTATGCCTGCCTATGGCAGGGGTTTGGAACTGGATAAGCTTTAAGGTTCCTTCCAAACAAAAATATACTAGTACTGTATGATATAGTTTTGCTCTCAGATATTTAAAAATTAAAAGCCTTTGCAAGGAGGACTAACTGAAAGGGTAATGGTTGAAGTCAAGATACCAGAAGGCAAAGAAGCTCTGGGTTGGAATGACTCACAAGAGATTTTATATTGCCCCGTATGGAAGGTGACTTCTTCACCTCTTCATCTACAATGTAACCCCTGTAATTACAGAGAGTAAACAAGCTCCCATTTTTCCCGTTTTCTCAAATCCTTGAACCAGGCTTAACACTTTTGGAACTCAGCTGAGTACTCTCAACTCAGAATCTGCTTTAGAGCAATAAATTAACTTCACACTGCAAATGTGTCCTTTACAAGGCACCAAACACATATCACTGAGTACCAACATAATGAAGTCACCACAAACCACTCCTGTTCTGTCAACTCATCTTTGAACCAACATCAGCTTTCCTGGGCAGAAAGCAGAAACTAATGTCAACAGACTTCTCTGGGGAGGGGAGGGGAGGAGACCAGGCAAAACCAAATGCCAAAAGCCATTGTAAGATCTAGTACAATTTCTGTTTAAAATGAATATGTCACTTGAATGACAGCATTTGCATGAACTCTGTTCATCCAAAGGGAATAAGGGTGCAAGAAGATACAGCCAATAGATTCACCTCACTCTAAATCCACCACAGGTTCCTGCCAAGTTTCATATAAATCATTAGAAGCTTGTTTTTCCTGAAAGATCTCTTTTGTGCACTGTGCAATGTTTATGTTTTGATAGCATGATTGTACAAAATAAAGGTAAAAATTGGATAACTGATTTATCAATCCATCTGAGTAACTCACACAACTCAAACTGATGATATTACACAGCTCTCAAATGAATTCCCATTTAAAATGACAGGTGTAAAGAAAGATTCCAAGTTCAAGTGTTAAAAAAAAAAGCTTACAGTCAAGACATCAGTCAGATGCTTCAGCAAGCCCATAAAATAAGGTTTTAATAAATCAAACATACCAGTTCATTCCTTGTAGATGTACATCTCAGCTTTTCTTCAATCTCCCTTCCTATTTTCTGAACAGTTACCTGAGTCTGTTTAATTGCACACTGAGCTCTGTGGAGCCTGCAAGGAGAAAGTTACAGCTGTGATAAAGGCTCCCCACACATGCAAACACCTCAAGAACAGCAACAGGAATGCAAACTCAGACTGTCAGCTTCCATTTCAAAATACCAAATAGGAAGCATAAGGAAGGCAGCTTTAGATGGGACATTGGGCAGAAATTGCTCCCTGTGAGAGTGGTGAGGCCCTGGCACAGGTTGCCCAGAGAAGCTGTGGCTGCCCCATCCTGGGAAGCGCTCAAGGCCAGGTTGGACAGGGCTTAGAGCCACTTGGTCTAGTGCAAGGTGCTGGAACTGGATGAACTTTAAGGTCCCACAACCCCAAACCATTCTGTGATAACTTGCACAGTTTATGAAGAAAACTGCCAAGGCTTTAAATTCAATCAAGTATCAAAATCTCCTCTTCAATTTTTCAATTCAACAGATAGACCAGGCTGCAGGTGAGAGAGCAGGTAATTACAGGTATCTCATTTAAGTTAAATCACCATTAACTTGAAAATACATACATACAAGCATTGTTAACACAGGCCATCTTTAAAAGTGCAAGTATCCTTTAGCTAACACACAGCTACCCAGCCAGGAACATGAAACATACTTCAGTATCTCCCACTATGCCATGGGTCCTTCTGTAGCAAAAACATAGCTTTCTTAATTGAATCACGTTTGAAAATATTAAAAGATTATGATGATGAGTTACTGATTGTTAGCCCTGGCTTCAGGGTGAAGAGAGAAAAGCAATTATTTGCCATATTTATTGAAAAAAAACCAGGCAGAGGAAAAAGATGGCAAAAACAGGTCTAAGAGAGACCTTAACATCTTTCTTAAAACTAACACGAAGTAGAAATTATTGTATTTATAAGAAAAAGAAGAGTTGTACATAGACACAAACAGTGCTAGTAATATTAATAAACAAGGTCTTGTGATTTAGAACTTTTACATGTTACAGTTCTAAATGAATACACTTAAGTCACCAGATGCCTTTAGTTCCTTCACACTGTTGCTTCTCCTAAACACCATAATAGCATAATTTAAAGCAAAAGTCTAAGTAATTTCTTTGGTTTCTCTGGAGTTTCTCAAACTGCTCACAGCACCAGCAGCTGCAGAGCTGTTCAGGGGCCATCCCATATGAAGAAACACTGCTCTGCTGGCTGCTGAGGGGGTGGGGGGGCTGAGACTGCTCAGACCAACAGTCCTGCATCACCCAAGGGCTTGGTCTAAACACACCTAATGTAGAACTGAGACCTCCTGGAAACTCTGATCCTACTGGGAACTACTTCTTAAACCTCCCACCTCTGTGAATGCACCCGAGGCTGCTGGCTATGGAACATGTGGCTACGCAGGTCAAAGCCAAGGTTTGCTGACCATCCCGAACTTCACTCAGAGCTCTGCTGCCATGTCATCCACTTCCACACTTTCCAACTTGTCTCTTTCTAAAAGTCTGGAGTGTTTTCCTTCTACATATAAGAAAGCCTTACCCAAGATAAAACTTTTTGGTAAAGAGTAATAACTGAATGACATTTCTCCTTCCTCTTTATGTATTTTAACACTGGAAGAACATTCTTGATTAAGTCCATTAGGTGATCACAAGACAGTCTTACAAGTTTTCACAGCACTCTATTTAGGCAGAAAAACCTCCTGGAATGTGTTCTACTCATTGAAAGAGTACTTACATAATGGAGAAATTATTAGAAAGGTCATTTGCCATGTGAGTTCCTCACAGTGATTTGATCAACACTCATTAACAACCTACCAGTTGTGTAGTAACTAAGTTCTCCTATGCATGCTCAAAGGACAAGGAACAAACATTTACAGAGACTGACTTCTCAAAACAATACATATAGTCAAATACTTGTTCAAGTGGTGAATCAGTATCTAAATATAAATTTCTGACATATAAAAACTGCTATAGAAAATAATTCAGCAATAAAATCTGGTTTTAATAAGCAATTTATGTCTTTTTAAGCCAAGCATCATCCACTCATTCCTTGCACAGTTAAACTTTGCTGCCTTGATGCCAAATAGGGCCATTTACACTGCAAGACAGAAAAATTACTGATATTGGTTGACTCAATTCCAGTACATCCACTGTTGTTCTAAGAACTTTAAAATGGTAACATGACCACATCCAAAGTTAAATCTTACAAGATTAAGATTTTAGGGACTTCATCTCACAAAAGCAGCAACCATAAACAGAATTTTTTTTTCTCAGCCAAAAAAAAAGCCCCAACATGGAAATCTTTGGTCATCCAACAAGGGGAATACAAACTAAGCTATTAAGAATAGCAACATGGAAATTTGAAGTGTATCACTTCAGCACAAGTAGACTTTGGTGGAAGCAATTATGATTGCACAATGGAGATCAGCAAGCTGAGGCCATAAAGCTGGATTAAAACATACAGAGAATAAACAGAGAGAAACTTCAACCCTGACTGACCACATCTTGTTTCCATTTCTAGGCTAAATGCAGGTTCAATGCTACAGCTTAGTCAGCACAAGCTGTGCTTTGAGCACAATCCTGCTTGGTTTAATAAGTGTCAACAGTAAGCCAACTGATTACATCACCTACATGCCATCAGCCAACCTGGGATTCTTCCTACGTTGCCCAAGACTTCATTTTTTAAGTACTTTATTAAAAATAGCACTTCCATAGCACTTTAAAAGCGAATTGAGGACTTGAAGAGGCCACTGGCCTGCTACCAAATTTCCTCCAGCAACTGGGAAAGCCAAGCCAGTTACAGCAGAAACTCCAGCCTTTTTAAGGGATAGTTTAGCCAACAGTGTTGTCACTTGGTGTCTGCAGCAGCTCACAGCCATTGTCAGCCAGAAGCAGAGCAACTGGAACGTGATGACTGACAGATTTACTGCTGTTGCTTGGGGCCCTGAGAGCTGCTCTGCAATTGTCCAACATCAGGCCAGTTCCATGCTGCTGCCTGGAAAAGACCGGAAAGCAAAGCAGACATTTAAATTCTTGAGCATCCTGACTGATTGAAGGTGGAGATCCACAAGGCTGCTGTTCTACCTCCATTCCTACAGCACCAGCTTTCTGAGATGGGAGAGATTAAGAAGACACAAAACACTCCCCCTTCCTTTGAACAGTTTAGAAAACAGTTGAATACATTAAAAGTGCAATCCATGTATTGTAAGCTAAGACTAACATAAGCTGCATCCCTATTTGGTGCCAGCCAGCTGTAAGATTTTTTTCATAACCTCTTAAACCATCATTTGCTACATCTGCTTTCCCACAAGAAAAAAATCCTAATTTATAATCATACACTCCCTTTCCAATTTCTTAAGACACCTATACCTACAATTTATCAAAAGCAGATGTAGGGCAAGAAAAGACAGTAGGGAGTAAGAAAACAATAAAATACAAGTCTGACTTAATAATTTGTGACAGCAAACCTCTACAAGAGCCAATGTTGTAAGAAACTCATGTGATAGATGAGTAATGCGATGGTTGACTCTCACAATTAAAAGGGAAATATCATGTCTATATGTTAAGAGAAGTTTTATAGATTTATAGTTATGTTTTACCTCCCCTTGTGTTATTATTGGGGGTGGCCTGGGTTTGGGACATTTGGGATGGTCAGCTTGTTACTATGGCAGCACCTGATCTCTAATCAAGATTTAAGGCAGTGAACTCCACCACTGGACAGCAAAGGAGGAGCCCATGGACTGAACTTTGGATGGGGCTAAAGAGTTAAAAGGTGAAACCTCCATTGTGTGGATGAGCACATGGTGGGAGAGATCCTCTGCTCCTGGTGCCGTAATACTTTCTCTATTCAGTCTTCTGTTGTATTTTTGATAAGGTTTTAATAAACCTTTTAAAGTTTTTGAAACTGAGTATTGTTTCTCACACTCACACAAGCGAGTGATGCAGCACAGATAACTTTCCATCATTCACTCAAACAGTTCTGAGTCCTACAAATGTAAATCATGTACATGTAACCCTAATGTTTACAGTGGAGAGTCTACATTTAAGCCTTACACACTTAAGACTCAAATTAAGCTTTAAAATAATCAAGTCCATGTGGATTTGTGGACTGCAATAGCGAATGCTTTGAGCTATTTGGAAACAGAGAAGAAAAGGAAAAAACACGTCTATCAAATGGGCAGGTTCCAGCCTCCAGTTTGAGGAATACTTAAGGAAGCTAGCGAGGATGTACATCACCTTCAATACTCACATGGCATGAATGGAAGAAGAGAGCCTTAAAGTGAAACTCAGATTTTTGAGAAATTAAGCAACAAATGTGGGATGTCTCTAGTTCCAATTCCAATTCACAGATTTAACTCCAGTTAAATGGATGAATTTATGGGTTAGTTTTTTTAATTCAGAAAACAAATGTGGCAAATTACAAAGGAGGCTTCTTTTTGTTCTTTCTCAGTTTGTGATTACAGAAACCTTGCTGCCAGGGCACACAATCATATCCAAGACACTGTATTTAGTAAAAAAGATAAATTAGATGCAAATCAAATTTCTGAAGTGCATAAACACGTCAAGATGACTCCTGCCAGGTGGACAGTAACACCAGAATAATTCAACAGGCATTTCCTTACAAATCTTCATAGAAGTTTCAACTCTCACTCTGAGACAGTGAGCGAGCCTAAGACTGTGATTCACTGAGCAACTGAAAAGGAAGCTGCACAAAATCAGACTGAATGTGTTCCAGGTTCCACCCAAAAAGAGACCAGTTGTTCCCCACTTGATTGTGCTCTTCCACTCAAGGCCACACAACTGATAAAGTGCTTGTGACAGCAGAGCACAGGCTTATGGAATGCAGGAAGGAGGTGGAACACTAGCCAATATTCAGGTGACTCATGTTTCAAAGCTGCATACTGCTGCACTCTCCTCCTGGAAGCTACCCCCAAATTCAAAGCGGAGTCTTCTTCCAAGGGAAGCAGAATTCTGCAGCTATAGTAGTGAAAACTCCCACCTAACAGGGATGGTCATAATGCTCTCAGGAGAGTTCTGCAGCTTCTTGGACATCCATGCACTTCCTGTCCCGCCCTGCTTTAATGAGCAAATTTATTAGAACATTTTACCCACAACAAGATTGTTAATCTGTTTAATTTGTTCTCAGTCAAAATTTTGCCTTGAGTTTCCCTGGTGTGGTTGGATAGTTCTGAGGATTTTAGAGACGTGATTGCATTCACCAAAATCTTCGCCCAGGCTGAGAGAGAAAGCAACTCACAGCACCATTCTCATGGCCATATCCAGGACAAAGGTGCAAAAAAATAAACAGTCCTGATGTTCACATAGTCCTCCTTAAAAACTTTCAGGTATCCATCAGTAAATACTTAGATTCTCCTTTGGTGACACTTTGCTATTAAGATTAAAGATAAGGAAGACAGTTTCTGCAATGAGGATGGTAAAACACTGGCACAAGGTGATAGTAGGTGCCCCATCCCTGGAAGTGTTCAAGGCTAGGTTGGATGGGACTTGGAGGAACCTGGTCTGCCATGGCAGGCAGGTGGAACTGGATGATCTTTAAAGGTCCCTCTGAACCCAAACTATTGTACAATTCTGCAACATGCTGGTTTTCATCCATTTCATAGAGCCAGAAAAAGGAGGAGGACTGGGTTCTGACTTCTCAGTATTGCTTCATTATTAACCATCTTTTACACACTGTCACAAATAAAGAGGCAGAGTAAAGCTACTTTTTAAGCCCTGCACAGCTTTGTGTAATTCCTCTCAAAAGTGCTTTGAAACAAAATTTGGTGAAGAGCTAGCAATATATCAAAGCTAAAAATGTGCCACTGCAGGGGTAGCTTATTGCATATGGAATATTAGGAAAACTGAAGATCAGAGCAGCAGCAGACTTAACAAACACGTGCTGCTCTTATGCTTCATGGACTGTTTGAACTTGCTATGACCCATGCTACTCTCTGCTACAGATTTTGGCAAAAGGCAGGCTTGTAAGTTTATTGTTCTAATGACTGAATAGCCTCAGTTCCCATACAGCTCAGCACCATAGAGGTAAAATGCATGGGAAGAGACTTGTCCAAAAGTCTGATGCCACCAACAAAATCCCTAAGGAACCTCTCAGAAAAAAAAATCAGATCTGAGTTTTCATCTTTATCGCTACTTCTCAGGAAGCCCCCACAGCACAATTCCAGCCCACAAAGTTTTCAGGCCAAGAAGGATGACACTTGTTAAACTGTTCATCCATTTCAGCACTGCTTAATTAAGCATACAGAGGCACGCTAGAGGTCTGATTCCAGCTCCTATTTATTCCTCTTGGCCTTGGGCCACCTGGATTTGCCTGTCCAAAGCCAAGGGGGGATGCCTGCCTGGTCTTGGCTGCCTATTGGGTACAAAGTGCCAAGTCTTCCAGGTGCAAATCTTTCCTGTTTAGAAACACCAAACCTGGCCATCACAAAATCCCCCCCGACGCTTATCACTAGCAAAGTGATGTTTTATCAGAGGAACTTGGTGATTTAAGAGCAGGTAAGAGGAATCCCACAACCTTTATCACACTTAAGATGGTATATTTCTGCATCAACCAGAAGAAGATGATAGCAGCAGCAACATTGAAGTCCAAAAGTCTGCAATGTGATTGCCAAGATACTCTCAGAAAAAGCTAGAGCAAGGCACTGAAAGAGTATCAGGTTATTTATTAGTGATCACCTTTCCTGACCCATTCTCATGCTACAAAAAGATGGTGACTGTTCCACCATGTGAACATCCGTAACTCCAATGTTTAGAGAGTTTTTGGTCAGACGTGAGTTGGGACCCTTCTCTGAGTAAAGGACAGCAAAGAGAAAAGCTAGAAACAGGAGACTTTATTATCAGTGCATCTTCTAAAATTTAACTAGATCTTTTCTGCCTGTGCTTATCTCTATGCAGCTACCACCATGCCACAAAGAATAGAGTAGCAAAAAGCAACTCTTTTCCATGTAGTCCCATCTACTTCCTTGCTCCATTGGGTTCACTTGTTTCATGGAGATGAAGATAGAAATAGAGGAACTTCAGGGAAGTTCAAAAGGCAGTACAGCTTTGCATAGCTCACATCTGGATTTATCAGATGCTGTGCAACTCTCTGAAGTAAGACAGCTGGTGATGAGAACATGTCTTCTTCCTGCCTTCCCTCCTTTTCACTCCACTAAACAACTGGAAGCCTAAAGTTTGGAACTGCTACTTAAATGAACCATACAATAGCAAAGGCTGGCTGAGCTCCTGTCAGACAGGACACTGACACTGCTCAAGATGGGCTGGTTTACACAAGACAAGTCAGTGTATCTGAGATACACCACAGCACTGAGCAGCCTAAGCCCACGGAGCCCTTGTGCTGCTCTACCATTCCCTACTCAGAGCTTATGAAAAACAGTTTCACTTTCAGCATTATTTCCATGTGTTAAAAATAGCTGCACAAAGCTATTACATATAGATTTGGCATATGCAATCCCAGTGACTGTAGTCTCAGAGAAACTACACTGAGGATATACTAATAAGTTTTTCAGCTCCACAGCAGCCTACACTGACCATATATTTTGTCTTAATTTCTAGTTTCTAAGATCAAATTCTGTTTGTTCAATAAAACTGTTAATAAAGATGGAAGATTTTAAACAAAAGCAAAACAGGTATTTAAAAACATCTTCCCTAAAATAAGCAGAGCTAAACAAAAGCTGATTTTATATCATGTCAACATGTTTTAGTCATGGTCACTAGAAGGTGATTTTATGAATATCTCAGTTTCAGATCACAGACAAACACTACCAACATTTGTATTCTTAAATAATATCTCTTCAGTCATGAGACATGCACTCTTCTTTAAATGAACAGTTATATTACAAATGGCAAACCCTGAAGCAAACTCTGTCACTTGAAGCATACCCTTGCCCCATGAGTGATAAATACCCAGAAGTATAATTCAAATCAAATTCTGCCAGATGAGACACTAACAATATTAAGCAGCTAGTCTTTTTACCCAGCCCATCACTCAAATGATGCCAATGTTAGATTCTTTTGTTGGTTTTGTTGTAAAAGAACACTGTTTTAAAGCAAAATGTCTTCAATCTGCACTAACTAGCTGACTAGACACCACAAACACACCATGCCATCTGCTGAAGAACAGTTAAACCATAGAGACAGCAGCTCTGAACGGAGCAATAAAAACTGCTGGAAGCAAAACTTCAAAGGGGCAGATTTTCACTAGTTCTTAGAGTCCTTTTTGTCTCCAGGAAGAATACAGGAGGATTTCAGGCATTCACATACTTAGAGGCACAAGCTAATTGCTCTGTGTCACAACAACACAAAAAAGCTGTTGCAGAATACACTATATAAATTTTTGTATTTAGACATTGAGGTAAAATTTTATTACATAGTATTTTAAGCCCTTTCTTTAGTGATATCTCATCTTCCCAGCACCACTTCATACTTAAATGTCTATTTTTCAAAGCTTTAGGAAAAGAAAGGCTAGAAAACCAAGAGAATACTAAATATAAACCTATTCCCATTAGTGGTGCAAACGTGCTCAGAACTTGATTATTGAGACATGTCCAGAACATGACCTCAGATGAATTTGGCCCATCCTGAGTGCTGTGTGAAAGGTATTATTGTATAACCTATTACTACCAGCAACATAATGTTTAGAAAGTCTTTAAATTATATCTTTCAGGAAATATGACAAGAAACAAAAACCTGAGAATTCGCGCTTTCCAGTTAATGTGGTGAATTTTTGTTTGTTAGCCCTTTTAGAGCAAATGGCTGGAAGAACATTTGTCACTTTCTTATGGCACGAACAACTTCCAAGCAGCACCATGTTTGCCTGAGGATATTGTCCCTGGTCCCAGAACAAGAAGGGTCATGAGCTGCAGAGGTGCTGAAACATTCTTTGTGTAAAGAGGAGTTGGCTGAACATTTAACTTTTTCCTCCTGTTTAACTGACTTATAAATCCACATAACTCAGCATCTGAACACAAGCACTACTTTAATCCAATGCACAAAAAAATTTCAATTGTTCACACATTCTGTCAGTCCCAATATAATTTTATTAATCAAGATAATTTGAGCCAAGCATGCACTTTTCATTAAGTTCAACTCACAAGCTTCATAAATTTTAGCTATTCACTTCTGAGGAAAAAAACTACATCACTTCTTCCCCCAAAAGCAGTTTTGAAACACAGATCAACCACAGAAGTTCTCACTGTGCAGCCAAGAGTTAGGGGATGAGGTAGAACCAGTTCTCTCCATTTTGGCTGTCAGTGGCTTTGCCACATCTGGCAGCACAGTACCACCACAACTGGGACTTGGATCCCATTGTCACCAAGATTTGCTTCCTTTTGTAAAAGTTTAAATAAAGCCACAACAAGCTGTTCTTCATATCCACATTTATTGTGAAAACATTAGGAAACCACATGTGCAGCCTGTGAATGTTTATTACAAACAAATATCTTATCATGAGAAACTCTTCAAAACATGGGATTTATGTGACCAGATGCAAATCTTCATGGTGTGGACACCTCAGTATTCTCTTTACAGCCAATGGACAGAAGAAGGAAAAGAGCAGTTCATTTCCTCCTGTCTAAGGTTGCAAATGCAAGATGTGGCTGGGGTGTGTATTCTATTGCCATCTGTTAGACGTGGGGCAATTTCTTCTGTTAATTGGGCCACTTGTTAAAGCCAGGTGGGACAGTTTGTCTTTATCTCTTCCACTACCAATCCTCCCTCTGGGAGACATCTTCTGTTAATGGGGTATTGAGTGTCACTGCATGACTGATAAAATTACAGCATCCCATTGTGAGATGCTCCACCCAGGAGGAGGAGCCAAGCATTCCTACCTGGATATAATCTGAGATTTTGGGATACCGGAACAGCGTTTCCACTGGATTCCTAGAGGAACAGCTGCCTCTTCCACTGGATCTTCAGAGGAAGAATACACCCTTCTACAGCATCACTGCTTCAACAGAACCACACCTGACACTGCAGGAGCACTGCAGCCACCATTGAATCAGACTGCTACCAACACCCTGACCAACAGGCTGTCAGGTCATATTCTGACTCTGTCAGTGTTTTGTGGTACTGCATTGTTTATTTTATATTTTTCTTTTAATTTTTAAGTTTTTTCCTAATAAACAACCATTATTCTACTCCCATATCTTTGCCTAAGAACTCCTTAATTTCAAAATTATAATAATTTGGAGGGAGGAGGTTTGCATTTTCTGTTTCAAGGGAGGCTCCTGCCTTCCTTAGCAGACACTTGTCTTTTCAAACCAAAACACCTCCCAAGACATTAGACACATCCTGTCTAATGAATCATAACTCAAATTATGCTCATCTCTCTCTTCTGTTCAAAGAGGAACACTCTCATACAAACTATCTTTGGGAAGAGTTCATGGGCTGGCTATTTAAGCATAGAGTCCTGGAGGAGGTGGCAAAACCAAACTGCTTGGTAGGAGAAAAAGGACACCTAACAAAAAGTGACTAGAGATTATTTTAAAGCAAACACTATCACCAGGCTTTTCAGGTTGATATTAAAGCTAAGCAGCAGTATAGAAAACACATCTGTAAAAAAGCAGAGTTAACGTGAGAGGGAATAGAAAGGATTCTAAACTACACAGAGGACTGACTCTGCCTTAGCTCCTGATGAACTTTCCTAACTACAATGAAATCAGACAAAGATGACACCTAGGCAGAGTCACAAACTACAGCTTCTAACTTCTGCTGGAACTAAACAATGCAATGTAAACCCCTTAATACAGTATGCAGAATCCACTAAAATACAATAAGCAGCAAGCCTGGTTCTGAGGCTTGGAAAACACTGTTCCTTTTGGGACAAAATAGGAGAATGTCTCAGCTCAGAGACAAAACTTAATAGAAATTAAACCCAACAGCATGCCTAGGCACTGAGAGAGACTTGAGCCTGGACTCTCACATCCCCAAAACAGAGAGAAACTCCAGTAGTCAGGGCTCAAAACAGCACTGGTCATTCAACAAGGTGAACCTTATCACAGCTGACATCTTAATTTCTTGTCAGCCTGAGGAAAAACAGTCAGGCATGTTCAGAAGAAGGATTACGGATCAATTACACGAGCTAGACAGGGGTCAGGTTCATGACCATAGTGAGTCTTTTTTCTGCAACATGCCTCATACTACACAGACGTGTACACAAAATGTGAAAAACCCTCCTGAATGAAGTAATCAGGGTACACTGCACATGTTTTCCTTTTTCTGTCTAACAAAGAGTTAATGTTAGGTAGTACAAGTTCTCTTCTAGTGGACTGTGCCAGAATGTAATCAGTACTTCCTAATATGCCCCCTGGTCGCTTCCCACTAAAAGCACAGAAAACAAACATTTAGAAAGCAGACTTCAGTTTAAATATGCTTTACAGAATCCAGAAAGAGAACAGTGAAATTTTAAGAGAGCTGAAATAAGGACATCTGAACAGGCAACCTAAGCTGACTTTTCCTCTCTCTTCAGACAGGCAACACTGACACCTACTGTCAACACTGTCAAATGGATTTAATGTGTACAACTGATTTTAAAAGTCAAAAGTTTACATAGACTTTTGAAAGCATATTAAACATTTCCTATTCAAGCGTTTCCTTCATAGCACATCTACTGCCTTTACTGAAGTTATTAATCTGTCTTGGAAAATGCCATTTGAATAGAGATTACTCAAAACCAACTTATTGATACTGGTGGATCACAATTATACTTTTTCATAACTAATATTTTTTAACTATTAAAATTAAACCAGATCTGAAAAAGGACATCCTGTTTAACTTAATACTAGCACTTCCTGTTTTTTATCACCACAGACTTTTAATTACCCACCCAAAAGCAAAAAATACACTGTACCTTTCTTAGTCCACATCTCTGTTGGAGTAACTGGGTCTTGACTGTGTTCTCATGTATTTTAAAAAAAATTTATTGCTGTTGAGAACAGAGTAGAGGCTTTCCACAGAAACTTTCCAACAAAGAAGCTCCGTGATTTTGACATTCACAAGCATGTCCAGCTCCACAGTCAGTCCTAGTTCAGAGCACTCGAGCATCTACACGTCAGAAGCCCAGCGACCACTCCTGAACACACACACACCACAGCCCAGCTCCTCACTACATGAGTGTATTGGCACAACCTGGATATCTCCTTTGCACATTCCATACCCCAACTCCATGTTGGGGTTTTTTAATATCTGGAAAGATTCCTCCCACACAGACACTACAGAAGTTACAATAGCTACACAAAATATTATCAAAAACCTTACCTAAGCAAAGAGAAGACATCGTAAGAGTTACGAACACAGTTCTGATCCACCTGGAGAAGACTGTTCTTCAGGGTACCTGAGTGATCCTTGAGGAAAAGAAGGAATATTACTTTAAAAATAAAAAAAAAATCTTGAGTAAGAGCATGCACTTTTAGTAGAATAAATGATCTTGCATTTAATGTATTTTAAATCTGTCTTTACACATGTTTTATCTATGGTAGGTAGAAACAATTTAAGGTGGCAATAACACCACTTACCTATAAAGGTACAAAAGACCTATCAGTTTGTCTACGTTCTAGCACATAGTGTGTTTTCTTTAACTTTATAATCCATAACTGTCTGAATTTTATGCACAGAAACACTGAAAAGTGCAACTGACAGCACTGCCATTCTTCAGCTTCAGACCTGAGACCCCACTCAGTCATGTGCAAAAGAATTACATGAACATGAGATAAAGCTGCATCCTTTATCCATGCTGTAACACATTAAAAGATCAAAGTAATCTTAGTTTTGAGTGAACAAGTTTCTGGAAGTTACAAAGTAAGACTGAGGTAAGGTTGCTCTTTTAAGAGACCAGAGTATCCATTCTGCTCAAAAGGTATCAAAACAGTAAGAGAGAAACAGCAAATTCTTATGCTGCAAAAGTCAGATATTGAGTTTTTCCATATCAAGCACAGTCACACAAATTCCTAGAAAAGCTGCAAACTTAGAAGTGTTGCGTTACATAATAAAGTAAATTTTAAGCAGGTCAAGCCACCAGCAGCACTGTTAGAAAGATTATGGATTGTAGGGAAAAAAGGCACTTACTTTAGTGCATAAAGCAGCCCTATCTTGAACCTGAGATCAGACAGCTTTCCAACAGATAGAGGGGGATTCTGAGTACCACAATCCCTGCCTAAAGAGTCTCTCCTGCCCCAACAAGAGTCTGTCTCCATAGAGAAGATGTTGAAATTCAGAGGTAAACGTCAACATCTCCTGACACAACTGTGTTAACCATAGGCCACACAGCAGACATTCCTTCCCACCAAAAATATGGTTCCATCTAAATAATCCTGAGATCTACACACTGTGTACAATTCATATTGCTACAGAGGCACCATCCCAGCAGCTCTCTCAGCTCCTCATTTTAATACCCAAGACACTGGATGCTAAAGGCTGAAATCCAGACATCTCTCCATTAAAAAAATACCAAATTAAAAATATCTTAATGTCTGTCTGAAAGAACTAGGATGGTGGAAACCTGAAAATGCACAAGTTACCATCATCACCATACTCTATTCTTGGAAGTGTCCAAGGCCATGTTGGATGGGGCTTGGAGCAACCTGATCTAGTGGGAGGTGTCCCTGCCCATGGCAGGGGGATGGAATGTGATGGTCTTGAAGATCCCTTGCAACCCAAACGATTCTATGATATGATTCTATAACCAAAACCAAGAAGTGCCTTTAAACCTTATGAGCTAGGGAACAAGTCCTGACAACAAACAGAAAAAGAAGACAATGTTCCCATCTTTGAATTCATGCCCAGGCTGTCAGAACTGAAATCTTGAAAAACAACTGCATCCTGCTTCAGGAAAACCAAATGCAGAAACTGCATGTGTGTGTCAAGGAGTCATTTCCTCCCCAACCAGGGACTCCTTTACACAGCCTATCTGTACCACAGTACTGCCACCAACAATTTGAGATTGAAAAAAAAAAAACTGTCAAGAGGCACTACTTACAACAGGTAAGTTTAAAATTCTTCATCATCAATGAGGTAATAATCAGAGACAAAATTGGATGGAGAGGCACAAATACTACAGTGGATCCTTGAGGAAAAAACCCATGGGGTAAAACAGGTGCAGCAAGAGCAAATAAATAGCTTCCCATTAAAGACTTACAAACTCTAGGCTTCAGATTTATATATGCCATGAAAATGAGTCTTAACAACCACATCACTTTCAATATGTCCTATGTCTGAAAGAAATGTCTGCCTCAAAGAGTACAGTCAAAGCTTATTTTCAGTTACCAGAGGGGTTTTGGACCCTAAATGCTACACTTCAAGTATTTTCAAAACATCACAGATACCCATGCAACCAAGGCAAGATATTATTTGTATCGGTCATGTCAAAAAACTATTCCTTCTCAAAGCAAAGCATTTTAATGTTCTGAGCAGCCAAATGTGAAAAATCAATCTCACAGGTTGAATTTCAGTTTGTCACCAGTACCAACAAATCAAAACAAACACACCCTTACCTTCTGTTCAAATGAAGCTCCATAATAACCATCATTGAGACCAAAAATAATCTCATTTGGGTTTCTTGCATGGATCTGTAGGGAAGGAAGAAAACAAATCAGTTTACAGCCAGCTTACTGCAAATTTTCACACCAAATGAGCACAAATGCTCCAAGAGTCTAAAGCAGTTTTTCATCACCTCTAATTCTAGAAGTACGCAAAAGCTCAGAGAAAACTGAATTTAACATGGAAAACCTGTTTGCTTCACAGCTTTACCAGTAGTCACCATGTTCAGCCATTCTACTTTGAAATCAGAAATACCAGACAGAGCATCTTTCCTATTACTCATTTCCAGGTGACAAAAATAAATTAAGATAGCTAAACAGAGATAAGACTCGAGTTTGTTGTGGAGAACAGACGGCTCCAGGGAGACCTTATAGCCCCTGCCAGTGGCTCAAGGAGCTCCAAGAGAGCTGGAGAGGGACTTTGGACAAGGGGGAATGACTTTTCACTGCCAGAGGGCAGGATTAGATGGGATATTGGGAAGAAATTCTTGGTTGTAAGGGTGGTGAGGTCCTGGCACAGGCTGCCCACAGAAGATGTGACAGCCCCATGCCTGGACGGGGGCCATCATGGGTGGGGCTTAGAGCAATCTGGTCTAGTGGAAGGTGTCCCCACCCATGGTAGGGGGGCGGAACTGGATGGTATTTAAGGTTTCTTCCAAACCCAACCATGATATAATTTTATGATTTAAAGCTCTGATGTAAACTAACATGAATATCTGTAATCAAACTTATACTCATAAGTTAAATTAAACTCATAAGTACAATCTTTAAACACATTCATTTCCTTTCTCAGCATTCTATATATTAATTCATCCAGATGTTCTGTTTCCTGAAGAAAAAAGTTGAGAAAAAATATTTTCACATTACCTGCTGGCCCAAGTACTTTAATCCATCTAAATTGACCTTCCATTCAATCAAAAGCTGAAAGTGTTCCTTCTTGCCACCCCAGATCCTCACAACAAAACAAGAGACAGAGGTATCAAGATGATCAGGCATTATTCCAAAGTCCAGACTCCTCCATGTTGGATTCTAAGTATTCAAAGAAGGATAAATACAGTTAAAACAAGCTGAAACTAGTCCATAAATTAACAATTCAGAAAGCAGCAAAGCCTACCTCAAAGATTTTTAAAAATGTTAAGAATTAGGAACAACAGCCATTTCAAGCTCTTCTGCTGCCTTACATGGTTTGCTAGAGAGAATTCCTCTCTTAAAAGGTACATGCTGTAAAGTACTTCAGAAACTGAATAAGTTTTGCTTCCTTCCACTACAAGACATCAAAGAATTTACTTCAGAAATTACTAATTCAGTTTAACCAAATCAGGAACTTTCAAAAAGGAAGTAATGTTCCTTTCACAGTTACAATTCAGCTTCTGAAAACCAGAGTATAGCATGTATTCCCAAAATTAAATGCTGATATATTCCCCAATAATTAAATTTGCAGAACTTGCTGACATATTTGTTCACATTCTTCTCCTCTTGACTGATGCTCAATTCTCAAATGCTGTCACTAAAAGCTCATCTTTACTCCACGAGATCAGACTTGCACCTGGAGCTTTTCAGAACTAGCACATATTAAGCTAAACTGCAAATTCCACCAGAACTCAGATTTGCAAAGACAACGTGTTCCAAGAATTTCCACTCATCTCTAACAACATCTAAAGAACTGACCCCAAGCTGTAACAAAACCAAGTCAATCCAACATTACTAGTGCCAAGAGGGTGTCCAAAAGCAGAAATGGGAAAGTGCTTTTACTTATATTTATTTCTCTCCCTCCTCTGCTGAACACAGAAACAGTAGCTCCTGCAAAACAAAAGGTAGGAACCCACCACCCCAAGAAAGAACTTGCCTTCCCTTCTAGTGCTTAAGCAGCTTGGAAAAGCCCTAGCATCCCTGAACTGGAATGAGTCAATTTGAAATAGGATGCCTCTGAAAAGAAGGGAGAGGCAAAGTTACCCAGTAAGGATTACAGAAGAATGTATTAATCAAGTCCTCCAAAAAAGAAGGAATATTTCATAGCTATTCAGGCACAAGAATACCAGGTCATTCAAATGCCCATAGGTTATATATAGGATGTCCTCAAGACATCTTTTATTTAGATTTTTGTTATTCCATCTCTTATATCCTGTAGTTAGTTTCCCTTTCGTTTTTCCTTTTCCTGATTTAGAATAGACAGAATAAAAAAATCCTAACAACTTAAGAGAGAAACTGGAGAAGTTAGCAGCCTTGAGTAAGCAGACAGCTCTTCCTTCGTTCAGGAGGGTTTCAAAGCATTTACCCAGGGTGCTATAAATGGAGCAGTTCTACCTTGTTAATGCAGGCATTAAAAAGTCTTCAGCAGGTTTTCAAACTCCCTTAGCCAACATTTGCAACATTCTACTCCTATTCTATTATTACCCTTTCTCGTTTGTAATAACAAATGAACTGTCTAGTTCTGGCCCCTTCATTCATCTAAACTGAAAAATTTAGAAAATCTAACATGTTTTTAAACTTCAGTTTCTTACAGCTATCAGCTCTTCAAAGAATACATGTATATATCTGGCAGGTACATGTTCCTTGCTGTTTTCCTACCCAACTCGAAGATGTTAATAGAAATCAGCGTTTCTACTACTCAGCAGCTCCCTATTCTAAGCCTCATGAAAACAATCTGAAAAGGAGGAGAAGAACACAATGCTCCTAACAGAACCAAACAGTGTAAAGACACATTAAACAGTTATGGTATTCAGCAAAGAAATCAATATACTGCACTAAATACACAATTTTTAAAACAAAGTTTTTCCACATTAAAGTAACTTACCAGAGAATTCTTGATCACCTCACTCTTATAAAATTCTGAAGAAAAATAAGTAAAAAAAATCTTTAGATTAGCTTAAACACTGATACAAATCTTAGTGTTTGAAACAGAAAAAAACAAAATAAGTAACAATCAAGAAAGACAAATGTTAGTGGGTCCAGTTTATTAGTAACCGATTCACAAGACAGACTTAGAAATGCACTAAAATTACTCCTTCACACTTACTTATTACAAGTCATTATTTAAATTTAGTATTTCATCTTTATACTCATTATACACCTCAAGTTTTACAAGGCTTTGATTTCTGAGGAAAGAACATGGCAAGGTAGTTAACAGATTTTGGATGACATTTGCAAAAATGACTGGTTTGCCACACAACCTCTTCCTAGAACACAGGAGCTTGGATAAATTAATTACAGCACTTTCCTGCAGAGTGATGGTGACCTGTTCCAGGTGCTCAGAGAGGAAACAGCCAAGTTACCTGACAAAGGTGCCAACAACCCTGTGTTTAAATGGGAATCATCAACTACTGGCACATGAACCTTGGCTTTCCCAGTCAAAGCAAGAGCTTAAAAGACTTTAGACAGCTTAGGGGCAGGAATACAGATTTTGTACAATACCCCAGCCCAGTGGAGATCAGGCATAAAGCTTCGATGAAGTGCAAAAGAGTCCCTAACACCAAACACTGCAGAAAAAGTCATCAGTGACAGGTTCAACCGACCACCACAACAAAGTCCAGGCAGCAAGCTAAAGTTTTGTATTCTTATCCTTCTAAAGCACCAACCTCGGCAAAAAAAGCAAGGCAAGATGCCAGATGTGTCACTGCGCCCAATGAAAATAAAAATTAAGAGAAAATCAAAATTCATCTCTAATCACACCAAAAAGAGTATGAAAACGTATTTTTAATAACATCTCTCCACAATGAACTATATACCGTAGTGGGAAAGAAAAGCAAGAAAGAGAGGAGATCTAATGTTCAAACACAGTTATCTAAACTAGAACAGGTGCCTGGATGCTTCATGTCATTGGCTGACAACTCTATCTTTTGAAAACTTTGATAACAGTATGTGCTGATGTATGCTCTTTAAAACAACTGGTATGCACAGAGTGGGACACTCTTCCCCACAAAAGGCAACTGAAGCTCCAAAAGCTTTAACTTTTATGTGCCCTTGGAAGTTCCCAATTCCTTACATCATCACTCAGGGAAGAACAATGACAAAAGATTTAAAAGACTACAAAACCTGTAATCTTTTGCCTCCTTGGCTGCTAACACTGAAAACTTTCATGAAATCGAGGAAACTAAAGAGCTCTTGTGCAGTGTTAGCAAAGGTGATGCAACTAATGGCACAAAGTTGTCAAGACCAAAAAAAAAAAAGGAAGAAAGAGAATTCATATCACAAGAACTCAAAAATTAACTAGCAAAAAGGTTGATAGCAAGCCTGGTTTACCTTTGTAAATCTTGGTGTTATCACACAAGTGAAGAGTGAAGTACGTATCCAAGAGGCGATGACCATTCTTATTAATAATGTTACGTGCAGCAATATTCCGAAGATGACGAAGACGGCGCTAAAAATAAGAAAAAAAATCAAAGCATTTTTTTAGATTGATAATTAACCCTTCCTCTTTTTTCGAAGCATTTTAATGATTCCCAAACCAGTGTTGTAAAAAGAAAAATCCCACCAAACACTCAATTTTCTCTGTCAGACAGCAAGTGTAAACAGCCAGGATTCAGCAAAGCCACAGGACAAGCAAAAGCACCTACAAGCTTGGATTCAGCAACTCTGATATTCAAGAGAAGCTGTTCTTATTCACGTCCCATATGACATTTTTATCCCACGTGACTAAATCACCCTGACTCTTTGAGCAGTTCCAAGCAATGTGACACTATCAGCTTCAAACACAGCAGCAGCATCACCAGATGTTTTACATCATCTCACTGGAAACACTTCCTAGCCAAAGGTATTTTCAACAAGCATTAATGGACAAATAGCTCAAACAAATCACCACCTAATGCAGAGCTATAAGGAACTGGCTGAACAAAGCTTCCTGATTTTGTGGCAATCCTGGAAACTGCTCTAACAACCTTAAATAAAAGTAAAATACATCAGGGAGACATATCAAGATTTTCAGGGAAAATTAAGAGCACAGTGAAATTTGAGATTTTCACTGTCGGTTACCATCTGCTGTGATGAGGGAATACTTTTCCATTGGAATGAATGCAGGAGGATATTTCACTAAAATATTTAGTTTAAGTGATTTTATCCAACTCCAACATTATCTTGGTTTTACTACAATACTGCACCTTGAATGAAAATCATCAGATCAAATCAATCTCCTCTCTGTGCCCAGCAGCTTTAATGGCTGTGGCTAAGGTCTTAGCTTCAAGGCACATCACACCCTTAATCTTTGATAAATATTTTACATTATTAACATCTTATAAAATTTACCTAGTTAACAAAGCAATTTTAATTTCACACTTAAATCATTGCTTAGCTGTTGTTTCTATTGTAACTTTGAAGACCCATGCTTCAAACAGCCTCCCAGGAATGCAGCACCCAGTGAACTGCCAACTCAAATACATAAAGTTCTCACCAAATCCTTCAGTGGCTTATTTTCCCAAACAATCTCTCGACTCATCAGCGTCTCACCCACTACCATGGGGACATTGACAAATGGCTCCACATACTTTGTGGATCACCACAATACACCAACAAGCTTTAAACAACTGCTTAGTGCATACTTTTACCTCAGAGTTCATCGTACACCATTATTTTCCAAAAGTGTCTTTATTTGTAAGGCTGAATCCACCTTAAAAGCTGATTGACCAAAAGCACATTTTAAAAGTTTTTGAAACCAAAAGACAATTTTCCTGTTTGTTGTTTGTCTTAAAAGGCTTTTAACAAGAGTTGAAAGGCCGTAATCTGTTTTAGGATCACAGTATGACACTTGATATCACTTAACACCACTCCAGCGGTATATTAGTTTTCCTTTATGGAAAGGTATGAGGAATATTCAATTTTTGTTTGACAGCCTAAAAATCACTGATGGAGTCATTCCATTCAAAGTCTGTTTATGACTTAGAGTTTATGACTCAGAGTCTGAGATGGGATGCCCAGGTACCTCTAGTATATACAAAAACTACAAAATTAAAAACAAAAAAACCCAACCAACAAAAAACATTTTGTGAGGCTACATGGTCTTATTTTTTAGAAACTGGTATCAAAAATGTCAACAGAAATATTATGCCTCACTTAAAAGAAGCCACATGGACCTTTAGCATTTTTTTCACAGCTAACCTCAGAGTTGCATAGCTTCGCTGGCTGTTTTTATTTGCAACTGAAACACTCCTTAAGAAACAGCTTTGCACATGAATTTTGTTACCCAGAAAAATGATTCAAGAATTTTATGTGCCATCTCTCTTTTAATTAACATCAGTAGAAATCAGTAGCAGAGAAATCAATCAACTACCATGCTCATTCCCTTCATTTTTGGTATGTTTTTTTTTTCCTTACACCTCTTACAAAGAACAGTCCACACTGTATTCTAACTAAGATGGCAATTTTCTCCAGGTCTCTTTAGGATTGCAAACTAATTTGTGCGCCTGCTTTAAGTAATATGTTTCATTGATTAGTTCTCAAGCAAAGTCAAACAAGTTTCTTACCATTTACAGTACACAATGAGGCCAACAAGGTTTGGAAAAAAAAACCAAAAACTGTGGAGTGTCCTAACCTACACCTGCACCTCTGAACAAGACATGAATCCTTATCTCCATGATTTGTGACTTCCTTGCACCCTTCAGCATCTGGGGCTTAAATTTATCCCAAACCTCTTGGAAGAAGGTAATTAAATGTGGGGCTATGAGACCACAACATAGTTAAGAGCTCAATGTGCACCAGGTAATGAATGTCTATTTGAATCTCCAGCTTAGCCAGCACTCTCCTCCTACCCCTTTAGCAAAGTCATGATGACAGAGAGACTTGAATCCTGATAATAAATCTTCCCGTTCGCTCACTATGTTCCCTGATATTATACTGAATTATTCAAATTTCCTCAGAACTCTACAGCAGCAACATTCAGAGTTAATTAACCTCTCCTGATCAAAGATAATTAGCTGAAACCAGGAGACTATCAGCTACAAAGACATACCCAAAGACAACTGAAATAGGTTCTAAAATTCCTCATCAAGGGCTTTGTTTTGTGACAAAGTAAATATTATTTTGAGGGAAGTTTTAAATATCTGGTATTACCTCCTATGCATTTCATATCATTTTGTGCTGGAGACATTGGAATACACAAAACAAAAACCCCACTGTGTTGCAGCTCAGCTAGCACCAGCATCAGCCAAACACTGCCAACCCCCAGCACTGCATCACCCTTTCTTGTTCGTTACGCCATAAATCAGCACTTGCGCAGCAGCTGCTCACAGAATCATATCTGGGAACCAGTGTGGATGGAAACTAAGCACCTCTCCCTTTTCCTGGGTTAGTTTCACCAGCTCACTTCCTCAGTATGGCTGGACCACATGGCTGGACAAGCAGCTGAGCAGACCAAGGAGGGGACAAGGCAGCAGCAAGAGGCTGAAGGCAGAGAATGGCTGGAATGAAACCACAGCTGGAAGTGTACCTGGAGCAACAGAGCCTGGCACTGCCACGAGCCAAGGGGAAGGCAGGTCACAATGAGGTACCAGAGCATTTCAAACTGCAAAAGCAACTCTTTTTAGAGAATAAACCTTTACCCCTCTCTGTTGAATGCAGCAACTGCAGATAATACACAATTCTTTCACTTCCTCCTCCTTCTAGGTGAAGTGCTGAAAAGGGTCCCTTTTTTTAGTGACAAGTTTCAACTATTTTGCTCTTTCTGTAAAAGTGTCAAGAAATCATCATGAGGGAGGATTCCCCCAGGATAAGATGCTCTGCAGCCACAACAGTCATTCTAAAAGCCCATCTTAAAATTCAAAATACAAGGGCTAATAAACAATCTAAGCATCGTGGCAGCCTCATGAGTCACTTAACTTCAAAAAGGCCAGCATGAGTGCAAGATGATAGTGCAGGACCTGTTTTCATGAAAAAAAAAACCAAAAACCAGTAACATATGCAATGAGTATAGCTAATTTTCACTGCTATCTCCACAAAGAGTTTACAGAACTGAAGACCTCAGAGAGGCATCTATAGCAAGTATCTTAATGAGATATCCTACAGTAAAAAACATTCTTTTTGCAGAATTAATACCATGGAAAAGGTTGAAAAGGTTGTTTAACCTTTCCAAGAGCTCTCATTTCAGCACATGCAGCCTTAACAGGGGCATATCTGGATCAGTGCTTAGCATAGCAGCACAGCAGGTCTAACAGGTCATTTCTCAGGGAGTTGTGACACAAGTTATTTTGGTTACAATTGTCCTAGACCTTTGCAATTCCCAAGAAAGCCAATGGAGCAGTGAAATTACATTACAGGCCTGGTTATCCTTTGCTTTAATTGCCATTCTAAGCTGCATTTGATTAAAAGCAACAGCTATATAGCAACTACATGTTGATTCACATAAAAGAAATTAGTGCTTCCTTCTCTGTTGAAGATAAATGACTACAAACCAGGAGATGTGATACACTTATTTCCCATTAGGAGAAATCCTGAGTAGCTTGTATTTTAAAAACACTGCTGCATCTAAAGATAGCACAGGTCATAAGCAGACAGTAATCCCAAAGATACATAGCAAGTCTGATCAGGAAAGCTGTAGGAGAGATCTGAAAGGCAGAATCTAGCTTTAGGTTTCATCCCTCATGCCTGCAGAGGCAGAACAGCACTTTCCCAGAATACTACAAGAGCATCTTAACAGAGCTGCTGTGGAGCACAGCAATACCATCCCTGCTCAGCAATTACCAGCTTCACGCTAAACAAATCACACTGCTCCACAACAAGTATTTTCATCAGCCTTGGTAAGATGGCTTTTTCATCAGATGATTCTAGACAGTCTGCCACGTCTTTTGAGACCTAAAGGACTGAAACTGTCTGGTCCCTTCATGCTTCAATTCCCTCAACACTAAGATACCATAACCTTTCACTACCTCTGCCTAGAATGCCACCTTCAGCATGTTCCCATCCTGCACAATGTGTTTTGTGCAGTCTTATGGTGAGGATCAAAAAATTAAACCAAGGTAAAGCTGCCAAAACCAAAAGTTAGTAAGGGTAACTAACTGGGTAAGTAAGTAAATCTGGCTAAATTCCTCCAATTCAGCTCCCTACAGCTGCACAGATGTGCCCACCACAGAAGAGGACAGAGGAGGCAGACTTCAACACTTAAGTTTCTTTATGGCTTAAGCTTATCCAGATGCCACTCTTTGTTTTCCTCCAGGCCTGAGAAACAGAAGAGATAAAGCTAGTCACTGTTTTTTGTCTAATAATCTGGTATCATTAATAAAAATCACTGTAGAGGGAGGTAAGAAAAGGGAGCAAGCCAAATGAGAGAGAAGTGCACTGTTGTTAACACAAGGTCTGCACTGCTCATGGCAGGAGAACAGGACTACCTACAACAGCCTCAAGTATTCATGGAATTTCAGAACTATTTGTTCAAGGTCATAGAATGGGTAGCAAAAGCAAGCATGGAGAGTTCTGATTCCTCTTCCATCTTAACCACTTTATTATTCCTTTACAAGAATCTGATGACCCTCAGAAAAAAAAAAAAATAATGTCAGTATATCCAGGCTGGATGAGAACACAGCCAAACATCATTTTCTATTTCTGGTACTCAGCCATCCCACTGACTCTAGTTCTGGCTCCAAGTATCAATTGTGAAGCCCAGGTCACTAATATGGGCAACAGCAAGCCCATTCTAATCACATGCTGTCGGCAGCTGGGATGATCTAATGGCTCACAGCTGGGCAAATGGGGAGGTCTGTCTTCTTCCTCCCTGTCCCACATCTGCCTTCTCCCAGTAGCACGGTCTTCCCTCTTTAGCACTGGCTCTTTTAGCAACACTCTTCATGAATTCTGCTCTCGGCAGGCCCTTTGACATGCTAAGTAAATTTGCAAAGGTGTCAAGGGAGTATCTGAACCTAAGCAAGGCAGGCAGTTCGGTTTCTTCCAGCAAGAACCGTCCAAGATGCCACCATACAGCCCCCTCCATGAATGGAGGGTTTGGCTGGAAACTTCCAGATGTTACTAAGTGACAGTGGGCTCACTGCACCCATGGCCATAAGCAAGTTTCAGAAATTCCACCAGGCAGATTTTTTAAGAATTTTATAAATAGAAATACATTTTCCAGAATCAAGCTTAAATTCAATTGCCCAGGGAGAAAGTTTTATACATCTGTGACTGAATTTGCAAAAGGCTGCCCCACTCATCCCATTCCTGATGACTTTCCATACAACCCACGTAACCAGAAACTTACTTTTGCCTGAAATGTAAATACAATGGTAAAACCAGCATTAAGAAGGCTGGGAAATCATCTTGTACAAGCAAAGTAGAAGTTTACATAAATTACTTAGCCCAAATTCACCAAAATTAATCATCACTCAGGGCTCTCTCAGAAGCCTGATGAACTGAAAAGCAATTATTGTATTTCCTGAACAAAAATTATTGTACTTCCAGAACAAAGAACTTTCAACACTGGCTAAAATTTCAGCACTAGGTCTACTTCCTTAGCCTTTAATGGAGTACCCTAGTTCTCAAACAGCTTTTAATCAAGACACACCAAGATAGTCTTCATCTCTGGGCACCATCTCTGTTTTCAGACTGGTGCCTTCCTCACAATTCTGTCAAGGAAGTAAATTCCCTGAATTCTTTTCAGATCAGGATCAGCTCTGACCTCTGTATGACATGGTACATACTCTGTTTTTACCTGGCTTTCATATGAATTTCATAGCTTGCTTCTTTGCTCTATGACCCACAGAAGCTCTAGAAGAATTTAATAAAATCCTTCCAACTATTTTAGCATTAAAGTAGAAGGCAAGATTAGTTAGCAACACAAATGTTACTACAGCAAATCCACTGTTTTTGAACTGAATGGACCTGAGCTTGCAATGTCAGCTATTTAGATGTCTGCATATTTGTCAGAATTAAGTCATATTAAAACACAGGCTCTGTGTGCTTTGGGGCTCATAGCAGACAGGTTCAGCCGGGTCTTTTTCTTAAAAAGCATAAAACCTCCAGGCCTAAAACAAAAAATGGTTCCCAAAATATGATCTATATTTAGTCAACATGAGCATTATTTATTATCACAGCACAGCTCTACACCTCCATATTGTACCTTCCAACTTCCTCAGATTTTCACTATTTGCTTTCACTTCTTCATGCCAGTTTGAATACTAAGAAGCAATCACATGATCCAATCTTTTAGAAGTCAAATGGTAGACAAAAATTCATAATTAATTTTACATAAGTTTTCAAGCTGCCTCATTTTCCAATTTAACACCTTTTTCCTTTTTTTTTTTAAGTGGAGCATATCTCACAGAAGGTTTGGGTCACCTCTGCTGCAAAACATAAAGCTTTTAATATCCAAGAAATGGACTGGGGAAGTTTAGGCATAACTCAGATGTATGGTAACTTAAAACCACAGGAAGGGCAAGAAAATGCTTGTACTCTAATTAACACACTTGCTAGGAAGATTTATGAGGTTTGCAATTTAACAGTTTTCCACAGTTCAGAGTCAAGAGAATCAAATGGGCTTTCAGATCTACTTCTGATGCAAAGCAGAAGCATTTAATGTACAATTTTTGCAGGACACACCATAAGGAATTTTAAGGAATTCTATTTTAATGTCTTCCAGCACACACTTGAAGACAGCAAGGCCCTCAAAGTTACATAGTCAAAATTAGTTCATATACAGCCATAATTACTTCAATGAATCACTTGTAGTTCTCCTTATGACTGCACCTCCTTCCTATCTCCATTTCCCCATGTCAAGTGACCAACAGCCATCCAGGAACTCCTTTCCCTTTTTAAGATTAAGATACTTTCTTGCAAGTGCCTTTAAGAAAACAATTTCTACTAGGAATCAGAACTGAGGACAACACTGGTTCGAAGATGCACTGTAGGAACACAACTACACTTTTTTCCTGTGAAGGTGCAACACACTCACATACATCACATACCTCACATTCCCAAAGATCTTATGCAAGGAAACAGATACATTGAACCTGTGCAGAATGATTTACCCAGACTAAATGACCACAAGAAAAATCAAAGCTATTTCATCAACATGGGCTCAAAGTTTTCCAAGATGCACAATTGTGAATTTTAGTTTACAGATCCTTAAATCAAAGTGCCTCCTTTCCTTTACACTTCTGGGCATCTGAAAGGCTTTTGAAAGTTTTCCTTAAGACGGAAAACAGCTATGTAACTTTCATGTGAGCACATCAAGGGTCAATACAGGTTTCTAATCATCCATGCCCCATACCATGGCTACTCCTGCTTCTGTAGTGCACTGAGAGCTTCACCAGGAACACTCAGCAAATGGAAGATGTTCAAAAGACATCAAGTCTGTCCTAATTCACACAAGGAGAAAGTGAAACAGGAAGAATAAGGACTGCCTCAATACTTGACATGGTCCATGCAGAAGTATAATTATTTTCCAGCTATCTGAATGCAAAACAGCCCTTTGCAAGGTCAGTTTGGAGTTAAAGAATGCAACATTTGAAGTCAATGTGAGATCTAGCAAAATACCTTAGTCTATGGCATTATCTGTTCCTTTAAATACTAACTAAAGCAACAGTCACACCAGAAAGTAATTGAAACAGATGACTATACTGTAACTGAACAATTTAATACTATGTATTACTCTTGAAAGACAGCTGTGTTCTCTGGTCTATCCTTCCCTGCACCCCCTCCTATTAGCTGAACCTCTGAACTATTTCCTCGCTAAGTAACTGCATTTACACTAAGGAGCAACTTAAAACTCAACTTCTACCCCCACAAAATGATGTAAACAGCTGGTAACTGTTCACCTGGCCCAACAAATCTTCTCTTTGTACTCCACAATCACATGTAGAAAATCTACACCACTTACTTTAGAGTCCAGAATGAATGAAAGAACTAAGACTAAAACTGATGTAAGCTCATGATGTTCACACAACTCACTAATCTTCTGCACCTTTTCTTTGGTGCTTATTTCTGCAGAAAGACTGTAAAAGGCTTTTGTTTAAAACATATTGTATTGGCAGGTACAGAAGACACATTCAGTCTTGGGACACAAACAGGATAGCTGTTTAGGTGTGGCAAAACAAGACTCAATACACAGAATTAGTTTAAAGACAATGTTAGCAGGAAGGGTTCAAAAACCAAATCATGTGCCTATGCAGGGTCTTGGGCAAATGAAGTTCTTTCTGGGTATTGTTTCAACAGCTGTATTTGGTTATGGTCACTATAACATCAAGAGTGACAGATCCAGCAAGCTGGCAAACACCACAGCTCCAAAGAGTAAGAACTGTCAGCACATCCTAAAAAAGTGCTCCAAACTATAGCTAAGAAAACCTTACAAATGTTGCCCACTGGCCAGATAAAGCTCTTCTGGCTAGGTGTTTACATAAGATGCAAATAACAGGAAACTAGACAGTCTTTCCATCTTTAACCAAAACCTTTTAGAAGTAGCTAGAAATAACATCTTTCCTTATTGATGCTTTTCTCTGAGTTTGTCTAAGTAAGTATTTAGTCTCAAGATGAAAGACTGCAATTGCAGCTGCTTCTTTGACACAGCATGGGAACTAACCCACCAGATAGAAAAGAACATCAGGGTGCAAGTCCCATCTCATTAATTACACTGCAGCAGTTGAGAGAAGTCCCTTAAGCCTCTTAATATGACCTTGGGGAAGGGAGCATTAGTCCACATTTGCTGTGGGAATAACCGGGGAATATCAAGATGATACTCAGAAGGAAGCACCCAAAAAGTAAACAGGGCCTTACAGAAACAACAACAAAATCAAAACAATGGCAATTTTGACCTTAAAGAAGCACTAAAGGACACTCTGGGTTGCAGAAGCAAGCAGCATATGATGATTAATAACCTGAAGCATATTAATGCTTATCTTGTTGCTGGATGATAAATCAAGAGCAAATAAGTCAGTTTCCCTTCATAAATGAGACTTCAGTCTTTAGCTAGCAAGTTGCTCAATTAAGAGCATTCCATAACCCACCACAAACATCCCAAATAAAGCATGAAAATGGATTTAGTACAGTTTTTGGACATAACAGTCTAATTTATCAACAGATCATTTGGTCTGCAAAACGCTCCTGCATCCCTTACAGAAAGTACACTGTAGATAGCAAAATTCCACCCCCAGCTTAACAGCCAGTCTTTTGGGCTAAAACTACAATTTTCCAGTAACTTTAACAACTACTCCTCCTAATTTATCTCTAACAAACACTAAACATTGATACAGCTGGGTATGGATACAACTGAGTAAGATCAGTGGTCACAACACTGTGGCCTTTCACTGGAGCAGCACTTCCCTCCCACTCAGCATTTAAAGACAGTGTGTGTCAAAGAGAAGTGAAAGCAATATTCCAATACAACACTTTCCATCCATTATTCTGATTGCCCCCGACCCCCGTAATTTGTAGGAAAGGGGAAGTAAAATATTTAAGAATCAGTCTTTTTTTTTCCAGATAACTCAGGAGAATATATAACAAGAGTAATAGAAAAGTAATGCTTAATAAGATATTATTTTCTCATTGTTTAGTTTAAAGTCTCATTCATGTGCAGCCCTGGGCCCATACAGTAACTTTCTTCACTTTTCCTACACAAGACCCCTCAAACACATTTGCCAGCATACTTTGAATCATCCCTTTCTGCCATGTTGCTCAAAATGTTGTGTATGAGTGATGCACATCTTTAAAGAAAGAAACCCAAGTCAAATCTGGAAGTGAACCTGGCAGGGGATGCAAAAGAAGGCTTCTCCACATATGCTACCCAGAAAAAGGAAGCCAAAGAAGGTGCTACCCCCTGAAAAATAATGCTGGTAACAACTGGTAAAACTGCTGGAAAACTGGTAACAACTGATGAGAAGGGTGAGGTACTCAACAACTCTTTTGCCTCCGTCTTCAATGACAACCTCTCTTCCTGCACATCCTGAATGGATGGACAGCAGGATGGGGACTGGGGGAACAAAGCTCCTCATGCTCTAAGACTGGGTTCATGGCCACCTGAGGAACCTGAATGTCCACAAGTCCATGGGACCCGATAAGATGCACCACGGAGTCTTGAGGGAATTGGCTGATTTAGTTGCCAAGCCAATCTCCATGATATTGGAAGTGATGTTGGAAGTTGGGTGAAGTGCCAGGTGATTGGAAAAGAGGAAGCATAGTAGCCATCTTTAAAAAGGCCAGAAAGGAGGACCCTGGGAGCTACCACCCTGTCAGCCTCACCTCTGTGCCTGGGAAGATCACAGAACAGATGCTCTGAGGAGCTGTGCTAAGGCACATGCAAGACTGGGAGGTGATTCAACAGCCAGCACGGTCTCACCAAAGCAAAGTCCTGCCTGACCAACCCAGTGGCCTTCTGTGATGGGGTGGCTACATCAGGGGACAAGGGAAAAGTTACAGATGTCATTTATCTTTGACATGATCCTCCACAACATCCTTCTCCAAATTGGAGAGATGGATTTGATGAATGGACTGTTAGATGGATAAGGAGGGGTTAGACGGTCAAACCCTGAGGGTAGAGATGCTGAGGGTGTGGAAGCCACAGGAGCCATGTATGATGAGCACTGCTCTTGGACTCATACAAGTGCATAAAACTCCAACTGGAGCTTTAGGAACCCCAGCCTTAATGTTAATGGAGGCCACAGAGTGTCCTTGAGAAGTTTCACTAACTGGTTGCTCTGTTTTGCTCTACCCTAAAATACACTTCTGACACCTGCAGCTGAAACCTCATTGCTGCTCCTCTCCACAGAAACTTTCACAATCTGTCAAGAGATATTTGTGAACTGAAAGATACAGAAAATATTGGGTCACCTGGTCTGACACTACTCATGGCTGTGCACAATGGCACAATTTACCCCTTCCCTCCATACTCAGCAGACAGATCCCCCTCCCTCCCTCACACACACCCTCCCAGGCACTGGCTCTGGAGTGTGTGCTTTCCTGCCACTAGACAACCGCACATGAAATCTGTTTTGGCCAGCAATTAGCACAGTGGCACTCAGCAGATCATTTGACTGTGGCATGACTGCCTCTGTACATTCAGGCTGCGTTTTTCTGTCCAATCCCTTCCACTGAGGATATAGAAGAGTCTGAAAGGTTTGGGTCCCCCAACCCCTCCACTGCTTTGAACTGCTTACAATGACAGGTTTGAACAGTTTGTTTTGAGCATTCAGAAATCCTTAAGTTATTATGACATTCCCAGTTTTCTTAAGTCGAGCAACTGCGAAGAGATATTACTAAAGAATCTCTGCTCCTGAAGTGTAGCTATTTCACATTTTCAGTTCTGTTGTGCTCACTTGTACAGCAAAAGAGAACAACATCCTGACACAATTACTAAGGGATTCAAATGGGAAGTTTATGCTTAATCAGATGCATTTCTTTACAGCCATATCCTCTATTTTTCTTTCTTAAAGTCCAGAATACAACAGCAAAAAGCATTCTTTGCCCCAGTCATCCTGCCACACAAACAAGTTACAGAAGAGGTCAGTCAGTTTTGACATAAGTATCATCACAGTAGCAAAAGGTTTCAGACTTAACTTTTCACTCCTGGAAGAGTGTCAGTAGCAGGAACATTGTTTTCTAATCAATGTGAATGTTACTGGAACAATTAAAGCTAGACTAAACCCAAATCACACTGCCAGTACTTCTGCCCCTAAAAAGTCACTTCAGTCATTAAAAGCACTCACTTTGAATACACAGTTGAGAATTTGTCTTTGGAGAGATTTATAGCCATAACTCAGACCATCCTGCTCTCAATTCTTATAGTCACTATAACATCTTATAGTCAAAAAAATGTGCTTTGGGTGTCCTAGAGAAAGCTGCCTACTGAAACAAATCACCAAGCTGATTTTGTGCTGGCACACAGCAAACAATTACCTTGCCTTACACAGCATCACATAGCTTGGGCCAGCCAGACTATGGCATTACAGAGGTGGTACAACAGACTAGGAATGACTTATCTGTTTCATAATTCTGCAGTAAAATAGCTCCAGTGAGCTGAGCCCACATCACACCACAACAAAGCTCCTTCAAGGTATCTTGCACTTCAGTAACAGACTTTTGAGCTCAGAGAATACAAAGAAAAAGGGTGATTTGCTATCAGTGTGTTCATCTGAGCCTCTCAATTCGATTCCAAGTAAACACAGTGCACAGATCCCTCAGCACATGGTCCTTGTATTGGCAGAGCACACAGCAGAATAGCTCAGTCTCTGTCCCAGCCTTACACTTGCTACAATTAACATACAAGCAGCATCCTCACTAAACATTTACTCAACTGGAACAGCCTATAATTGATGAGTCAATTTCTGCTCCCAGGAACTCCTGTAAAAGTTTCTGCTCCTAGAAGAAAAAGCCTGTGTTTTGGTCTCACTTTCACAAACGAAATCCAATGACTAATATCTCAGGTTTCTCCCTGCAGCACTCACTCGGTCCTTGCACAAGCCTGAGAAAGAATAAGACCAAAAATTTAGTAAGGAGAAGGCCATACTTGATCTCATGGACAATCCATTGTTTCCTGTTCGTACAGAGCAGCGTTCATGTTTATGTTTACTAACACAGAGCAGACCCACATTTCAGAGTAAGCACTTGCTCACAAATTAGGGTCAGGTGGCCAACAGCCACCTCCATTTCCCTCCTTTGCCGCCCAAGTGGATGTCTTCTAAAACCTGTTTATCAAAAGAGCAGTTATGGATCCACTTCATTAACATCTGCTGATTTTTTTCTCTAAGTACTCTTTATATTCCCAGCTGGTAACACACAGCTCAAGTAAAACAGATTGTGTGTCTAACTCGTAATAACATCGACTGCACTGAGTCAATGAGCCAAAACAACATTCACATCTTACACTATTTCTAAAGAAGAGCAAAATTTTGCTAATTACTCCTGCCTTCACCAGTCCTGCTCCAGCTCCTGTACAATCAAAGTGACCACATGCAAGAGGGGAAAGGGCACAGAGTCGGTTTGATAGGGATTGCTCAATGCTCAGGCAGAACTTAGTCTTCCTCACTTAAAATTAATGCTCTCCAAAATGAAAACATGGGACAAATGCCCAGTAAGCCAAAAGCCAACTATCAGCAAACAGGAAAAACAAAGTTAGGTCAAAGAAGGACGCAATGGGGAGAGAACATTTCAGCACTTTTCAGAATACACCTCATGTTACATCCACACTTACTCCCCACCTTGCCAAGAGAAGGAGGAGGGGACACCCCAGCTGCTCCGGCCTAACGAGGTGCCCGAGTTTAACACCGATTTTCACGATGTTATTCCTGCTGCAATTCTCACCTTTAGTCTGATGTTTTGTAGGCGCAGAAGTAGTTTTCTGGGAGAGGAAACAGCACCTGACTCCCCCGGGAGAGAGGCAGAGACGCCAGCCCCCATGCTTCCTCTGGCCTTCCTACCAGCCTAGGAGAAAGGTGCTCAAACTGCCCCTGGCCTCAGGGACTCCCCTTCCATCAGCTTGGGGACTGTATCTCAGGTACCCCCAGACCTCGGGGAAGCCCCACTGGCACCTCATGGAGTACCTGTCCACCCCTTTACCGCAGGGAGCACCCCCATCCACCCGAGGGAGCAACCCCTGTACGCCTCAGGGAGCTGCTCTCAGTTCAGGAGACGTCTCCCTGCACCCCAGAACAACCCACACCTCAGTGAGCACGCCCCTGTGTACACCTCAGGGCGTCCCACGCCCAGAAGAGCGCATCCTCGTCACCTCAGAACACCCCACACTTCAGGGGACACCCCTGATTCACCTCAGGACACCCTCCTCCTCCTCAGTCCCCTCCGAGCGCCGCCCCGAGGCCCCGCCGTACCTGCTGTGAAGGCAGCTCCACATGCAGGGCGCGGGCGGCGGAGCCGGGCGGCAAGGCAGCGGGACCGGCAGCCGAGGTCATCCTCACGCAGGGTCCCCGCTCCGCTCCCCCAAGGCCGCCGGGCGCGCAGGGGTTAATGGCAGCAGCAACGCCAAGCCGGCCGCCCGCTACGGAGCCATATTACCGCAGTGCCGGGGGGTGGGCGGGGCTCCGCCTCCCGCGCGCCCATTGGCCCGCGCCCCGCGGGGGCGGGACCCCGCGCGCCCTCTCGAGTTGCGACCGGCTCAGCCCGACGCCAATCAACGCCCCGCTGCGCCGGCCCTGTCAAACCGCCGGAACGCGCGCCGGCGCCGATTAGAGCGCCCGCTTCCGGAAGGCGGGACGGCGCCCGACTGCTGGCGATGATTGGAGGAGATGGAGTTTGATTGACAGCATGCCCTCCGTCACGTGTGAGGGAGCTGTTGTCATCACGTGGGGGGACGGAAAATAGTTCGGCGGAGGGGCCGAGGGGCGGTCGCCATGGCGACCCTGAGGGGTTGCCGGGCCGGGCCCGGCCCTGCGCTGTGCATCGGGAGTGATGTCACCCTCAGCCCCCTCCACATCACCCCGACCTGCTCAACACCATATCCACCTCCCCCAAAAGAGGCCCGCCTGCCCAGTGTCACATCCATCTATGTCATGTCAATATAAAAGAGGCCTTAGGCTGTTGCAGAGAGTCCAAATGTGAAAAATGCATGTATTTTATGATTGGCTTTTCACAAATATTAAAATGAATATTATATTTGTTGTGTTAGAAAGTAATGCTGTATTATTGCTCTTAAGTAGTGTGTTAAATATAGTTTTAGGTTATACAAAATGTTAAAATAGAAACTATGCTATGTGAGATACTTTTTTTTAAAGAAAGAACTCGCACTGAGATAGCAGCCACAGGACACCTAAATCTTTCAGAGAAAAAGAATTTATTGCCCCATTTTCAGAAGAAACAAACTTCTTCCCGCCTCGAAGGCACTGTTAGGATTAAGAGGAAGAAGTTGACACTGACCAGACAGAATCCTATATTTGCATGGAATTTATGCATCATGTATGAGGTGTATGAATATGCAACAGGCTATTGCTTTTAAGGGTTAATCCTCTGTTAATGGGTGTCCTTTTTTGGGCTCGTGCTGCCCAGAAAAAGGAACCCGGACGTCCGTAATGCTTTGTCACTATTCTCTCATATTGTCCTAATTCAAATTGTCCAAATTATTATTACTCTAATTGTATTACTATTTTTATAACCATTTTATTACTATTAAACTTTTAGAATTTTCAAAACAAGTGATTGGCGTTTTTCACACAAAGGAGGGCCATAAGGAGGGTGAAGGGTCTCGAGAGCCTTGTAAGGAGCAACTGAGTTCACTTCTTTTGTTCAGCCTTGGAGAAGAGAGTGAACAACAAAAGCAGGCCTCATTGAGGTCTTCAGTGTCCTCAGCAGGAGAAGCAGAGGGGCATGTACCAGTGTCTTAACTCTGGTGACCAGTGACAGGAGCTGAAGGAATGGCCTGAAGCTGAGTTGGGAAAGGTTTGAGTTGGATATTAGAAAAAGGTTCTTCATCCAGAGAGTGGTTGAGCACTGGAATAGGCTCCCCAGGAAAGTAGTCACAGCATCAAATCTGACAGAGCTCAAAAAGCATTTGGACAATGCTCTCAGGCATAGGGTGGGATTGTTGTGGTGTCCTACACAGGGCCAGGAACTGGATTTGATGATCCTGATAAGTCTCTTCCACCTCAGCTTATTCCATGATTCTATGAACCTTCCCCACATCACATCCACTTGCCTCGCATCACACCAGCCTTCTCCATAGCACATCTACCTGCCCCATGTCACCCCAACCTGCCTCATAACACCCCAACCTGCCCAACAACAGACCAACCCGCCCCTCATTGTGCCAACCAGCCCCATATCAGACAAACCCTTCCCACAGCACATTGACCCATCCCATTCCATGCCAAGCCATCCCACATCAGGCCAACTCACCTCACATCATACCAGCCATGATGCCTACACACACCAAAGCCCAACGCAACCATCCCCTCAGCACTTACCTCCATCCCGTCCCATCCCATCCCACCCAGGCAACATCCATCCTGAACAGAGGAGACCGTGCCCACCTGGAACAGCACCATCGCCACGTTGGGTGCAGCTTTGGGAGCACCAGTCGTGTGCCTGTGCCCATCCATCCCAAGAGCACTCTGCAGCACCTACCTAGTGTAGGTGGTTGTACTCAAGATGCCCATCCCCATGGCACTGACAGGGACCATCAGGACTGAGCCAAAACACCTGAGAACACCAGTCCTGCCATCCTTGCAGGGGCACTGGGAATGCCTGTCCCTAGTGCATTTCACAGCACTGGAAATGCTGCTCTGAAAGGGTTGAGTGTGCTGTGTGGCGCTGGGAAACCCCGTCCTCTGCTCCTCCTCTCCTTCAGTCCTCCTGTCCTCAGCACCACGCACCTCCCACAGCATGGAGAGCATCCTGCTGGAAGCCCAGCAAGCCTTCATTCACCTGCAGTACTCCTTGGTTTGTAATATTCCATGCTGCAGTGAGGTGTTGTAACAATGTTGTCTTCAGCACTTATTTTGGTCACTTTGGCTCAAAAGTGAACTTGTTAAAAAGAGGAAGTAAAATAAAAACTGGAATGGAAAGTCAAATTTTCTGGAGTTTGATGGCCATCCTTGTAGCATGAAGTCATCTTCTATCCTGCTCCTTCGCTTGCAGCTGCTCACTATGGTCTGCTTTTCTCCAAAATGCTTCCTAGTTGAAATGGAGATGCTAAACTTTTCTTCTGGGTGATTCTCTGGTTTATCCCATAGTAACACATCTATATGGACTTCTTTTCCCAAATTGTTTGATTCTACATGTAGGCATCAAATAGATTAGATACCTCAAGCTTAAGTTTTGGACATCGTTGAGCCTGGCGTGTGTGAGTAGAGGATGTTGCTGTCTCTGATCAGGAAAATTAATTTAAAATAGGGGGGTTTTTTGGAAGATCTTCTGGGAAAAAGCATGTCTCCATTCTTTTTTTCCTTCTGATAAAAAAACCCCTTCTATTTCAGTATTTTCTATAGCTAGTGTTCTATTTTCAAGCACCCAGACTCCTGAGACATGCGGAGATCAGGAAGTTCAAACACAGTCATTTTGGACCTGTTGTATCAGTTTGATTCACCTCCTGGTTTCTCGTTCAGTACAAGACACTCCTTCCTTTTAAGCATTCCATCTTCACCTTGGATGACTGAAACTTGATTTTTAGGATGATATCTGTTGGATTTCTTTGCTCAAGGTGTGAAAAATGCATTTAGAATGACAAAATTAACCTAAATATCAAGAAATTTTGAGAATGCTTTCTGCCTTTGAGACTCTTGATATATTTCCTCCAGAGAGCAAAACTAATTCTAGCTTAGACTTAGATATAAAATCAAAGAATATCACAGCTGCAAGAATAGTTTTTCCTGAGATAAATCACTAAAAACAATTTATGGAAGCACTGTGAAGATGCCACTGCTTGTTTGCCCAAAATATAAAAGAACAAAACATCCTTTAAAAAAAAGTCCATCCTCAGATGAAACATTGTTTTTCTGTGACTGATTTTCCTCCACTTCTTCACCTTCTCCTTCTATAAAACATATGTTATTAACATTATTCTCATCCTAAATCCAAAACACAATCACATACCAGCTACTAGAGAGAAAATCAACTCTATCCCAGAGAACACCAGGACACTAATTTACACAGTGAAATTTGCTGAATTTTAAGTCCATATGTCATTACCATAGCAGGATTTTCCTACTTTTCTTCTTTTCCACAGGACCAGACTGTGGTGATAAAATAGTGATGTTTAGAAAAGTCAAATTATTTATTTAGCATAGCAGTTCACCTGCCATGTATATGGAGATTGCATTTGCTGCTTGATGTAGACTGAGAGCTCTAACCCACAATTCAGGGACTAAAAAGTAAAATATTGCTCAGAGAAAAATTCAAATATGACCCTAAAACCCATGTGGATATATTGCTGATTTTGTAGCTGTGGAACTCATACAGCTGCAAAGAAGTCCTGGCAGATTTCCAGCTCACACTAGCTCAAACTTTGGCCTTATTCTAAATTTCAGATTTATTGTTAGGTTTTGTTAGGTCAGCGTGAAAAAGAACCATTTCCAGGGGCATTATAAAATGAGAAGTTTGTAGGGATAAGGTTTCAGATTTGCATCTGATTTTCATGAGTTTTGAGAGGTTTAGTACCTGCCTTGTCACAGGTTCACCACAATGACCATTCAACATGGTGACAGCCATTTAATAACCCAGATTTTTCCTGAATTATAGGGCTTACAACAATTCGTTCATTAATTAGGATTGTTGCATTATTTTAAGCAGAGTATTTGCAAGCTTCAGCTGGAGAGTGGTTTCTTTTGCCCCTAATTATGAGCAGTCACTGGAGGCAGTAATGCTGGAGCAGTACTGCCCAACTCACCCATGTATATGGCATTACACAGGACCCTGTGTAATTTATTGATGCCCTAGGAAACTGTCATATGAATCTTTTAACCAAATCAAAAGGTTGCCATTATCTGCCTGCATCATTCCTGCAGTGTGTTATCACAAAAGGTGAAGCTCCTGCAGCTGCAGCAAGTACAGTGGACATGCCACTCAGGATGGGCAGATGGAGATGCACACAGTGCTCCCACGTCCATAACCTGCCCATCCACCCAGCCTGAGTGCTGTGTCTGCTGTGCAGAGGGAAGGGATGGTGTCAAGAGGGATCTGGACAAGCTGGAGAAGTGGGTCTGTGTGAACCTTGTGAAGTTCAACCAGACCATGTCCAAGGTCCTGACGGCAATTGATGAAAGAGACGTGGACTCCATGGTTTGCACACATGAAGCCGTTCATTGATTCACAAAGCTGAGCTTATATACCTTTCTAGCAATTAGTAAAAACAGCACAACTATAACATTTATGTTACTAGGTAACATTGCTTAATTCAGAGACTCCTACTAACTCGTGCAGGTATGTGTTATCTCATAGAAGTTCTGCCTACCAAGCACACTGCTAACTTCTGCATTCCTTCTTCAAGGTTCTACTTTCTGTTGCCAAGGCTTGCAGCCCACAAAGGCTAACATATCCATTTCTGTCATGAGCTGGACAGTGCTCCCAGCTCGGCTTTCTAGCTGTATTCCTACAAGGCCCTGCACATGGGTTAGGGCAATCCAAGCACAAACACAGGCTGGGCAAAGAATGAACAGGGGAGAAGAATTTTAGAGTATTGATAGGTGAGAAGTTCAGCAGGATTGACCATGTGTGCTGAGAGCCCAGAAGCCCCCATGTGCTGGGCTGATCCCACAGCAAGGCCAGTAGGGGAAGGGGTTCTGACCCTCTGTCCTGCTTACATGAGACCCCCACCTGCAGAGCTGCCTCCAGCCCAACATCAGAAGGGCATGGAGCTGCTGGAGCAAGTTCAGAGGAGGCCACAGAGATGTTCTGAGGGCTGGAGCCCTCTGCTCTGGAGACAGGCTGGGAGAACTGAGGATATCCAGTCTAGAGAAGAGAAGGCTCCATGGAGACCTCAGAGCCCTTGTCAGTGCCTAAAGGAGCTGCAAGAGAGCTGGAGAGGGACTTTGGACAAGGGCCTGGAATGACAGAATAATCCTAGTGGCTCCTTTCCAGCTCAGAATATTCTGTGACTCTGTGGGTCTGTGACAAGGGGGAATGACGTCACATTGACAGAAGGCAAGGTTAAATTGGATATTTTAAATAAATTTTCCCTGTGAATGGTGAGGCCCTGGCACAGGTTGCCCAGAGAAGCTGTGGCTGCCTGTGGTGGTTTGACAGGAAATGTGTTTTTTGGGATGCTGTGGTTTTGGCCAATGGATATTCAGACTTTAATATTGGCATTTAACCTGGCCATTGGGACATGGACACGCCTCTGAGAACACGGGGTTAAAAGCAGAGCTCTCCCTTGGGAGGGTCCTTTTTGGGTTTCCGGCGGGAAAGAGTTCGGGTCTCTCCCCCCGGCCCAGCTGCTGGCTGGGCAGGGGGAGGGGAAAGCCATGTGGCCGGGAGAGGTAGGCCTGAGCCCGGGGGTGGAAGGGTGGAAGAGAGAGAGAGAGAGAGAGACCGGGAGCCATCGGGCAGCCCCCCCTGAGAGACACAGAGAGAGAAAGAAAGAGCCACTGCCTGAGACTGTAACCTTGAAGCTTGATAAACATGGGCCTGTGCCGGCAGCACGGCTGGGACGGAGAAGAGGGGGCATTCAGCCGGCCGCTTGTAGGAGCTTTTAACCCCTTTTTGGAGAATGAGAACTTTACAGAACATTGACCTCTCCTAGAAGATAGAGTGGAAGATGAAGAAGGAAATGGGCCAGTGTGAGAGAAGTCTGGGCGAGTGAGAGATAGTAGAAGAATAGAGAAGAATCCTAGTGGGAAGAGATGATGGAGTGGCTTTTGCTGGACTCTTTTTGTACAGCCATGGACAAAACCATGTTCCTTGTGACCCAGAGACTGCATTCTAGGGGGAGGCAATGGCCTCAGAACCAAGAGGGTTCAGTGTTGGTGCCCCTCGGCCCCAGGGGGTGAAAAAATATGGGGGGGACAGGTGTCCCAAAAGAGAGATTGTGGGGACAGGTGTCCCAAAGGAGAGACTGTGCCTTTTTTGGATTGGGACAGAGCATCCTTAACAGACAACCCTAGAAGCAGTTCTGGTCCGTGTTCAGTGGTGAGAGCACTGGACATGAAAAGGAAGAAGTCACAACGGCAGACGTTCTCCGGGCGGTGCCACGAGTGACACGGAAAAACACGAGGCTTCAGCTGTGTTTCCAGGGGAAGCCCATGGTACAAGAAGGACTCCTCTCCTCTTGATGAACTGAGGATTCATTGTCTAAAAGGTGGTGCTGGACCGAGAGTTGGTGATTTGAGGAATAAATGTATTGTGTTGGAAATTTGGTGGGGGGAGGAGGAAATGCATTTGTGAGGTTTTCATTTTCCCTGTGTGTGTGTTCCTTTTTATCTGTAGTTGTAGAGTAGTTAATAAAGTTCTGGTTCTTTTTTCCCTAAGTAGGAGCCTGCTTTGCTTATTCCTGGTCACATCTCACAGCAGAAACCAGGGAGAAGGTATCTTCATGGGGGCACTGGCATTGTGCCAGTGTCAAACCATGACACTGCTCCATCCCTGGAAGTGTTCTAAGCCCTGGATGGGGCTTAGAGCAACCTGGTATAGTAGAAAATGTCTTTGCACATGGCAGAGGGCTGGAACAAGATGAGCTTTAAGGTCCCTTTCAATCTAAGCCAGTCTGTGGTTCTGTGATCTGCAGTTTTCTTCAGATGAATTCAACAATCAAAAACATCACCAGATTAAGGACTCTGTCTTGTGTTTATGTGTTGTCTAAACTCACACTGGCAGCTCCTCACTTTGACATTATGGAATACCAGAAGGCATTTCTTCTGGACATTTTTTTTGGAAAGCAAAGCAAGAAGATAATCAAAATTGCTACTAACAAAATTCCAAAACACAATTTTAACAAAATCTGGTAAAGACTCCTGCAGAATTAAGTGTATTTTTGAGAAGGCTCTGGAGAAAGCTGTATGAAGTGCCAGTGAGGAATTGCCAGCAATTACACTGGAATATTTAATTGCCATTTCTGGAAGCACTACTTTATCAGTAGTCTTTTTGCACTGAAGTTGAGATACATGGACTCATGTTCTTCAAAATGACATACCGTGGAGAGATACTACCTGCAAGTTATTACAGATAATATTTAATAGACTTCATTGCAAATTTTGGCAGGGTAGCACCTTTAGGAAGGGAAGAAATGACCTGTGGCTAACAATAATTCCTACTTCTGCCACAGATCAGGTAAGATATGCTTCTTATTGGGGTATGAGATCATTGCAAAATCCCTCCAGTGAGACAACATACTTCACTGATGGGTAGAAGCATTCCAAATGCAGAGCAAAATATTTGAAGTTTGTAAACTGTTTACACAGAAAAAAGGACAAATTCTGCACTGAATGGGTATTAAATAATGTATTTTACAGCCATAGATATGGGGTTAAAAGAGTTCGTTTAGCTTTGCTTTGAGAAGGATCAATCTTAAGCAATAGTGACTAAAACAAGAGACTGGTTTTGTGGGCATTGAACTTTGCACCTGTTTGTGTCCAAGGTATTTCTTAGGATCTGTATTTCTTGTTGCAGCTGAATATGTTTGCTCCCTTCACAGAGGTTATTTTGAACTTATGTGAAACACTTGCAGATGCCTAAGGTGCTCTGGTGACCCCTATGCAATGTATCAGTAGCTCACAGTGAAAAGCACAGTAAAGGTCAGATCTTTTAATGTAGAGGCCCTTGGTTTTAAATTAATAGTAATACATATTCAATGCAATAAACTCCAAGGGGGACTGTATTACTTTGCAACTGGCCATTGTTTGCACTTTACCATCACCATCAGCTACATAAAAATGGGGGTACTAAAACTGATTAAATTAATTTACCATAAGTTTCCCGAGTGTCCCATTATAGATAAACCCCACCTCAGACAGAGACACTTCATTGTGGTTTTGACACACCATCAAGCTGTTTAGGTCACCTTATGTGCACAGAGGACATCCACTTTCAGTAGAAGACATTTTCAAGTCAGCTCATAACCATTAGATGATTTCCACACAGGACACAGAAGAGGACTCCTTGTGCTTTGGAAGGCAAATGATGCTTAGAATATCTGTTACTCTCCTGGTGCTTAGAAGGGCTATTATTTACATGGAAAAAAACTTTCTTCTCAGACTCAAACATGTATTTTAAATATATATTGTGAATGAGATAGGGAAAGCAGTGAAAGGACTAGAGCACAAGTGTGACAAGGAGCATCTGAGAGAGCTGGGGGGCTCAGCCTGCAGAAAAGGAGGCTCAGGTGGGCCCTTCTTCCTCTCTACAACTCCCTGACAGGAGGGTGGAGCCAGGTGGGAGTCAGGTTCTTCTCCCAGGGAACAAGGGACAGGACAAGAGGAAATTACCTCAAGTTGTGTGAAGGGAGGTTTAGGTTAGATATTGGGAAATTTTTTTCATGGAAATGGTCATCCAGCCCTGGAACAACTTGTCTAGGGCAGTGGTAGAGCCCACATCCATGGTGGGATTTAACAAATGTGTGCATGTGGATGTGGCACTTGGAGACATGAATTAGTGGTGGGCTGGGTAGTGCTGGGGGAATAGTTGGGCTCGATGGTCTCAAAGGCTTTAGAACTTAAATGATTCTGTAATTCTATGAAACGAAATATATTTTAAATGAGAAGGCAATTAAATGAAGGACAACAGCACATGGGGCCCATCACACCTGACCTCAAAGTGGTTGCTACTACTGGGGACCACATTAAAAGCCCAGGTCAATGAACCAGAAGATGCTTTCTGATTTCAGTGGGTAGATCAAGGCCAAAGGCTAGTGGTTCACAACTGAGTAAGTGTCACAGCTGGTCTGTGGCTCAGCAATTAATTCAGCTATAAGTAAGAAATCCAACCCAATTCCATAAACTGGTCCCTCAGTGAGCAATGATAGGATACATTTAAACCCAAACAGGGACTTCACCCAATCATGTTCCATCCTAAGCCACAGACATCACACTGGTCAAAGAGCTGGGTGGTGTTAAAACCAGACCAGTTGGTTTAGACCAAGGTGTTTCAAACCCCCTATATAAAGAGGATCTGAACAATAAAATCCATTGTTGGTGCATGGATCTCTGAAAGTGTGTGTTGTCCCTGTCTCTGACCACTGACCCCACATAACAAAGAAGCACTGGGACTGCAAGAACTGTCTTCCAAACAAGATGCAAAATTCCTAAGCTCCCATGTAAGTACAGTCATGAAATATCTCCTGGTACATTACCATAAGTCCCTGAAGAAAATTTATTCCTGAATTCTGCTTGAAATAAAGTCCCTCCCTTTACTGCACCTGCATTTTCATCTTGCAGAGGTGGTAATGTGATTTTATCACTTAATCTCATGTGTCATGGTTGTGCTTTCCACTCCAGAAGTGGTTGCATTTAATCTATGGGAAAAGTAAATCCTTCTTTGGAATATTTTAGAGACCTTTAAGGCCCTTTGAATGAAAAGTTTCTGCTGGATGAAAGCATTGATGACAGCTAAATATACATAAGAAGAGAAAAAATCAATATACCCATTCAATTGGAGCCTACTGGCTGTTAACCTCCCCAGGACAGCATTTGCACCAAAACTTTGTACTTTCATTGGCTATAAGCATCTCCCAGACAATATAAGGCCATTATACCAAACCACCAAAATTTTCTTATCTTTGATACTTGTAAGGTTTCATCTGTAGGTCATAATATCCTGACTGACTCTTTGCTGATTAAACCCTTACATCTATTTAAAAAGAATTTGGGATATCCAGACCTTCTGATGTGACTAAGAAAGAAGAATGGATGGGTTCTCTGGTTGCTGATGCTATACAGCCTATTTGCATAAAAGTACAGAATCACAGAATCATTCAGGTTAGAAAAGACCTCTCAGATCATCAAGCTCATCCGTTCCAAAGATCTCACACAATGGCAGTGTGACATTTTGGCACAAAGGCTAAGATTGGCTCAGTCAAATGTGGCAGGAGGGCGCTCCTGCCCGCACTGTGCTGCCTTGATCAAAGGCACAGTGCAAAGCCAAAAACTATTGGGGGAAAAAGCTCCCAATGTGATTAGCTAGAAGTGTGAATCAGATCTAAGAGGAATCAGGGAACCAGTAAATAATCAGACCATGGATGGAGTTCAGATTCCCACCAGGCTTACATTATGGTCTTTTACAACCTGTTAAAACATCTTCACTCCACAAACCCCATCTGAGAGGAAAAAAAGATAACCACAAAGCAAAATAGAGAAATCCCTACATTAGCATTTTTTCTTGCCCTTTCAGCTGCCTAATGTGGTTCCCTTGAATCCCTGGCATTAGCAGGAAAGGATATACCTATTTTTGTGATAGTATGGATTTTTCTTTATATGGAAAAACTTCAATTATCTCAGCTGTTGCCAAACAGAACCATTTTCAAGGGGATCATTTTACAGTAGGAAGCTTTGAGAATGTGCACTGTAGAAAAATAATTTGTTATTCCTTGTGGTACTGCTGCTTGGGCTAAATTGACAAGAAGTTCATTTAGAGGGTAATGCATCCATTTCTGGTCTCTGCCTCCTCAAAGGAAGGCTGTTCTAGTCTGGGTGAGTGATTTCTTAGCATTGCTACTTGGCATTTCCCCAAAATGCTTGGGGGCTTTGTTACATTATCATGGAGTTACTGACAGGCACCTTATGGGGGCAGCACGTCCTCTCTGTTTGTTTTTTCAACCTCTCTTCATTAGACCCAGGTCTGCTTCCACATTGAATTAAAAAAAAAAAAAAAAAAAAAGGAAAAAAAAGCTGTGTACACACTACAAACAGCATTATTCTGCTTATGCTATGCTAATTGATGAGGGGCTCAAAGCAAGCTGGTGATATCCCACCTTTATGGCTGGTGCTGTAGGAAATAATGCTGCCCTGCTTCACAGAGAGGGAAAAAACAGCTGAGCAAACCCACAGAATCGGAAGATTGGGAAGATTGGGAAAGCCCCCTAAGACCATTGAGTCCAACCATTCCATACCGAGCCCACTACGAACCCGTGTCCCCAAATACCACATCTACACTTCTGTTAAATCCCTCCAGGGATGGAGACTCTGCCACTGCCCTTGGCAGCCTGTTCTAATGCCTGACTTGCCTTTCAGTGCAGAATTTTTCCCTAATATACTGTGTAAACCGTCCCTGGTGCAACTTAAGGCCGTTTCCTCTTGTCCTGTCCCTTGTCCCTTGGGAGCAGAGCCCACCTTCACCTCACTTCACTCTCCTGTCAGGGAGTTGTAGAGAGTGACAAATTCTCCCCCAGGTTTCCTTTCCTCCACATTGAGCCCCACCAGCTCCCTCAGCCACTTCTGGCACTCCAGCCCCTTCCCCAGCTGCATTCCCTTCTGTGGACATAGTTGTATCCCCCAATGTCCTTATTGTCATGAAGGGCTCAAAACTGAACCCAGGATTCATGTAACGTGCTCAGGATGCCCATGGCTGGCAGTCAAGGAAGGGATAAATCACTGCAGGTGGCCTGCATCCAACTGCCATGCCTTTTCCATAAACTGAGTCATGTACCCTTTTGCTCTGTTTGCCAGAGGGAGAGCTCTGATTTGAGGCAAAGAGGACAAAATAGGACAGTAACTATGTATAAACACATGAGGAAAAACTGGTGAAAGTGGAAAGTCCCCTCTTCCAGCCTGTAATGAGGGACAGATTTATCAGGATTCTTGCAGGTATAATGAGGAATGTTAGGAGGACAGGGAGATCTTAAAGAACCAGAGAAGTACAAATGTACTTCTTATACCAAACTAAACAAAAGCAGAGGAAGGGGAAGTTGCTGAGCTAAAGGCAAGGCAGGTCCACAGGAAAGCGAAGATGCTCATTTCTCAACAGAGATTGTAAGAACAGCTTTATCAGGGCTGCTCTATAGTGGACAGCAGCCTATCTCAGCCAAGGGAAGCGACCTAGATAAGCAAGAGCATAGCAATTCCATCCTGACACAGTCCCAGCAACACACAGCCTAGTCATAGAACCAAAGAATCACAGAGCTGTCATGGCTGGAAAAGTCCTCTCTAAGATCATTGAGTCCAACCATTAACCTGGCACTGCCACCACTAACCCACTGTCCACAAGTCACATCCATAAACTTATAGAACACTTCTGGGGATCATGATTCTACCACTTCCCTGGGTAGCCTGTTCTAAGGCTATCACTACAAAGTCGGAGGTGGTAATTTTAACTCCAATTAGTGCTTAAGCTCGTAGAAGCACAGAATAGTTTGAATTGGAAACGACCTAAAGATCATCCAGTTCCACACACCTACTATGGGAGAGACACCTTCCACTAGACTGGGTTGCTCCAAGACCCATCCAGCCTTACCTTGATCACTTCCAGGCATGGGGCAGCCACAGCTCCTGTGGGCAACCTGTGCCACTGTTTCAGAGTGAAGAACTTCTTCCTAAAAACCCTTCTAACCCTGCCCTTCTGTCACTGTGAAGCCATTGCCCCTTGTCCTAGTCCTCCGTACCTTTGCCCAAAGTCCTTCTACAACTCTTGGGAGCCCCTTTGTTCACTGGCAGGGCTCTAAGATCTCCCTGAAGCCTTCTCTTTCCCAGGCTGAACATCCTCAGCTTTCCCAGTCTGTCTGCAGAGACAGGCTCCAGCCCTCAGAGCCTCTGTGTGGTCTCCTCTGGACTTGCCAGGTCTGTGTCTTTGTGGAGACTCCAGAGCTGAAGGCAGCAGCGCAGGTGAGGCCTCACAAGCAAAGGGACCAGGTCACCTCCCCTGAGCTGCTGCCACACTGCAAGATCAGCCCAAGATGCATTTTGCCTTGTGCACACTACTGTATGAGACAACATGGGTATGAGCTGAGATCAGACAAAAATTCCTCTTTCGTAGACTGGTAATAGCAGAAGAACAACGTTCAGTGTCAATCTCTTGTTACACTCTTAGCACAGCCAAGAATTCAGCAGAGCTGGTCCAACCTTGCAGTATGGAAAATCACAGGATATTCATTAGTATATCCCTTTTTGCAATGGAGCCTTGTCTGAAATAACTCTCTCCCTCCTCTGTTTTAGGGGGATTTTCAGTCTGCAGCTATGCTTTGATCTAAAACTTGATAATCAAAAACACTGCTTGGAAAAAGCTCTGCAAGAACTGACCCCCTCCAGTTCATGGAATCCTCAAAGGTGGATTCCAGTGACATGTCACAAGTAGCTATAAAGAGCTTTTCTTGTTACTCATTTCCAGAGAAGTCACTGGAAACACAACCTTCATGTCAGCTAGCAGAACACAGAGATACAAATCAATCCTACTAGGGGTGAGGAAAAGGGGAAGCAAGCAACACATCAGGTTTATCTTCCTGAGCAGGAGACTAAAATTCCATTGGCCACGCCTGAAAAGGGCAAAGAGTAAGTTTGGCTTTCACCTTGGAGAACAGCACTGTTAGGCTGTGAAAGTCAGCCAGCGCTGATTGATCACTTCCATGGTTCACAGGCCAGACCCAGCCCAAAAACAACAGGTTAAAACTTCCCTTGTTACTACAAGAGCCCACATGAACTTTTCAGCACTGTGAGCTATTTCTGCAGCACTTTGCACCTCCAGTAGTAGAAGTCTGGGGGCTCTGACAAGAATAATCACAGAGTAGTTTGATTTGGAAGTGACCTTAAAGCTCATCTCATTCCAACTCCCCTGCCATGGGGCAGGGACACCTTCCACTAAACCAGGATGCTGGCCTGGAACACTTCCAAGGATGACGCAGCAAGAGCTTCTTTGGGCAGCCCGTGCCAGGGTCTCACCACCCTCACTAGGAAGAATTTCTGTACAAATCCCATCTGAATCTCTTCTCTATTAGGTTCATTGCCTATTTATAGAAGTTAATATTTGGCCCTCATCACGCTTTTTTATGAAGCTCCCTTTTAAGTACTGAAAGGGGCTGGACGGATTTCTTCACCTGAGGATCAGGGATGCAATTCAGCATTTTCTGTTCTTGGCAGCAACAAAACCCAAAGAAATCTGCTGTAAGGGGCAATAGGGAATGTGCTTTCTGTATCTGCTCACTGGAGGTCCACAGATGGAGGCTGCCTCAGCTCCTTGTACACTCCCAAGCAAAACCCCAACTTTAAACCACAAAGATCTGCTTAAACTAACCTGGCTGCCCCATGCAGGGAGCATGCAGATGGTAGAACAGAATTACTAAGCTTGGAAAAGACTTTTAAGATCAAGTCCAACCCTTAACCTAACACTTCCAGGTCTACCACTACACACTTCCAGAGATGGTGATTTTGTTGTGAGTCTGCTTTTGTAGAGACAAACAATTTTTTCCCCACAGGAAAAAAGGAACAACTACAATCATACAAATTACTGCTGTAATAGCAGCCACAAAACCTGCAACACTGAAGGGACCAAAGCAGCCCACTATTTTTGCCCAAGTTTATTTCTAGAAATTTGTACAAAAATTGATACTCTGTAATACAATAATCTATCAAATATGACAGATGAACATTTGTCTTTAGAGGCAAGATTCCAGGAATGTGAAGTACCATCCTCTTGCATGGAAGAAAGGCACATTTTAGAGCTCAAGATACACTCAACTGAACGGTTGAAAAGGCAGGTCAGACATGCAAGTAGTGCAGTGTTTTGGGTTTATACATAAACAAATTGTACTCCCAAGAAATCTCACTACAAGCAGCATTAACATCCACATAAACATTTTATAAATACTTTTAAAAGTAGCTCACTTTAGAGCCTATGTGTGCAAAGGCTACTCCTTTACATTCACTGGATGGAGTAATTAGAAGCCACCTTCAGGCCAGAAGTAACTCCTGTATTTCCCCAAATACTTCTGGGATCCAAAGCACTTGCATCAATAATCCCACTGCATTTTCTCCCTAAGGTCTACCCTAAAAGTCTGCAACACCAAGGCTACATGACTGCACCATACCACTGCTCCTACAGCTTATCCTTGGAGTTGTGGCTATGAAGAAGTCTCATATTTCCTGCTACAAGCCTCTGTGCAAGCAGCACCTGGGACATTACCTGCTTCTGAACTGACATTTAAAATACAGTGGTGAATTTACAGCCACAAAATCATCCACTGCACTATGGATCAAGCTTCACCTGACTCTCTCTGCACCATCCAGCATAGATGCCACACCAGGGGGGTTGGCAGCCCAACTGTACCTCCAGAAAGGGCTTTTCCAAAGCAGAAATACCCTTGGACTACGTGAGCATGTCTCAACAGGGCTCTTGTGCAACACACCTGTAAAACTGCCAGGCTGCTCAAATGAACCTGCTGCTTTTTAGACTGAAAAACCAGATGAATCCTACTCTCCCAAAACTCCTTGTGCTAGTGGGTACAGTAACTGTAGGAATTTTTCTAATTCATTGCTGGTGATCCAACAGCATTATACAGCAGATTACAAAGGCAATCATTTATCCAAATCCTCACAGCAATGGGGAGTTGTGCTTTTTTTTTTGTATGAAAAGATGTTTTAATGGGATTTCTCTAAAGCAAAGCCTTTATTAAAGTGGTTTAGCAATACTTTAAACACTTGCTTTGAAGAATACATACACCCACACAGGCTTTCAAGTACACAGTGACAACTTGGACTCCTGGAAACGATGTGTTGGTTCTGAGAGGAGGAGGTGCTGCTGAGCCAGTGCCTTCAGTTGACTTCCAAGACCTCAGTCTCCGGCAGGCCAAATCTGCTCTTGTATTTGTCAAAGAGTTTGATCAGGGAGTCCACATACATGCTATGGTAGAAGTCCACATCCTGCTGGGATGGATTATCAATTTTGGGGATGGTGATGGGCTCTCCAACTGATAAAAAAGGGACAAATTCACATTAGCTTAAGTGCTCCTACAACCTAAGGTATTCGTCCTCTATGGACACAGCTATGGTAGTTCAGCACACCCATTCTGGAATAGCACAGTTTGCCATTACAGCAGAGGTTTGCCTGATTCCCCACAGCTTTACCAGGCTCTGAAGCACAACTGTCCCACAAAAGGACACACCCCACATCTGCAGCAATACCAGATCTGCTTTAGCTGCACAAATGCATCTACTGTTCAGGGTGGCTAGGAAGTCCCCCTTCTGTTTCCAGCAGAGTGATAAATCCCTCCTCAATTAACATGAGCCAAGAGTCAGTTCTTCTTGGGTATTCCCCTATACACACCACAAAAGCAAAGCTGACCTTTTTCCCCTCCTCCCTTAAAGCCCTGCTGCTTTGGGTTGGAAGACTCAAAGCCAAAGCTGGGTTGGCTTTAAATACTCAGCTGTCAGACATGCATCACACTGGAATATGGGGGGGCCAAGCTGCTTCTGACTTTAGCTATTCAAGGCCAAAAAAGTATAACTACAGCCTTTTCCCCCAAAAAAGAGCCCTCTTGCAAAATTGCAGAACATTGATTGAAGGCTTGTAACTTGAAACTCTTCTAGCTCATTCTCAGTTTTGCTGGAAGGTTTTTATAGAGGAGGGAAAGCCATTCTATAGTCAAGACTCCAGGACCAAACTACAGCAGGTGTACAGCACAGACTCAAGTATTCTGCTACCTAGAGAGGCACACAGCATGTTTATACTAAAACCTTACCAACAGTAGTGATGGGCTTGGAGTAGGGTAACAACCCCCAGGTGTTGGAGGAGAAGAGGCCACGGCCATGAAAGATGCATGGAGCAAAGCCAATGTGCTTCTGGAACTTCTTCTGAACCCATCTTCCCCAGGAACCCTCTTCAAAGATCACCTGCTTGTACACTTCATTTTCCCCAAAGGAGTAGACAGGAACCAAGTCCGCTCTAGAAAGACAGAAAGAGTCAGGACCCCACCCCCGGGACTGCAGCTCGTATGACAGCCCCACACTTGCTGCTGTGTGTTCTGCCAGGCTGCACAGCTGCTGGTACCATTGCTCAGAGCTCTCTCAGCAGCACAGGGTACTGACATAATAGATAGACTTTGAAGGCATACAAGAGAATTGTACTGACAATGGGCTGGTGGAACATTGTGCAGTCAGGTATGGGACATGCTTCCATATATACTCAACTCCTATTTTTAATGGCCATCTCTTTTCAGACACATGGGGATCAGGGGGACTGCACAGGTCATCACCCCATACTGGCACTGCCTCTCCTTGCTGTGGAAGCCGCCTGCTGTCCCAGGGATCCCCCTAGCCCTGCACCTTGCTCAGAGGTAGAAGGCAAAGGACCCTCATGTCTGATGTTCTGGGCAAACACCCACAAAATCCCTCCAGGGTATCAGCTGCTTCAGGGAACAGAATCACAGAATGGTTTGGGTGGGAGGGGACCTTTAAAGGCCATCTAGTCCTAGACCCTTGCATTCAACAGGGACATCTTCACCTAGACCAGGTTGTTCAAATAAAAGCACCTTCCCCATGGCAGCAGTCCTGCTCCAGCACTGAGGTGCCCCTTACCCATGCCGCAGAGCCAGTTTCACAAATCCCTTCCGGTTCTTCAGCGTCACGGAGTTCTTCCCCGGGGTGCAGTTCAGGGACTCTGCTGCCCCTCCGACCACGATGATGATGGCATTGCCACTGCCATTCTTGGACAAGATGTAGTCTATGCTGTCACGGTTCACAGGACATATACCTGCATTCAGGACACAAACACAAGGCTACGGGATTGGCTGGGGACTTCAGGATGTTCTCATATTTACAGCACAAAGTTTGTGCCTCAATTGCAAGTTGAGCTGTCCAACCTCCCTCTGGTCAGAGCAGGCAGTGTTAGCAGGCAACCTATTCCTCAACTAAACAAGCAGTTCACAGACCTGGCAGCACTAGACTTGCTCATAAACTCCACAAACATCAGCTCTCAAAAATTTTCCTTTATCAAAAGGCTTCAGCAAGGATTTTCTATATCTAGTGATATCAAAGGCACTGGTGTCAGACATCCTCCCTCCATGTCAACTTTACAGTAGGATTTGTTTTACCTTTAGAAAGGAAGAAATCAGTTGTTTTATTTTGAGGGATGAGAGCCTGATATTGACCAATTCCTCAGCAAAATCAGGTAGTGGGATAGATGTGCAATAGATTTAGCAATATAAAAAGAATAAGTGGACAAACCTTTAAGACAGACCTGAAATAATATGAAGCTCTTGCAATTTATGGGAGAGTGTTACATAAATCCATACTCTGAGGAAAGTGTCTGTGAAGGTCTTTCCCTCCATTCCACACTGGAAAGAGTAGGACCTCCCTTCACCTTTAGTAAGCAATCTCTGCCCTAAAGCACCAGTCCCCATGAGACGTGGAGACAAGTGACAATAGATAAAATTCTGCTCTTCAGCACATTCACACAGTATATAGGGTTTTTGGTCATGCCCTCATGCCTTGTAGGGTCCCTGCTGTACCTTAACCTCTAGTAGGCTGTAAAATTAAGAATTTGTACTAATTGTAAACCAACTGTGTGTATTGGTACAGTGTTAGGATTTGTTATAATTTCACCTGGAAGTGGTTCATCCACAGAAAACAGGACTGAGAGAATTATCAGCACTATCCAATTGATGTAAAGCCTTTGTATCAGCACCCTTTAAGTTCTGGTATAGGAAAGTGAAGACAAATTATGGCTTTCAGAAGGTTAACTTCATGACACCTGTAGATTTGCTTAAATCCTAGGAAACAAAGAAGCACAGTTTTCCTCTGGTTTAAGCACAATGCTCAGGGATAGCCAAGCCAGCAATGATGTTGCTAATGCCTACTCCCACATTCCTTCCAAAAAGGAGAAAGCAGCTCTGGCTGGCCACAAGACTTGTCTGCCAGTCATACTGAACAGATTAAAGATGGTTTAAAAAAGTATAAAAAGGCTGCATGGAAACTTAAGCAACACAACTAAATTTACAGACATGACAGAGTGGAAAGTAGATCCAAACTTCTCATGTACTGCTGTCCTGGGAATTCCCAAATTATGGGCTTCACACAGCAACTAACATCAGTACAGGAAAATAAAAACAAACCAGCTTGAGATATGCCCTTTCTAGATAGGGACAAACACCTTCTCTGCACCAGAGCCAGTTATTTTTTCTCTCCCTCAATTAAGACAGTAATCTCAGAAATAGTCAATTCTAACAAGTCAGAGTCAGGTACAGCTACTCCTCTTGTCTTCCCAGCCATGGGACTTATTAGGATATCTGTTTTAAAGTAATTTATTGATGAATCAGTTCCAGAAACAGCAAACAAGTTACTGGATTGTTCAATTCACAGACTTTAAGCGTTACTCCCTCACCTCTATCTAAATGACAGGTGCTCTCACTCCAAAAAGGAAGCCCAGGCCATGCAAGAACATTTTACTGGTATTTTAAACACTGTTTCCTCTGCCCAGTCATAACTTACAAGCCCTCCAGCATGAAAATCCCGGCCTCCATTAAAACAGACCTATTAATGGAATTTGGCACACTTACATCACTGCATAATCCGTGGGATCTATCTACAGGAACACACCCAGGGAAGGGGGTCTGTGAACAGCTGGTATCGTGCAATACTTCAGACTCTTTACCCCTGGAAGGCACCCAGCAGTGCAATTTGGTGGAGACAGCATCCACCACCACCACAAAACACAGGTGTGTGACAAGTAACGTGGTAGTGAGCCCAGGAGCCGAGCTGGCCGTGGTTACTCAGTATTTTCAGTCAGTGCAACTTCCTCCCGTACCTTCACACAATAACTAGGGCAACTTGGTTCCATCCACAGTTGTCAGATATCTTTACTATGGTTTTGGACAAGAGTATCCTAGAGTTAAGGATGAACACAGAGGAACAGCAGTCCCTGCAGCCCAAATTAGTCATATTCACAGAATCACAGAATGGTTTAGGTTGGAAGGGACCTTCAAGATCATCCAGTTCCAACCCTATGCCAAGGACAGGGACACCTTCCACTAGACAGGATTTCTCACATTTATACACAGCTTCCTCTTGACAACTATATGAAAACAATGTTTGGGTGATGCTACTGGCAGGAAGTGGTTACATGAGCTTCCTACACAGCTTTTCACTTGACAGAGGTAAAGACAGCTCAGAGCCAAGAGCAAAAGCAGAAGTGGCACAGTGTGATTGTGCTTACCACCAGACATTAAGTAGTCCCTCAGTATGGGCATCCTGAAGTTCCCAGCCAGGGTAGCAAGGTATGGTCGGATCCCAGGGAATTTCTGGCCAACACCCGTGGCCTCTGTGCTGAAGTTGCAAAAGGCACCCAAGCCCATGATGCCATGTGGATGGTACCCAAAAATGTAATTCCTGGTGGTCAGCAGATTGTGGGTTTTAACCAGCTAGGAAAGAAAAAAGAGCTCAATTGAAGACTGATATTTTCAGATAGTAAATAAAAGTGGGAGAAGCAAAAAAAAAAAAATCACATCCTCCAGGTTTTGTCTCTCTTCCCATCAGGGAGAACAGCCTAGGAGCTCATGTAAAGGCTCTCCTGGATTTCAGAGGCTCTGGTAGGAGCAGCCATTTAGAGTTCAGTTTCCCAAGCAGAGGAAGTAAGATAAAGAGGTTGATCTCAGACACAAGAAGCCAGCCAGGTAGGAATAGGGCATGGATTGCTGCAGCCTGGGCCTTTTGCTTCTCTGCTTCTTCCTAAAGTGTTCTGACACACCTCTTGCCCAAACCAATCAAGTTCTTCAGTCCTGTAGCCACAGCTGCCTCCTTCCAGGCCCTCTCTCAGCACATTAGTGGCTCACATCCCAGTATGAGGCAGAAAGAACATAAACATCACTGTCTCACAGCAGAAGCAAGTTCAGCTAATGCCTGAAAAAAAAGCCAACCAGTTAATGGGCCTGTTGGCTGCCTTCCAAGTGGGAAAATGTGCAGAAGGGTGGTAACCACTGGAAATTATCCCTCCTTTTAAGAGGTTCTGCCCTGGCCTACATGCCAAAGGGTCAACAAGACACCTCAAACCATCTCTGATTCCTGCAGGGCATGCACTAGGAGTTGTGATCACATTGTTTTCATGCCATGCAATATTCCTAACCATTTGCTCCTCTGTTTGCAGAACATGGACTCTCTACAGCTGTCTTAGCTAGCACAGAACAACCCATTCCCTGGTACCACTACTGCCAGAGGGGGCTTTTGTGATGCTGTAGGTAGCAGCAGCATCCCATGTGTCAGAGCATCTTCCCAAGGCAGTACATGTGCAGTCTGAGGAAGCACACAGGACAAAACACAGCAGGGCTGCTGCATCATCCTACAAAAACAGAGACCAAATTTAATTTTTTCCATCTGTCAGAATAGTTGGTGTTGGAAGAGACCTTAAGGATCATCCTGTTCCAAACCTCTGTCATAGGCAGAGACACCATTCTCTAGACCAGGTTGCTCCAAGCCCTGTCCATCCTGGCCTTGAACACTTCCAGGGATGGAGCAGCCACAGCTTCTGTGGGCAACCTTTGCCAGGACCTCACTACCCTGAGAGTCTATAACCTTTTCCTAATATCTAATCTAAACAACTCCTCTTTTTCAGGCTGCAACAGTGCCACTTTTTTCCAACTGCAACACCCCAGTAGCTCTCAGACCTACAAGGTGAGGCTTTGGCACCCCATCCCTCAAACTATATTTGCAAAGGCCACTCTGCATCAGTTTCCATAGGAAAAAAAACTCCACAGATTTCCAAGATGTCACACCAGCATGTGCCACTGCCTTGGACAAGGAGTGTTTATGCAAGTTCTTTCTGTTGGATCATGCTACAGGGAGCTGAAGTACCATTGCAACACACTAAAGCAGCATGCCCAGAAACTTGATTCCCTTCTCCCTGTCCTCAGCCTTGTCCTCAGATGAAGCTACAGCTCCTGTGCTATTTAAAACAGTGGCTGTGATACAAGCATGATGCAGCAGGAGGTTCTGCAAGGTGACTGGGCATCTTCATAATTTCCTCTAGCTCTGAGGTCATGTAGAACTCCAGGAAGAAGGCATAGAGGCTTGTGGTTGCAACAGCTCTGCAGAGCCCATTGCCTATTCTCTCCCAATTAGCAGATGACTTTGCTTTCACTTCCTAGGATAGAAGGGCTGCCCCCTTGATCAGTTACAAGAAACAGAGATCACAGACTAAAGACCAAAAACCCATCTATCTCCAGGAAAAAAGTAGTGATATGGTAAGCAACCCCTCCATCTATCAATTCTTGCTCAGCTGTAAAGAGACTTCTCTAACAGGCTATCCAGGGCGGTGGTGGACCCCACATCCCTGGAGGGAGTTAAGAGCTTTGTGGATGTGGCACCTGGGCACACAGGTTAGTGGAGGCCTTGGCACTTCTAGCAGAATGGTTGGACTTTATGATCTTGGGGAACTTTTCCAGCCTAGACAATATTCTGACTTTTTGACTACAGGCCTGGTAGATACAGACACAAGGCTTGGCTGCACAAGCAGCAGACACCCCTTCCTTAAAGCTCCTGTCAGAGCAAGGTAGTGATTTCCAAGCCTCATCTCTCACCTGCACCAAGCACAGCTCCTTTAATAGGAAACACAGCTGAAAGGAGGTTTGTCCTCATCCTTCTGGAGCATGAGGCATCCGCATGTTGAGCTTGGCAGAGCCATGCATATGGAAGACACACTGTTCTACTCCAGCCCCTCCACCACATGCAAGGACACCCAGATCCCAGTGGAGCCATTGCTTGGATACCTCACAGGAGCCCCAGCCAAGCTGCAGCCTTATCACCGTGGCTGTTTTCCAAGAGCTCCCGTTATGGAGCCATAGGGTTGGCAATACCCATGACAACCCACAGCACTGCAGGAGCTGGGCAAGGGGTGTGCAGGGATCCAACTAAACAAAGGCAAGGGAGAGTGCTGAGATTTCACCTCATGTTCATACATGTGTGCTTTTCCCCTGTTTGTCCCATGCAGGCTGCCACTGCCCTCTACACCTGTCCCACAGCACAGAGGCTCACAGAAGGTAAACATGGAGGGTGCAGGTGAGGTTCAGCCTGTTCTCCTAGGTGAGAAGTGACAGGACAAGAGGACACAGCCTCAAGTAGCATCAAGGGAGGTTCAGATCACATATTAGGAAAAATTACCCAAAAGGCACTGGAATAGTTGGACTCAATCTTCAAGGTCTTTTCCAACCTTGGTGATTCTATGTGTTCTTCCACCCAAGTCAAGCCAGGGAACCTAAGACCAACAGACATCAGACAGGGCTGGGCACTTCTCTGCAAGCAGAGGTCTTGAATCTGCTAATGCACAAACTCAGCCCAGGGAGGGAGGGTATGACCTGCCAATACCTTCATGTCTCCCTAAATTTAATCTAGAAGCAGGAGTTTTTGAAGTAGTGTAAGTCATGTATTTCTAGACTCAAGCAAGAGTGAAAATAGTGAAGTGCACAAGATGGGGGTTTGGAACTAGAATGCTTTTAAAGGTCCCTTCCAGTCCAAACCATCCTATGATTCCATACCTCTCTTCAGGAGGCTGATCACTCACTGCTGCTTCTTGGAACCGCCTTTCCCTTTAGAAGCAAACAGTGTTATCAGGCTGCCCCAAGGAGTTGCTGTGGCTGTCACTGAACATCACCACTGTTCTGAACCTCCAGCTGGTTTTTCCTTTTGCCTCCAAGGTCTTGTCCATTCCCCCACAGCTCTTTGGAGCCTTGGTGCTCCCACGATGAGGCAGAGTCAGCACATCCCTGCTGCATCTCAGCTGGACAATCAGTACTGGGAGTGAACATAAACCTTCTCCCCACTGCACTAACACACCTGTTCCCAGCTACTGTTAAGAGACCAAACCTGTTTCTCTGGGAGCAAAGTCCATGCACCTTTCTAATAATAACAGATTTCTTTACACAGAACTAAGCCAGCCTACAGAAGCAGTAAGCCAGTGCAACAGCATAAAGAAAATGAGTGTTAATATTTGAGTGCCAGATACAGCTAAAGAACCATATTGCCAATTTTATTTTTAGCAACAGTGGCACATTCAGTAGGGGAGAAAGAGGACTGCAGAACCACTGCTGCTCAGCACCAGGAGCCAGAAAGCAGGAAAAAATTCAGTTGTCTGGGTGGGAGCTGAGCAGCACTGCCTGGCAGCATGCAGAGAGCAGAAAACCAGAGCTCATCCTGCAGGATCCAAGCAGCAGGTCTCATGAGCATGTAAGCTTGCAAAACAACCCAAAAACTCTACTTAGCCATATCACACCCAGCAACACAATGGAAGAAATTATCTTCTCTTCCCAGCAGTGCAAGCCAGGACCTGAAGACCTGTCACCAGGCTCCCAGTTTTATATATGTCACAAATTCACAGAATGGCTTCAGTTGGAAGGGACATTAAAGCTCAGCTTGTTCTAACTCCCTGTCATGGGTCTGCCACTACACTAGGTTATGACAGAGCAATCAAACCCTTCTATTTCCATTCTGTAAATCATGTACAAAGATTAAGGAGGAACTTTGCCAGGAAGCAAGCCAAGACACAGAATACAAGACAAATTGAGGGGAAAAAAAAAAAGACACTCTTGGCAGCAATTCCTGCTCTGGCCAGATGCCAACTCCTCCACTGCAGTGAGCAGGTCTCCCTGCACACACCTGACTGTGCTCACAGTCTGACACAGATAAGCCAAAGATCTGAAGCCCTGACTGCCTGGGGTCCTCCTGCATTTGGAGATGTTCACATGCTCAGGTGACAGCTTCTCTACCTAAACAAAACCTTTAGGTCATGGCACTGCCAGCACGACATCCTCAGATCAGCATGTGCTTAGGAGGCTGCTGGGATCAAGCATGAGATGGAGATGGTGTGTGCAGATGATGTCTGCTCAGTCCAGCCCCATGCATACACCTGCAAGGGCTTGGGCTTCACCTGCACTTCAAGTTCAGGACTCAGTTCTCTGGAACATTCCTCAGCCACTTCATGTGCTGCTTAGCTTAAAGCACTATTTGCAAGGCCAGCCATTAACCAGTAGACAAACTTAAGTTTCTAGTGCCCTAAAATAACTTTTTATTGTCAGAGCAGCTGCATGAAGTTCCAGGGAATGTGGCCAACTCAGCTCATGCTGAGTAACTGAGACAGATTCAGGCTGCTTTCCAAATCCACCTGGTATTACAAAACATGACCTCATATCTCCAGGTAGGGGTACAATAGTCCTGGTGTTTCAGGCTGGGAGGCATTGCTGACTCTAGTGAGACCAGCCTAATCAGCACAAACATTGGAGCAGAGCTTGATTCTCATGCAGCTCCTCTAATACAGCAAGCCAAATAGGAAGGAGCTCTTGTCTGTGAGGGTGTGAGGCCCTGGCACAGGCTGCCAAAGAAGCTATAGCTGCCCCATCCCTGGAAGTGTTCAAGGCCAGGCTACACAGCCTGGTTGAAGCAACCTGGTCTAATGGAAGATGTCCCTGACCATGGCAGAGGGGAGGAAACAAGCTTTAAGGTCCCTTCCAACTGTACCATGATTCTATGAATTAAATCTGAGCTGATAGCCCAGCACAGCTGGTACCTGTGCAGGTATGGATGCAGCTACCACAGCTCTATATGCAGACTTTGCTGGAGGCAATTTCAGCGTTACAAGTGCCACCAGTGTGACTGTCACTGGTGTGATCTGTCCTTGCAGTGCTCAGCAGACACATGGCACAGGAGGAGATGCAGCAGAGGACTGTCCTGACAAACCATAAGCCTGGGACACAAACCAAGTCCTCCTGAGCCATTACACAGATCAGAATCCAGTAAAAATTATTTTTGCAGAGAGAACATTTAAAACAAGTTAAACAAGATCCTCTGTAGACCCATCTCCCTCTTGGGAAAGAACAGGTAACTAGTTTTACCCAGGAGTTCCCATGCTCTCAGCAAGCCCAAGGCATTCTAGTTCTTGGTACCATTCTCAATATCCAGAGACATTATTCATTGTTCATGCATCAGTCCTGTAACTGCAGAAAAGCACTTCGAACACCTCTCTGCCCTAAGATCCCTGCAGCAGCTTTTCCCAGCCCTGCAGCCAGCTGGCTGTTCCCCCAAAACACGTGCAGGAGTCATCTCCCAGCTGTCAGCACTCCTGCCCTTTGCATGTGAAATACCAGTCAGCTCCATAAACCTTGCACAATTCCTCCCCCTTAGCAGCAAAGGAATTACACCCATAAGGAGTTCTCACGAACGGATATGTGAGCTAGCAAGCATTTAAATAAAAACTGCTGCAAAGTTTAGTTTACCCATGTCATCTCTAAACCTACCTAAACAACCCAGCTCTTTGACAAACTTTCAACATCCACAGTGAATCTGACCTGCAGGGCTTCTGCAGAGCATATTTCCATGAAGATAAGGATAAATGTGCATCAAAGGAATGATGGAACAGCAGAACCAGCACTGCAGGTGACCCTTTGGAACCAAGTCCCCAGCATAACAGAGCCCATTTCAGCAATATCCAAGGCAGCAGTGTTTAGTGCAGCACTAAGGACTTGGTACTAGAACACAACACATCTGAGACCCATCCTCAACAGCAGAGCCTGCTCAGCTCTCTGTCAGTCATGAGACCCAGGCTGACTTCCAGCCTGTGCAGGCAGAGTGAATTTTTCTGTATACACTTAGACTTGCCAAGAATTACCTGTTAACAACAGCAAGTTTCATGGTGAACTTGGCAGTCCTGGGTTAATGGTCAGACTTGCTCTTAAGGTCTTTTCCAACCTAAATGGTTCTGTGCTTCTCAGAGTACAACAAAAGGCTTGTTCACCAGCAGCACGTTCAGGTACCCTGAGAGTTCAAGTGATTTTGCAAGGGAAGAATCCAGTCTAAGCCGCTTTGGCATTCTGCTGGAACTGGATTCTCTGTTCCTTTCTGAGGCTAGACTATCTTGGGGATAGGTAGCTCAAAAGCTGTATCAAGGTCTCTCCCTCATAGTCAAGCTGAGTAAAACTTGCCAACAACCTTACATAATAGTCCTTTCAGCTGTGTGCCCTTCCAAAGAGGATCGAGTTCCCTCCTAGCCGAATTTGACCCCTGCTCCCTTCCAAGTCATCCAGCTAATTCTGCTGTCCCAGAGCAGCCTGGCAGCCTTGTCCTCTTTCTGCAACATGTCTGAACCAGTAGGAAAAATACAAGTATGTGGTGAGCAAGTTACAAGCTGGAGAACTGAAGCAATTCCCACTGCTGGAAAATCCACTTCTCCAAAGGGAAAAGATTTGAGGACAAATTTCACTGCCCCCTGTGAAATGCTGACTTTTGGTGCACAGAGGTCCCAGATATTCTGGCCCAATACATCCCAGAGCAGAAGTGTTACTGGAAAACAGGCAGAAACTGAGCTAGATTTTATGATTTATGAGAGGGGAACAGTGTTAGGGTCAGGCACTACACAGGACCGCTGCAGCACAGAAGAGAATCACAGAGTGATCTGCATTGGAAGGAACCTTAAAGATCATCCAATTCCCTCCCATGGGCAGGGACACCTTCCACTAGACCAGGCTGCTCCAAGCCCCATCCAGCCTGGCTTTGAACATTTTGAGGGATGAGGCAGCCACCACTTGCTGGGACAACCTGTGCCAATGTCTCCAGAAGCTGGAGAGATGAACAAGGATTGCACTGCCTCCAGCAATCTGGTAAAACCACCAGAAACAGCAGCTTCTGGCAATCACATTGCCACCATTGGTAATACATTTCAGATTTTCTAACCACAGCTGCCACAAGCAGCAGTGTGGCAATAGTAACTGGCTATGTCCTGCTTACAGTTCAGTGCCATAGACAGACTAGGGCCAGTACAAGACACTAAAGCAGTTAAACCCCAGGGTATAGAGTTAAACTTCTACTTACTCTTATTGGAAAATAATCCCTGAAGTACCTCCATATAGCCCAGTTTCTCACCCACTGGGATCTTCTTCCCCCTGTTGAAAAAAAGGAATCATGTCTTTAAAACTCTTTCCACATGGCTGTCCATCAGAAAGCCTGAAGGACTCCAGGGTTTGGTTTCTCACTAGAGGAATCAACACTTTCATCCCTCCAAGTGGGAGACCTGCATCATTCACTGAAATCAACGCACATTCTGGAATACAAGGTACTTCCAACAAATTAAGGCTTGACTGCAAATACAGGGTAGACAACTCTACAATTCAAACTAGAAACACTCCAATTCAACCTTTAAGAAAGGCCAAAATCTCAGATGGTTTCAGTCATCTTGAAGCAATGGACAACTGTGCTCATCTGGCTATAAAAGCAGTTGCCAAAGCTTGTTACCACTGCTGGTTCCCAGAGCTGGCTTCTACAGGTTTGGGATTTTTTTTCTGAAATAAAGTAATCTGCAGCAACACCGACTCCACAGAGGAGCCACACCTTGATAATCACATCAGAATCTGCACCTTGCAAGAGCTGGACAGGACAAAAAGGTCCTGAACATTCAGATCTTTCAGAAGTAAAAAAAGAACCTATGCCTTATAAAAATGTTAGTAAAAGCCAACAATGGCATAATAGCAGTGAATGTTAATTTTGTATTGCCCTCAGCACCAATGAAACCTGCAGTCACTGTTCATGCTGAGGGCTGACATTTAAATGCTACACTGAATAATGCATTTGGTCAGTGATTCAGCCAAGTCCCACTAAGAAGAGAAGTCATCCATTACAAGGAAGTGCTTCTTTGTCCAAATATGGAGACAGGGACACTTGAACAACAAGTATCTCTTCTGCAATATTTACCTTTCTTTGGTGTATTCCAGTCAAATACCAGCCAGGCTAAATACAGAGCAGCAATCGCCCAGCAATCTGTGCACAGTATATACATGAGGATTAAAGTGCAAGCAATACCTGGAGAGGTGCAAGAAAGAAGAAAACAAGGTTGCAGCAGGTTCTGGTCTCTATTTACACCCCCTGCCTTTTGACTCTTCTGTGCTGAAATCTTAGTCTCAGTCTGATGTCATTAATCCTCAAATAAATTGGATTTGGTCAAAAGCCCCTTATGGAGGGCTGAGGCAGCTTCCTCTAGAGCTCTGGAAAACCTCAACTTCCCCTTAATGGTGCCTCCAGGCATCTCTTATATCTCCAGGTAGGGCAGCTGCTTCCTCAGACTTGATGAGCATGAAGATTTCTCTGTGGCCCACACCAAAGGGATTTTTCCCCACAGCTACACACATCTTCCACAGGTTACACCTGCTCTGTATCAGCCATCCCACAAGGGTGCCAAGGATCCCACCCAAAACTGACACAGTCATTTCTGCACAAACTGAACTGGGAAGGTAGAGTGAGACAGATGCTGAGAGCAGCCATTCTCCAGTTTAATCATTAACAATCCAACGGAGCAGAGCAGCCTGAGGTTTCACATAATCCAAGTACCCAGGGATAAACAGGTAATAAACATATTACTCTTTTATTGGTCTAACACAAACAACTCTTGCTCATTGCTGATACCTCCTGGAAGCAGACCAAGCCAAGAGGAAGGCATTCCTCTTGCATCCACTTGCATCAGTTACCAGCTGCTTCTAAGAAATCTCTGGATATTCCCATAAGCAAGCCAACTAAGACATTTCCAATTGTTTCAGGCTCATTTGCATGGTGGACACTGACACAAGCTAAACATCAGTCAGTCTTTCCATAGCTCTTATGATTTTCTAGAGCCAGGAAAAGGCATTTATAGTTGAAAATATCAATGTAACTGGTTTACGGTAACCATGTACCCCAGGAACTACACTGCTGCAGTACACATCTAGTAATTAACACTTATGAAAAAGTTAACATTTTGCATTAAAATTCTTCCAGAATTACAGCCAAAACGTGTTACCCATGATAAGGAAAGTGAGAACCCATTGCAGCACAGAGATGATTTGGAGTTGTTTCTCTACTTTGGATTTCAATAGCCAGAACAAATCCTGCAGAGCAGAAAGAATGTTCGATCCCGTGCCTAAAGAAAGACAAATAAAAGAAATAAAGTTACGTTTGCACACTGAGCAAAGGAAACAATATTTTTCCTTTGAAACAGAATCATAGAAGGAAGGGTCATCAAGTCCAACTTATTTTAGTAAGAGTTTTCAGATAAACCTGCAGTTTGCTTTTACAGCAAGCCTTGCTAAAAGCTAATATTTTCCATGGAGTTTGGGCATCCTGGAAGAGGAAGGACTGCCATGTGCCAACATTCAGCTTTTTTTTCAGAATACTGGAGGGGATTAATGAGTAATCATCAGTACCCACCCAAGCAAGCCTCTGTTAACCTGACCATAAAAGTGCAGAGGATGTTAACCCATGTTCCTAACACACTCTCACCTCACACTGCCAGCTCCTCAGAGGGGTGTTTGGTAAAAGGGAACCCCATGAGCTCACAGTAAGATAAAGATCAGCTGCCTCAGACCACAGGCAAGCAGACACCTGGCTCTGGTGTGAGCTATTCTCCCTTCTCAAGGCCTGTTGCACAACTCCCAGTGCTGTTCAAGGAAAGCTCTGTGCTGTGGCCTCCCTCAGCACAGCCCAAATGCTGGCTGAACACCTCAACATACAACCCTGAGGATCCACAGCTCTACGAGTAAGGAAAACTATCCGCATTCCTAAAGCAGTAAATAAGAGGGAAGGAGCTGAAAGCCACTCTTGTAGAAGCTTAAGAATTCAAGCGGGGAAAAAACCCAGAAGCGGGTAAAACACTGAAAACATTTGCTTTCTATATGAAGAACCACCCACTGCAGCTTTTGACAGTATACACAGCCCCCAGAAAGAAGCACTTGCAAGTGGGTTTTCCTTCAATTTTCTTCATTACCTTATTTTCAAGCACCATAATAAACTGACCAAAATACAAATCACTTTATGTGTAATTACATACCTTTTGTATTTAAGGATCAGCCTGTGATTAGGACTATGAAAGAAGCTATTACACTGAATAGGTTCAGTTCTTGCTGACAAGATATTACCTGCTAGTGGCAACAGCATAGCAAGTGTTCACACTCAGTCAAATGAAAGTGATTGAAAATAGCTTCTCTAGGTATGAGCAGGCACTAGGATTTTTGGTAGTTTCTACAAAGATACTCTCACTGGTGCATCCTTTAAATATGTAAAGCAACTGCTTCATAGGAATGAGGGTCAATTTAGATTAGGTAAGGAAGAAGTTTTTTCTCTAAGGGTGGTGAAACACTGGCACGGGTCACCCAGAGATGCCTCATCCCTGGCAACATCAAGGAGGAGCCACACCAAAGGCTGCAGTCTAAATTTAGAGCCAGACCACCCAGTTCAGACCCTTGGTTCTGCTTAGTCCATGTTACATGAATAATCCCAGTAGTGCACTGGGCATTAATTACTCTAAGCAGACCAAGTTTTAGGCTGGGATAGATCATACCAGTACAACTGCAAGTGAACTGAAACCTACAGCACTAATCCAGGTTGAAACAACAACTAGAGCTGTAGACAGCTCTTTACAAGATAATATAGTGCAGTATTAAGAATGAATCCAGCAAGTAGTTCTCCTGCTTCTGAGGTGAGACAGGAGAATATGTTGAGTTAAACTGTCACCGTGCATTGGTTTGCCACACTAGAGTATCTAAGCAGTGAGATTCAGAAATCCTATGCTGTAAAATCTAGTAGCAAATCCCCAAATTTGGAGTGAGGGATAAACTCCACCCCATTTTTTACAAAGCCAGTTGCCTGTTCAAGGGTAAAAGAAATCTTTTTGTTTAGAATGATTTGTATTCAAAGAGACCTTTATAGCTCATCTCAATCCAGCGCCCTGCCACAGGCAGGGATACATTCCACAAGACCAGGTTGCTCAACTCTTGCTGAGGGGCCACAGCTCCAGGTACTTGCTATCCCAAAAACCTTACAAAATTGCATGTGGACAGTCTTGCTATTGACTGAGGATTACCAGACACAAGTTTAAAGAAAGCATTTAGCAACAGTAGTGTCACTGGACATACGTCTATGTCCTCCAAAAGAAGCCAAAGGCCTTTGAGATTGTGACACAATAAAAGCCCTGCCCCACATAATTTTTTTCTTCCAGCACCTGCATTTACACTACCAAACCTCTATGGCTTCATAAACGAAACACTCCAGCCTTGGATCAGCTAAATCCCTATCCTCTTACCAAAGAGAACAGCTGTTTATCCCTCTAGATGAGAATTTGTACTTCAGCATTTTCTAGATGTTTGAACATATTGTAGGCATTGCCAGCCCAGTAAATAGACCAGTATTGAGTAGCACAAGTCAACCTGTCAGCTTCTTTTTTGAACCACATAAAACTGACATTGAACCCCTGCAGACAGAGGGAAGGCAGTGGTTTGCCTGACAGCTCTAAGCCCCTGCCCTTGGACAAGTGTCCTGGGTCAGTTATTTGCTGAAAGCAAAGGTATCCTTCAAAGAGAACAATATTCTCCACACCAGGTGTCCTAGATTGCAAGGCAATGTGTGTATTCTATTTGCCATCTGTAAGAGAAGGAGCAGTTATCTTCTGTTAATTGGGCAGTTTTCTTTATCTCTTCCACAAGCCAATCCTCCCTCCGGGGAGACATCTTCTGTTAATGGGACATTGGGACATTGAATGTCACTGCATGAATGATAAAATTACAGCATCACATTGTGAGATGCTCCACCCAGGAGGAGTAGCCAAGCATTCCTACCTGGATATAATCTGAGATTTTGGGATACCGGAACGGCGTTTCCACTGGATTCCTAGAGGAACAGCTGCCTCTTCCACTGGATCTTCAGAGGAAGACTGCACCCTTCTACAGCATCACTGCTTCAACAGAACCACACCTGACACTGCAGGAGCACTGCAGCCACCATTGAATCAGACTGCTACCAACACCCTGACCAACAGGGTGTCCGGTCGTATTCTGACTCTGTCAGTGTTTTGTGTAACTGCATTGTTTATGTTATTTTTTTATTCTCTTCTGTAATAAAGAACTGTTATTCCTGCTCCCATACCTTTGCCTGAGAGCCCCCCCTTAATTTCAAATTTATAACAATTCAGGGGGAGGGGATTTACATTTCCCATTTCAGGGGGGGCTCCTGCCTTCCTTAGCAGACACCTGTTTTTTCAAACCAAGACACCAGGAAAGTCAGTAGCTACCATGGCCTGAATATTAGCATTTAATTCCCAGTTAAGAAATGAAAGATGCCCAGTAGCAAAGGAAAGGACCATGGGAATGGTCAGTCGAACTGGCAAGCTCATCAGGTCTACCTTTGCACCAAACCTGCAGACTCCAGATTAACCCATTTCATCAACCAGGCATTCACAGACTTAAGTGCCAAGACAATCCTTTCCAGACAATCCTGAGCTTCTCATTCATCATGTCTGACTGACACTGTGTATTCAACCCCCAGACAAGCCTTATCTCCTTTCAGCTTCAGTAGCCAGGAGGCATTTTTGGTAAGACCCTCCACGCTCTGGAGAACCAGGCCAGTTACTAGTGACACAGACCAGAAGAGCTTTGACAAATCAACAGAAATGAGGGGGAAAGGGGGAGTGGCACTCAGCCACAGAAGAATAACCCAACACTGACATTTGAGTTCAGTCCATTAGAGAAAATACTTCCTCCTAATGACTCACCTGTGGGCCCACACCAAGCACCTTTCACATATTAAAAACCCAAGGCATCTTCTGTAACTTTCAGGGAGCAGATTATCCTTATAACCTACTTTAGAAGGGCCCAGTAGACATAACTATAATTTGTATACATTCCTATCAGTCTTTCCCCAAGGAAATATCCTGGATCCTGAAGAAACCCGAACCTCCATCTTCTGCCGCTGACGACAGTAGCTGATCCTGAGCTGGCCACACTGCACAGCCCCTGGAGCATTTTCCAGGTACCTGTCCCAGAACTGGAAAGCCTGACTGGGGAGCCTTAACTAGATGACCATCAAGATACTTTCTAACCCAAGCCATTCCATGACTCTTGGGGTCACCCTTGGCAAACCATATCTCCACAAGACATACTGTACCAACAGCTTTCCTGGTCTCAGATGAGCTGGTCTCCAGCTCACACTGCAGCCCATTCCCTGGAGTGCTGATGGGATACTCCCTGCACTAAGCCAGGCATGGCTCTCAAGGACATTCCTTGTCACAATGGACAGAGTAACAACTTCTCCAGGAGAACTCCATGCTGCTCAGAGATGGCAGTCATCTGCAGCCTTCCAAGGCAGCTCAGGGACATTAGCCAGCTATCCTGCAGCTGGTGATGGGCTCACCATACTTTTATCATTTAGTTCCATTTAACATCAAACACAGGAGTTGCTACCAAGGCGATCCTGGAATCAGCAAATGGTTTGACCAAGCATTTGATTCCTGCATTACCGACTCAGCATCTGGTGCTCTTCTAGCACAGTTTATTTCAGATAAATTACACAAACAACATTTATCTAGGCAGGGAAGTAGAATCAAAGATCCCAAGAGTGGAAGTAAACAGGACTTCACATGTGGGCACCCAACTGACATGACTTAATTAAATGTCAGCAAAGGAAATTAACTGAGAAGTACAAGTGTTACATATAGTTAAAAATACACTGAAACCTTGTTAAACCCAAGCTTCATCTGCCACCTTTTCCAGACAATTAGCATGTTATTTCTTGGCCAATAATTAAACAGCTTCACATGGCTTATTTGGAAGAAAACTGTATTAGATCCATCAAAGCATAAACTGCAAATGGACATTTTGACCATGTATTTTGCAAAGAAGCTGAAATTGGAACAAAGATAGACAAGAAAAACATACCAGTACTAGAATATTCAGGAGGATTTAGCCACCCATGCAAGAGCAGGAGCCCACACAGCTCGCAGGAGCACCTGTAAAACCCCTTGAGCAACACAAGTTCTTTTGTGTCTTGGGTTTACTTGGGTGCCCCAAGCACAAGTATATTCACTACAGAGTAAACAATTTAAGAAAGTAATGAGCAATTAGTGCAGAGTATAGTTATCCTGCCCTGTACACAGTTTAGAACAGTTTGCTCCTGTCCCAGGAAGCTACTCAATTACATTATCCGCAGTATGGTGTGTTTATGACTGGAAATCAACAATATTTTGAACAGGGACATGCAAATAAAAATTTCTATCCTCTCTTTTAGAAAGGAGCTGGGTTTCTCCAGACCCAGGAAACAAATCTGTCATGATTACTTATGTTAGCTCTGGATTTACTCTCAGCACTAAACTCAGCCCTCAGTCTCCACACTTACAGCAGTATGTGTGTTAAAGGGAGGTAGCCACAAAACCCCACTGTCCCAGAGCAGACAACAAGCTTAGATTTAAGTTAGCAACACTGAACAGGTCTGGACAAGAGAAAATGACCCATCCTCCTACAGCTCATCACTGTGTCCAGAGCACATGAGAGGTCTGAAAGAGGGGTTTTCATATAAGCGAGCCCAGACCGTCACCTCCCAATCAACTCTGTCAAGAGACAGCACCTCATTGCAGCCAGCCTGATCCTGTTCTCCCAAAACAGGAGCTCCCAGGCTGCCCACTCCAGAGCAGAACTCAGGTCTGGTAACCCTCATGTGCAGTGTAGGACTAACTCCAAGGTAAAGCTGAGGAAAACCATCTTCTTCATCCCGAACTTCTTACTGATGAAGTAACATTAGAAAAGACATTTCAGCACAGGACAGCCTTTCAAGGTTCCAGCCACACTAGCATCTTTCTCAGGGAGAAGCATGAGACAAGACCTCCTTGCTGCTCTACCCAACACAAGGAGGAGACCTCCTGGGCCTCCTATGGCCAAAGTGGGGCAGGTCAAGATGAGGAGACCACAACCCCTCCTACCCAACCAGTTGTCTCAGACCATCATCCAACCCTAGGCATTGGTTCAAGGTCTTCTCTGATTTTTGCAGTAATGGGTTGATATCAAGGAACATTCCTCTGCATACATACAGGGATGGATATAGAGGCAGATGCCTGCACCTTTTTTTTCTTTTTGGCCTGTTTTTAAATAGGATCGGACTTAATTCAGCCAAATTTACAAGCACCAGAGCAAAATTAGATGCCAGGAAAACAATAAGACTAAAGGACAGTATGAGCCATTTAGATGCTCGCCCCAAAGTCAGCCCTTTGCACAAGCATGACACCTGGAAGAAAATACTCAGGGTCATAGGAAAAAAAAAATCTAGTGGGCTTGTTCTGCACACCTTCTGTAATGAGACAAGTTATCCAACATGATCAAGCAGTACATAAGGTCTCATGAATGAACCTCCACACCACATCACCTCTGCAAGCTTTGAACTGCAGGGTCCCACACCACTATCTCCATACCCAGTCCGAGTCAGAGCTCCTCTGGGAGGCACCCGGATTCGGCTTTGAAGCCAGTCCTGTGCTTTCCTGCCCATGCAGGCTGCAGCACTGGCAAGGGGTTGGTAGATGTTGCCGTCACCAAGGCAACATCCCTTGTCTCCCCAGACAGAAATAAGTTAAATTAAGCTAAAAAGCACAAATATCACTGCAAGATCCCCATGAGGTGCCTCCGAGGAAAACTGACCTGAGGAGAGTTAAGACAGCTTTCCATCACTAATCAGGATTATCTAGAGATGAGGCCAATCACTGTCCCTAAACCACAGTCCATTTTGAATTATGCATGTGTCCTAGATCCATCATTAACATGCCAGTGCCAACAAGGTGGCTGCTGAGGTCTCAGGTCAACCCTACATATTTTATAGGTTTCCTGAATTATTTATTCTCTGCACTTAGTTTTCAGTTAACTCTCAATATAACAGTTCAGATGATGCTAATTCAAATAACCTCTCTCCACTGAAAATATAACTTGACCTCTGTTAGTCATGGAAACAAGTGAAGTTATTTTAAGAAACAGATCTGAACACAGGAAACACACGCAGGTCTTCTCCCCAGTCAGTTCACAACGGATCCTTCAGATCAATCTAATATCCTGGCTGAGATGAGCACCAGCAGTTCTACACCCAGGACTAGACAGGCCATTGCAAAATCAAGACTTCAGAGGTTAATTCACCAAGTTCATGTCCCTTCAGCTCTGCTAATGATTTGTTTAACCAATAAAACATTTCACAGGTCTCTTTATCCCAGGAGGTATTAGCAGTTTGCTTTTTGAGGGCAAAAAGCCTTTCACAATACAGAGCAATCACTCAAGGACCCTCCACAAATTACAAGTTAAATCGCTGTCCAACTGCATTGTCACGCAAAGCTCCCCCGTTTGCAAATCCTGACCTTTCTTCAGACAAGCACCCTTGCAGAAGGCATACAAAACTCTATCTAGCAAAACATTTATACTTGCTGAATTTATTCCTAGAAGATCCTTTGAGATGCCTTTACAAGCAGGCAAAGTAGCTTGTGGTTCGGGATTTCCTATACTCTCTCCACAGCCTTTAACCAACATGTGCCGGCGTGCAGGGGAAGTGTTGGGTGTCTGCAGCAGCTCTGTCCACGATGTGTGTCAGTGGCTGACACCAGTTCCGCTTCTCTTAACAAGTCACTCACCAGCACAGAGGGCTGCTAAAGCAAACCTGGCAGAACTGGCTACCACCAAACTCCTGCTCAGCAGTGAATCTTCACCTCCTCATTAGAGGAGAGCAAAAATAGCAACACGTTGCCATTTTCCCCTTGATGAAGGTGTGGGGAACACAGTATTATGAAACAGTTGGACTCGCTGAAGAGGCCTTTTCCAAGCTAAATGAAATTCTATGGATAGAAAGTTGAGAATTAACTCTATCCGATAAAGCGAGTCCACTTCTCTTCCTACCACGACAAAAGGAAGGGGTGGGTGGGGGGGAGGGGAGGACTCGTTTACACGCAAGTGCCCCGCGCCCACATTTTGCAAAGGCACAAACTCACTGTAGTTTGCTCCTCGGCAAAATGTGCAAGACCCAACTAGAGCCGCTCCCAGCAGCCCCAGGAGCGCACCCCGAGCTGCTAAAACACAGAACCTGCGCAGAGACCTGTAATCCTCCACCCAAGGAAAGCTACAGCTCCCTCCCCGCCATTGCACATCGCTCTTCCCTCTCCTTATTCCCTATGAACAACGTTCCTACGGCCACAAAAAAAAAAAAAAAAAAAAAAAAAAGAAAAAAAAAAAAAAAAAAGGAGAAATCTCATAAAGCCGAGTGTTTCGGTGCTGCTCCCACCCCAGCCCCTGAAGCACCGGAAAGCTGCTCCGCACCGCAGCATCCCCTCCGGGCACAAGGCTCATCTCCAGCCCTTCCCCCGTCCCCCGGTACCTCGGAGCACGCCGGAGTAGGCGGCGATGATGGTCTTCATGGTGGGGGGCGCGCTCAGGGCTCGGGCAGGGCCATGGGACGGAGGAGCCCCCCACGCTCCGCAGCCCCGGCGCAGCCAGCGAGCCGGAGAGACGCCGGCCGTGTATCCATATATAGCCAGGCAGGAGGAGGCGGAGACCGAGGGAGGGTGCAGGGGCGGACCCGGCCGGGCTCCCGGGTCTCTCAGCCCAGCCGTGGGGGTGAGGGGAAGCTCTTGGTGCCGGCGGTGTAGATTTCTACATGGGATAGGGTTTAGGGAGCGGGGAGAACAAGCAGAGGCTCGCCCCCTGTACAGGCTGTTTCATGCCCTGTTTTATAGAATCACAGAACGATTTGGATTAGCACGGATGTTAAGACTCATCCATTTCCAACACCTTGACGTAGGCAGGGACACCTTCCTCTACAGCAGCTTGCTCTGGGCCGCGTTCAACTTGGTCTTGAGCACTTCCAGGGATGGGGCAGCCACAGCTTCTGGGCTGTGGGGCAGACGTGTGCCAGGGCCTCACCACCATCACAGACAAGAATTTCCTCCCAATATCCCATCTAACCCTGCCCTGTGACAGTGGGAAGCCATTGCCTTTGTCCTGTACCTCCTGGTCCCTGTCCAAAGTCTCTCTCCAGCTCTCCAGCTCTCTTGGAGCCCGTTTCAGCACTGGCAGGGGCTCTAAGGTCTCCAGCAGCTCCACATCCTTCTGATGCTGCAGGCAGCACTCTCACCTGAGTGGGGCAGAGGAGCAGAATCACCTGCTGCCCTGCTGCCCATGTTGTGGGATCAGCCCCAGGCCCAGGACACAGGGGGTTTCTGGGCTGCTTTTCTTGCTCCACATGCTGCAATGGTATCCCAGCCTGGATGGATGCATTAAAATTTAAATAAATAAAATGATAATAATAATATCCTTTAGTGCTTCATGGATTATTACAACTGTCAGGAGTAAAGATGCAACCACCATAGACAGCCTCAACCTCAGCAGCTGCTTTGTGACTTGAAGTTGTAAATTGTGCCACCAAGTTTCTTGTAAGGAAGGAAAACGTAAGCCCCAACCTCATGATGCAACTGAGCCCCAGAACAGCCTCTAGCTTCACAAGGTCATGGAGTGACACAATCAGGGGAATCTCTTTAAACTGAGAGAGGGCAGGGCTAGAATGAATTCTTGTCTCTGAGGGTGGTGAGGCTCTGGCACAGGTTGCCCAGAGCAGCGGTGGCTGCCCCATGCCTGGAAGTGTTTAAGGGCAGGTAGGATGGGGCTTGGATCAACCTGCTCTAGTGGAAGGTGACCCTGCCCTTGGCAGGGGATGGAAACAAGATGGGCTTTAAGGAACCTTCCAACCCAAACCATTCTCAGAGTCTTTGACTCCCACTACTTGATCAGAGCAGTGCACTATCTCACTTCTTTGAAGTGTACTTGTCCTGAAACTTTTTTTCTTCTCCCATCCCACTCACTGAAAATCAGCAAACAGTCCTAAATAATAGATTAGAAATATCTTGGCTGTGTTCCCACAAGGATGTTTTTCCCAACAAGAAGCCACACGCCAGGTGATGGTTTGATAATGATTTTGGAAATATACAGGACATGTTTTCTTGATGTTTTGGTTGATGCAGGAGATACACAACTTTGTCTGTTATTAACCTGTGTGTCTGGCATGATTATTCTTGAATAACATCTTTTCAAATACCCTACTATTACTTCACATAAGTCTGAAAACCATGGGCTATGGAGAGAGAAACACAGATAGGAGCCAGGCCTTCAGCTCTCTGCAGCCAAGAACAATTCACAATAGTTTCAGACTCCTTTTTTAAATACATATACTGAATTTTTAGGGCAATGCCTATTGAATAAAGCTTTTGAGAACATTCTTATTTTTCCCTTCCCACTTCTATTCAGAGACTGCAGGAATCGTTTGCAAGTTGTGGGATGGATTTGCAATACCTTGAGTCAGAACTTGGTTGCAGCTCTGTAGCTTTATTCCTGTGCAGCTACTTTGAGGCAGAAAATGGTCTGTTTTCAAAGAATCAATGTTCCATGTCTTCATCCAGTGGCTTGGATGTATGTAAGAAACTTCCTGTACTTGGCTCACCAGGACAAGCTTACTGGGGAACTAAGCTGAAGAAACAATGCAGATTTAGGTGGTTGTGGGAATTTCACGCTTGGTCCTTCACCCCATTCTTTAGTCTTGAATTCATGAGCTTCAAAGCTCCCCTTGGTCTCTCCTGCTTCTGGCTGTGGCTTTTGGTAAGATCCTTCAAGTCCTTGTTCTTGTGGGTGGGTGGAAGTGTTCTGTCCCCCCAGGTTCACATCACCGCCTGTCCATGCTCCTGAGGCAGGTGTTATGATTCTAGGAGCCCAGACTGGTATTTTCCAATGCTCCATCACCAGAGAAGTGCCTGCCTGTGGTGGTGTTTGAGGGTCCCCAAACACCACCACAGGGAGGGTGAGAAAAGAGATAAGAATCTTGACTCCATGTTTCAGAAGGCTGACTTATTATTTTATGATATTATATTAAAAGAAAATTATATACTAAAACGATACTAAAGAAAGAGAGAAAGGAAACATCAGAAGGCTAGCAAGGAAAGGAGTGATAATAAAATCTTGTGACTGACCAGAGTCCCAACACAGCTGGACCTGTGATTGGTCATTAAGTACAAACAATCCACATGAGACCAATCAAAGATGCACCTGTTGGTAAGCAACCTCCAAACCACATTCTAAGCAATCAGATAATTATTGTTTACATTTTGTTTCTGAGGCCTCTCAGCTTCTCAGGAGAAAAATCCTAGCAAAGGTATTTTTCAGAAAATATGTCAGTGACAGCCAGAAAGAGCTGAGTGAGCAGGGAGCAAAGCCTCCCTCCCCAGAAGACCTCAGCAGAGCCCATGCTGAGGTACCTGTGGACATCTAGCACCACCATGATCATTGAACTGGCTGACTTTTGCATATGGAGTATCCATGTCATATGGCCAAAAAATTGTCCAAGCCACCAGCCCATGGCTTGATTTTCAGCCAGTTTGCACTTTACACCCTTCCTGTTCAAAGAGTTTGCTTGGAAGGGGATGTTTGCATGACAGAGCTTTGCAGACCCTGTTCTCTAAATCACAGAATGGTTTAGGTTGGAAGTGAACTTAAAGATCAGCCAGTTCCAACCCTCTGCCATGGGCAGAGACACTTTCCATTAGAACAGGTTGTTCAAAACCCCTACCAACACATCCCTGAGACTTCTGCATCCTGGGACATCCCCAGGAAAGAAACTAAGGAAGAGCAAGCATTTATTTAGCTGGTGGGGCAAAGTCTGAATTTATCCAGATTGTGTTAAAAGGAAATTTGACTGATGAGCAGACCACTGATGCAAGAAAGGGACAAGCAGAGGGTAAAACCCCAATGAGCATGGAATCACAGAATCATTTGGGATGAAGAAGCCCTCTAAGATCATCATATCCAACTGTTAAACCAGCACTGCCACTAAACCCTGTTCCCTGTGCCACATCCACATGCCTTTCAAACACTTCCAGAGATGGTGATTCCACCTCTTCTCTGGGCAGCCTATTATAATGCCAGACAACTCTCTCAGGGAAGAAATTTTCTCTTATATCCAACCTAAACCACACCTGGGGCAAATTGAAGCTGCTTTCTATTGTCCTGTCACTTGTTCCCTGGGAACAGAGCCTGACCCCTACCTGGCTCCATCCTCCTGTCAGGGAGTTGGGGAGAGTGAAAAGGTCCCCCCTGAGCCTCCCCAGCTCCCTCAGATGCTCCTGGTGCTCCAGACCCTTTCCCAGCTCTGTTCCCCTCTCTGAGAACACTCCAGCCCCTCGATGTCTTTGTTGGAGTGAGGGGCTCAGAACACCCCCAGGACTGGAGGTGCCTCAGCAGTGCCCAGCACAGGAGGAAATGCCACATTTCTTCTGTCCTCCTGTTGGATACTGGTCCTGGATCCTTTCTGATGCCACACCACCTATTAGGTATTGTCTGGGGTAGGTATTGTCTGCAAACCTCCATGCTCAGTGTACACAGCCACTATTTTTGTAGTATTGGAGCAAAGAGCATTTCCTCTGCAACTCACTGGTTAATGGCGCAACCACTTCAGAGCCCAAAGCTGGCATCAGCTATTTTCATAGCACTTGCCTTTTTTGTTCAGGTAGTTAAGTTATTTAACATTTACAGAGGCTTTGAAATGTAGCCATTTCTTCCCCCACCAAGCTGCACTTACACCTCCTCTTTTTCACAAGTGGAAGCAAACTTCAGGCCAAAACTGCAAGAGAGACACTTCACAGTGAGCTTTGTGTTAGAGGGCATTAATTTATTTTTTATTTTAAAGTCTCACCCTCATTTTTCCACAGCAGACAGATAGGAAGATTTATGCAAGTCAGGGAGCAAAGATTTTGGCTGTTGGCAGCAAGTCATGGTAGAGCTGCCTAGCTGCAGTCTAAAATTAGAGCACCTAAAAATTAACTGTATGTCCAAAGAACTTTGGTCCCTGTGCTGAATGAGCACTACTTCGATACAGGAGAGAGACCAGGTGGAGAATTACTAACAGTTCACCAGCCCCACTTTTAATCCAATTGCAGGGTGTTTTGTAAAACAAGAATTGGCACACACAGACCAGAAAATGTAATTTTAGTGTTTTTCCTAAATAGATTTTAGTGTTTTTCTTTTGCTTTCTTTGCTAAGAGGGGTGTGGAAGAATGAGACATTGGAAAGTGGTTAAATATAATAGAGAAAAAAGTTATTATTGAAGGGTGGGAGACTTTCATGATCTTTTAGGAAGCATCTCGCTATACTTCTTTAAAAATGAGCATTTTCAGCTCTTGCCCATGATGAAGATTTTCCTAAAGCCTTCCCTGAGAAATCCACAAACCTCTGTGGTTTTTTCTGTGTTTGCAACCAGACAGCCATGGGGCAGCACTGGTGGGGAAACCGAGGCACAAATCTTGGAAAGGTGACCAGCCACACACAGACCATGCATTTCTGGTGAAGCCAAGGCAAGTGCTCCTCTGCACCTCCCTGCCTCCATCCCAGCTCTCAGCCAGACAATTCCTAGCAAAAGCATCATACACCCTCCATCCCCTGGGCACAGCAAGGGCCAATAAGCAAGGCCTTAAAGCTATTAGCCAAGGTTGTCCTTCCCCCACTGACCTTTCAGCCAGCCAGGCCTCTCAAGGGCTCTCCACCACCCTGGGCATGACAGAAGTGGCCACAAATCCTGTGGAGGATCCATCAGTCCCAAGATCACAAAGAAAAAATGGATTTAAAAAAGTAGAAATTTAGCCAACAGATCACTTGCAGTTTGCAAGGACATATCCAAGAATTGCCTCATGGAATTAGCACATCCTGTGCCTTCCAGCTTCCAAGGATTTTACCAATTGCAGAAAAACCTCCCTGAGAGCTTTGGGGCCCCTCCAGCACAAGCACCCTTTGCAGAGAAAAGCAGAGACTGGGAAATCCTCCCTTTGCCCCAGATTCCTGCAATCCTCCCTGCAGGTTCCAGCCATACACAGAGCACAGGATGACTTAGGGCAGGGAAGAAGGAAAGATGCGCCCCAACCTTGCAAAGCAGCCTGCTGTTTTAGATGGATAATGAGATGATTGGCTCTTGCAATTAAAAGATAACTATTGTGTGAATGTTAAGAAAAGCTTTAGTGATGTATAGTTATGTTATTGTGGTTTAGATGTCCTCTGTTCTCCCCACAGTTCCCTTTCCCCCCTGTGTTGCTGCCATCAGACAGCCTGGGCTGTCTAGGACAGGTACAAAGAAGGCTGCACATGTGTCCCTGGCATGGGGCAGTGGGGAATGGAAAAGCTCAGGGGGTTGCTCAGGGGGTGCAGCACGGCAACACCTGACCCCCAATCAAGTCACAAGAAAGCAATCTCCACTGATAAATGGCAAAGAAGAGCTGAGTGACAGACTCTGGGAGGGCTGGGCTGGCTGATGCAACCCCCAGGGGTATAAAAGACTGACATCCATCCTGAAGATGAACTGGCCATGTGGTATCCACGAGGGGCAGTTCCCAGCGCTGCAGCTTTTTCCTTATGTACTCCTTTGGTGTACTTTTGTTAAGGTTTAATAAACCTTTTTAAATTTTCAAAGTGAGCAGTTGTTTCTCACACTGGTGAGAAGAGACCACCTTGCTACATGGCAGAGAAACAAGTTCCCCACTGCTCACAGGCACTTGGTTTCTCAAGGCTGTAGCATAACATCTTTTGGGTACATCTGCTCCATCAGAAACAGTTGTGGGCTGTTTCTTAGGAGACTGTCTCCCTTAAGCTTCAGTATTTCTGCTCCATGTTGTCAGCTGCTTGTCTCTTCCCTTCACTGAAGAACAGATGTAGGTCTTTAGAAAGGGAGGATGAATCTCTCCTATGGGAGGATGCTTGTGGCCTTTTTAAGATGTTAGGAAGGGTTGCTTAGGACTGCAAACTCGGCGGTGTAGTTTGGAGGCAACAGACTGATATAAAATTTCAATAGCCAGAGCAAATTTTATTTCTATATCTTTTACTGTAAAGAAAGCAAGCAAGCAGCACTGGTGGCTGGGGAGTCACTGCTCCACTCACGGCACACACCACTACAAGTTCACCAAAGTATATATACTGGTTTTAAGCCTACAGAGCATTTTCCAATGTGCTTGGTTAGTCCAAATCAGCAAATATCAATAAGCTGAGATCAGCAATTTCATAATCTTTCCATGTGGTCCTGTCCTTCTTGTGGTCATCTGGAGGGAGGCCTTACACTGGTGTCTGCTACATGATTACGTCAAGTGCATCAAGCTTTTTATTTTACATACGCATTTAGATGCTTTGTTGCAATATCCCTTAGCTTTACCACATCTTATTTTATTCTAAGCATCAGTTGTCTTGCTACCTCATCCCTTTTACTCTACTATAATTCTCTTATTTCCATGATTTATTTGGGTATTCAGTCAGAAAGTTTCAAAATCATTCTTTGCGTCTATTTTCGACACAGATACAAGCATTTGCTGATTCCATTGCCAATTGACAGGAATTGCAAAAACATTTTTCACACAGACATTGGTTTGTTATTAAGTTCATGTCTACATCTGGGGATTTGCTTCAGTGGGAGGAGAGGAGGTGGAGACTGCACATGGACGACCCCCAGCATGTGGATCTCCAAGGAGAAGAGGAAGGGCATGTGCATTAGAGTACAGGGACAGGGGAGATCTTCCAATACTAAAGGGGACCTCCAAGAGAGCTGGAGAGGGACTTTGGCCAAGGGCTTGGAGTGATAGGACAAGAGGGAATGGCTTCCTACTTGTGGGGGGTTGGGTTTTTTCTTTTCTTTCCTTGCTACTTGTGGAATTTTTTTTTCCCATTGAGTTGGTAAGAAGCACTGATGGCTGGGTGCTTGAGGCTTAGGGGAGGGGGAACTCCTTTGGTTTTCTGGGAGTTTCTCTCGGGGTGGGGGGCAGAAACAGAGATACTGCAAGAATAGAGAGAGGCAGGTAAAAAGACGAGGGCTGGAGATTTGAGATTTGCTGGGCTTCGGAGGAGGACGGTCAGACCTGCTGCTTGGGGAAAGGAATTCACTGCCACCACCATAACCCCGTGGGGAACCTTTCTTCTGCTGCTGCGCCCTGCATCCCCCTGCCCTGCCAGGACATCCCACAGGCTCCAGCCCTTTGCCGTGGAGTTTCTGATACATTTTTGTCCACTGTCCCGGGATTTTCTGCTCATCCCTGCTATTCCAGCCTGCTGCTTCCCAGAGTCCTGCTGGGGCACCAGGATCGCCTGCCCCAGGGTTTGTGGATGAAAGCCTCTCTTCCAGCCCTTCCCCAGGGTTTGTGGATCAAAGCCTCTCTTCCAGCCCTTCCCCAGGGTTTGCGGATCAAAGCCTCTCTTCCAGCCCTTCCCCAGGGTTTGCGGATCAAAGCCTCTCCTCCACCGCTGCCCGTGTGGGCCATTGCCACAGCGCCCCCTGCAGGCCCGGAGGTATCCCCGCCCCTGCCCCGCCCACCGGGAGCCGCCAGCGCCCCTGCTGGCTGTGACCGGAACTGCACCCAAGGGGAAAGCACTGCGGCCTGGACTGGTTTCAGGTTCTGTTTGTTGTGAGCTTTTGTTTGTTTGCTTTATTGCACACACTAGTAAAGAACTGCTGTTCCTGTTCCATATCTTTGCCTGAGAGCCTCTTAATTCCAAAATTATAATAATTCGGAGGGAGGGGGTTTACATTCTCCATTCCAAGAAAGGCTTTCTGCCTTCCCTAGCAGATACATGTCTGGTAAACCAAGACACCGCTGCCAGAGGATAGGGTTAGACGGGATATTGGGAGGAAATTCTTGGCAGTGAGAGTGGTGAGGCCCTAGCAAAGGTTTCCCACAGAAGCTGTGGCTGCCCCATGCCTGGAAGTGTTCAAGGCCAGGTTGGATGAGGTTTGGAGCTGGTCTAGTGGAAGGTGTCCCTGTCCATATCAGGGGGATGGAATGAGATGAGATGTAAAGTCTCTTCCAACCCAAACTATTCTGTGATCCCATGATTCTTTGATCCCAGCCCTGAAATGTTGAGGCTGAAAACTTCTTCCAGTCTGAGTGCCCTGGCCCATCCTTGGTCTGCAGGACCAGAACTTCTGTGAGCTTTGTGCTGGGGAAAGGTGCAAGAGAAAAAACGCATGGCCATCTGCTGCACCATTTTCCCCATTGTGTGAGAGTGGGTCTGCCCACAGGCTTGGGAACACACTGTCACCCACCTACCTGTGCTCTATGGCTGGTGCAGAGGCCCACATTAGTCTGTCCAAGCTGCCTTTTGAGGTCTTGAGCAAAATGGTTTCTGCTGATGAGCAGCTGGAAGCAAAACAAAGGGACTCAGGAGGGTCTCAGTGAGTCCCCTTTCCAAGAATGTTCTTCCTCCCCAGACATGTTGGAAGTCTAATTTCACCATTTGTACCAGAGATTGAACCTTTCCCCCTCTGTATTTTCACAGATTTCTCTCCTTGGCTAAGTCTGGCTGCAACTTCCAGCTACAAGACAGGATTGTGATACCAAATCAAACTCCTTGGACCACACATAAGAAGCTCTTGCAACACAAATCAGTAATAATGATATGAAATAGAGCAGGACATTCAAAAGAGGCCCCAGATCTCCTGCAGATGCTCATTTAGAAGCCTTCACCTTTGAGAACAGCTGCAGTGAAACCCTTGCTTGCTAGTTATGCCTTGCAAAGATTATTTTCCTTCCTTTTACCGTGTCCCAGAGTTCTCTCCTCTGAATGCAGGACAGCATCACTGTCAGTGGTCTGGGACACACAAAAGGCACAAATGCTCTTGCCTTGGAGTACCTCTATTTATAAAAAGCTGCATCTCTTAGGCTACAGAAATGGATGGAGAAAAGTTTTAGGGCTTGTTTGCAATGCTTTAGTTTGCCATTTTAGAGCAAGTGCGCTCACCAGTCACCACACCAATTAAAATGGAGGGCTTTTTTAGCACAGAAAAAAAGATTAAATGTTCAATTACAAAATTGGAAATGCAGATCCAAAGAGATAAGGCATAGAACTCTTAGAGCAAAGTGTCAAGATCTACCTGATTTTCTCCTGATGTTCCTTCTGCAGCCTGGTTTCTTCTTAGGCACTTATAGTCCTAAAGTCATAGAGTCATAGAATCCTTTAGGTGGGAAAAGCCCTCTAAGATTATTGAGTCAAACCAATCCCCTGGCACTGCCAAGTGCAACACTAAACCATGTCCCCAAGTGCCACATCCACACACTTTTCAGTTTCAGGAATGGTGATTCCACCACCTGTTCCAATGTCTGACTGCCCTTTTGGTGAAGACATTTTCCCTGATATCCAACCTAAACTCCACAACTTGAAACTGTTTTCTCTTGTGCTGTCGCTTGTCCCATGGGAGAAGAGCCCAACCTGTACCTGGCTCCACCCTCCTTTCAGGGAGTTGTAGAGAGTGAGATGGTTCCTCCTGAGCCTCCTTTTCTCCAGGCTGAGCCGCCCCAGGTCCTCCATGCACTCCTTGTGCTCCAGTTCCTTACCCAGCTCCATTGTCCTTCTCTGGACACCCTCCAGCACCCCTTGCTACTAAAAGAACCCAAAAGACCCTGATTGGTAGGGCTCTGGTGCCAAAACACCTTTTTCTCTGAGTCTTTGACTCGTGCATGATTGGATATTCTATGCTGGCTCTTGAATTTCAAAGCACATCTCTAGAAGCTATGCATGGTTGAAAATACCTCCTCATTATAAATTAAAAAGGATCTTGCAATAGGAATTCCCTTCCTTCCCTCAGGAAGGCAGCTAACACACCATCCCCACTGCACTTTGCATGTTGCATGGCAGAAAGGGTTTGTGGACAACTTGAGGTAGGCTGAATCTTAATTCTTCCTGGGTCAGCCAATCTGAGTAATAATCTGAGCCTCCCCACTGTGTTAGAATAGCTTGAAATGTGGAAAGCATATAATTTCTATAATATTTTTACAGCCCTCCTACTGCAGGAATTGATGTAGAGTGATGGACTAGATGACGTGTGATGGACTAGAGCTGCCTGAGTGCACCATGCTGTTAAATTTAGGGGGTTGCATCACAATCAAATATAAAACTATAAAAAACTAAGAATTAACAAAGTCTGCAGGAAGAGATGCCAGGTTTATTTCCCAACTCCTGCAAATCCCAATAGAGTTGTTCCACTCATGCATGTGGGCTTGTAGGCACCAGACAGACTCAATCTTGCAAGCCTTTATTCAGCAGGGAGTCACGCTGACTGCAGCCAGACTGTTTCTGCTCCCTGTGCACTCCACAGCTGCAGGAAGTGCAGAATAAGAGTGGTACTTCTTGGTGCCATCTAAGGGCTGAAGGACAAAAAACTAACCTAGTCACCCCAGGTTGTCTTAATTCTCCACAGAGCCTTTCAATGACACTTAATCTCATCTCGTGTTTCTGGAATGTTGTAAGAAAAGTTCATTATAGAATCAGAGAATGGTTTGGGTTGGAAGGGACCTTGAAATATCATCTATTCCAACTCCCCCTTCTTCCATGAGCAGGGACATTTTCAACTCGACCATGTTGCAGGTCTGTTCAGTGATCTGCTGCATGAGAAATTTCTTGGCCAAATATGGACCAGTGTTTTGAGGACACCCAAAACCAGATCAGCATCTTTGGCGTATAAATGGGAAGAAGGGAAATCCTCCTTTCACAGGTCATTTTCTATCAGCTCTTTTGTGCTGGAGTACTTTCAGACTCATGAAAGTCCTCATAACCCTGTGTTGTCCAATTCCAGAAGTTGAGATGATCATCAAAATATACAAGTCTGTGTACACTCAAGCAACCATTCTGACAGCTATTACTATGGAGATTTTAGTGGATCCAACTCATCAAATAAAGGTGGTTTAGCCATGGTTTAGCTTGAAAAACTGTGGATTGAGAAGACATGACATGTGATGACATGAAGACAGACAGAGAAGGGAATAACCTTATCTTCATTCACATACTGGAGGGGGGTAAAAAGCCATGCGCCAAAGTACATCCTTGAGAATTTGAATTACAATTTGCATTAGGTATAAATTCTCTGGGAAGGTTGTGGCATCTTTATCATAGAAAGTGTTCAAGAGCATATTAACACGCGTCTGCCTGGTGACATATGACATAGATGGACTTGATCCTTCCTTGAGATAAAGGGCATGCCCCCACTGACCTCTTAATACCCCTTCCCAGCCCTGTTTCTCTGTGACTGCAGTCCTGGGAACTGTAATATCAGCTACATTGTCACCTCCACTGCTCTAAGAGGATTTCCCGCAGGATGTGCCTTAGCTAATAGGCTTCGGAAGATCTTTCGTGAGGCCAGTTTTAGCATGACCTGCTAGGATGTGATGAATATTTCTTTGTTCTTAACAGACACCAGTGTCCAATGGCTTTGCTTGTTACTGGGTTTCATTACTTCTAATGCTTCTAACACTCCTAATGCTCTGCACTGGTCAATACAAATGAAAGTGAAGTGGTAGATGGCCTCCTTACCCAAATAAAGCTTTCAACAAAGATTAACCTTTCCTGCTGCTCCAGCCACGGCCAGCCCTAAAGTTTGGCAAGGGAGAACCAGCAGCACATCCTGTTATCATCAGTGTGGTGTGCCAGGGCTGCGCTGACCTCTGTGCTGCTGCACACAGGCTCTCAGTGAGATGTGAAATCCATTCCATCTCTGTCTCTGGCCAAAGGATGTGGACATCCCAGACACAAGGAGGTCTGATGCAACATGATTGCAAGAGTTTCTACAAGGGAACTGTGACCAAATAGAGTAGCAGGCTAAGAAGGAAGAAGAGAAATAGAGACTAACAGAGATGGCCACTGAAAGAGGAGGTGGGGCTTAGGGACTCCTGAGCCATGGGGCTAATGTGGAGAGGACTTTTCCTGTGTCATTTGGACTTTCCAAGGAAGGGAATAATTTTTGTACCTAAAAACCCTGTCAAATCTGGTCATCACTTCTTTATTTCTAATTTTTAAATAATAATTTAGCCATTCTGCTTTGCTTTCTTTAAAATAATTGTAATTTCAACTTGTTTGGCCTCTTTCTTCCTAGAATTATATTACTCTTTCTTCCCCTCTATGCTTAACTATAAGTATTCATAGAAAAGAGGATTCAGATTAGATATAAAGAAGAAGTTTTTTACAACAATGGTGGTGAGCTATTCTATGATTCAGGGGGATCTGGGTCTCAACTTTGCTATAGTCTTCCTCTGACCAGCCACAAATCACATGGAACTAGATGATCTAGGAATCTGGGCCACAGGTCATGCTTATTTTTGCTCTCTGGCCTCGTGACGTTCATGATCTTGGGTTGACAGTAGCCCAGCATCAACAGAGGGGTTAAAGTAGCTCCTGTTCTGCCTCTCCAGGGATTATGGATCCTATTTACTTGTAAAGTGCTTGGCAGTTCCTGGAAGCAAGGCACACTGTGGGATTTGTTTGTAATGTCAAAAACACAGCATGGAAAAACCTGGCACCCAGCTCATTCCTTCCTCTGAGGGACACAGTGATTCTATCAAGTGAGCATCTCCAGATTTTGAGGTTGCTGATAAGCAAAATGAGGTGCTTAGCCTTCCTAGGAGATCCTGCCAAATGGCATCTTAGAGGATCTCCCCCTCAGAAGGTACAAGCTAAGCCCTTTGTAAATAATTCTGAAAATCCTGACCTCACAGCCTGTTTACGTGCTCTTGACAATGCAACATTGCTCTCCCAGTTCAAGGTACTCTGTGATGTGGGGGGGAGTTCCTCAGCATCCACATGCACCCTTGTCCATGAAGCTTTTGTTTGCAATGAGCAGCCAAGTTCTGTCCTTGCTGGCAGGGGTGAAAATAAAAGCACTGTTTGCTAGCACTTGTTCCCTTTCAATTCTAGGGGATCAGAAAACTTTGTTTACTAAGAATAAAGCATGAATTTTTTTCCTTTACATTATTTTTCTTCTGTGCGTGCACAATTTTCTGTGAATGCATGATATTCTGTGCATTCATAGTTTTCTACAAGCATTTCATAAACCCAAGCGATTTCAAATGCTTCCTGTAGTGTTTTCTGTATGTAATTTTCTGTGTGTCTTGAATTGCTCATTAAAATCATGTTTGGGCTGTATTTTGTTGGCTTCTTACAACCTAATGAAATATGAATCCTTTTAGCTCACAGGAATTATTTTGTATCCTGACACCCAAGATGCTGGCTCACAACTATCTGATTTTATAGGTGCTTTCCCACCTGATAAGTGCATTCTCTGTTTTGAAGGTCACATGTTTCCTGAAACACACAAACCCCCTATGCCCCAGAGATGTGGTAGCTCAGTAGGCTGCCAGCCCAAATTTAATGGCGTAGCATCTCCAAGGGGGCTGGGGTCAGGAAATGGGTAGGAGTAAAACCAAGCACAAGCTTGAAAAATGGATAAATCATACCAAATAATTTCTTAAATCCAATATATACCCTCCTGCCTTTTTGGTCATTGTAGATTATTTCTTCATTGATGGGTTTTTATAATCTGAATAGAGTGATTTGCCAAAATCCCGTATCAGATGTTTCCTCCAAGAAAGATTGTGTCAAGAGGTGAGCTCACATGATGGGAGATCCAGAAGAGAGTTCATTGGTTAGAAGTCAGACAGAACTAACAGATTATCCCAAAAAATAAGTGTCAATATTTGTGAGGAGACCTGTGCTTTCTATATGTTTTAAATGTTATTGTTCCAAATGTTTAAATTGAAAAGGAAACAAAAAAGATAATTTCTTGATTTGGTTTTGTGTTTCTTTCTTTGTTTATTTTTTTTAATGCAAAGTGATGGGTTTCAGATGCACTTGCAATTTTATTTCCTTTATTGAAAGGTATGCCATAAGGGAGGGATGTTTAGCATACCACATTTTGGGACTTTATTGAACTAAAGGAGGCAAATCTTTCCCTGAGCAGAAAACAACAGCAGAAAACATTTTAATTTTGTTTGCAACAGCAGGCAATCTTTTAATCCCATTCTCAGTGCAGTAAAACAACTTTGCAGTACTAGAGCTGCAGAAGGGCAAAAAAGCATTTTTTGCTTGGCTTTCCTCCTCTTGGAGAATTAGTCCATATTTTGTATTCATCAGTCATTAGAGGTTTTCTTCTGAGCCTCATGATCTGAACCTGCTAAGTAAGGCAAATCCAGATTAGAGCCTCTCACAACAGAAATACAGGAGAGATCAGGAGGGAAGAGGTGGGAGGAAGAGACAGGCAGGAGGGGAATACCGAATCACCACACTTTTATTTCTTACTGTATTTTCCAATTCAGAATTTCCACAGAAGTCCAAAAAAGGGTAACATTTGACATTTCTGCAAGAAAGGCAATTGGATATATTTCTTCTCCTTGGGCTTGTTTCTCAGATCAAAACCAGCTGAGTAAGTAGGAAGTGGACATGCTGGAAGGAAACATACATTGTTTTAGCTTTAAGTGGTCCTTATTTGGTGTGACAGCTTGAAGGTCCCTCAGTTGAAGGTGCCTTGGAGGCAACTCCAATTAAGCCAGTTTCAAGCTGAAGAGTCAAATCTAAACATTGTTTGGTTTGGTTGATCTGAGCACTTTTCCTTCCTTTAGACTTCTCCTGCCTTTTGTAGCATCAAAGGAGTTTTAATCCTCCAGACAGCTCTGTGTGAAATATTCACCTCTTTTTGTGCTGAAATAGCAGGAAAGCTTCTTGGCTTACAGTGTTTTGCTCAGAGACAGTTCTGGCTTCTTGAGATGAGACCTCTCATTGTGCTGAGCTCCCTGAATAGTCCTGGCTGCAAGGATGCCTATGAATCATTGTTCTTATTGTTATATTTAACACAAGCCCAGGCACTGACCTCTCCCTCCTGGGTTATATAGGTCCCTGAGGCATCAAGGGTATTTTCCAGTCTGTGAAATAAAACTGGCCTTGAAGGAAGCCAATTATGTACAGCCAACACTTTCCTCTGAGTCCTCCTCTCCAGCACTATGGTCTTTCTTCGCCTTTGGATCTCTCTGACCATGCCAACAACTTTCAAAGCAGCTCCTTCCCATGCCTCCCTGAGATTTTTTCCTGGCCACCCATTTTCTGCCTTTTCTGTCTTTCAGAATGGTGTCACAAGCCAGGAAGGTGATGGGCCAGCCCACCTCTCAAGTAGGTGTGTCTCTGGCACAGGGGGCATCACTTTGACAGCCCCAAAAGGGTAGGATCGAGGCCTCTGTGGACAGCTGGGAACACTCAGTGGGGTAGAAGTCTCTCCTACTGACCAAACCCCTCTTGTCAGTACCAATTTCTGCCATCCTTGTCTGTGACCTTGCATCTCCCCCTCTTCATTTCCTACAACCCCAAAATATCCCCACATCTCCACAAATCCTCTCCCTCCCCTCAATGCTGATTTCCACCCCAACAGCAACACCTTTGCTCCTTTTCCCCTTGTATTGAGATTTCAGCTCCTCATCCTCACCTCTGGAGACCTCCCCCATCCCCACAGCACACCATGCTGTGACTCTGAGACATCCCCATCGCTTCCCTCTGGCACTGATCTCCACTGGGATGTTTCCATAAGGTCATGGCAACATTCCTGACATCTCTGGGTGGAAGGCCATGTAAAAGGAAAGGCAGAAGAAAGGACAGAGAAAAAAAACTGGGGCTAGGGTAAAGCTTGGATGGTGATGAACTCCAAAAGAAAAGGGTGAAAGATACATTTCTTTTTGTTTCTGGTGCAGAAAATCTTCCTCCTGCTTGGGCACCTCTGTCCTTAAATAAGAACAACAGAAAAAGAAAAATAGAAATCATAGCATGTGACCTGTTTTATTGGACTGGATTAAGCGTGGGATTACAGGAGTGTTTAGAATGTTGAGCAGGGTTCCATTAAATTCTTCCTTGCTGCTGCTTGTTTTCTAGGAATGGGAGGGATTTGCAGGGGGTTATTCAGATTAAGAATCTGGTGGAATCCTTGCAGCCTTGGTCAGGACAGGAGGCAGAAAAAGGAAATAAACCCCAATGATGACCTGGTATTGTCAGTTGAGACAGAGCTTTCAATTTTTTAACAAGTTTTTCTTGTTAAATGCACTTCTTGCAGTTTCAAGAACAAAAATGATGTGCATGTGATCTGCAGGATTTTTGGTGGCTCCTCTCAAGTGGGGAGTAGGATGTGAGGAAGAGAAAGAAATGAAGGGAGGGAGAAAGAAGAAGATTAAAGTATCAGGGCTCTGTAAGGGTGAACTGAGCAGATGGTTTCCTGCCATACCTGAAACTTCCACTCTGCAAAATCCCATTAAGTGAAAAGTTTAATGAAGTTCAGGATATCAAAAAGAAGCTGTTATTTAGAGCTTTGATCACCTACCAAACATGGCTCCCCCAAACCCCAATGGATATTTCCAGCCCAAATCACATTTTCTTTCCCCCATGTTCTAGTCATGCTCCTCTTTCCTAAGAAGATGATCTCATTTGTAAAACAAAATGCACAGTGACCCTGCTACCATAGCTGGTGACCGGTCATGTTCCTGTGCAGGGATGTCTGGGACTAAACTAACTAAATTTGAAGCAGGACTCCTAGAGCCCAGGTATGGTGAACCCTTTGGATGAGTCCCTAGACATTACAAATTTATTTCTCATTTATATTTCTAAACTAATTATTAAAGAACCTATTCAGAACAGGCAGCAAGCAGCTGAGGGGCAGTGCCAGGTGTAGATGGAGCTCTGGTGGTAAGAGCTGGAGGCAAGAGGCCACTGCTGACCCTTTGCAAAACAAAAGGGCACAGGGACCTGTGGCACAGACAGGCACATGGACACTACAAGACACAGCAGGAGCCAAGGACTCAGCAAGAAGAGCCCAGACTTTCCCACGCACTCAGATAATAAGGGCACATAAGCCAAGGGCTTCCTTTCTTGGAGATTCCTTCTGGAGGCTCTCACCCCAAGCTGTCATTTTGTTCTTGTATGATTAAATTGTTTGAAGGGTCCAGATGTCTGAGACTGTGCTGTGGGAAACCAGGGGTTGAGCCAGTAAGGAAACCCAGTCTGAGTGTGGAGTGTGGAGCTGCCAAGGCTCAATCCCAGCTCTGGTGGTGGGGGTGTGACTGCCAGAGTGGCTCCTGGTTTCTTTATAATAATTAGAAATATTCTATAGTTCCAATGCACATTTCTAATGGAATTTATTTAATTTCTTTTGCATGAGTGGGCTATGGCATCATGCTGCTGAGGGGGCTTGGCATCATGCTGGACCTTTCTGATAAACTCTGCTTCAGGTGGTGAGAAAAGAGCCCAAAGCAATTAAAAACATGAAGAGCACCAAAAAACCAATGTTCATTTATTGATCTAGATGAATTGTATTTTAAAAACCATATGCCTTCATCACAAATATGGCTTATTGTCCCATTTCAAAATGAAAATAATGCAAAGGAAATAATTTCAATAATTCAGAACTGCCTGGAAATATCTGTATAAAGTGGCATCCATGCCGGACTGGAATTGTTATTTTTGTGCTGAGGAGTTTCAATTGTGCTGTCCACAGATGAGATTTTTTTTTCTTCTCTTTTATATCTTTTATGTCTTCTACATGGAGAAAAAAAAATGAAAAAAACTGGCTCTACACCCATGCAAATACTGGGAAAATCAAGCTCTTTTCCCTACACTATAGAGACTGTGTGTTAACTGTTACTGTGTTGAGGTTGTGAAGTAGTTCCAGAGAAGAGGGAAACTTGGAGCTTGATCCCCATGGATCAAGCTTCAGGCACTCTATATAAATTCCAGGTGGCTATCTTCTGGGACGTTGTATTTAGCTTTGTGCTTCTCAAAGAGCTCGGACAACTCATTTAGGTATTTTTCATGGAGTTGATCAACTTCTTCCTCAGAGGGTTTGTGCTTCTTCTGCACTGGAATTGGCTTCCCAACTGGAAAAGAAGTACAGGAGTTAGGAGGAGCCAGTGTCAGGCATCTCCGAACACTTTGCTCACCCTAGCACAGAGCTGAGGTCAGCCTATCCAGGATGGACAGGTCACTATGACCAGGTATTTCTTGGAGCCTGGGAGATAGCACAAGCAAGGAGGGATGGTGGCTCAGGTCCTGACCAAGCTCTTGGTCTCCAGGATCACACTGGTCCTTGCCTCAGTTTACCCATCTGCAAAGTTGGCTAATGTCAAAGACCCTCTGTGCAGCCTTTTGAAATCAGAAGTGCTGTATCCCAATGAAGTCCCAAGAGCTGCTTCTCACATCTCAGATGTGCTGCAGATAAACACAATGTAAAGACAGGATAATATTTGGGTTGGGTTTTCCAAGTTGTTTCCACGTGGCCCTGGGAATCTGCATTGCAAATGGGGAAAGTGAGGAACAGGGGAGCCCCACACTATTTAAATACACTTCCATTGAAGGTGCTTCCACTTTGCTCAGATTCTGTGAAACATCTGATTTTTATTAGGAACCAAGTACTTATCTTTTAAAAATCACATTTTATTCAACAGCAAATCTAGTTATTTTGATTCCTACCTTCAGAAGAGCCTTTCCATCTCCCAGAGCTACCAGGAGCAGGGGAGAGTGAAGATCCATGAGGTACTTTTGCTCTGGTCTCTTACTCAAATTGTTTTTGTCAAGTGACGGAGGGTTTCAACACGTTATAAGGCTATTCTTCATCCAATTAGTGAAGAGCCCATGTGATACTACACAGCTCATAAAACCATTGAGACAATCCAAACAGGTTCTAATACAATTAGAAGTAATTGCTCATTGTCAAACTTAATCAGTGGTGTAAGCTCTAACTATTCCAAACAGCATTTTAAATTAAATTAATTCACAAAGCATCAGCCACACTGGTGGACCAAGCATGGAGATATTGGAAAAATTATTCAAAACCAAAGATTTTCTTGAAATTTGGTCTCCCATGGACATGGTCTCTGGTCAAAACGGTTCATCTTCCTCACATGCAAATAGGTTTGGATTTGCAGATGTGTCTGCACAGGACAGTGAGCAAAGCTGCAAACTGCTTGAGTGTTTGGAGAATCACAGAATGGTTTGGTTTGGGAGGGACATAAAGATCATCTCATTCCACCCCCCCCTACCTTGAATAGGGACACTCTCCACTAGACCAGGTTGCTCTAAGCCCTGTCCCAGCGGCCCTTGAACACTTCCAGAGAAGAGGGGCAGCCACAGCTTCTCTGGGCAACCTGTGCCAGGGCCTCACAGCCAAGAATTTCTTCTCAATATCCATTTAACCCTGCCATCCAGTTACTCCATGCCTTTTTCCAAAATCCCCCTTCAAATTCCTTTCAAATTTGCCCTTAGAGTTCCCCCTTTCTTGGAGGCCCTTTAGGCACTGGCAGGGGCTCTAAGGTCTCCTCAGAGCCTTCTCTTCTGCAGGCTGAACATCCCCAGCTCTCCCAGCCTGTCTCCCAGATGTTCCAAGCCTTTGGAGCATCTCCGTGGTTTCCAGCAGCTCCCCATCCTTCTAATGTTCTTTCCCTAGAACTGGAGGCAGCACTGCATCAGGGGTTCTCACTTGAGTGGGGAAGAGGAGCAGAATCCTCTCCCTTGACCTGCTGGTCCTACTTGTGTTTGTAAAACTGCCTTGGCAGATGTTTCATTCAACCCTACTGCAGTGTTTTTGGTCACCGTGTTGTGGTGTTGGGGTTGTCTGCATCTCACAGGAGCGATGAGCTTGGCCACATTTGCTCTGGGGCTTTTCACAGCACAGCCCAGATGGGCTGGGATCTGTCATGACATCAAACCAGACTGCCAAAACAGTGAGACACATGAACAGTTTGGAACGCTGCTTTACAGCACATTTCTAGCCTACCACTGCTTGTGCTCTCTGGCATGAGGCTCCAGCCGGGCAGGAGGATGACACAACCCAGGGACTGTCCCTGTTTCCCCAGTTTGGCCAGCCTGAGTGTGTCTGGCACGATGTCAGAGCTCTGTGGATTGACTCACCCACGGTGCAGATGGGCCGCCGGTAGGGTATCACCCCAAAGCTGTACTGGAAGATGCCTCGTGCATGGAAGAGGGGAAGGGAGATGCCCATGATCTGCTGGAGACAATGCTGAATCTTCCGCAGCCAGGAGCCCTGGGGATTCTTCACCTGGTCAAAGACATCATTCTCCCCAAAGGAAAAGGCAGGGATCAGAGGGGTGCTGCAGGGAATCAAAACCAATAGGGTGTCATGATTAGCAAAGCCCATTCCAAACCCCCTTCATTCTTCTCCAAAACAGAAACACCCCATTGACCGGCCACAGAGCCGAGCACCCCCCCTCAGCAGCCTGGACCCCACCCCCTTCCTCACCCATTCTGGATGGCCAGGCGCACAAACCCCTTCCTGTTCTTCAGCAGCAAGGTGAAGGATCCTGGACGGGCATCCAGAGCCTCCTGTGCCCCACCAACAATGATGGCCAGCAAGTTCCCACCCTCTGGCTTCTGCAGCACATAGGATGCACTCTCCTTGTCAGAGGGGATGAGGCCTGGAGAGCAGAGAGAAATTAAAAGTAAAACCCACCTGTCTGTGGTTTGCTCTGCACCTTTTTCCCCCCATATTCCGTCTCTGGAATTTTAACAATTTTATTTTCAGAGCTGAAAACCTCAGGTCAACTCCCTTTAAAGGTGCTAGATGTGCACACAGCTCTGCTGGGTGAGTACACAATTATCTATCTGCTGTCTGGCTCAGAAGTGAGAAGTGAGGGAAAAATTTAGGAAAAAAAATAAGTGCGGAACTAGCTGCACTTGAGTCCTAAAAAAAATCTGTTTCAATTTGTTGTTAAGTGAGACTGTGTCCAATTCTGAATAATTCTGATGTCAGAGAAACATTTGCTTTAGGTCAAAACACACACAGGTTTCAGTGGATGGTGCTACTTGAAAGTGGAATTTGATGAAGGTATTTGGTCTTCTGGTGTTGCTTACTTGAATAAAATAGAAATCTTTAACTCAGAAATGAGAAAGCAACATTGTTTTGACAATATTTTTTTAATTAAAAAACATCCTTGTTTCAGGGGCTGAAATAATTTGCACATTAAAACCTCATTGTGAAATGGATTCAATTGACCTAAAAATTAGTTATGCACCCAACTCCAACATTACAGTGACTAAACCTTCCTTCACCTGGGTCATAAGTGTCTCATATATCTCACTGTTTGGACTTCTCACTCTCCATGTAAATACTCTGGCAGCAGGAGCCAGAGTTTATGAGGAAAACAGGATAATGGATGCCCTGGGGTACATCAGCTGGAACTGGATGCCTGTGTTTAGCCTATTGAATTCTGCCCACATTCAGCTGGAGAAGTGACCATTGCCAAGCCCACTGCTGAGAGATGGAGGTCATCCTGCCGGTGTCCAAAAATCTCTCAAAACTCCCTTTCACCTCTCTCAGTTTAATTTTCACCTGTCCCTTTTCCTATTCCTTTTCACTACATCTTCCCCCCTGCCACATTCCATTGCAGCACCATGAGCTACTATTTTCATCCTCTGTCCCTGGATGCTGCTTCCCTGGAAGCTTCCTGCTTCAGAAAAAGCATTTTTTTCCTCACAGTTTCAAGCCTGAATATAATTTTTATGGAAAAAATACAGGAACATCCTGGCCTGCAGCTCTCAGCATTTCTGTTCACAATTTGCTCCACATTTTGCTGTTCCACAGCACCTGCACAGTGATGCCCTGAGCACAGAGACCATTTATGGAGTTGAACAACAGAGATAACAGCAAGGAGGGCAATTTTTAACTTCAGAGGTTTTGGGTTGCTATCTCGAACAGCTGTGTCCATGAATGGGATTCAATTGGCCCCAGGTGAGGGAAAACAGACCCGTGACTCCCCTTCCCCATGCATTTTCTCTCTATGTTCCTCAAAAAAGCACCCACACATATTACTGCTGGCCATTGTCCCATGCTCCTTACCTCCACTCATCACATAGTCCCTGAAGAACGGGAAGCGAAACCACAGGGAAAGCATCATCAGGTGGGGGGTGATGCCTGGGAAGAGTGTGGAAAAGCCAGATGCCTCTGTGCAGAAATTGATAAAGGCTCCAGCTGCCAGGACTCCGTGGGGATGAAATCCCACCAGGTAGTTCTGCCGAGGGTCCAGCTCTGCTGTCTTCACCAACTAGACACAGAGATGAAGCCAAAATGTGGTCGGAGTTAGTGCTGTAACCTCAGCAGGGTGGAACACTGGCTATGAAGAGCAGATAAGGTATTAATGGAGGGGAGTGTCTTGCACCCAACATGTGTTTCTATTGGAAAAGGTTAACTGGAACAACTCCCTCATTTTTCACTGAGATATATTTAATTTCCCATATTTCCATCTCCTACTACTCATTGGCCTAAAATGACTTTTCTAATGGCACAGTTCATTATGTTGCCTTGAACTGGTCTAGGTGCTATTGGGAACCAATTTTGTTTAAATGTCCTCCAATAGATTTTCCAATATGGGGGGGAAAGCAAGAAAAGGGTGATTTCTTCCACACAGTACCTCTTGATCCCACAACCAGAACAACAGAGGGAGTACATAATCACTCTGGCAGACCTACTACACAGCACAAGCACGTATCCCACCCAACAACTTCATGGGGATCAAAGGTTTATCCTGTCCTGAAGCACGTGCCAGGTGATTCCAGGGTGTTTTCACACATGGTAAAATGAAATCTAATTCCCAGACATCTAACAGAGAAGCTGATGGTTTCCTTACCACTGAGGAAAGCTTGAAGGATGCCAGATGTTTGTTTGTGCCTGTGTTGGGTGCCCAGGTCCATCAAAGAGCAGTGCATGTCTGCCCAAGGCTGCTGCAGCTTTGGCAAGAGGGAACAGAGAATTCCCATACCCAGCATTTTAGGGATGGGCAGCATGGATTGCAGATACAGTGCAGCTCATGGCCAGCCCTTGAGGGATGGCTAAGCAGCTTGTTAAAATTCTCAGCCAATCTGAAAGTGATATTCAAGCCTGGGATATACTACAAGGGAGAATGGGTGCCACAGAACAAGATGGGAGGTTAAAGGGAGATAAGGGACAACTGGAATTTGATCTCCATTGCACTTGTTATGGACTGCCCAGGGGAGAGGAGCTGGTGTGACAAACCCACCCTCCAGCTCTGGCACCAAGAAGACCTTGCCATGCCAACACCAGCCAGCATGTGCATAGCCCAGGCAGAAGCAGGCAAAACTGAATGCTGGAATCTCTGCACCATTTCTGTGGATGCTGAGGACACTCACAGCAGCAGGGAAGGATGAATCTTTCCAAGGTTAGTCATCACATCATTTCATCACTGAAAGGGTGGTCAGACATTGAAACAAGATGACTAGGGAAGTGGTGGGACCACAATCCCTGAAACTGTTCAAAAATATGTAGATGTGGCACTTGGAGACATGGTTAAGTGGCATTTGCAATAGTGCTGGGGAACAGTTGGACTCAATGGTCTTAGAGGACTTTTCCAACCTGAACAATTCTGTGATTCTGTTATCACAGAGCCACCATGCCTTTCCAGACAACTCAAAGGCATTTGTGCTCAAGAACAACCAAAGCCCTATGCATTTAAGTGTCACCCCTCCAAGTACCCTGATTCCATCTGCACTCAGGGTGCAGTTAATGGTGCATGTATTTTCCTAGAAGCTGCCAGAACTGCAGGTTAATCATGAGAGTACATTTTACTTTCTTCCATCGTGACTCATTTTCCACCTGTCTGCAAGCACTGTTGACTGTACACGAGCCCATTCAAGCTGCTTCTAATGAGGGGAATGGACAAACCAAGTCCCACTACTGCCCAGGTGCAGAGGTCTCTAGGCAGGAAGAGAGGCAGATGGCTGAATCACTAAGTGCCCACCACTTGCTCTTTTTTGAGTAATCTCAGCTTGCATCAATGTTTCCTGCATTCATCCTCAGCTTCCAAACAACGCTTCATCTCCAAGCAATTTATAAGCAGGGAAGCAAGATGTCCAGGCGTGTTAGAAACTGCTACAGTTCTGGCTCTGAAGGGGAAGGGTGATGCAAGAGGGCAGCCACTGAGCGGTCAAATTGCCTTATGGGATAGTTTGCCTGTGCTAAGACACCACACATCTGTAAAAACACTCCCTAAGAAACATCCAGCTGCTGTCTCAGTGCTCATCCCAATGAAAGAGGAGGGAGGACAGGAAAGGAAAGAACAAAGGATAGTGCTTGGAGTGATAAGACAAGGGAGAGTGGTTTTAAACTAAGAGAGGGATGATTAAATCTAGCTATGAGGAAGAAACTTTTTATGATAAGAATAGTGAGGCCCTGGCACAGGTTGCCCAGAGAAGCTGTGGCTTCCCCATTCCTGGAGGTGTTCATGGCCAGGGTGGATGGGGCTTAGAGCAACCTGGTCTAGTGGAAGGTGTCCTTGTTCCAACAAGGATCAATTTTAAGGCCTCTTCCAACCCAAACCATTTTGTGATTCTGTGGTAAGACACGGTCCTGGGCAACTGGCTCTGGCTGAGCAGTGGGTTGGGCATGTTGACCTCTAGAGTTCTCTTCCAATGTCACCCAGTCTTTGAATCTGTGATTTGTGACGCCCTGCTCTAAGCCATGGGCAGCTGGAGGGTAGCAGCTAAGTCCCTCGAGTTTTGGTGAATCAGGGTAATGTTTCTGCAAGTGCTGTCCCCTGAGGAAAGAAGGTCCTTGTTTTGTCACAGAGCCTGCTCACATCTGGATGATTTGGCCAAAACTCACAGAGAAACCAGAGAGCTTGCACAAGACCAAGAAGGAAATCTGTAGCAGAGGAAAGACTTAGTCAAAGTCTCTAGATACCATAGGTCTACGCTCTACACTACCCTTTTCCCTCTGGAAACTCTTCAACACAGAAACTCCATCTTCCCTTCTGGATTGTTCCCACTGTCTCACTCCTTCCCCCTCCACCTGGCAGAGGTCAGTCTCCATTCCCAAACTTCCAGGAAGGTTAATAATGTGACTCTGCACAGCCTCCCCCTCCTGCTGTCGATCCAAACTGCCTAATGGAACTGGGTTTGAGGTGCCAAGGAGTGGGCCTGTCCTCCATCCTGCCTCAAATGAGTTGTCTTTTCTACACCTTCTGGATGGCGTTCACCATTCCAGCCTTTACGAGTGAACTGAACATTTAATAATTCTCAAAGTACTTAAGAGTCCAACCAAGCTGGTGTGTGCATGAGCATGACAAAATCCAGGGGTTTTCTGGTGAAATAAGAGCAGTTTCTCATCTCAGAGGTGTCTGAGGAATGCCAAGTTAATGTGTATGACCTGTGGTCTGGAAGCAGCTGTTAGCAGCTCAGGGTTGTGCTCTCCAAGCTGAGCCATGGGTTTGTTGACTTCCTTGAGATTCCCTTTGGCATGGTCAGGATGTTGGCTGATGCCTTGGCTGCTGACAGCAGTAATGATTCATTCTCAAAAGTGTCAGGAAGCCTTCTGGTTCCCAGGTGTGGGGTGATCTTGGCCTTCCTAATAAATAAAATTGTTTAGGATGGAAAAGCCCTCTAAGATCATGGAGTCCAAATGCTCCCCTAGCACCACCAAAACTACCACTAATCCATGTCCCCAGCTGCCATATCCACATTAACATCCCAAATAGGAGATCCTGGCTTCTTCATTTAATGTCTCCCAAACTGAGTTGCTTTTCTATCCTTCTCTGGTCCCAAACTCTGTTTCCATGGATGTCATAGTCAGTAATATGCTCTTAAGTAGGATAAACCTCTCAACTTTGTACTAAACAAATCCTCATGTCTGCAGCTCTCCACAGATACCTCCCAAAATCATCTCTTGCAGGATGGAACATGCAGCCAGTTTGTCTGTAAGAAGAAGCCCAACAAAGATATCCAGGAAACCAAACCAGATCTGAAGAAGGACAGATCGTGTGTCTGTCCTTTGGCACTCAGAAGTGCCAAACTGAGAAGAAGCAGGTCACCCACCCAAGGGTGTCTGGATGGGAGACCAAAGGAAGGGCAAGTATCTGAGTACTGCCAGCAGCTGCTGAGGAGGATGGGTTTCAGGTCTCAGCAATGGTGAGAGTTTGAGAGGCACAGTTGGAAACAGCAAGATCTTTGAGCCCTGGGGTTTTCTCCTGGTGCCACAGTGTCAGGTCAGAGCTGCTTTTGCAGCAAATATTGGAGAACCTGACCAGCCAGGTGGATTTAAATTGAGTTTGGATAGGACTTCACTACCCTCACTCCCAAAGCTGGAAGCTCCAAAATGCTCAAGTCCTCCCTTCCTCTTGTAGGGCTTACTTTATCCAGTGGATTAGCAGTGCAAATGGTGGGACACAGTCTTCCAATGGGTCTCAGCCATTGCCCCCCTTGTAGTGGTTTCGGTTCACCAATTTCAGATTTCTCCAATTTTGAGATTTCCCCAATCAATGTACTGATGAGTGTGGCAGGTTCAGTGCTGGCCAATCACCAGTGCACTCATTTCCTGCTGTGAGACAGGATTAGGAGAAAGGCAAAGCAGGCTCAAAACTTCAAAAGGGTATACAGAAAATTTTATTAAAAGTAACTAAAGGGAAAAAGGTAGGAAGAATCAAAACAAGCCCTTCAGAACACTTTTCCTCCCCCCACAACCTTTTCTTTCCCACTGACAATGTAAAGAAACAAAACCTAAAATTTCCTGCCAGTTTACCACCTCTGGAATAGTCTTTCTTCAGTTCACTTAGGGAGAGAAGCCCCTCTTGTTAAGGTTATGGAGACTTTTCCCCAAGAGGGAAGAAAATAGTCCTCTTGTGGCTCTCAATTTCCTCACCAATAGCAGCCACCCGGGGAAATCTGCCATCATGAAGTCCTTCCCATTGCCATAAGCCTTCCCACAGCCGTGTTTATGGGCCATGATGACTTACGGGGTACTGTTTAAAGATGAGCTGTTCAAAGGCAAAAGTTCTCATTATCTATCTCTAAAATAATCTTCATTCCTGAGAACAGAGATCTTCTTTTCCTGGGGGCACCAGACTACTCTTATCTCTCTGTTCAGACTTCTCATGGGATCACAGCTACTTTCACATCTGCTTGCTTTAGCATGGAGGCCTTTGCCCAATATCAGTTTGAACCCTTCATCTCCCTATAGTTTCATGCATTATAGGGAAAAAGAGTCTTTTTCCCAAGAGTCTTACAAGAGGATTTCAGCCCCAAGACCAAGGCATCTCCTCATCCCTCCCATCTGAGACTATAACAGTGAAAAACAGCTTGAAAAAGGAAGATGAACATCAACTCAAGGACTAATACTTTCGACCAAGGGAAGCTGGACATCACTGTTATGAGATTTATAGTCCTTGCAATCAAAAGGTGGACCCACATCTGGAGAGCTGGACCTCACAAGCTGGGATACTTCTTCCTTCTTTTGGAAACCGGACCACCACCATCTGGAATACTCCTTTCTGTGATACATCCTGAGAAAAACTAAATCACAGTAGTGTATAGAATTGTGATGTAAAAATTTGGAATAGAAACTGCTGAGAAAGCTTATGAGTACCCCTACAAATACCTGTAAGCCTCAACTATCAGTGTGCAGTTGCAGGGGAAACTTCCCCCACTGTACCCAGTACTGTATTGCTCATACTTTTCCATATTAATTAATAAATTGATTGCTGCTTGAATATTGCCTAGTCAAGCTTGTCATTTATAACAGGGGGATTCTCCTTCCCCCTGCCCAATGGTTGCAGACAACTCCTATGGGATAAAATCCCAGCACTGTCCCGGGGCTGCTCCCGGGACCCGGCGGGATCGGCTGGGACCCGGGCTGAGGTGGGTGTGTTGCCAGCAGCCAGATGTTAGCAAGGCCGGCTCCATCCAGCCCCGGAGCACCCCTCTCTCCCTGCCCGGGAGCCAATGTGGGAAGATGGGGAGCCAGCAGGCGGAACGGGGAAAGGGGGCCCAGCCCCACTGCAGGGCCGGCCCGGCCCGGGATGGCGCCCGGCGGGCCTGGGGCGTGCCCCTTCTTGCCAGCCAGGAAAGAAAGAGAAAGTTCCTGGGTTTCTTTGGTCTTTAACATATGTTTTTCACAGAGGTGTGTCCAGCTTCTCAGTGATTCAACAGACTGTCCCCAAATTCCTCCCATGTCAAACTATGACACCCCTCTTAAGGATACTCCAGAACAGAAAAGAGAGGGCCAACACATGGGACAGAGAAGTTCCTCAGAAAAGGATAGCATGGGGGCTTTGGGCCGTTCGGCCATGCTTTTCTTTTTCCCTGACAATCCCTCTTCCAGCCAACAGAAGGAAGCAAAGGGAACAGTCAAGACCGCTGGAAATCAGAAATCGTATTTGATGTCATGGGCCATGGCACAAGTCCTCAGTTACAAATAGTACCACTCTTCTGTGAAAAGAAAAGAAACATTCCTGGCAAGGATTCATTCACATAGACTGGAACTGTCCTCTCTACAGTGCCTTGTAATTCCCGAGAATTGCAACACACACAAATAACCTCTGTCAGCGTTTGTGCCATTGTAATATATGTTATACAATAATTTGTGCTAAAGGAAATTAAAACCACAGCATCTTATGTACCGAGCCAGTGTCTGGCAAATAAAGAATGGAGATTCAAACATGAGGAGGACACTGTCTACCAGGATGTATATTTCAAGGGATTTCTTTCCATCTGACAAGATCCCAGCAGGAGGCATTTGATAGGCATCATCAGAAGTTCATACCAGGAAGTTTTCACCTGACAGGATTCCAGGAATTATCCACCGGTTCTGGGAAACGCAGCAGCAAGAAAGAAAAACTATGATAATATGCTAAAATATGCTAAAGAAGAGCCCCCTTCCAGAGCCCAAAAGACTGTATAAAACAGACCCCTTTGAAATGACATTTTGGAGACCCACAGGGATCATGGTGCAATAGAGACCAAGTCCTAAGTCTCCCCGACCCTGATCGCCTGGCTCAGTCAATTCGCTTGTGGCTTTTTCCAAGTTTATACTCTTGATAATTTAATAAATTTCCTTAATTGTTAAATTGGAGTATTCATTTATTAACACCATGATGAGGATGAATGAATCATGGGATGAAGTCTTCCCAAATTACTTCCCAAAGCTTCAAGGGTTTAATGACTTCTCCAGTAACTCATTTCAGTTATGCTAACAAAAACCAGTAACACCAGCAAGACCACAAGCACAATGACCGAGGTTTCTGCAGACAACAAGGTCTACCTGGCACTTAGATATAACCCCAAGGCCGGTAAGAAATATCAAGGAGAAAACAGCGTGGCAAAGACCACAGGGACCTTCCCTGTACAGCATGTTCTTTCCAGGCTGCCCTGAATAAAGCTGGCATGATTATCCCTACTGGGGTGCTCTGAGTGATGACAGTAGTAGAAAACAAAATATGACCCTCTCTTGATTTAAAAGACAAATGTCTGCCAAGGTAGGTGGGAACCTTCCTGGAATGGGAAGAAAACACCCCTCTTTCCAAATTACTGTAATTTGAAAATTACATGGCTTTCAGGCAGGAAAAAAAAAAGTAGAAAAAGGAGTAACAGTTCAGTGCCCGCTCCAGAGAGGCCGAGAGAGGGAGCCATGATCCCCTGAGCCGCCGCCGGGAGGGAGGGAAGGAAGGAAATTGCTCCTTTTGCAAACTCAGGGGCAGCGTTCGGTGTCAGCACTACCAAGGAGCAGCTGGCAGAAGAAGAGGAAGCAGGCAGATTTGACCGTAGTGCCGAATTGCAGCGTAGCAAAGTCCTGGAGCCGAGGACACAAAATCCCTCAATGCCCTCATGGAAGGAGGGCAGGAAGGTTGGACCCACTCGTAGCAAGTGTCGGGTCCCAGATCACAGCTTGTGGTGGGCGGCATCACGCCACAACTCCCGAAAAATGCTGAACGGAAAAGCCCACGTCCCCAGCCAAAAACTCCCCATCCCCACAAAAACTCCACTGGAATGCCAGGAGACTTCCTTGTGTGTCTTGATTGCTAACAATTCACCCAAAAAGCCACCCCCTACCTCTTCCAGGGTCTCCCTGATAACAAAGGGAAGAAATTCACTGAGAAACCTAAATAACCACAACAGTCCTCAAAATTATCTGAGACTTTAATTTGCTGGAACAGACTCATAGCCCAAGTCGTGTGATCCAAGGGTGAGATGTCTTGCCTAAGGCATGCATCCAACCCCAATTTTCAGTCAGCAAGATGGTGACTTCTGTTTGAGGACCGTGGTAAAAATAGATATTGTCAAGCTTATACTTACTCTTTCTCCATTTCACCTTGCACATCTGGGGTTACCAAAGCACCCTGGATGTATGAGGGATGACAGGATGGGGCTGGGGAGAAAAAGCAGTGATGTCCATTCACTTGGCACGGGGACAGAATTTGTTTTTTCTCTTAAGCTGTGTGTATCCTTCATTGTAAAGACTCACTGATAAATGATGAGGAAGGGATTATGAAAATGGAGATAGAGTTTGGGCAGCAGCAGACAGATTTCTGACTGCTTTTTGAACATAGCGTTGACAAAGCAGTCCACAGCATCCAAAATCACTCTGTAGGCAACATCAACACAACAGGCATCACAGGTTATCTGGTCAGACATACTCTAGTTAGACCTTTTGGTATATTTTCCACAACATTATAATGCAGCTGAGCTTGGTCATGTCTTGGAATTGAAGAATCATAGATTCATTTAGGATATAAAAGCTCTCTGAGACCATCAAGTCCAACCATTACCTCAGCACTGCCAAGGTCCAAGGTACCACTTAACCATGGTCCCAAGTGCCACATCTACATGATTTTGAAACAATTCCAGGCCATTTGAAGGACTATAATGAGGGTATATTTAAAAATAAATAAATAAACAGATTAGAATATGTTTAAAATGCAGGGAAATTAAGCAGAAATACTTCCCTGGGCAATGCATTGGACCCTGATGATTTCTCACTCATCCCACTTTTCAAAACACTCAAGCTCATTCGGGTCCTGCCTATCTCTGATTCTCAAATCATTAATTAAATTGCAGTCAGTTCCAAGGGGGATAAATCCAGCACCAAAATGATACTTGTGCAGGGGTGGTATCAGCAGGAGGCGTGCCATGCACACACACTGCAGTGGCCTGGCTCAGCTCAGCACTGGCATACTCCATGTACTGCAGCACACTGCAAATTCACACTGCCCAGAAAACAGATGCTCATCCCAACCTCTCTTTGCTTCCACGACAGCAAACATGCACAGGGATCCCTTAAAAGCAATGTTTAAAGCTGTTTCCTAAAATAAGACAGCAGGCAGCACTTGCTGTCTCCAAACACTTGACCATGCTAAGTTTGCTGCTGGGATCTGGTAGGATTAGGAGTCATACTTAATCTTCCCAGAATGCCTAATTCTCCAGGGCTTAACAAACTCTGTCCACACCTAAATGCAGTCCAGAGTCCTGGATATCAAACCAGTCTGTGTCCCCAGATGTCGCTTCCTTGTGTCCCTTATGCTGGGACTTTGGGCAAGTGAGGTTGTTCAGCCTGAGGAAGAAAAGGTGAGACCTTAGAGTCCCTGCCAATGGCTTTAGCCCCGTGCTAAAGGGGCTCAAAGAGAGCTGGAGAGGGATTTTGGGGCCTGGAGGAACAGAACAATGGGAAATGGCTTCTCACTGATGGAGAACAGGGTTAGATGGGATATTGGGCAGAAATTCTTGTCTGTGAGGATGCTGAAGCCCTGGCACAGGTTGCCCAGAGAAGCTGTGGCTGCCCCATGCCTGGAAGTTTTCAAGACCAAGTTGATCAGGGTTTGGAGCAACCTGGTCTAGTGGAAGGTGTCCCTGCCCATGTTAGTTAGAATTGCATGATCATTGAGGTCTCTTCCAACCCAAAGCATTTTGTGATTCTCTGTGACTGAGAAAATATTTTTGAGAAACAGTATTACGTGATTGCTTGGCTATGATGCTCTCTATATTAAATCTCTTTTAAATTTTTCTGCTGTCCTTTTGTGTTACTTCCTCTGTTTTCTCCCCAGAAGTGGGGAGGAAGGCTCCATGGAGCCCTCTGGGCCCTCACCCAGGGAGCTGCAGCCAAACCCCATACCATGCTCCCTCTACCGGTGTTAGTGGTCCTCCCTCCAGAAAGGACAGACACGGAACACAGTGAAGCATTCAGGAGTGGGGTTCCATGTTCTTTAGAAAGGAACAGGAGAAGGGTCATTGCTGGGCTGAGCTGGCAGCTAAATTTCAGCAGAGAGGTTGGTCCAACACTTCACAAGTGGTGGCTTACAGCCATAAATAATTTACAGAATATATACTGCAGTCACATGAATAATTTAATTACTTTATGGTTTGGGTTGCAATGTGATAAATAACATAGAGAATAGAAATTTTCAGTTCCTCAGAAGTTGCTGAATAGAGCTTAAAGACTAACTACAAACAAAGATAAAAGGATGTAAAGGTATGCACACTGGATGATAAATGTTGCTTACCAGTGGAAGAACAGATAAAGAGGGCTACAGTGATTTTTTTTGCAAGTTAGGTAACAAGAAGCAACAGCACATGCCCAAAGAAAAAGTTCAAGGAAAGGTCACATTTAAAATTGAAATATTCACTGAACAGGACCACCAGAGATCCTTTAGAGGACCTTCCGGGATCATAAAATGATTTCCAGTAAGAGGAAGTTGCATGCAAATTAGTTCTAGGAAAGGTGATGTTCATGTATTAGGTAGGAGACACACTTTAATGAATATGTATGATTATAATGTTGTAAAGCCTCACCACACACATTGGATTAAACAAGACATCCTTGCAATGTGTCCTGCACAGATAAAGAATGCCTGCTTTCTAACACTTCAAATTGCATTAGAAAGTTTATTTTCTGGCTGATTTCAGCATCAAAGGGACCTTAAAATTCCACTCCCTGCCATAGGAATGGACACCTTCCACTAGTATGGGTTGCTCCAAGCCCCCTCCAGCCTGGCCCTGGACACTTTCAGGGATGGGGAAGCCAAAACTTCTCTGGGCAACCCGTACCATGGCCTCACCACCCTCACAGCCAAGAATTTTTTCCCGATATCCCATCTAAATCTACCCCCTTACAGTCTGAAACCATTCCCCCTTTTCATCACTATAGTTCCTGATGAGAAGTGTCTCTCCATCTTCCATCTTCCCTGTAGGGCCCCTTCAGATACTGGAAGGTGCTGTGTGGTATCATCACAACATTCTCCAGGATAAACAGCCCCAACTTTGTCAGCTGTCTCCATATGGCAGGTGCTCCAGTCCCCTCACTGGCTTTGTGGCCTCCTCTGGACTTGCCCCAGAAGTTCCATTTAACCTTCTTATGATGGGGGCTCCAGAACAGTGCACAGTATTCCAGGTGTGATCTTATGAGAACAGAAAAGAGGGTTATTTCTGCTTGAGCAGCAAAGCTGATGGGCATGTCGTCTCTAGTCCTCACTTTGCTCTGGCTCCCCCTAATCCTTATCCCAGGCCCTACTCCATGCAGGATGGACTCTCAGGCTGGGTTCTTATTTTTTCCTTTAGGTTGGTGTGTTCTTTGGCTTTTTGGGCTCCCAACTTCTTTATCCTGGACTGCAGCACTCAGCTTGTAACTCCAGGTGATCTCTGACCAGCTGGGTGCATCCCATCTGAGTTCTCTCAACAGGCAATGTATTCCTAAAGGAATTATCTTAGAAATTTCCACTGTCTGGTCTGTCCTTGAAGCTCTCTTCCTTGCACAACCCATGAGCTCTTCTCCTGCATTGCTCAGATTTGTACCAACTTGTGATGGCTCTGAGGCAGGACTTGCTGCTGCTCCATGCATCCATACCATGCCAAGGGGACACCAGATAAGAGTAAGGGCAAAGGCCAGCCACATGCATTAAGTAAATCAGGGAATGTCACAGAAGTGCCTCTCAAGAGAACAGCAGCTCTCTGAGACTGCCCAGTGCACCCCCAGCTTTACCCATCCATCCCCCTCCTCAGCAGAATGGGATACTGACATTGCAGACCACCCAGGATCTCTTGGATTTTGGTTAAAACTTGCCCTACGCCCACTGGGTAAATTCTGAGCAACCTGAAGGGGAGGAATGTTGCAATATAGACATGGAAAACAAATGTGAGATTTCCCTAGCAGCTGGAATGCAGCAAGATTAAATAGGTATGGAAAAGCCAGGTGATTGAAGCATGTGGTTGGTAAAAATGGTAATCCCCACTTGTTACTGTGTCTTTGAGTAATCTGGGAGCTGGGAAGGCTATAACCTTCAACACCAAGCTCCCAGCACCCCATGCCATGACTGCTGGCCCCAGACTGTACCCAGACTCCAAGGAAAAAGCTGGTCCCTGGAACACTGAAGAGCCAATGGACTAGTGGCACTTACTGTGACGGGGAAATAGTCCCTCATGTACCTCCAAACGATGCAGTTCCGGAAGACGTGGATCCGCCGCCCACCCTTGCTGGGTTTCTCCCTGTCTATGAACCACCAGGCAGCATAGAGGGCACTGACCAGCCAAAAACGAGTGAAGAAGAGGGCGATGAAGACAGCAGTAGAGCACTGTGCTGAAAGAAAAGCCAGCAGTGACTTGATAGTTGGATTAGGTGGGCTTTGGGAGGAATGGTTCATTTGGAGAGGCATGGTCCTGGGATGGAGCCTCCACTGGGCTTGCTGCTGAATTTATCAGTGTGAAGGCACCTCTGATGCAGAGGTGGTTTCTTTTCTATCTGCCCCAGGAACCTGAAAAGACACCAAGCACCTCCCTTGTAGCAACCACCAATTTCTCCAAAGGCCACCATGTCCCTCTCCTCCCAAAAGGCTGATGAATCTCACTCCATTCACAGCGTTCTCATGGATCAGCTCTCTATCCCTTTGCTGTCTTGCTTTTCCTTGAAATCAGACTGATCTCTGCAACGATAATGGCCTTGTTTTACCCCAAAACTCCTGTTAATACTCCCTGATGACATCTGATATTTTGCAATGGCAGCAAAAACGGTCCTACGTCCAGTCTGTACAGTCCCAAACATCTTTATCTTGAGCTAATGATTCCCCATTTTAATTGTGTCCATGATATATACCCATAGATAAGATTTTACTCTTTAGTGAGTTTTTTATTATTGATTTTGGACCCTTTCCTCCACTTCTAATCTTGGATTCCACAGGATTTTCAGTTCTTTCAATTTGGTGTCATACTGGATTTTATAAGAATGCTCTATTTTGTTCTCTATGACTTCCATGACTTGGGACTTTGTCCAGTTAGTGCCAGGTTTGACCTCTACCTCCCACCTCCCTTGTACCCTGTGTTTTGGCATAGAAACAAGAGAACAAAAGCATTTGTGCAAACCAACATCACTTGGTACACAAATTCCCATGCAAGCCCAACACTGTGTGTCTGCAGATACTGGAAAGTGATGATGGCCACCAAGCTGCCACCTGGCAAAGCAGATGTGCACCTGAGAAGAGCTGTGTCCTCTCCATCTGTCCTCTCCATCTGTCCCTCTGGAACCCTTGGTGTTGCTTTTGAAGGGAAAGACTGAGCTGAAGACAACCCAAAGATTCATCCAAGTCCTTTGCCTCCCCCAGCTCATGGATTACATAATGTTTTGTATACTTTGTTCTACTTTGGGTCTTCATTTCAGATCTTCCACGCAGAGCTGGAAGATATGAGGATGGAGATGCCCTGCTCAGCTTCAGCTTCAGCTTCAGCTGTGATATAGATGCATCCACACCCTCAGGCACTTAGACATCTTTTCCACCTTTGGGAGTCACCTGATACCTACTCTCTCCACCTCCTCTCAGTGAAGGCCTGTCAGAGACATGGAATAGGATGCTCTCATCTAAGACCTTCATATACCTCCTGTTTGCTTTCACTTCAAGATAAATCAGTAGATCATGTGTGTAGCATTTTTTATTGTGATAAGCCAATCCTTGCTCTTTTTTAGAACACTGTCATGATGGTACCAGTAATTCCTATGGGGAAAAAAAAGTGCAATAATCTAACAGGATCCTAAATCCCTTTAAAGCTGAAATGGGATTGCGTGTTTTCCTATAAGTAGAGACACTGCAGCAAGCACCTGGGTAGGCACTAAGAATTTTGCAGTGGGAAAAAAACTGCTGCTCTTGGCAAAGCAGCAGGTCTACCCTGTAATGCATCATGCAGGTCAGAAAGAACCACTGCTTACACCTGGTGCCACACTTTTAATGGAATCATTAAAGTCCCCTCAAATCTGGCCTTGGACACTTCCAAGGATGTGGCAGTCACAGTTTCTCTGAGCAACCTGTGCCAGGCCTCACCACCATCACAGCCAAGAATTTCTTCCTAATATCCCATCTAACCCTTGCCCTCTGGCAGTGGGAAGCTATTCCCCCTTGTCCTATCCGTCCAGGCCCTTGTCCAAAATCCCTCTCCAGCTCCCTTGGAGGCCCTTTAGCACTGGAAGAGTCTCTAAGGTCTGCCGGGAGCCTTCTCTTCTCCAGGCTGAGCACCTCCAGCTCTCCCAGCCTGACTCCAGAAGAGAGGGGCTCCAGCCCTTGAAGCATCTCCAAGGCCTCCTCTGGACCTGCTCCAACTGGAGTCTCAGAAAAGTGGAATGGAGCAAGAGAATCCCTCCCTCAACCTGGTGCTCATGCTTCGTTTTCAAATGCCACAGACACATACTTTGTAACTCTCAAAAACTGCTTAGACCATGAGCTGCAGCTCCAGGGTCCACATGATAAACAAACACAATTTTACTATACCTAGGAGCCTGGTCATCAGGTCTGCTGTGAAACTACAGTGCCTAATTCTCCTTTTATCATACTGTGCAAAGCTCAAAGTACATTCTGCAAAGTGAAGGAGTAGTTCTGGATCAAATCCGCACTTTATCTCACAATTATATAATTATTAATTTCTTCCTCAATTCATTTGCAATTCAATTTTTGTTTTCCTCAGAGCAAAATTTGCACTCAGTGACCTTCACTCAATTTCAAGATTTGGGATTTTTTTGTCCTTTTGAAACATTTGGTGCTCTGTGGGAAAGGGGCCCATTCCTGATTGAGAATGGACTGTCAGTCTGAAAGTTACTGTGTATGGCACCAAAGAGACAGGAAGGCTCCAGAAAATGTACAGTTATATCTGCATCCAAACAAATTCCAGCCTTAGGCAGGCACCTGATTATTTATGGTCTGTAATTTGGTGAGGAGGAACAACTCCATACCACTGTTTGGACACCAACACTTTGTGAGCCACCAGTGGCCGGAAATTTTCCACAGAGCTCCATTAGTGTGTTCCAAAAGTCATGTCAGGTCCTCAGACTAAGTCCACCATCACTGGTCCCACTGCTCAGAAGAAATGGGCAGGTTTGAGTTGCAAACAGGCTTGAGGTTGCAAACAGACATGATCCTCATCTCCTCCTTCTGCAGGTCTGGATATAGCTCCTCCAGAACTTAACGCTAATATTTACACAAAAAAATTTGAAAGCAAATCAAATCACATCAAATTTGATCCCTTACCGTCCTGAAACACTCTTGGAACCCCAAGAATTAGAGTTTTTGGGTTCTGTGAAACTGGATTTTAGTGTTGATATTAAATGCACAGATAGGAATCAGTCTAAAAATGTTTCTCTCTATCACCCCATGTAAAAGAATCAAACCTTTGGCTGCAAATTATACTTCTGGCAGCCTTCCTAAATCCAGTAATGCCTCTGCCCTTGCAGCTGCCATCAGGAATGTTTTAGTTTATATAGATCAAGCCTGAGCCTTTTAGGGTTGGAGTTTTTAAGCTAAAAGATTCTTTTTAGGATAGGTATGTATGTGATAATTTTGATAATAGTTGTATTGATCATGATACCTTTCATTCTGTGCATAGATTAATTAAGGTCATCAAAGGAGTGGTTTTGGTTGAAAGGAAAGGGGGAGATGTTGGGATATTGGGAGGCACAAGACAGATAATGGACTTTGGACCTGGTTAACCTAAGAGATTTGATAACAGGATGCCTTGGCAAAAGCTAAAGGGAACTTTGAAAATTAGACCTAGACTGCAAGAAGATTAAATCAAACGGCTTTACCGGAAAAAGAAAATCTCATTAAACTCTGCAAGCAAGAGATGTTGTGATTTGCATAAGTTTGTGCATGTGATTTTAACCTAATAATTGTAGTAATCATTACTACGGTCCCCTAAAATAGTATATTAGCATTTGTGTCTCACCACAAATTTGGATTCTGATCACCCCATCAGTCTTCCCCATCTCCCCATTGCTGACATCTGGACTCTATTTATGGGTGCTATAGCCCAATGGCATACGCTAAATTGCTATAAAGTGGCTTAAGCCCTTACACAGAGCTCCTTCAAGGCAGACAAGGGCTGTAAGAGCAGGGTTAAGGGCATCATGCAAGTCACTAAAGATGCATCAGTTCTGTCATCTGAAAATAGGTAATTCTGGGCTGAGATTAGCTGCTGCACTGTCTACACTGTCCTGGAAAGTGGAGACTGCTTCAAACCAAAACTAAAACCAAAGGGTTCCTGGCAAGAAGGAATGCGATATGCAGACCCTACATCTTGCGCTTTCTGATGACTCCAGATTCAGGAAGGTTTCTCTATAGTTGTCCATAGTGAGGTTTGGCTCTGGATGATGCATTCATAGGATGGTCCTAGACTCTGCAGTGCACCTGTTGAGCAGGGGTGCAGCAACTTTTCATGGTCTAGAACCCAGCATCTCACATCTCCATGACTGTATGAGACTCAGCAAAGACACATCCATGTGTATTTGATGGTTTGTTTGTTTGTTTGTTTGTTTTCCCACAGGTCAATTTCCTGGGCTGGATTCCTTCAAAGAAGCTGATAGCTTCTTTGCTTCAAAGAAGCACAAACAAAGTGGTGGGTCTCTTATCCTGAGTTTTGCTGTGAGCTGTAAATCCCTCTCTGGACAAGAAAATGGCCCTATCACGGAGAGCACAAATATGCCATGGGCTCCAAGTAAGCCATGGGTTCCAAAGGAGCCACGGGTTTCAAAGCACATGGAGAACTTCTCTGGCTAAGTCTAAGCAGGGACCATGTCCCATCAAAGTGCTCCTAACCCAAAATTTGTTCATTCAGCCTGAAATAGGGAAAACTGCAGCCCACAGAAAGAGATTTTTATCACAGCAGCCCGAAAGTGAGTCAGATTCATACTGCACTTGCCAGCAGGGCTTGCAAGATCACTGCAGAATCACAGAATGCATTGGGTTAGAGGGATCTTAAAGACCATCCAGTTCCAACTGCCCTGCCATGGGCAGGGATACCTCCCACTAAAACAGTTTGTTCAAAGTCCCATCCAAACTGGCCTTGAATGCTTCCAAGATGCACATTGCTGAGGTCCTCAGTGCCAGCCTGGAGTCCCTGATTTTGGCCACCTACACAGATAGTGCACCCTTGGGCACGGCTGATGTGGGCAGGCTGTGGACTACATTCAGCTGCCAGGAAAGTACCAGCTGATCATGCTGGTACCACATGCCCTTTGAGCCAACCCTGATGACTCCAAGGTTCAAAGTCTGGGTGTGGTGTGCTGGGTCTGCAGAGGCAGCATGCCCAGATCTATTGGCCCTGCACTGGGTTTGTTTGCCATGGTTCAGCTCTGCACTCATAGCTCTGCATGGTGTGTCTGGATGGGTGTCCATGCCCAGTGGAGAGTGGGAATGAGAGAGGCAGAAGGAAGCAGTGCAGCAGGCTTGGGCACCAGCCTGCTGATTTCAGTTTTCTGCAGTAGCCGGGTTCCACTCCATTACAAGGAGGCACTGGTCAGTAGTCAGATCATGTACTGGGAAGGCAATAGGGTCCCCACTCCATGCCCTGCAACCCATTCTTACAGCTTGCACTCCTCCTCCAGCAGCTATCAGCCTCTGAAATAAATAGAACCTTTTGTCTCCATGCTTTTGTCAGGAGCATCCTCAAGAAAACCGGCAGTATGGACAATGCCTGCCTGTTGCAAGCGATGCTGGAGCAGAGCTCCTTGCCGGCACTAGGGCCAAGCTGCTGCCCTCACCCAGCATCCTGCAGGGATAAATGAGTCCCTCCCACAGTGCTTGGCTTCTCAGGGGATGCATTTGCACAGCCATGGCAACAGCTGCCTGCAGTCAGGGCTGCTGGGATCTCTGGCCAAAGGGCAGTGCAGCGGCCAGATGGGTGTTTCAGAAGCCCTCTTCTGGCAGCAGAAGCACAAGCCTGTCTCCCAAAGAAAGGAGCAGCCGACAGCTAAATCCTGCCCACAGAAAGTCTGAGCTCCGTGCCTGAGGATTATAACAGTGCAACAAGGGGTGTTTGGCAGCTGATGGGATGAAAATAAGGGTATCTCTTAGCATCTAGCTTATGGAGTTGTTAAACTGGGATATTTTGGTTGGAAAGCTCCAGGCTTAAAGAAACTTTGTAAAATGAACCAAACCAGCTGGAATCGCTTCATAAGGTTTTGTTATCACCTTTCTAATGCACCTCTTAGAGAGCATTTCTTAACTGCTTTTGGTTTCAGATTGTATCACCAAAAGAAACCCAAACCAAACCCCAAAACAAATCAAACCAAACAAAACATGCAAAACCTCAAACAAACAAACAAACAAAAACTGGCAAAAACACACAAAAAACCCCAAACAACAAATCAAGTTCTTCCCGGGAAAGGCAATAAGCTCTTGAAGGTCAGCCATGGGATGAGGAGTGGGTTTGGGTCTCATCCTCATTCAGAGCAAACTGCATTTCCCTGCAGAAGGTAGAGCCTGTGTTTGTGTTTGCAAGTAGCTCCTACAACTGCAGAGGATTCCTCCCTCCCGGCCATTTGCTGTCATTCTGCTGGCTCTAGAAGTTATCTCCTTCTCTGGAAAGTCAAGTGCCAGCTTGCTCCCAATACCAAGAAGGGAAAAACCTCAAGTACAAATTGTTTTATTGGAAAACATTGTTGAAGCTCCATAAGCCCCAACTGCATCCATGCTGAGAGCTAAAAGAAACAATGGGAAAGATTCCACTGATTGATGAATGGAATGAGATAGATTTGTCTTTACAAATAAACTGTAGGTCTGCTGACAAATTAAATTGGATACTGAGAGGTGAAAGAAACAATGGGAAAAATCATAAATTCCTTAGAAATTCCACTGATTGATACAAGGGAAAAAAAAAAGGGCCTGGGGAGAATACATTAGAAGGGTGTCTTAAGTATTAGGCATTTCAGGAAGTCTGTACCTCTCAAGTACCTCAGCCAATGGGGAAAGAGAGAGGGAAATGTGCCCAGGAAATTAGGATAAAAAGGAGGCTGTGTCCTTTAAAAATTTGAGAGACCCCAGGGGAAATGTCCCATGGCCTCTCCCTTTATTCGAATAAAGTTACAGGACTCCCCTGTCTCCTTTTTGGACATAAACCTCTGGTGTTTGTGGAGTAATTTTCCTGACACAGCATGAGCCAATCCTCCACCAAGAAGCATTCAAAGAGCTAAAGGCAGGGTGTCTGGACCAGTATTGCCCAGTCCTCTGGTCCATCAGATACTGGTGCAAAGGTGGCCATTCAGGCTCAGGTCTGTAGCAGATTTTGGAAGGGCCCATCTCAGAAACTGAGTGGGAGTCTGAAGCACAGCCGGGGCTTTCTGTGCAAGTGTAGTTCTGGACATGTTTGTGTACAAAGATCTGCTGTGTTTTGGGCTAGTCAGCAGCTGTCTTGCCACAGCAAAGGAGGAGCTTTACACACATCCCATCTGAGATTCACAATTGGCGTAACAATGGGAAGCTCTGTGATGTTACCTTTCAGCTTGGCTCCTGATGGGCTGTAAATGGCCCCAGACATTTTGCATTGATAACCTACCTCTGATATTTTTATTTCCATAAAACTAGGAAACATTGCAATATTCCAGCCTGATGGGCTGTAAATGTCCCCAGGCAGTTTTTCCACTCCACTGATAATGTGCCTCTGTGTCTCCCATCATCATTTCCCTGTGCATGCTATCCAAAACAGCATGTGTGCCATTTCCATCAGCACCTGATGCCCTCCACCAGACAGTGACTTTTTCTGCATGTCAATTTGCTGATGTGTCTTTTCCTCAAACTGTTTGGGTTTTCTTGGAAAAATGACCTTCTAGAATGTGCAAGGGCATCTGTAAAAAGTGAAATGTCTGTTCCCAGGGCTACAAAAGCAGAGTCACCAATACTCCTGCTACAGTATCATTCCTCAAGCACAATAATTCTATTTCTCATTTCTAACACCAAGCAGAGCAACAGCTTAAACCATGAAAACTCTAAACCTACAGAGCAAGAGAAGCAGAAAATCCCACCCTGGTTTAGATGCAGCGTAAGACCTGTAAATATCCCCATGTATTAGCCATAAGCCATACACTTCCTTAGTGCCACCCTGCTCTGATCAGGTGCTGAGAAGAAGCCAAAAATGCTGGCACAGATTGCTCAAAAAAGTTGTGGCCGCTCCATTCCTGGGGCCCTGTTCAAGGCCATGTTGGATGGGACTCAGAGCAACCCAGTCCAGTGGAAGGTGTCCTTTCCCGTGGCAGGGGGTGCAACAGGATGATCTTTAAGGTCTCTGTCAACCCAAACGACTCTGTCATTGTATGATCATGCTAAAGGCACCATGGGGTGGTACAAACCAGAGCAAGACCAGTATTTTGTAGCCCCCAAAATCACCACTGACTTTGAGCAGAGCCCCAAGCAGTGGTTCCTTGTCAAACACCCCCTGTGCCACGATAACCACGATGTTTTGGAAGCTGATTAATAGGGTACCTGATAAACCTTCTTCTCCTGGCATCCTCACATGAGGCCAAGGCACCTTTCAGTCAAACCTAAGCTAATGGAGACCATCCAGGGACATTTCTGATAGCTTCTCCTGCATTTTGTGATGGCATGAAGAGCAAGATGACTGGCAATGACCATGTGAGCAGATGTTTCTATCTCTGCAGGATCTGATAACAAAGGTGGACTGGCTTCTTTTCTCACACCACCAGCTGACATCTCATCACATGCTGTCTGTACACATTCTCCCCCACACCCAGTACACACATATCCACCAATTCTTTTAGGAAATCATGCTGTGGCATTGTGAGAACAGCACGGCAAAGCTCAGGGCAAGACCTTCGAGGAGTGCACCGTGGGTTTATTTAGGGAAAACACACCCTACAGCGGTAGCCATCACAAAGGCAGGCACCTAACTCCTTGGTAATCACTGACAAGAGTCAGAGGAAGGGGATGGCAGCTCATCCCATTGCTCCCAGGAGATCACTGACAAAAGCTGGAATGAGGTGAAAATGAGGAATACAATCAGGTAGGAGCCCCACATCTTCTTAGGAGCCTTTTGCCTCCATTTTATAGGAATGGAGATGCCCTGGGCTAAAGGTAGGTGAGACTGCATCTCCAAAGCCAGAGCCAGACCACACTTGCAGCTCCCTCTGTGTAGAGTGTTCAGCTCCACACCACTGCCCCAGGGAGATGCAGGAAAGCTCCATTTACTCTGGCTCTTCCAGGCACTCCCTCTGCTTTGCCGGACATGTCCTGGCACCAATCCCTCCCATGCCTAACATCTATCACCAGGGACAAGAGAATATGACAACACCGCAGGTGACAGTTTAGAGGGGAGTTTTAGTGGCCTCTCACATCCTAAATTATTTTATAATCATGCACAGCTTCTTCCTGGTGGGTTCACAAGGTTCAGGCTGGGGCGTTCTTGTTTTCCTTGCGAAATGTGCTTATGATTCATGTATGTTGTGAGAGTGTTTTGAGGCCAAATGGGAGAGGAGCCAAAACAAATCCATATCGTAATGGATTTGTTAATCCAGTGCTGCATAAAAATGTAGGGGATTGTAACTGGATGATCTTTAATGTCCCTTCCAACCCAAACCATACTGCAGTTCTATGGAAAGCTTCTCTGGCTTCTGAGAAAAAGGAAAGAGAGATGTCTCTTACCTAGACCCAGGAAGCTGCAGACCCATTGAGCCACTGCTGCTGTCTGAAGCCTTCTCTGAAGTGGCACAGACCGCGGAGCAAACTCAATTTTCATCTTGGCCTCTGCATGCACGTCTCGCAAGGAGAAGGAAGCAAGTGGTGAATGCAAAGTGCAAAGTCAATATCTACCCAGTATTACAGTAGAAGGGATTGTGCAACATCCTCACAGTGGTGGCTGCACTCAGCACCATTCCATACAGGGAGCAGAGGGAGGTGTCGTGGACTTTATACCATCATGACTCACAACATTGTTAGATGGTGACAATTTCATGCTTCTTCCACCCAAATCTGGAAAGTAACTCCATTCAGGACCCAATCCTGCTTTCAAAAGATTCTGTCTCTTTCAAAATTTTCAATATTTGGATATTGGCAGAGACAATGAGGCATTCATGCCTGCAAGCCAGTTTTATTTTCCCCCTTCCCCTACAAATCACCCTGTGCACAGCAGGAAGGAACAAGCAGAAGGGATGAGCACAGGCAGGTCACTTTTGTTCACAGTGATGTGATGTGGATGGGTTTCAGTCTCAGCCAAGGAGGTGGGGAGATAACACAAAGGTGTTTCACTGCTGAGCACAGGGTACATGAGCCTTATGCCTCTGCCAAGACATGGATGGATGGTGGATGGATGGGGCATATGAGTTTCCATGTGCATCCTTGCACACATTTATAAAGAGAAAGGAAATACTCCTCCTGATTTGTATTTGTATCTCCAAGCAGGTGCACAGTCTGAGCCTCTGCCTTGTCAAGTGCAAAGAGATGCAATTGACTATGTGGGAAAAAAATTAGGAATTTGGGGGGGAAAAAAAATCCTCAAGGAACTGACAAGCCCCTCAGGTAAGCAACAAAATCATCTCATCAGAGGGCTGCGAAAACCAAAGGTCTCATTGTAATCAGGATAGAGAATAATACTGTGAACAGATTGCACTGACCAATGAGCACTGTGAGAGGACTGGCCATGTACAAAGGCTTCACTCACATGTCAAAGGGGCATTTCAAATCCCAAGGTCATTGCAGCCAAGAATTACAGAATAAAACTAAAAACAACCTTTGGCAGAAACAAATCAGAGATGTTAGCTGAAAAATAATCCCTCCCCTTTGTCAGGCCTAGGAAGATGCTGGGCTAGGAGGCATCTGTTAGACTCTGTTTTCCCAAATCACTAGGATAACAGGGCTCTGGTGAAACACCAAGGGATCTCTTCTTAAAAGCATTGGTTGCTTTAATCGAGCTAAAACTGGTTTAGATTTCACTCAAATCTCTCCCCATCTTTTGTCATCTACTGCAAATATCAGAAGCCTGACTGCTTCAAGAAAGCAAAAGAGGTTTTTAATTCTTTCAGCACTGTTACCTGGAGACATGATGTTTTCTGATGAGAAACCATCAGTGATTTCCAAAATTCTGTGGGGAGATCTGTGGGCCCAGGGCTCCTGGTCTTCCTGGACGGTCAATGGTGGGACCAAGAAGGGGCTAGATTGGTTATTAGGGAAAATTCCTTTCCTAAAACAGTTTTCAAGCCCATGGAAGACCTGACCAAGGAGTTAAGCAATGCCCAGCTGGGTAATAAACATTTATTTTTATATTACAGTCCTACCCTGCTGTGGTTATGTCATTTGCTTTTTGTCTTTCTACTTTCTTAATTAAGGAGAGAAAAATAAATACTTATGGAGGACTTCAAAAACTTCTGCTTAATTAAGAGAGAAATCACAGATTTCTGCTGAGGAGGAACTGAAAGAGATGCATCTCCTTGCTGAGTATAGATAAAATAGAAGTTGTGGCTTAAAATCTCTGAATCACCAAATAATTTGGTTGAAAAAGATCTCTAAGGTCAGGGAGTCCTACCATTCCACCAGCACTGCCGAGGCCACCACTAACCCATGTCCCCAGGTGCCACATCCACATGTCTGTTAGATCCCTCCAGTAATGGGGACTCGGCCACAGCCCTGGGCAGCCTGTGCCAGGGCTTGACAACCCTTTTAGGAAATAATTTTTTCCTAATTTCCAATTTAAACAGGCTGTGGCACAACTCGAGGCCTTTTCCTCTGATCCTGTCTCTTGTTCCCTGTGAGAAGACTGACCCTTTTCTGGCTCCCCCCTCCTGTCAGGAAGTTATATAGAGTGAGAAGGTGTCCTTTCCCCCCAGCCTCCTCCTTCCTGTTTTAGGGAAGAGCAGAGTTGTGTCTCTGAACTCACTAACCATTCAGACATGCCCAAACACTGAGCTCTGAGCTCTGTATCTTATATCCTGATACCTTAATCAGTCTTATTTCCTAACCCACTCAGGCATTTGCACACCTTGGGCCATGACAAAGCTCCAAACACATTCCCCTTGGCTTTTCCCTTTTCAGTTATATAGTCATTTATTCAATCTTCTATGGCTTGCATTTAGTTTGGGAAAATTAAGCTCCTTTAATCTCTCAATAAGTCATCTTCTGTAACACCTCTGTCGGTGGCATTGTTACTCAGTGGAGCAATGTCCCTCTCAGAGTATGAGGAGGAACCTGTAAGACCAGAGTCATGGAAGTGTGGGCTTTTTAAGTCACCGGGCTTTGCAAGTCAGCTTGGTAAGACATGCCCACGTGACTTGCACATGGACACTGGCCAGGATCCAGGATCAGGGCTGGGAAAGCCTAACACAGAGGATCTGCAGGAAGAAATGCAAGGAACAATGCAGTGGCTCGTGCAGGATGCCAGGATACTGCACAGCTGGCAGGAGGAGCTGGCCATGAAGTGGACCTGTTGAGTTCCTTGCTGAAGGCCCATCACATATAGAACTATGGAACTTAGTGCTCCAGCAGAAGATCTATAAACATTCTTCAGATCACTGATCCTCTCTTCCAATCATAGATCATCCCCTTTTATTTACCTTAAAGCCTCTCAGTCATTCATATGTACTCCTAGAGCTAATTTGCCCTGCAGTGCACAAAATTATCAGAAGGCAACTGGATGTACCGTCTTGGTAGTTGCACAGTGGATTCTCTAAGTCCCATTCCTTTCTGACCCAGAACTCCTTCAGTTATAAGTGTTCCTCCCTTGGGAGGTTCTCATCCTTTCCACCACCCCAAACCTATGTGATACCATTTCACCAAGCTTGGTCTTTGTCCCTCTCCAGCTCTGAGTAAGGACATGGATGTGAGAGAAGCTCACTTCTGCCTGGTGGGTTTTTTGGTTTTGGGGGGTTTTAATATAAATTCTTTCAAATATTTCTCCCCCATCTACCTGTGATGAAATCACTTCTTCTTATTCTGGCTGTGTTATGCCAGTCATTTTCATAAAAGAATTTGATGTCCTTTAGAGCACTTGATTTATTGGTCAATTTTTTTTAATGTATTTCAATTATTCTCTTTATGCAGCACTCTGATATGGATTTGTTTTGGCTCCTCTCCCATTTGGCCTCAAAACACTCTCACAACATACATGAATCATAAGCACATTTTGCAAGGAAAACAAGAACACCCCAGCCTGAACCTTGTGAACCCACCAGGAAGAAGCTGTGCATGATTATAAAATAATTTAGGATGTGAGAGGCCACTAAAACTCCCCTCTAAACTGTCACCTGCGGTGTTGTCATATTCTCTTGTCCCTGGTGATAGATGTTAGGCATGGGAGGGATTGGTGCCAGGACATGTCCTGCAAAGCAGAGGGAGTGCCTGGAAGAGCCAGAGTAAATGGAGCTTTCCTGCATCTCCCTGGGGCAGTGGTGTGGAGCTGAACACTCTACACAGAGGGAGCTGCAAGTGTGGTCTGGCTCTGGCTTTGGAGATGCAGTCTCACCTACCTTTAGCCCAGGGCATCTCCATTCCTATAAAATGGAGGCAAAAGGCTCCTAAGAAGATGTGGGGCTCCTACCTGATTTTATTCCTCATTCTCACCTAATTCCAGCTTTTGTCAGTGATCTCCTGGGAGCAATGGGATGAGCTGCCATCCCCTTCCTCTGACTCTTGTCAGTGATTACCAAGGAATTAGGTGCCTGCCTTTGTGATGGCTACCGCTGTAGGGTGTGTTTTCCCTAAATAAACCCACGGTGCACTCCTCGAAGGTCTTGCCCTGAGCTTTGCCGTGCTGTTCTCACAATGCCACAGCATGATTTCCTAAAAGAATTGGTGGATATGTGTGTACTGGGTGTGGGGGAGAATGTGTACAGACAGCATGTGATGAGATGTCAGCTGGTGGTGTGAGAAAAGAAGCCAGTCCACCTTTGTTATCAGATCCTGCAGAGATAGAAACATCTGCTCACATGGTCATTGCCAGTCATCTTGCTCTTCATGCCATCACAAAATGCAGGAGAAGCTATCAGAAATGTCCCTGGATGGTCTCCATTAGCTTAGGTTTGACTGAAAGGTGCCTTGGCCTCATGTGAGGATGCCAGGAGAAGAAGGTTTATCAGGTACCCTATTAATCAGCTTCCAAAACATCGTGGTTATCGTGGCACAGGGGGTGTTTGACAAGGAACCACTGCTTGGGACTCTGAATTGTGTTTTCTTTTCCTAATAAAGAACTGTTATTCCTGTTCCCATACCTTTGCCTGAGAGCCCCTTAATTTCAAAAAATAATAATTCGGATGGAGAGGGTTTACATTTTCCATTTCAAGAGAGGCTCCTGCCTTCCTTAGCAGACACCTGTCTTTTCAAACCTTGACAAGAATGAGCAGCCATGCTTCAAGATACAGATATAGATATAGAGATATATAACCATGTATTTCTCTGAGATGTTAAGTATTTTCTTTTAGTTCTGCAGCTTCTAACACCCATTAGATCTGCATGGTATCTGCAGAGCAGCAAAGTCTCCTGATTCTGCAAAACCTCACCAGGCGGTTTGTCCATGGTTTTGTTATAAATAAAGATGATTAATGCATGACTGAGTGTTTCCATGGGGCATGAGGCCAGGCTGGCTGCAGGTGAGGGACTCTCCAAAAGAGGCTCAAAAGCCCTTCGTGCACATGCCAATCCCCAGTCCCCAGGTAGGTGCAAGATGCTGTGCAAATACCTGTGTGATGGCACTGCTGAACACAGATCTAGGACATGGATTAGCTCCAGAGTGGGAGCTGTTGCAATGGATCTGTACAGACTTGCACCCTCCAGAACACATTAATATCTCGGAATAACAGAAACACAGAATGGTCTGGGCTGAAAGTAACATCAAAGATCCTATTTCTCCAGTCCCCTGCCATGGGAGGGGACACTTTCCACTAGACCAGGTTGCTCCAAGCCTCATCCAACCTGGTCTTGAACACTTCCAGGCATGGGGCAGTCAATGGTTCTCTGGAAAACTTGTGCCATGGCCTCTCCACCCTCACAGCCAAGAATTTCTCCCTGATACCCCTTCTAACCCTGCCCTCTGGCAGTGGGAAGCCATTCCCCTTTGTCCTGTCCCTCCAGGCCCTTGTCCAAAGTCCCTCTCCAGCTCTTGGAGTCTCTTTAGGGACTGGCAGGGTCTCTAACGTCTTCCCAGAGTCTTAATGGTCCCCCTGTTATCCAGGAGGAGGCAGTCTGAGAACTGCTGAGCTGCTTGGATGTTCATAAATCTATGGGACCAGATGGGATCCATCCCAGGGTGATGAGGGAGCTGGCAGATGAGCTTGCAAAGCCACTCTCCATCATTTACGAGCAGTCCTGGCTCACTGGGAAGGTTCCAGATGAATGGAAGCTGGCCAATCTGATGTCCATTAGCAGAAAGGGTGGGAAGGAGAATCCTGGTAATTATAGGCCAGTCAGTCTGATCTCAGTACCCAGTAAGGTTATGGAACAGTTTGTGCTGAGTGTCATCATGCAGCACTTACAGGATGGGAAGGGTATCAGACCCAGCCAGCAGGGGTTTAGGAGGGGTAGGTTGTGTTTGACCAACTTGGTCTCCTTTAATGACCAAGTGACCCACCTGGTGGATGCAGGAAAGGCTCTGGATGTTGTGTACCTGGACTTCAGCAAGGCTTTGATGCTGTCTCCCACAGCACACTCCTGGAACAGCTGGCAGCCCAGGGCTTGGACAGGAGCACTCTGTGCTGGGTTAGGAACTGGCTGGATGGCCGGGCCCAGAGAGTGCTGGTGAACGGTGCCACATCCAGCTGGGGGCAGTCAGCAGGGGCGTCCCTCAGGGATCTGTGCTGGGAACAGCTCTGTTCAATGTCTTTATTGATGACAAGGATGAGGGGATTGAGTCTTTCATTGGCAAATTTGCAGATGACACTAAGCTGGGAAGCTGGGCGTGTGTATCAATCTGTTGGAAGGAAGGAGGGCTCTGCAGAGAGACCTGGATCGGTTGGATGGATGGGCAGAGTCCAATGGGATGGAGTTTAATAAGTCCAGGTGCTGAGTCCTGCATTTTGGCCACAATAACCCCCTGCAACATTACAGGCTGGGGACAGAGTGGCTGGACAGTGCCCAGGCAGAAAGGGACCTGGGGGTACTGGCTGACATGAACATGAGCCAGCCGTGTGCCCTGCTGGCCAAGAAGGCCAATGGCTCCTGGCCAGTGTCAGGAACAGTGTGGCCAGCAGGAGCAGGGAGGTCATCCTTCCCCTGGACTGGGCACTGGTGAGGCCACACCTTGAGTGCTGTGTCCAGTTCTGGCCCCTCAGTTTGGGAAGGACCTTGAGATGCTTGAGCACATCCAGAGGAGGCAACGAGGCTGGTGAGGGGCTGGGAACACAAACCCTGTGAGGAGGGACTGAGGGAGCTGGGGGTGCTCAGCCTGGAGAAAAGGAGACTCAGGGGTGACCTTATCACTCTCTACAACTTCCTGAAAGGTGGCTGCAGCCAGGTGGGGGTTGGTCTCTTTTGCCAGGCAACAACTGACAGAATGAGAGGTCACAGTCTTAAGCTGCACCAAGGGAAATTTAGGCTGGATATTAGGAAAAAGTTTTTTATGGGAAGAGTGATAAAGTACTGGAATGACCTGCCTGGGGAGGTGGTGGAGTCACCATCCCTGGATGTGTTTAAAAAAAGACTGGATGTGGCACTCGGTGCCATGGTTTAGTTGAGGTTTTAGGGCTGGGTTGGACTCAATAATCTTGAAGGTCTCTTCCAACCTTGTGATTCTGTGATTCTCTTGTCCAGTCTGAACACCTCCATCTCTCCCAGCCTGTCTCCAGAACAGATGGGCTTCAGCCCTGTGATCATTTCAGTCGCCTCCTCTGGACTCATTCCAATAGGTCCACATCCTTCTTCCCACAAAACTTCCCTGTTATATTAAGAACAACTCAATTCACTAACAGCTCTCAGTGCAGCAAGTCCTGAAACAGAAACACAGATGCACTACTGTATGGCAAAGACCCCAGTCATTTAAAAATGAGGCCAATTCTTGTGAAGCATATGAAGGGCCATTATCAGTTTTAATTTCTTGAGGGACACCTAATGAGGAAAATGCTTGTGAAAAATGCTGGCAAACATGTGTAGATGTTTAGATGTTTCTCCTGTATGTACAGAAGCAAAAACTGCATTTGAAAATGTGTCAATAGAGACATGGATATTTTTAAGCTTCCCAAAAGAAGGGTACTTTATGACATCTGTTTGCCATTTCTGCAAACTTTCCAACCCTCTTGGGTTGGTGACTCCTGTAGAAGGGATGGGTTGGACTAGCTGGTAGTCAGGGCAAGCCCTTACTATGGCTTGTGCTTGCTCTAGAGAAATGTGAAAATCTCATCTGAGTGCCTGTGCATTTTGGTGAAAAAAGGCATGATTCAATTTAGCTTGTTCACCAATGTTAGACAAGGTAGCTGCAGGAAGCACCAAAGTGGCATCTTCAGTGTCTCCTGCAGCTCCCTCATCACACGCTGCTGATGCCAATGCATCAGCTCATGCATTCCCTTCTGCCATAAATCCTGAGAGACCAGAGTGAGCTCTGACGTGAGCAACAAAATAAGGATTAGTTCTGTCTAACAAAATTTGATAAAGACAGGTGAGCCAAAGACAAAATTTGTTGTTGCTAACATCTTTTAAAAGAGACCTTTCAAGTCTCTTAACAATGTTTGCAACATATGCTGAATCAGTGACTAGGTTAAAAGGTTCTGGGAAGAGCTGAAATGCTCTTATAACTGCTGCCAATGCAACAACCTGAGAAGAACCTTCGACTTTTTGAACATCTTGTTCCCAGGATTGAGTATTTTTATTTTGCCATGTAATTACTGCTTTGTGTGCTTGTCCTGACCCATCAGTGAAGAGAGTAACTGCATCTAAAGGCTCTTCACTGATCAGGGGTTTCTCTTTGTAGCATAATATATAGCTTTGATCATTTTGCGTGCTAGATAATGAATGGAGCAAACACCTGGAAAATCTAACAAGGCATACAGCAAATCTTCTGATTTTTGCATTGCCCAATCAAAATAGGATTTAGTCATAGGTAAATGGATGATTGCAGATTTGTGACCTGCTATAGAAAGAAGCCTTGCCCTTTGATGTTAATTTGAGAAATCATCTCTAAAGATGTGAAGATTGTCTTTGGTGACTTGTAAGCAAGACAAACCCATTCAATTATCAACAAGGACCACTTTGAGAGGAGTCCCATTGAAATATGAGGCCATACAGTCTCAGGGTTTCTCCTAAAACTGCAAGGACAAGAGGTTTATCTGGAACATAACGATGTGTTTGTCCATTTTGCAGAGCATTGGTAATTTTCTGTAAAGTCTTGCTAGCTTCAAGAGTAGGAGATCTGGGGGATGTTTTTTTGGCTCCCTCAGTGGTTCTTGGTGGTGGTAGCTGTGAAAAACGCCAATCACTTGTTTTTAAAATTTTAAAAGTTTAATAGTAATAAAATGGTTATAAAAATAGTAATATAATTAGAGTAATAAACATTTGGACAATTTGGATTAGGACAATACAAGACAATAGGAACAAAGATTTACGGATGGTCCCGGTACCTTTTTCTGGGCAAAATAAGCCCGAAAAAGGACACACATTAACAGAGGATTAACCCTTAAAAACAATAGTCTGTTGCATATTCATACACCTCATACATGATGCATAAATTCCACTCAAACAAAGGATTCTGTCTGGTCAGTGTCAACTTCTTCCTCTGAATCCTGATGGCGCCTTCAGGGCTGAGTGAGGCAGGAAGAAGTTCATTTCTTCTGATAAGAGAGCAATAAATTCTCTTTCTCTGAAAGATTTAGGTGTCCTGTGGCTGCTATCTGGTGTGAGTACCTAATTCCTTTCTTTAAAAAATATGCCACATACATGGTTCCTATTTTAACCTTATGTTATAACTTAAAACTATATTTAACCCACTACGTAAGAAAATTAATACAGCATAACTTTCTAACATAACACATATAATATTCATTTTAATATTCGCGAAAAGCCAGTCATGAAACACGCATTTTTCACAGTGGCGACTTGCTTGGCGATGAGAGGCAGGTCCTGCTGTCCCTGCGGAGCCAGCTCCCGGCCCCCGTCCTGGTCCTTCCCGACCGCCTCGGGTGCATCGAGCGCCCGCAGCGCCCGGCGGGTGGCGGTGCCCGAGCCGTGGGGGCTGCCCTTGTGTGAAACCGGCTCTTTGATTTCCTGAGGGGATATGGGATCCCCCGTTCTGAGACTGCCGGGCTGCTGGAAGTCTGACCCCTGCGGGGATTCTTCAGAACCGGGAAGCGGCGCCGGGGAATTACCGGGGCTCGGCATTTCTTTTTGGGTTGAAAGCTCTCCTCCAGGCACTGGGGAGTCCCTGGGGTCATTTTGAAACAAATCTGGTTGTTTTTCGGGGTTTCTTAGTCTTGGATTTTAAAGGATCAGCCTCATCTCCTGCGGCAGAACAGTTTCCAGGTTATTTTACCTCCGCTACCGCAGCCGCAGTTGCTGTTTCCCTCTGTCCCTTCCCCCGCTGCCCGCGGCTGCAGAGGCTGGGCGAGGCTGGAAACCGAAAGGAGGGTTCAGGTGGAACGGCACAGGGAAAAGGGTGCAAAAGATTTCTACAAGCGTGCGGCAAGCGGGGACTAAATCTGCTGCTGCTTTGTCGCGGCGAGAAATAGCATTGTATAATTTGACCCCTACGGAGTCCCAGTAGTCTCTGGTATCCAGAGACTGGGATCGGCATTTGTGAATTTGATCTCAGTGCATGTGAAAAACGCCAGTCACTTGTTTTTAAAATTTTAAAAGTTTAATAGTAATAAAATCGTTATAAAAATGGCAATATAATTAGAGTAATAAAAATTTGAACAATTGAGATTAGGACAATACGAGACAATAGAAACAAAGAGATATGGACGTCCGGGTACCTTTTTCTGGGCAGCATAAGCCCTAAAAAGGACACACGTTAACAGAAGATTAACCCTTAAAAACAATAACCTGTTGCATATTCATTCACCTCATACATGATGCATAAATTCCATTCAAACACAGGATTCTGTCTGGTCACTGTCGTCTTCTTCCTCTTAATCCTAATGGCGTGTTCATGGCTGAGCGAGGCGGGAAGAAGTTCATTTATTCTGATAAGAGAGAATAAATTCTCTTTCTCTGAAAGATTTAGGTGTCCTGTGGCTGCTCTCTCAGTGCGAGTCCTTTCTTTAGAAAAAGTATCTTACATAGCATTGTTTCTCTTTTAACATTATGTTATAACCTAAAACTATATTTAACACACTACTTAAGAAAATTACTATGGCATAACTTTCTAACATAACACATATAATGTTCATTTTTATATTCGTGAAAAGACAATCATAAAATACGCATTTTTCACAGTGCATGCTAGAAGATTTTAAAGTTATTTTTTTGGTCATTTACTTGGACTGGATTTAATAAAAGATTTTAATGCTGATACACATCCTTCTGAGTGACAGACCTATTCTGCCCCGTTATTCCTGTGCTCACCTGCTGTCCAGCTATGCAGCAGGTCCTGCATGCTGAGGCTCCGATCCAGGTACTGTCCAGCATCAACTCCTCTCCAGGCCCCAGTCACCCTCCTTCAGGTGCCTGATCCTTGTGGCTGCTTCATTCTGAGTTCACTGGGAGGTCTCTCACTGCCAGTAAGTCCAAGTTTGCCAACTAAAACGTGGGCAGCATTGTAAGAGCCTGAATGAGGCATGCAGGACTCCAGGCTGCTCTCCAAAATGCAGTTTATTACATCCAATACATTACAGCAGTCCAGGGTCGTGGGTGACAGAGCCTGTGCCTACAGCTGTCAGCTCCAGCTGCAGGCAGGCCTGGACACCCTTTGGTTTTGGTTACAATGCATTAGATACTTTTCTTTGCTGAGCATCTTAATACAGAAGAACCAATCTATACCTTAACTTTTACCTATAGCCTATCATAACTACTGTAATTACCATATTCATGTTACTATTCTCCAGTCACTAAAAGTTAGTACATTACAGTTTAAGCTAGAAGTTGTGTTTCAGTTTTCTTGCAGTGGAGAATTCTGAGACCTTTTTTCTACTTGCAACATTGGCAGACTTGTTTGCCTGTGCTATCTTTCTGCTTGGTAAAAATATCTTTTTGTTTGAGGTGGTTTTATCCTTTGCTCTAAGTCATAAAAACCCCTTCTAACTAACATACCCTTTGTCTTCTTGGTTATCCAGTAAGACTGGCTCAGCAGTTCTTTTCCTCTGTATCAAACTTTCTTTCATTTCTATTCCTTCTTCAGATTCTACATTCAAAAATCTCTCTGCCAAGCATACATATCTGTGAGACTTTCTTGTCAAACCTTCATCCTTCCCAACACACTTTGCAAGGTTTTCTGCAGGAAAGTCCACAAACATGTGCAGGGCCTCTGTGGGCAGCAGTTCTCAGAGCAAGACTGGGTTCACACTCTCCGAAATCACCATGGCAGCTTTAAGATAAATGAAATTATTGAGACTATTTAAAAATAAACACAGTCTTGAACTTCACCAGTCAGAAAGCTTGATCCCATTGCAATACTTTGATTGCACATCTTCCTTGCAGACCTTGGGTCACCATCATAAGGTCACTCTTTTCCAGTTTTCCTTGTTCCTGTTTCTATACATATATTAATTTTCTGTAATACCATAGTCCATTCAATGTGTGAGAAACAACCATTCACTTTTAAAATTTTCAAAGGTTTATTAAACCTTAACGAAATACAGCAAAGGTCTGAATCAGGAAAAATAGCAGCGTGCCGGGAGCACATGACCAGCTGCCATGCGCTCATCTACAAAATGGCTGCTCCGCCTTTTGTGGCCCTGGGGGTTGCATTAGGCAGCCCTGGCCCCCCGCAAAGTCTGCCAGGCAACTTTGTCTTTGTCCTCCTTTGGTGGAGACTTTCTTGAAACTTGATTGGAGGTCAGGTGTTGTCATGCTGTGCCCCCCAGCAACAAGCTTTCCCCATTCCCAACTGCCCATGCAAGGGGCTGGGTATGTTATAGATGGATAATGAGATGATTTGGTCTCACAATTAAAAGATAACTATTGTGTGAATGTTAAGAAAAGCTTTAGTGATGTATAGTTATGTTATTGTAGTTTAGATGTCCCCTGTTCTCCCCACAGTTCCCTTTCCCCCCTGTATTGCTGCCATCAGACAGCCTGGGCTGTCTAGGACAGGTACAAAGAAGGCTGCACATGTGTCCCTGGCATGGGGCAGTGGGGAATGGAAAAGCTCAGGGGGTTGCTCAGGGGGTGCAGCACGGCAACACCTGACCCCCAATCAAGTCACAAGAAAGCAATCTCCACTGATAAATGGCAAAGAAGAGCTGAGTGACAGACTCTGGGAGGGCTGGGCTGGCTGATGCAACCCCCAGGGGTATGAAAGACTGAGAATCCATCCTGAAGATGAACTGGCCATGTGGTATCCACTAGGGGCAGTTCCCAGCGCTGCAGCTTTTTCCTTTTACAGTCCTTTGTTGTATTTTTGTTAAGGTTTAATAAACCTGTTTAAATTTTCAAAGTGAGCAGTTGTTTCTCACACAGGTACATGCCTTCCCTCCATGTCTCGGACAACCCTGACAACCCAGGCTGTCTGATGACAACAATACCAGGGTGGAAGGAGACTATGGGGAGAACAGAGGGCATATGAACAACAAACCACAATAACATAACTATACATCAATAAAGCTTCTCTTAACATACAACATTCATCCCTTAATTGTGAGAGCCAATCATCTCATTACTCATCTATAACAAATGCAAAAGCTGTTTCCTATCGTGTGCATGGAAACACAGAGCTGGGGTCTGACAACAGCAGTTTCATGATGATTCAGTGGAGCCCCCGCAGCCCTCATGCAGCTGCTTGAAAACCACCAAGGAGTGCAGGTTGAGAGTGGCTAAACGTGATCCTAGGTGTGCCCAGATGGGCAGGAGAACAAGGGCATTTCACCTGTGTCAGCAATGGTGTGTCCAAAAGGACCGGGGCAGTGACCATCCCACTCTGCTGAGCCCTGCTGAGGCACATCCAGTCCTGGGTCCAGTTCTGGGCCCCTTACTCTGACAAGGACATTGAGGAGTTGGACCATGTAGAGAAGGGAATGGAGCTGGAGAAGGGTCTGGACCATGAGGAGTGGCTGAGGGACATGGGGGGTTCAACCTGGAAAAAAAAGGCTCCTTTTCGCCTTTCAACCTGGAGAAAATGGGGAACCTTCTCACTGTCTTCAGCTCCTGGGGCAGGACTTCCCCCCACCACAGCAGAGCTTATCTGCTCTATCCATTAGATGGTGCATAGCTCCAGACATTCTCCCTGCCCTCATGAATTGATGAGCTAACCCAGGCCAGCTTGCCTACCTGGTGAGTTATTTCTCTCTGTCAAGTGGAATTCCCAATAAAAAACTGGCCTCGAGAAGAAGATGTGGGGAGATAAACTGGAATTGCTGACTGAGAGACCCTTCACGTTACAAACTATAAAAGCTACGCAGACTTTCACAGAGGAAGAAGCCTCCTACACACACCTTGGAAAAGTGTAGGACTTCTCCCTAGAGTTTAGATGCAAATTCTGTGGATACTTTCCTGAAAACTGAGTGAAAGAATTCTATGTGTACTCCTTCATCAATGTGGTGGTAAGTTACATTGAATCCTAATCTATACTATCTCTTAGCTAGCTGTAATATAGGTACCTTTTTATTGTGCACTGTGTTTTATCTACTAGGAGTTGTTTTTGTTTTATCCTGTGTAGTAAATAGTCTGTTCAAAGTCTTATGTCTGTTAATTTTGTCTATTCAATAAATAATTCATTTTGTAATAGACCAAATAAGCCAGTATTAAGAACTTGTGAACAAGAGCAATCTGGGTGCAGGCTGCCCCTAACAGAGCAGTGCCAGAAATCTGAGCCAAAGGCAGGACTTGTCCTAAGCTTATCTTCATTCATAATAATTCCTTGGAGGCAGGTTGGAGCCAGGTGGAGGTTGGGCTCTGCTCCCAGGTAACAAGCAACAGGACAAGAGGAAATGGTCCCAAGTTGCCTAAAAAGAGGTTTAGACTGGATATTTTTCATTGATGGGATTGTCAAGCCATGGCAAAAACTGCACAGGGCAGTGCTGAAGTCCCTATCCCTGGAGGGATTTAAAAGCCATGTAGATGTGGCATTTGGAACATGTTATATATGCATATTATAATATTGGCTTTTCACAAATATTAAAATGGATTCTATACCTGTAATGTTGAAGTAACTTTGTTATAAAGATATAGTTTTTATTTCTGTTGTTAATTAGCTCAGACATAGTAGTGAAATAGCTGTTATAAGTATGATCGTGTTAAAATGCCTGCTTGGATGGGATAATATCCAGTGAACATAGGATGAGGACATCTGCTACAGATGCACCAACTACCAGCACTCACCGTCTGAAGACAGTGTGGACTGAGGCCCAAAACTGAAGATGGTGTTAAAAATGGACTAAAATCACAACCAAGAGATATGCATGCTCTAAAAAGGTGGACCAAAGGAGGGCCCATGTAAAAATATGTAAACTAGTTTGGGAAAAACTTTATTATGCATAAGGGTCTATGAATATGCAACAGGCTGATGTAAGGGAAAAGGTATTTAAGGGGTATCCCCAAAGATAAGTGTGGTTTTGGCTGAGTGCCAAAATGCACCCAGCCATAATAACCTTTGCTCTATGGTCCTTGTCTCCTATTGTCCTTTATGAAACTTTTGTAATTTTCACATGACAGTGAATGTGTTTTTCACAGACATAAATATGTCTGTGGTGGCCTTGGCAGTGCTGATGGAATGGTTGGACTCAGTGATCTTAGGGGACTTTTCCAACCTTAATGATTCTGTGATTCTGTTTCAAAGCCCAGCCTAAGCAGAGATGAGCACGTCTATTGTGGATGTGCAGGAGCACACCTCACACTTACAAAGGTGATGCACAGTGCATTGATGCCCCAGAGCACTATGGCTTGGGTCCCAGCTTGGGAAATACTGAGGAGCTTCCTAAATCTTTAATTGCAATCCTCACTTTTAATTGCACTGGATGTAATAGCAGGAGTGATGCAGTTCTGGAAGACAAAGTAATGTCTGTGTAAGGACATTTCTAGTTGATATTTATTTATTTATTCTCTTTCCAAAGGCGGCTCTTTGAGCCATCCATCCCCAGCACTGAGTGCTCCAATACCATGCATAAAATGAGTTTCCACAATTTGCCTGCAGGTAAGAATGAAATTAAGCCATTCCAGGCAAAGACAAGCGAAGAAAAAAACCAAACCCAAGCCCAAAATCCTCAAAGCCTGAGAATCAATAAGGGAAGACAAAGCATTATAGTAGAGAAACTATCCCCACAGGGATAATCCTGCTTTTCACTGCACTCCCAGCAGCTGCAGTCACTGTGAGTGGGAATTGCTTTTTCTCTTTGTAATTCAGCATTTGAGTGTGTGGATTTCCCTGGTTTTATTTGAGTTCTGCTCCCAGTGGAAATGCTGGCAGTGCCGCAAGGCTGACAAAGGCTGGAGGGCTTCAAGTGTGGATGTGATTTGGGTGCAAATGGACTTTATTGGCACCAGGGAATAAAGACAAAGATGCAGAGAAGAATGGAGGGGTTGAGGGAGTGATGGAGGGACAGTGGGAGAATGGGATGGAGGGATGAAGGGATGGAGATAGAGAGGAATGAAGGGATGAATGGAAATATGGAGGTATGGAGTAATAGAGTGATAGAGGAATGAAGTGATGGAGAAACAGGAGGGAGGAATAGAGTGAGGGAGGGGTGGAGGGACTGATGGCAGGATGGAGAAACAGAGGGATGGCGGAAGTGTTGGAGGGCTGGCATGATGGATGGAGTGAAAGTGGAGGCAAAGCTAGAAAGGAGGGTGGGATTTCGAACTGTGAATCAACCCTGGGAATCAGATTTCAGAAGAAGCGTCAGCAGGAGATAGCTGGGGGGTGTTTTGGTGCGGGTTTGCAACTGCAAAAGAGGCAAAAGGAAATAATGAAATGTGTGTGTGTGTGTGTGTGTGTGTGTGTGTGTGTGTGTGTGTCTGCACATCCATGTGCACACAGAGGGCCAGCTCCCATATGTGTACATGTGAGCAAGTATCTGTGGTGCATGAGTGCATGCACACAGGAGCACACACATGTTGTGTCTATGTCTGTCTGTCTGCTCATGGGTGCATCTGTTCACGTGTTCACATGCATGTGTACAGCATGTGCACATTTGTGAGACTGGACACGTATGTGCGTGCATCTGTGTGTATGTGCACATGTGCATATAGGAATGTGCTAGTGCATACACATGTGCATATGCAGCATATGTGCACATGTGAGTGGACAGACATGTCCAGCTGTGTGTGTGTCCAGATGTGTGTGCATGTTCACGTTTATGTCTGTGTGCATGTATGTGCTTGCACATGTGAGTGCAGGCGTGCATACTGTTGTGCATGTGTGAGCACGGGGGTGTATTTTCAGTTGTTCATGTGCATGTTTGTGCACATGTGTACAGGGGTGAGTGTAGGGAAGGGAAATAGAGGTTGGATATTAGGAAAAAGTTTTTCATGGAAAGAGTGATAAAGTTCTGGAATGGCCTGCCCAGAGAGGTGGTGGAGTCACCATCCCTGGAAGTGTTTAAAAAAAGACTGGATGTGGCACTCAGTGCCATGGTTTAGTTGAGGTGGTATTAGGGCATGGGTTGGACTCGATGATCCTGAAGGTCTCTTCCAACCTAGTGATTCTGTGAATTTTGTGAATTCTGTGTATGTGTACAGGTTTGAGTATACATGCATGTGTTTGGACGTGCTTGCATGTGTGTACATGCATGTGTGTGCACACCTGTGTGTACAAATGTCAGTGTGCACTGCATACACGCTTACATGAGAACCTGAACGTGTGAATGTGATTTGTGTGGTTCTGCATGTCCACGTGTCTGTGTGCAAGTGTGTGTGCTTGTGTGTTAGCTCACATGTGTGTGCATGTGCACATATGCCTGTGCAGGTGTGTGCACACAAGAGTGTCTTGCATGTGTGTTCACATTCCTGTGCATGAGTGTGTGCAGGTGTGAGTGACCATGCATGCATCTGCATGAACACATGGGCACATTGCGCATACGTGCGCAGGTATGTGACCAAGCATTTGTGTGTCTGCACACATGCATGGGCATTTCCTGCATGTTTGTGCCCTGGTGTGTGTCCTTGCAGTTACAGGCAGGCATACATGGGCATGTCTCCACATGTGTGTGCAGCTGTGTGTGCCTGTGCAGATGTACGCACACAAACACACGCATCTCTCATGTGTGCGTGCAGGTCTGTGTGTGACCACACGTTCATGTGTTTGCACACATGGGCGCCTTGCACATATGTGTATGATCAGTCATGCAGGTGTCCACACAGTACAGGTGTGTGATGATGCATGTGTGTGCACACCGAGGAGTGTTTGTTGGGTTTGCCTGTTTGGCAGGTGTGTGAGCAGGTGTGTGATTGTGCAGGTGTGTTTGAAGCACGCAGGTCTGTGCTCACATGGATGTGTCTCCTCATGTGTGTGCAGCTCTGCAGGTCTGTGGCAGTGCAGCTGTGTGCACACACCCACGGGCTTTTGAAAATGTGCACGTGCAGGTTTCTGTGACCCTGCATGCAAGCGAGTGCACACCTGAGTGCCTTGTACATGTGTGTGCAGGCCTATGACCAAGCATGTGTGTGCACACATGCATGGGTGTGTTTCACATGTGTTTGCAAGTGTGTGCAGCCGTGCAGGTGTGGGCACACACACAGAGCCATCCTCACATGCGTGCGAGCTGTGCAGCCGTGCAGTGCGGGCACACCCATGGCCATGTACCACACCGCGTGTCGTGCGTGGATGTGCAGGTGTGTCCCGCGTGTGCGTGCCCTGCCCGTGTGCGTGCAAGCCCCTCCCGCTGTCCCCGCCTCCCCGGCGCGGGCGGAGCGCGGAGCTCGGGGCGGAGAGCGGTGCGGGGCTCGGAGCGCGGAGCGGTCGCTCCCGGCGCGGGGCCGCCATGGCGTGGCCCTGCATCACCCGTGCCTGCTGCATCGCCCGCTTCTGGAACCAGCTGGACAAGGCGGACATCGCCGTCCCGCTCGTTTTCACCAAATACTCGGAGGCCACCGAGCATCCCGCCGCGCCCCCGCCGCGCTCCGCGGCGCCCATCGAGACCCAGCCGGGCGGCGAGGCGGCTGCGGGGGCCGGGGGAGCTGAGCCGGCTCCCGGTGCCGCCCGGCCCGGCCCGGCCCCGCACGCCTCTCCCCCGGCCGACTCGGTGATGCGGCACGACTACAAGCCTTGGAAGGTGCAGCGGCCGGAGCCGAGCTGCAAGCCCAAGAGCGAGTACCAGCCCTCGGACACTCCCTTCGAGAAGGAGACGCAGTACCAGAAGGATTTCCGTGCCTGGCCTATCCCCAAGCGGGGCGACCATCCCTGGATCCCCAAACCGGGACCTTCCCCCGTCCTGGCCCTGGACCGCGCTCCCCCGGAGAAACCGGCTCAGGAGAAGCGGCGGAAGGTGCACATCGCTCCCGAGAAGAAGGAGGAACACCCCGAGATGGAGGATGAGCATCCCAAAACAGCGCGGCCCGGGGATGGGAGAGACAAGGGTCGGAAGAAGGCGGAGGAGGCGGGCGGGCAGCCGGCGGAGCCGAGCAGAGGCCGGGCGGCTGCCGATGCTGTCAACAGGCAGATCAAAGAGGAGGTGGCGGCGGGGGTCAGCTCGTCCTACAGGTGAGAAAACATATCCCCGTTCCCCCCCGTCCCCCCCGTCCCCGCTATCCATCTTGATCCCCAACCTGCCGGCCCCTCCTCAGCTCTCATCCAGCCCCCCTGTGCGCTTCCCTGGAGGAGCATCCCACCCTGGGAGTGAGGCTGTGAAACATCCCGGGGGGGCTTGCCGATTTCCTGCGCGGGGGGTGTCCTTAAATTCCCCACCTCTCTGGGAATCGACGATGGAGCAGTAGGTATTGTGCAGGTAGTGAATACATGGACGCTTTTTGATGGCTGTTTGTTTGGTTTGGCAGCAGGTTTGAGTGTCTTTGTGTTCCCCCCATCCTGTGCATTCCAAAATTCACCCACCGCCTTGGATTTCCATAGGGGTAATGTTTGGGGTCACCTCCATGGAATGTGCAAGTCACCTCTGGTCCTTCCCAAGCACGTCCCCGGCTGTCAGGCTGCAGCCAACCCAAAGGACCGGCAGCCTGACCGTATCACCGGGGGCCGTGCACGGATGGGGGGCCCCAGCCAGGGGCAGGAGCGTCCCAGGAAGCGTCTCAGGCTGGCCCCCGCTCAAGACAAAGCATCCCGGGGATGCGCCAGGATGAGGGACATGCATCCTAGGCCGCTTGGGTGGGGCAGCCTTCAGATGCTGCCATGTTTTAATGCAGCGCAGCAGGGGATGACACATCCTTCTGTCCCCCCAGCACCTCCCCAGCCAACTAGGAATGGATGCCCTTATTTCACTTCAGCAGTAGAGACCTTGTTTGGGATTCTGAGTGTGAAACTCCTCGCAGTGAGCTGCTGTTGTTGTTTCTCTCTGGGTCAGGGCGTTCGATGTGTTGGGAATGCAAAAACAAGTGATGGGGTGGTTGCCCTGCGTGTATGTTTGCAAGGAGGGGTTGCTGCAGTTGTGTTTTCCAGCACTTTCTTTGGCAGAGCCCACCCCTGCCAGGGTGGAAGTGGCATAGAGCAAAGCTGTGGGGACAAAAAGTGAGATTGCAGCTGTTTTGCTTTTCCCTATAGCTGTGTGAATGCTGAGGTGTTTATGCCTCTGAATGATTTATTTTCCTTCTTGGGGAGATTAGAGGTGACACCTGGCCATCAAACAGGTTTCATGCAGATTTGAGATGAAGCTGGAACTTGCCTCCTCTGTCCCAGTGAGCAAAGCTGACAATTATCTGCTTTCCCCCCTCCCTAAGTGGGAAACAGTTCAAGCAGTGAGATCCTGATTTTTGCTGTCATTTGGCATCAGTTCTTAACTCTCACTGGGTAATGCTGGAGGCTCAGGTGTGTCCATGTGTGATGGTGGTGCTTGGCTGAGACACGAGAAAGTGGCCAGGGATTTTTGGGGCCTCTGTTTTGCAGGATTGGAGAGTGTGGGGAAAGGGGTCTCTGGGAGTGACACAGCCCTTAAATCTGCTGTGAACTGAGACTCAGCTTTTTGTCTGGTCACCTTGTAAGGTCTGGGCTCGTGCTGCAGATAGCAGGGCTAAAGCAGAAAGCTTTCTCCTGGAACTGGAGAGCCGATGTGTTGCTTCTCTTCCACTGCCACAAAGGATAATTGGACTTATTTGCATATTTAAATACAGATTGCTCACCTTCCTACCCCTCCAGTCTGCTCCAGCAAATTCCTAAGGCACTGGGCTAGGGTTCCTCCCAAAGGAAAGGGGTTGGATCAGCAGGAATGTTAAACCTAAGAAGAACTAGAAGGATTCAGCTTTCTTTGTGTTGCTTGTTGGCTTTCACAATACTCTTAGGGCTTCTCTTTCCACCTGGGAAAGTGCTCTCCCACTTCCATGTTTTTCTTCCTTGCAGAAGTGTTTGCTCTGACGCTCAGCCACAGAACACAAGCGCCTCTTCATTAATGCATAAGTGATGGTTTGGCTAATTGTTCTCATTTTCTGTTCAAATTAGGCATCTTCCAAGTGTTGTTTATTGTTCGTATTCTTATAAAAACCCAAAATCTCCAAATCCTAATTGCTGCCAAGAGCCTGGCTGCTGACATGCTGGGTGGATATCATACATCTCCAAGGATGGAGACTCACAGCCTATTGGGGCAACCTTTTGGGCCACCCAGCAGCCAAAAATTACCTCCTCATGACCTCTTGCTAGAGAGCAGCAAGGGTGGCTCACATGGGGCTTTTCTTCCTTGTGCACAGATAAAGGCTCCCCATCAGCAGAGAGTCAGGGGGAGATTTCCTTACAGTCCTCTGCAAACACTGCTGCAAATCAGTGTTTCCAAGGCTGGGAAACAATTCCTTGGTGAAACCAAAGAGCAGACCAGCAGGAGTTTTTAAGCTTGCTCTGTCCCACTGGGCATTATTTCCATGTGAGGAATACCTGAGAGTATGGGATAGAGTCAGCAACTAGCCCAAGGTCATGGGGGAAGTCCATGCTGAAGGGAAGAATTCTCTTTTTTAACCTCTGTGTACCTGGACAGATGAGTATCACAGAGACCATGTGCCTGTGACCTCCTCCCAGCTCCACACAGAGGTACAGAGCAGAGGTGGTACCTAGTGGTGATGTCCATGGAAGATGGAGGTTCCTCCCAGCCAGAGGGATGAGGGATTTGTTTGTATCAGCATTTGAGCCAGAGGCCTTCAGTGAGGCCAGCGTGGCAGGAGTGTGGATGTCTGCCAGAGACTGCCTGTGCCCAGGGATCCTACAGAATAAAGAGGATTTATTTCCAGTATTTCTAGCTTTTATTTATCTTATTCATAGTATTTACATTATTTATATTTTATATTTATATATTTATTAACTACAATTTATTAACTATTCCGTTATATATGGGATTTATTTATGGACTTATTCCCACTGCTCTCACTGGGTGTGCAATGGTCAAGCAAGGTTCCAGCACTGAGGGGCTTCTTGCCTCAGTTTCCCTCCCCAGCACATGAGCTGCCCAAGTTTATAGGTAACCAAGGCAGGTTACATCTCATTCAAAAACCCCCCCTTCTCTTTGGTCCTGCTTCTCAGGGTGGCCTGTGGACCCTGAAGGACCAAGGAGCAGGAAATCCTTCAGTCAGGTCAGTGACAAGCCCCATGGAAAGCTGCTGGTGGTGGATGAAGCTGTTTCTTGTTCAGTTCTGTGTGGGCTTTATCTGTATTGGGTGAGGGGATTTCTCCTCCTGAACGTCTGGATGGGGTGGGCAGAGCATTTCTCCCTGGTGCACCAAAGGATGGAGTGGGCTGGACTTGACTCTGGGGGTTTGGGATCAGAGGGAACAAGCAACAAAATGTGCTCACAGTGGCGTTTGCTGGTGGATGTGAAACAATTAAAAGCACATTTGGCAAAAAAAGAAGGAATGAATGAATGCTTTCCATTTTTATCTGGAAATTATGGGAAAATGACAGAATCAGGTGTTTCTTGGGTGTTGTTTTCCCCTTCTTCTTTGTTTTGCATTCTGCTTCTTTTGTTACCTTTATTCCCTGAAAAAAAAGATACAAAACTTAAAGGAAACATTTACTCCCTTTGTAAGGTATCAAAATGAGTACTAAGAAAATTAATTTCCACCGAGAAGTAATATTGTGAAACCAGATTTAATTTTTTTTTACCAAACCAATTATTTTTTCCCTCCCACCAACTTCCTTTCCTAGCAGAGGAAACAAGACAATAAAGGCTTCAATGGAAAATTTTGGACTGCCTCTAGTACTAATGAATTGCCTGTTGCTAATGTTCTGTCATTCATCTCAAACCCTGGAGGTACTAAGGATGTGGAGCAAATGAGAATTTGTAGTAGCTATAGAGATGAATGAGTCAGCACTGGAGACTTGCTGCCTGGTTTTCAGAGACACAGCAGAGATAATTTAGGGAGGGATGTCCACACAGGAAGCCTGGACCAAGATACAAAAAGGCAGGAAATCCATACTCCTCCTTGTTCTGAAGACAGGCTGGGAGAGCTGGGGGTGTTCACACTGGACTGGAGAAGGTTCTGGGGAGACCTCAGAGCCCCTGCCAGTGCCTAAAGGGGCTCCAAGAGCCAGAGAGGGACTTTGAGCAAGGGTCTGGAGGGGCAGAACAAGGGGGAATGGGATCCCACTGTCAGAGGGCAGGGTTAAATGGGATACCAGGGAGAAATTCTTGGCTGTGAGGGTGGTGAGGCCCTGGCACAGGTACCCAGAGAAGCTGTGGCTGCCTCATCCTTGGAAGGGACCAAGGCCAGGTTGGACGAGGCTTGGAGCAACCTGGTCTGCTGGAAGGTGTCCCTGCCCATGGCAGGGGAGTGGAACAAGATAAGCTTTGAGGTCCGTTCCAACCCAAGCCATTCTGTGTTTCTGTGATTTTATCTAACTAATTCTTGAAAATCTCCACTGGAGGACATCTCCGATCTTGGTGAAAATGCTAATAACACTGCTTATGCAGTAAGATGGGAAATTTTCCATTGCCTTCTGAAATATCTGATCAGATCCATAGCTACATCTGTACTAGTAAATTAAAGAGTCCCAGGACATGTTCCGGGGTGTGGAAACTTGATGTAAACTCCAGTTCCTAGAATTGTTCCTAGCCCTCTTCTCACACTGAGTTTGGTAGCACACACTCCCAAGCCAAAAACTTATCCCTACAATCAGTTTGGATGCAACCACCTTGGTTTTAGAGGTTAAAGAGGTTTAATAGGATGAGTGAGGGCTATCCCAGACTCCACTGCTGGAGAACATTCCTAGGCAGATACCACTCTCCAAATCCTTGTTGTTTCAGCTATGAGAGTGTTTATTAAAGTAACCGTGTAGGCAGATGGATCCAGTTTTCTCAGGTGGAAGGGAAGGGGCAGGATATTTTCTTCCATCCGGATAAGGCTGTTCAGAGAGGTGTTTGGCAGCCCTGGCAAAGGCTGAGCTCTGTCTCAGGGGTCACTTGATACATACCTTCAGTAGCAGGAGGAGACACAATGTCTGCTGATACCACAGGGATGGGTTGTATGAGTAACTAATGACTAATGGTCTAGTGTTTATTAGGACACAGAGCATGGAGATGGATGATACAGGCTTTGTTGGTTTTTGGAAGTGCAGGGGTGGCCACAGGGGTGGCTTCTGTGAGAAGCTGCTGGAAGCTTCCACCATGTCTGGCAGAGCCATGCCCTGGTGGCTCTGAAGATGGACATGCTGCTGGTCAGGCCTGGGACAATTAGAGATGTTGGTAATGCCTTTGTGATAATACATTTAAGAAGAAAATGAAAACAAAGTGGGGTACAGTGTTTTTGTAGCCAGAGAAAAGGAAGAGGTGAGAACATGTGAGGGAAATGACATGGAGACACCAAGGGCAGTGGGGAAGGAGGTGCTCCAGATGTCAGAGCCGAGATTCCTCTGCAGGCCATGGTGAGGACCATGGTGAAGCAGCTGTGCCCCTGAAGCCCATGGGGATCCATGGGGGATGCAGAGATCCACCCACAGTCCTCCCACTGGAGGCTGTGATCCAGTGGGAGCCTCGGTGGAGAGAGGAAGCCCCTGCTCCCAGGCTGGAGCAGCCTGTCCTTGGAGGACTGCACCCTATGGAAGAGTGACCTATGCTGCAGCAGTTTTGGGAGGAATGTTTGCCCGTGGAAGATGCTCACATTGCAGCAGTTTTGGGAGGACTGGTACTCGTGAGATAGGAACCGTGCTGGAGAAGTTCACAAAAAACTGTCTCCTATGGGAAGGGACCCCATGACATAGCAGGGGAAGGACTTCTCTCCCTGAGCAGTGGAAGAAAATGTCAGGTAATGAACTGACCAAAACCCCCACCCCCTGTCTCCCTGAGCTGTTGGTGGGAAGGAGGAAGGAGTTGGGGTAAAAGGTGTTTTAAGGGCTCATTTTATTTATCATTATCCTCCTCTGACTTTGTTAGTCATAAATTCATTTTGTACTTCTAAGTTGAGCCTGTTTTGCTCTTGGAGTGTTGTGTTTTCTCCAAGTCCTTATCTCAACTCATGAACCTTTAATTTAATTTTTTGTCTCTCCTCTGCCCAGTTGAAGCAGGGGAGGGTGAGTGAGCGAGCATCTGTAGTGGTTGCCTGCCATCTGGCCAGTGTCAGACCACAACATGCAGGCAGAGAGCTGTTCTGCCACTCTTGATCTCCTCTGGATGTAGTCCATCAGCTGGGAAAGACCAGTGGCATCTCCAGCCTGGGGACACTTGCAAGATCCAAGTTGGAGTGTGTGGCAATGTATTCCCTGAAATCAGTTCAAGGTGGACAACATCCAGCCCCAAAAGCCAAGGGGGAGCTGCTCAGTAGTGTAGGTACAACTGAATTTTGCTGCTTTGACTGTGTGCAGACTGGAGCTGGTCTGTGCATGCCTTAGGACATGGTAGAGCAGGAGGAAGAGATGGAGGTGGCATTCAGGTGATGGAGTCAACATGCTTGAGCAACTATTCCTCTGCTCCTGCTCAGCTGGGTCACCTCAGAGAGACCTTCAGGCACATGGAGCTGGATGGGACCCTCTGAACCTTGAAGTCCAATTGTCTGGTTTGTTATTTAGTCTTTATGAGTAACACCCAAGGCTCTGTCTTAGAAATGCAGAATTTTTTGTTGCATTATGCCAGCAGGAAGTCTGTGCTGAGACCTCAGTCTCTGATGATTTGCAGCTCGTTTACAGTCTGGGCCAATGGACAGGCTGTAGTTTGCTGTTTTATTTGGTTAATTTCTCTCTTATATTTTTTCTGGTTTATTGGCATACTTATTGACTTTTCCCTGTCCAAATGTCACTGCTCAGTGTCTCCAGGTAGAGTATCCACATCATTTGGCTCTGTACCTAAGAAGTAAACATTTTTACTTCATGGTATCATCCTTGTCTCTCTAGCTCTTCCTAGATGAAATCTCTTTTTCTTAAACAGAGATGGACACCACTTCCCTTTGGAGATGAGGTCCCCATTCCTACTAAAGACTCACAAGTCGTGTTTGTGGGCATCACGGATTCATTATGAATCCCTCATTTACTCTTTGATAACAAGGATGTCCATACGGGTTTCCTTATTCTCCTTCTTAGGCAGTTACACCCTGTAGCAATCAATTCTGGTGATTAGTACCAAGACTAGAATTAACTACTAATTCTCATTCCATTTTGAACATGGCAGTCAAGGTCAATCCCCTCCTTCCTCTGTGATTTCCCAATCCTCCTACACATTGGTGCTCCCAATTGCATTGTGTCATTAGGAGGTGTCATCAACGTTGCCCTACTTTTTTAGTGCCAAAGTCAACCTCAAAAAATGTTAAACACTGCTAACCTTCTTCCAGGCTGCAGCTCAGCCTTCCTACATTCATCATTGTCATTTCCCTTGCCTGGTTTCCCATTCTGCTGCTGTTCATGTTCACTGGCTTAATTAATAATTTCTCACGTGGCCCTGGATAAAATGCTTTGCTGAAACCAAATAGATTTTCACATTTCTTTTGTCTGTTAAGTCAGTTATTGTGTCAAAGGACATGTCAAACATCTCTCCTCCTCCCCTTCCACACACTTCTGTGTCTGGTGAGACCACCAGCTTCTTTGGGATGCAGGAGCTGATGCTGGAGGCCAGATCCTTGGTGGCTTCAAGCCACCACTGTAACACAAAGTAAATAAAGAGGAGAGATCAACTAATTTAGATTACACATCCTTTCTTTTTTTCAAATAAATCACTAAGACATATAATGTTATAAATATGTCTCCTCTTGCATTTAGAGCATGACCTTTCCTTTTCCTGTCTCCTGCTAGCTAAACAAAGCTTTCTAAGTACTTCTGCACTGAATCTTGCATCAATCTCACTGTTCTTTGCTCTGATCTGAATATATTTATATATATATATGTATATATATCTGTATATATATATATGTGCATGTGTGTGTGTGTGTGTGTATTCACATGGTGTCTTTGGCTAAGCCTTGCTCCACTGGGGCAAGAGCAGGGATGCTCTTCTGCTATCGTGGTCAGCACCAGCCAGGAGGGAAAGGGCCATTTTAGGAAAGTTTTGTGGAATGGAATTTTTATTTCTCTTGTTGTATAACTCAATATTCTGGATATCCTCCCAATGTCCTTTTTATTTATATATGGAGATATAGATATATATATATGGTATATGTATATATACATATATAAAGGACATTGGAAGGATATATAATGATTTGTAATTATTTATTATTTATTTCTCTATATTAATATATTTTATATACTAATGTTTTATATATTATGTTTATATCTATGTGTATCTATTTTTATATATTATTGAAATATTATACACACAAACTGGGCTGTTCACCAAGTTACTCCTTTAGACTCCAACTCATTTCTTCTCCCCATAGCCAGCATTGCAGGTGTTCTATTGCAAACACATTTTGCACATTTAGCTTTCTATTAATAACTGCTTTATTTTGATTAATAGCTCATTATATGGTGTCTGGATTGCAAGATAAGTGTCTATTCTATTTGCCATCTACTAGAGGTGGGGCAATTATCTTCTGTTAATTGGGCAGTTTTCTTTTTCTCTTCCACAAACCAATCCTCCCTCTGGTGAGACATCTTCTGTTAATGGGCCATTGAATGTCACTGCATGACTGATAAAATTACAGCATCCCATTGTGAGATGCTCCACCCAGGGGGAGGAGCCAAACATTCCTACCTGCATATAATCTGAGATTTTGGGACACCAGAGCTGCCTTCTCTGCTGGGTTCCCAGAGGAGCAGCCCTTTTCCACTGGACCTTCAGAGGAAGACCAGGCCCATCTACACCACCACTGGACCTTCAGAGGAAAACTCCACCCTTCTACAGCATCACTGCTCCAATAGAACCACACCTGACACTGCAGGAGCACTGCAGCCACCATTTAATCAGACTGCTGCCAACACCCTGACCCACAGGGTGTCAGGTCATATTCTGACTCTGTCAGTGTTGCTTTATATTACTGCTTTAAAAAAATATTTTATTCCCTAATAAATTTTAATATTTTCTTCCCTGTTATTCCTGCTCCCACAGTTTTGCCTGAGAGCCCCCTGCATTTCAAAACGATAAGAATTCAGAGGGGGGGCTTTACATTTTCCATTTCAGGGGAGGCTCCTGCCTTCCTTAGCAGACATCTGTCTTTTCAAACCAAGACATATGGCAAAGTGTCCTTTCAGTTAGTAATTTCTTTTTGATCAAAAAGTGCCTCCAGCTGAGGGGACCCTGCAGCACTTTGCACACACAGTGTGTATATGGATAGACTGTTGGTGCTTTGGTGAGTTGGCTGCAAGCTCTGCTGTTAACACTACAAAATAGGAGGTTTTGGTGCTGAGAAGGTGGGGAGACTGTTGTTCTTTAAGAAAAATTATGAATTTTTTTAAATGTTAAAAATAAAACTTTACATTTTTAAGATTTACTTTAAAAAATATATATGTATATTAATTTTTAAACTGTTTTTTAGTTGTTTGAAGTTTTTTTGTTTGGGTTTTTTGTGGGGGGGTGGAGTTGTTTGTGGTGGAGCTGTGATTCAACCTGGAGAAGAGAATGTTGTGTGGAGACCACACAGCACCTTGCAGTGCCTGAAGGGGCCTACAAGACAGAATAGTGCCAGAGGGGCACTGTTCATCAGGAACAGTAGTTACAAGATAAGGTGCAATGAGTTCAAATTTAAGTAGAAGAAATTTAGGTGGGATATGGGGAAGAAATTCCTCCTTGTGAGGGTGGCGAGGCCCTGCAGTGGTTGCCCACAGAAGCTGTGACTGCCCCATTTCTGGAAGTGTTCAAGGTCAGGTTGGACAGGGCTTGGAGCAACCTGGTCTAGTGGAAGGTGTCTGCCCACGGCAGAGGGACATAACAAGCAAGGTCCTATAAAAGTATGAAAGCCCTGGATTGGGATTGCCATGTCTGGGTGACAGCCTCTAGCCAGGTATCCTGTGCATCCAGCTGACAAAGGCACGGGTCTCAGGCAAGCAGAAGAGCTTTGTCACAGTGTCAGTCAGCAGCTATGGCAACTCACACAGAAGATTCCCAGAGAGAGATGTGTTGGCAAGCAGCCCAGTGGAGGGAGGACACAAGAAAAACCATGTGTTCCCTTTGGGGAACTGGGATGGGTTTTGGCAGCATCATCATGCAGAGAGCAGGGAAGGTGGCATTGAAAGTTGCAGTGATTGAGCCTCCCTTGGGGGGTAAAACTTCTGACAGCACAGCAGCACTGGAACAAAGCTCAGAGCAGGATCACACGATCACAGAATGGTTTGGGTAGAAAGGGATCTTTAGGCTCGTCCAGTTCCACCCCCTTGCCATTGGCATGGACATTTCCACTAGACCAGGTTGCTCCGAGCCCCATCCAACCTGGCCTTGAACACTTCCAGGGATGGGGCAGCCACAACTTGCTTGAAGGGAGAGGTGATTTCCTGGTGTCTCGTAGAAATTCTCCCATGGCTTTGTGTAACACACAAAGCTGAGAGTCTGCAGCATTTGGCTGGTGTGAATTCTGGGATGACACAGGACAGGTTGTTTCAGCCATTGACTGTCTGCAGCATCTCCAGAAAGCCAGCCAGCTTTCATAGGAGATACAAGGGTCCATTGCTTGATCCTGATCCCAGAGCATGGGATGAATTGAATGCATTCTTTCCATTCTCCCCAGCCCCATTTCCCAAGATTCTCTTTCATGCTTGTTGTAGGGCTGCATACTATCATGGCATGCTGATCCCTGTACATGGAGGATTTTCATCCTCCCAAGGGAGATTTCTCTTTTATGACCAGTTGCAGTTTGTCTCCCTGGCTGCTCTGAATATTGGAAGTGTATCGGTTGCCTTAGAGGATGGTTTTCTAGTTGGGTTTCTGCTGGTACCTTCTAGTCACTGAAGTCTTGGCAGTATTTTGGGTAAGTGTTTGCAAAGCCCAGCTCTTTGAGTTAAGTGGTTTGGGAAAGCCCTCAGCTTCCTCTAGAACAAAGATCTTGCAGGGTGGTGCAATGTCCAAAGCTGGCAGTGAATAACTGATAGATGTTTCTTTAAATTTAACACACTGTGGTTGTGAGTTGCAGCCAGGTGTGTCTGTCCAGCCCCTCCTATCTCAATCTTGGCTCTTGATGTCTAGTAGTCAGTGGTGACATACATATCATCATCTTTCTCACACCCTCTTGGACAGTAGGGGTGCTCCAAGGAGTTAGTGCTGGGATCTACTAACCAGGCTTTGGACTATGTCACACTGATGTTTGATATGGAAACTGGGTGGGAAGTCAAACCAAATGATTGTGCAAAATTGGTCTTTTCATGTCAGACTTAGGACATGATGCAAAATAGGAGGAAACAGAGGCTTGTCTTGTAATTATGGCCTGGGAAGAGTGAAGATGTGAAGGGGGTGCACTGCTGTACCCCACTTTCATACCCATGTTGCTCTAATGAGGCGAGCTGTAAGCACTGAAATAGAGGCTGTATTTTGTTTTAAGGTCTCCAAACACTTGCAAACAGTTCCAATTTAACCTGGTCCCCATTCTGGATTTCAGCAAACACCACATTCCAGCCCATAGAAGTACTACTGGGTGCTAGAGTCTGGCAGTGTCCAGGTTCAGGGCTATGCACCTGACATAGAAACTGCATTCATGTGCCATGCAGAAGGGGAAATGAGGGGAATCACCATGACCTCAATTGCTGTGCACACTGCATCCTTCTTTGCTGTGTGGAAACATCCCATGGGAAGCTGCACAGGTGCTGGAAATGTGTTCAAGCTTCCACAGGAACAAATGATCAAGGATATTCTACTTATGAAATATTATAGAAAATTACTGTATAAAGTTCAGTGCAGGATCTTGTGGAGGGAGAAGATACTTGTTTATAAAATATATTAAAAACTAGGTTTTTCCTCTTTTTCCATTGATTTCATTCATTTACACTCACCCTGCAGGTAGAGAGATGTCCATGTTCAGGTGATCTGACAAGGATCACTGGTGGACAGCCTGAGGGACACCAGGTTTTGAGTTCTTATGTCATTCCTTGGATTTTTCTCAGCTGATGACTACAAATTCAGTTTAGTGTGGGTCTTTCATATCACTTAGGGGTCATTTATCTCAGATTCATCCTTGAATAGCTCATCAGTAGGACTCTCTGATGCTGAACACATCCAAGGATGGGGCAGCCACAGCTGCTCCAGGCAACCTGTGGCCAGGACCATACAAGACAAGGAAGAATTTCTCCCCTATATTCCATCTAACCCTGCCCTCTGGCAGTGGGAAGCTGCTCTTCCTTGTCCTGTTCCTCCAGACGCTTGTCCAAAGTTGCTCTCTTGGAGCCTCTTTAGGTGCAGGATGCCTTAAATATCCAACAGGCAATTTGCATTTGCAGCACTATGTTCCTCCTGTAATTGTAACTGGTACCTTGTGTGGTGGTTTTGGTTTGCCAATTTCAAATTTCCCCAGTTTTGAGATTTCCCCAATTAGTGCACTGATGAGTGTGGTGGGTTCAGCCCTGGCCAATCACCAGTGCACTCACTTCCTGCTGTGAGACAGGATTAGGAGAAAGGCAAAGCAGGCTCAAAACTTCAAAAGGGTATACAGAAAATTTTATTAAAAGTAGCTAAAAGGAAAAAGGTAGTAAGAATCAAAACAAGCCCTTCAGAACATTTTTCCTCCCCCCACAACCTTTTCTTTCCCACTGACAATGTAAAGAAACAAAACCTAAAATCTCCAGTCCGTTTACCACCTGTAAAATATTATTTCTTTAGTTCACTTAGGGAGAGAAGGCTTGTTAATGTTACAGAGACTTCTCCACAAGAGGAAAGAAAACAGTCCTCTCATGGCTCTCAATTTCCTCTCGAATATCAGCTGCCCAGGGAAATCTGCAATCATGAAGTCCTTCCCATTGCCATAAGCCTTCCCAGAGCTTGTCAATGGGCCATGTCGACTTATGGGGTATTGTTTTAAAGATGAGCTGTTCAAAGGCAAAAGTTCCCATTATCTATTTCTAAAATCATGTTAATCCCTGAGAACAGAGATCTTCTCCTGGAAGCACAGTACTACCCTTCTCTCTTTCTCTGTTCAAACTTCTAATGGGATCACAGCCATTTCAACATCTGCTTGCTTTAGCATGGAAGCCTTTGTTCAATATCAATTTGAACACGTTCATCTCCCGATAGTTTCATGCATTATAGGGAAAAGAGTCCTTTCTCCATAGCTTACAAGAGGATTTCAGCTTCAAAAATAAGGCATCTCCTCACCCCTCCCATCTGGGACTTGACTTCTTCCTCACTGGCGTTGGTGTCTTCATGTTGTTCCTTTACATGTACTCCCCAATACTCCCTCGAGTGAGGGAGGATTGAAGCACTGAAAGGGTCATCTTTGTGTGAAAAATGCCAATCACTTGTGTTAAAATTTTAGAAGTTTAATAGTAATAAAATAGTAATAAAAATTAGGACAATAAGAATTTGGACAATCAAAATTAGGACAACAAAAGACAATAAAAAGCAAAGAATTATGGATGTTCATGTGCTTTTTGCACTCTGCTACAAAAGCACGCTTCGCTAACAAAGGATTAACCCTTAAAAACAATAGCCTGTTGCATATTCATATATCTCATCCATGATTCAAAAATTCTTTTCAAACAAAGGTGTCTTCTGCTTAATTTCTGCTCCCCCCCTCATCTTGTAAATCAATTTCTTGGCTCCTAGAAATCTGGAAGAAGTCTGGATTGTCCAGATAAGGAGGCAATAATTTTTCTTTTCGAATACTGGTGTCTTGTTGTGGTTTTCTTTATGTGAAGAAATTCTTGGTTATCTTATCTATTCCTTGAGCTAGTTACAAAAAGTATCTTACATCACATAGTTTCTATTTTAATATTATGCTATAGCCTAAAAACTATATTTACCATGCTACTTAAAAAGATTAATACAGCACTACTAAAAAAATTAATACAGCATAACTTTCCAACATAACACATATAGTATTAATTTTAATATTTGTGAAGAGCCAATCATAATATGCATTTTTCACACTTTGCATCACTTCCCTGAATTTCCTCCCATTCCAAACCATGACACTTTATTACAGGTAAGAGATTTATAAGGGCAAAATGTGGCACTAGGACCCTACCACTTCAGAGCCTGTCCAGAGTTGTATTTCATCCATGTAATCTCGTGCTGAGTCCTTCACTTATGTTTGGCTAAATAATTTTGCATGAATTGGAATTCAAAGAGATCTTGACATATTGAAGAATTCACTTGAAACAAAGAAGCAGCAGTTCAGGAGAGGGGAGGGCAGGGTAGAGGTAGGGATCAGCAGTGGTGCTGGTGCAGATGGGAACAGCTGGTGGAGGAACAATTCTGCAGGGAATCAGAAATCACGTGTCAGTAATGGTTACTTCATTTTAAAAAACAATAAATTAAGAACAAAAGCACTCTAAACTAAATACTTTGGGGCAAGTAATGGACTGAGATACGTGGAGAGGATGTGACATCTTTCCACATTAGTCAAGACTCAGGTGGATTTTTTTTTGTTCAGGTTTTGGTTTTGTACTTCAGCAGTTATGGACCAGAGAAGGTTCTGAGGATACCCATTAGAGAGGCCAGGAGTGCAGCAGACATGGTCATTGCAGGAAGCTGGAAAGTATGGAATGGTTTCGGAAGAGAGAAATGGATTATTATCTTTGCACCTATGAAATGTAACAGTGGGTTAGGATGCTCAAATCTGCTGTTGTCACAGCCAACAGGAGCAAAACTTGGATGTCAAAAGTTAAAAATGTATTAAGTGCATTGCTGGATGAAGTTCAAGGGATATTGTGCATCTCTGGAGATGCCAGGATGGTATCTCCACAGTTACCCTCTCTGAATCTAGGAGGAAGATAAATAATTCTCACTCATTCTCTGCATTGATTTTTTTGACTGCAGTGACCTTGGTGCTGCTAGCTTTTCTTTATGCTCCCCAGGGCATAGGTTAGATCAAGCAATTACAATTTTAATAAAAGCTGCCTGGGTGTATGTGTGGTGACATTTGATTTCTGTTATTTTGATGGCTTCTGCTGATCATCAATTATTGTCCCACTACCCTCTTTCCTCCCTGCCATGCTCTCAGTCTTCCATCCCATGTTGGGGTCCAACTGTTGGAGTCCTACCCCATGTTGAGCCTTTGTATTTTTGCAACCAAGACAAATAATCTGTTAGTGGGCTCACAGCCTCCTCACATTCATGTTGACTTGAAATCAAAAGCGTCATTGCTTGACAGCAGAGCTTCATGTGGGACCACTGAACCTGCCCTGCCTGGCTGGAAAACACTTCATGGTGTTCAGAAAGTGTGTGGATGTGGCACTTGTGGTCATGGGTTAATAATGGGCCTGGCAGTGCTGGGTTAATGGTTGAACATGATGATCACAGAAATATTTTCCAATAGAAATGATTCTATGATTCAAGAGCAGGCTTCATGTGGCTGTTGCAGAGATCAATGGAAAACCCTATTCAGGGCAGGATCAGGATTTGACCAAACAGAACAGAGTACAGCCAAGAATGACCCCATTGAATTGCTTTAGCAATGACAGCTTCCAAGCAATCATTTTCCCATCCCCCTTTGGGTTGATTTTTTTCTTGGCTAGCATGTTTGGGGTTTCTTTTTGCAATACAAAATTGAATTATTACTTAATATAAACATTTAATGAACTGCTACAGGAGGTGAATTATTTATGGGAAGGGAAGGAGTGCTTTTCCTGAGCCTTTCTGCTCTGTCAGTTGCAATCAATCTGAGAGTGTGTTTAAAACTTGCATGCTCTGCCTGGGAGACAAGAGCTCTGCCTTTTCCCATCATCTCCTCTCTCAATTAAATACCTGCTTAATGCATTTGTCCCTAGTATGTTTTAGTTTTTGATTAAGTTTGGAACAACTCCAAAGGAAGAAGTATTTGTAGATTGCCTCATTTTCAAATGAGACAATAATTTACCCAGCAGGATACAAATGGCTTGGAGAGGCTGTAAACATCTGCTGTGTGCACAAAAGTGCATTGTACCAACAAATCCTCCTTCTAGTTCTTCACAGAAGACTTATAGAAGTGGTGCTTCTATTTTTTAGTTCTTAAATTTACTGCCTGGGAGCTTTTTTATCTTTAAGAAAGGGATTGCTGTGCACACTTTTGTGTGCTGGCAGCTGGGTTTGGCAGGTAGGTCTGGCATGGGTGTTGCATGTGGAGACTGCACAGTGGAGGAATATTTTTATTCAGTTCTATGTTAATGGTACCTTTCTTGGGAAGTGGGTTTCTATCATCCAGGTATGTTTTTAAGGCTATTTACATCCACATTACCATGGCACCATCATCTAGTCCGGGTGTCTCTGGCCACATGAGCATCAGTGCAGCACTGTCTCTAAGCAAGCAACCCATTTGCAACCTCCTCCAGGTGTTTCAGGCTGGGCCTGGAGGTGCCAAAAGACCCCAGGACATCAGATCCCTAAGTGGTAACATCCCATCAGCTTTGCAAATCATGACAATGCAAGATGCTCCCCAAAATGGGAATAGGCTCTGAGTCTCTTGAGTATTTCTGTGGTTTTCTCCCAGCCTGTGCAGCTCTCCAGGCTTTGACTGTTGCACGCAATATTTCTAGAGCACCCTTGCTGGCACAGGACTTTTTTTCTCAGGTATCTGTGAATGGTGTGTCTCCCTGCTATGTTTGGTGTGCTCACCATGATGCTTTTGAGGGAGCACAGTGGGGCCCTCTAGACATGAGCACCTTTGATATAAAGACACAACTCATTTGGTTTGAGCTTTCCTTTCAGAACTTTACACTCTATGCAAACACTGGAAGAGCCTTGAAAATAACCAATTAATTATCAAACAGCTTTTCTTCCACAAGATGCTTTCTCACCATTTTCCATATAAAGATTTCCTACTGTCATCCTTATCCCTTTTCTATTACATTGTGATGACTTTGGTGTGGACTGCATGGTACCTGCAGAGACCACTGGTTGCTTTGTTCACTCACATCAACTTTGTTCACTCATATCACTTTGACCAACTCATATCAGTCCTTGTTTTCAAGCAGTTAGGAGGAGATTTCACAACAGAGCCATCTATTCCAGTGCCTTCTGCTGTCTCTTCCCCATACTCCCCCAAGGCAGCTTTGGTGGTCCCAGTATTTACAGATTTGGTACCGTGGGACTAATCAGGTTGTTACAGAGCTGGAGTGAGTCCTCAATCAGTGAGTCCTTCCCATTACATTATTGATTTCTAAGTGATTCTGGCAATTTCCCAAGCTCGGGGTAGAAAAATGCAGAGCATTTTTTAATTTCCTGCAATTCATCTGACTTTTGTGTTTCCCTCTGGTAGGGATAGCTTCTAAAGAAAGATATGTTAACTGAAGTGGAATGTACTGAGTATTACACTGTTAAAAGTGATCAACTTTATTGGCCCTTATTCTGCTCTCCATTACACCAACACAGACCCAGTGACTTGTTGGTGTGTTGTATGGTTTCCTAAAAAAATGCACGGGCATCCTAAGCTTTGTCTCTTCCCAAAGAAGCTTTCCCAACTCCTTGTTCTCCCACACTGTCCCCTGAAACTGTCTGCTCAGCCCACTTCAGTCACAGAGTCACAGAAAGGTTTGGGTTGGAAGGGACCTTAAAAGACCACCCAGTTCCACCCCTGCCATGGACAGGGACACTTTCCACTAGACCAGGTTACTCCAAGCTCCATCCAGCTTGGTCTTGGATGCTTCAGGGATGGGGCAGCAACAGCTGCTCTGGGCAGCCTGTGCCAGGGCCTCACCACCCTCACAAGGAGGAATTTCTTCCTAATATCTAATCTAAATCACCCTGCCTTCAGTTTAAACCCCTTCTGCCTTGTCCCAGATTTTCATGGTGCTTTTTAGAATAACCTTCCTCGCAGCACCCTGGGCAATTTCAATGGAATAATCCACATTTCCTCTCCTAATTCCACATATGTTATGCAAACTCTGCATCTTAATGTCTACAGCACAAACCAATTTTATAACTGGATTTTGCAGCCTTTGAAATAACACAATATGTAAGGGTAAAGATGGGAGAGGAATTCCAACTCAGTCTTTCTCTTAGCTCAGTAATCCTTTATCTTAAAATCTTCGCTCAAGTCTCAGCTCTCTTCTTTCATCTACTTAGTTCACACCCAGATCTGTTACGGTTTTTCAGCTAAAAAGAATTACAACCTCTTAATTTCAACTACAGAAACATTCAGTGGCAGCATTGCACAGGAAGGCATCAATTGACAAGCAGAATTCAGTCAGAATCAGTGACTTGTCACTTTTTAATGTTAAAAAATACTTTAGATTCATTATATATATAAAATTTTGTGAAGAAATAGGACAACTTCAAATACACACATGTAAGCATGGCAGAGGCAGATGATTGGACCAAATGTAGGTTAATCTGCATTCATCCACATCTGTATTGCATTATTCAAGGCTGTGGTGTTGTCATACTACCTATGTTGTGTGCAGCCTGTCTCACTGTCCCTGACATGTGTTACACACTTGGGACATGGTTGGAAATGGGGAAATGCAGCTCATCAAGCTGCAGAAATGTTTGCTGTGGGATAGTCATCTTCTTAGACCTGTTAGACAAAGTGGACAGATTGAAGGGTTTCCTGGGGAGTAGTTCATGCAAAAAATATCTGCAACAATATTTTTATTACTATGCATTTTATATAGTATATGTAAATATTTATATAGTATGCATACAAATGTATGTATTTTATTAGTAGTATGGGTTTTAATTATTATTTTATTTGTATAATAAATATAAACAATTGCCTGATCTGGGCAAACTGATCTAGTTGAAAATATCCCTGCTCATTCCAGGGAAGGTGAACTATGTGATCTTTCCCTTCCAACACAAACTATTCCATGAATCTATGATTTTAAACCTGTGCACAGTGGCACTACCACTAGAAGATATGCCTTGAGGATGGATAAAGCATCATGGATTTGAATTCACCTTCCATTTCCAAGAATAAGATATTATGGACACAAAGCATATATAAATACAAAAAGTTTGGATTATATGTCAGTATTTGACTTTATACCCTAAAATGGGATAAAATTGGGTCTTTGGACCCTAAGCATGTGTGTGTGATTCGCTTTCACAGGAGGTACTTTTGGCTTGGAGGCTCTAAGATGTTAAAACACGAGATCACTTACATGGTACCTGGCTGTTACAACAACCCCAAGTTCAGTGATGGAACAGAAAACAAGAGCTGGCTACTTGGTCTCTGAGCTGAGCTGCAGGCTTGTCTATTCTGTAGGCATCTGTCATGGACATATTTTATGAAAAATCCTTTTGTTAGGATCTTTCCTCCTGAGAGCCGAGAGGCCTCAGAAACAAAATGTAAACAATAATTACCTGCTGCTGTGGAATGCAACAGGTGCATCTTTGATTGGTCTCATGTGGTTGTTTTTAATTAATGGCCAATCACAGTCCAGCTATCTTGGACTCTCTGGTCAGTCACAAGATTTTATTATCATTCCTTTCTATTCCTTTCAAGCCTTCTGATGAAATCCTTTCTTCTATTCTTTTAGTATAGTTTTAATATATATATTTTTTCTTTTAATATAGTATATATAATAAAATAATAAATCAGCTTTCTGAAACATGGAGCCAAGATTCTCGTCTCTTCCCTCGTCCTGGGACCCCTGCAAACACCACCACAGGCATCCATTGTGGTGAGAGCAGTTAGAGCTGTGACCTCAGATCAGTATCTCCCTCAGCTCTGCAGGGCCACTGAAGGTGGACACAGGGATAATGCCAGGCAGCTGCAGAGTTAGATGATAAATTTACCTTCCACGAGCACTATGGACAGAAGAAGTAGGTGCTATTCAAGACTCTCTTTGCATTGGACTTTCAGACATGTGTCACTGCTCCAGACCAGTGCAAGGAAAACTTAATAACCGCAGGGCCAAGGCTCTGGGGGGACCTTGGAACCTCTTCTAGTACTTAAAAGGGCTCCAAGAGAGACAGAGAGGGACATTGGACAAAAAGTGACAGGATGAGGGGGAATTGCTTTATACTGACAGAAGGCAGGGTTAGATGGGATATTGGGAAGAAATTCTTGTCTGTGAGGATGGTAAGGCCCTGGCACAGGTTGCCCTCAGAAGCTGTGGCTGCCCCATGCCTGGAAGGATCAGGGATTCAAGGCCAGGTTAAATGGTGCTTGGAGCAACCTGGTCTTGCTGAAGGTGCCTTTGCCCATGGCAGGGGGCTGGAACAAGACAGTCTTTAATGTCCCTTCCAACCCAAACCATTCTGCAATGCTGTGATGTGGCGGTGGGGCAGGAGCTGCCAAAGCCGCCACCTTCCCGAGAGCGTCTGCTTGAGAAGGGGATAGCTCAGTGCACCGAGCACACTCAGCCCACCATGTTATTGGAAGGTTGACAGAGAGAAAAGCAGAAGGGAGGGGTTCTTTGTATGGCATTCCAGGGGTGTTTATTAAGAGCACGCTGAAGGGAACCAGGGACAAAGAACAAAGGCAGGTCCAGGGTTACATACGGGACAAGGGAGGCGGAGTGTTGGATCTGAGGGACAATGGGTTGAGGGAACAGGGGCAGTACAGAGGCAATATTAGAGGGTAACAACTAACTGGGATTCAGGGGAGCAGCTGCAAGGAATGGAGACCAACAGGGGAAACAGGAGCAGGGAACATTCTAGAACTGGGGATGGAAAAGGGATGGAAAAGGGATGACATAACTTGGCTCATTAACATAAAGGCACAAGGAACTGTGGGAGAACATCTCTTTGTGTCCCCTAACTTTGTGTCCCTCTTCCCAAGGCATCCCTGCCTCAGCATCCTCTTCTATGTCTTGGGATGCAACACTGATATTCTGGGTATTAACTTTGCCATGGGACTTGGTTTGTTGCTTCTTTACTTAGTGGTCAAGGTCCTTGTTCCTCAGTGTCTCCTCCATGAATGTTCATGGGGATCCCTATTCATAACTTTCCTTTTCCCAGCATTTGCCTGTTCCCATCTTGGACATGTGAACTATTTGAAACCAGGTGAACTAGTTCTCCTATGAAAGCCCACTTGAATTGCTTTCATATATTTAATGAAACTCAGATTGTGATGCCTCAATTTTGAGACAAATTTAGGAGAGAACACTATTTAATGAGTTATCTCCTCTGAAAGGGTTCCAACAATCCCTTTCCACCAATAGGAAATAATTATTAATAGATAAAAGTGAAAAAAACCCAAACCCAACACTTTGTTAATAAACAGAATGTCCACAAGGCAAGGGGGAAAAATGCAAATAACTGCTAAATATTAAATTGTCAGACCTTACCCTCCCCCACACACACACTGGAACAAAAACCCAAAATGCCAGGGAAAATGCCTGCTACAACATGCAGTACAAAATGGTGCTGGCTTCTCCCTCAGGATAAAAAACCAAACAAACAGGAGCTTCTCACAGCAGTTTGAGCAGCAGATGAAAATTTGGTGACTCTCTGGTGTCAAACTCCTCTCCATAGCAGATGAAGCAGCAGGGCTGGAGCTTCTTGGTGTGCTTTCTCTCCCTGTCTCAATTTCCTGAAGTTTGGGGGCTGGAATGGAGCAACCCATCTCCCGCTGCTGCCGGTCGCACTTCTCTGGTCTCAGACCAGCAACTGTTCAGTTCACCTCAAAGGCAGCTAAAAGATTGCTGCTGCTGCTGCTGCTGCTCCAAGGCCAGGGAAGGAAAAAGGTTCTTGCCTGGGCCAACAAAACCAAGCTAGCCAAGTAAAACCAAACCACACAGGGTCATAGAATGCCTCGCTGGTAAGGCTTTGAAAAAACTGGCCAAAGAGCCCAAAGCTGCCCTCCCACCCCGCCATGTGAGCAATTACACTGTCATGCAGACTCGAAATGAAATCTAAGAGAAACACTAAGGAAGAAGGGAAATAATGATTCCCTGCAGGGAGCAGCAAAATACAGCAAGTTGAATTACATTGCTGTGACAGAAAGGCTACTTCTTGTCAACAGTGATGTCCTGACCTTTCTCCAGAAAGACCCATCCTTCTGTACCCATGATTTGGATAATAATTGAAGAAATTCAGACAAAATCTTACTTGTCCCATCCACCATCCATCTCCATCTTTTGCCTCAAGGGCAAACCTTGCAGTTCCTATGCAATGGTCTGCAGTATCATCTACTGGAGAAGGGGCAGGATTTAGGAAACAGGAGCTGGTGATGGGCTGAAGCAGCTTCACAGCAGAGCTTCCCATAAAGTCTGGGAAGAAGGGTTTCCCCAGCAATCCCTGCCCAGCTATGAGAGTAATTGTACTTAATGAACTCCCCCCTAGCAGTGTGAATGGACACTGGTGCAGGTTTCCTAGGGAAGCTGCTATCCCATTCCAGGCTATCCCATTCCTGAGTGTTCAAGACCAGGCTGTGTGGGACTTGGGGCAACCTCGTTTAGTGGAAGGTGTCCCTGCCTATGGCAGTGCAATTGGAGCGACATGAGTTTTAAGGTCCCTTCAACCATTCTGGTATTCTGTGAATTTGGACCAGAGGTGTTGTCAGCAGTGCCAGGTAGTGAGATGCCCTTGTCCTTTATCTCCTTGGGCAGTAGCTTTTCAATTCTTTAACCAACCATCTGTCCTGTCTTTGCTGAAAGCTGATGCCTTTGGCTTCTCTCCTCATCTTGCTGCTGGATCTCCCTCAAGGAGTGATGACACTGAGTTTGTGAAATGCAATGGCTTCATTTGACCTTAAAAAGATTAATTCTCCTAGGTGTCCATTAGCACATTTTGCTGCACCAGATTCTCCTCTTACAAGTCACATAATGGATTCACATGGATTCATTCATAGCTTTTACAGTATGAAACTCTCATTCAGGAAATTTTTTTTGTCCATATTTACCTCTATGGAGCAGCTAAGGGCCACTATGCATATGCTGAAGTTTTCTGATAAACTGAAATAATGTATTTTTAATTCATCTGCAAATAGTGTCTTCAGACATTTTAAATGAGGTCCTGAAAACATCTCTCTGCCAAGAATCCCTCTAGAACCAAAGGCTCACAAGGCCATCAGATCAGGGTTGTTCAGCCTTGGCACAGGCTGCCCAGGGCAGTGGTACAGTCCCCATCCTGGAGGGATTTAACACAGATTTAACAGGGACAGGTGGTTATAGCACTTGGAAACATGGGTTAATGGTGGACTTGGCAGTGCTGGGGGACTGGTTGGACTTGATAATCTTAGAGGACTTTTCCATTCTTAAAGATTCAGTGATTCATTATGTCCTTTTTGCATGGGGATGAGCAGAGGCAGGCAGCTGCCAGTTTCTCTGCATCCCATCAGATATTTGAATTACTTCATTGCATTCACCATGAATTGCACTAAAAAAATCTTTGCACTTAGAGGAGAGAAGAATTTCCAATGCTATGTTGTCTTTGCAATTTCTCCCACTTTTCCTAACATGAAGGTTTCTTCTTAAGGTTTTTATTCCTGGGACCCTAGTAGATGAGCCTACTTAATTCACATGTCTGTATTTCTGTGCATTTGTGTGTGTTGTCTTGAACAGAGAGTCAGATATGGGATGCTCTTTGGCCCAGCAAACTCTCAAAAGAGCACTTTGGCTCTATTATGCATTGAATGAGAGTGTTAGACAAGCCCTGCCTTAGGTTCAGGCATTTGGCAGCAGCTTTACTCAGGTGACCCACAGCTAAATTGCTCTGGCTTGCAAGTTCTTAAGAATGGCCAATCAGGTCTATTATAAAATAGTTATTTATTGAAAAGACAGAAGCCTAATGGATGAAAGGCCTTAAACAGAGTTACTTACTACACAGGATAAAACAAAAGACTACTACTAGATTACATAAAACAGTGCATGATATAAATGTATCTATATTACAGCTAGCAAAGAAACAGAATAAATTAGGAGTCAATGTAACTTGCCACCAACTGATGATGGGGTACCCAAAGTTTGATCACTCAACCCCCAGGGGAGTAACCATGAAGGCATCCTGACTTCAGGGAGAAGACTCCACACATTCTGAGGAATGTGCAGAAGATTTCTGCTTTGTGAAAATATGGTGTAGCTCTTATAGTTTGTAAAGTGAACTGTCTGTCAGTCAGAAATTCTGGCTCATCTTCCCAGATCTGTTTCCACAGCAAGATGTTTACTGTCAGCTGAAAGCATCGATCCTGTGGCACCAAAATAACTAAATACAAGGCAAAACTGTCTTTCACCAAGGCTTATGTGGTGCTTAACTCAGAGCAGATTCCCTGAGTTATTTCACCAGCTAACAAACAACAGAGAAGCTTTCTGGTGGCAGGGACAGAAGTCCTGCTACAGGCTCTTCTCATGATGTCCTGGTTCCTGCAGCCTATCCAGATCTGCCTGTAGCAACACTTTTCCCAATCCTACAGCACTCTGTCGATAAAGATGCTGTTGTGTCAAAGCATCCATGCTATGAACTGATTTGTTTGTTTACTGTGTGGCAAATTTTACAGTCAGCTGTCCTTATGGAGGACAAGGGGGCTGAGTTGCTGCTCCTAGACTAACCCAGTGGAGAACAGGCAATTAAATGGCGTGTTAGCAGAACTTTGACCTGATCCTGACCCATTTTCCAGGGGTGAACTTGACATTTACAGATGGATTATTTCTGCAAGCAAGCTCAGGATGTGATCACACTGGGAGCTTTTCCAGCAGGCTGCATGGTCTGGCTTCCTTGGTGACAGCAACATTGAGTTCATCATCTGTACAGCCTTGAGCCTGTATGGAGACAACATGAAAACTACTATATGGAATGGCCAACATGTGTCCCTTCCTTAGCAGCACCCGTAAGTTTATAATACACAGGGAAATTCAGAGTGGTATAAACTGGCAAATTTCCCCAGGGTTGTGATTCACACCAGGAGACATCAGTATTTGTTTGGTGTAAGCTCTCTCCAGATCCCCAGATACACCTTTTCCTGGTTTCTGTGATTTCTGCTGTGGGATGTCCAAGTGTTAGGCTCCCCAGAATCCATGCTGTTCCCTTTGCCAGGTGTTTAGCTGCCAGGAGATAGGGATAGCTTTGGGCTCCCGGGCTGTTGAGATGCTGATGGATATCCTTTATCAGGCTCAGACTGTGTTCTCCCTGTGGCTGGGGAGCACAGGGCTCTGGGTGCAGGCTGGAGGCTGGAGAGCAGATCTAAGTTGAAGGCAGCAGTGGAAAGAAGGAAACGATCCTGGGGGTGCCGGTGTTTACCCTGAGGTCTGCAAAGTCAATTTTGTGTGACAAAGCTGCCTGGATGTGCTACTTAGTCTGAGTGTGAGGATTTATCTCACCCTTTTGCATCATACATGCACCTCTCCACAGTGGCTGGGATGTTACTCTTAGAATTACTCACCCACAACTATGTGTCTCACTCAGCTCTTTGGCCCTCTGCAGCGTTCACTGACACCTTCAGTCCTGGTTTTGTGACGTTTTAATCATGACAGCCTGCACAATAATTCGTCCTCCTGGAAAGCCCACATTGCATTGTGCTCAGGCAATGCAATATCCATGATTTGGGAGCTGCTGACTCAAACAGCTTTTATAAATGGATAGCAACATGGTTCTGCTGTGCCAAATGACTTGGTTTCATCCTCTCCAGTACATATTCTTGATCATAATCTCCTTCAACCAGTGCTGAAGTCACGTCCTTGGAGGCTCAGTACTTTTCTCCTCTTTTGTGCCAGTGCTATGCTTGATGGGCCCTAACCAGGGATGTTTAGAGATACTGATCCCTCCCCATCCTGCTCACATTCACTCCCCATTGTCCATTGCCCAAGTTTCAAATTAATTCATTATTATATTTCACATTGTTTTAGTCTTTGTACACAATTGGCTTATCCAAACAGACTAGCTCTCTGTACGTGTGTTTGTGTGTGTGTATGTGCATGTCTTAGAAGCTGATTATTAATGTTTGGGAAAAAATACTCTTGGCCACCAGGAGCCTCTTTGTACCCTTTACAATCTCACAGAAGCTTTACAGTAAATTATTGTGTTCAAGAGAATAGCACAGGGATTAGAGGATAAATCTGTCATTAAGCCTCCATGTAGGAGCTGGAGATGGGCCACTGGATGCAGCAGGCAGTGACAAATGTGTTCTTGCACTTGCAATGGCAAATTTGTATGTTGACAAGACCATTGAAAACAGAAATTGGTTGAAATTTACCTTTTAACTAAAGAAGGCTGGGATGGAAAATGGAATTATATGGCTGAATCACAGAATCACAGACTGGTTTGGGCTGGAAGTGATATTAAAGATCATCTTGTTACAGCCCCCTGCTATTGGCAGGGACACCTCCACTAGACCAGGTTGCTCTGAGCCCCATCCCACCTGACCTTGAATGCTTCCAGGGAATGGGCAGTCACAGCTTCTGTGGGCAACCTGTGCCAGGGCCTCACCACTCTCACAGGGAAGAATTTCTGCCCAATGCCCCGCCTAACCCTGCCCTCTGTCCATGAGAAGCCATTCCCCTTGTCCTGTCACTCCAGTCCCTTGTCTGAAGTCCCTCTCCAGCTCACTTGGAGCCTCTTTAGGAACTGGCAGGGTGTCTAAGGTCTCTTGGAGCCGTCTCCAGGTGAAAACCCCCAGCTCTCCAGCCTGCCTCCAGAGCAGAGGGATTCTAGCCCTTGCAGCATCTCTGTTGCCTCCTCCAAACTCATTCTAACAGCTCCAGTATTTTGGGGTGCAGGGGACATGTTGTGTTGCAGTAAAATGTCAGGTGAAGCAAGAAATCATTCTGGCACAGAATTTTAGGTTTATTTGTCCGCAAGGCAAGAGCACATTGCACTGTTTACTATTGCATGAGGGACCTCAGCATGGGGCAGAATTCCTCTGGGGCTGGAAATGGGTTAGGAGGCAGGTTTTGGCTCTTGCAGAGCAGTAACCATTGATCAGGCTTGTCTTTAAAATCAGTTGTGTTTGCGGGAGAATGCACTTGTTTATGCTGAGTGCAAATGTATTTCTTTTTGTTCACTTTAGAAAAGAGAACAGTTTTAGGATCAAAACACAAGCCTGCTCCTCATCTGAGCAATCCTTTCTGAGCAGAATTTGCCTGGCACCCATTTAGGCCAGTATCTTTGGCCAATCACAGCCAGAAGCAGACATCCAGAGGGGGGTTGGAGGACATTCCTGTATCATGGAATAACTCCTGCTTTGGCTCATGGTTTTTCAGGAGCAGTTAAATGCTGAAGACAACTCTGAATACCCTTGATATCCATCTAAACAGCCATGACTTATATAAATCTCATTATATACTGAAGTTCAGTGTCCTCCTTTGGCATCGAGTTCAACCAGCCAATATTATGGATTTTGGGTTTCCCACTACTTCATTTCACCAAATTCCTCTTTTCCAGTTTTAAGAGCAGGAGAATACTTAAGAGTAAGTGACACTGCATTCCAGAAAGGAAAAATAATTTGAAAATCCTGGACATATTTTCTGCTTAGTTTGGCTCAAATGTGTCTTTTTTGTTGTTGTTGTTGCTGTTTTGTTTAGAGAAACATTAAAGAGAAATCTGATGTTCTAAAATGAACATCTGATGTTCCTTGTGAAGCACTTTGCTTCTTAAGAGGATTCATAGTTTTTGACATTGTCCTGAGTAGAATAAGGGGGAAAAAATAGGATGGGAAAGAATTAAAGAAACTGAAAAAGAAAATTAAAGTTTCATTTTGGAATTAATTAAATGTTTTAGGCCCAACATTTTGTAAAGTTTTCTTTTTTTTCAGTGAAAAATCTGAATATTTTTCTTTTTTCACCAAGATGTACTTCTCCAGATTAAGCTAGAAATGTCCCACCTGTGCAGGACTCCAGCATGAAGTCCCCCATGCTGGGGGACCCCATCTCCTTTTTCTGCATTATTCATTATTTTGTATGTGTACATCAAGAAGAGGGAATTGGCCTGGCTCGGTGCCAGCAGAGCTGCTGTCAGCAGAATACATTGAACACCCTGTGCTGTTGCTGAGCAAACGTAGCCTCTCTTTAAAAAGTCCTTCAAAGAAGGTGGAAGCTTGAAGTGGTTAAACCTTGCCCTGTTCTGTCCTTCCTTCTCCCTTCTGTCTTTCCTTTGACCTCAGTAGATAAAGGCAATTTATGCCTACACAGCACTTGACAAGCATCTCCAGAGACAACTGGGAGCTCATTTTAACCCCAGTGTGCCCTGGCTGGGCTGAAGAAGGGTGTTCAGGTCACCTTCATCTTGCCACCAACTTCAGCAATCCTCAGTCAAAGGGAAAATGCAATTAAAATAACCAGAGTGGACAAAGCCTCATGCAAGAGCAGTGTGGTTCACTGGTACATGTGGAGAGCAGGCTAGGCTTTAATGGATATGGATCAGGCCACCACCTCCCCAGGCTACTGTCATCTGATAAGATCTACTGCCTATGCATTGGTGAGGCATCTGCCCTGTCCTGTACAGCCTTATGTTCTCATCAGCTCTGTAGATACATAAACTCTCTTTAACCTCACTGGGAAATTCTTCTGTTGAACGTGGCTTGCAAAAGGTCACCTGACACCTGATATACTCTTTTTCACTGAGTTTTATTTCAGGTCAGCACTGGGTTCCCTGTCAATTCTAATTATTCTTTGTAAGGGTGAGACCAGAGCGAGGCAGAAAATTAGGAAAATTAATTGGCCGCTATTTCAGTTCAACCTCCCATTTTACGCAAAAAGAGCAGTTCTTAAAATCTTCCTCAGCAAAATTAAGAGCATTGAAAATCCCTTTGATAAAGAATTTGAGAGCTGGACTAAGCTGTGCCTGTTGGTTACATCCAGACTGGAGCTGGTCCATGGTTCATACTTGCTACTTGAGCAAAGGTTTAAGTGAGCTGTGAGACTGACCTCTGTCAGGATGGGTTCTAGCATGTCCCTTGAATACTTTGAGAGCTAATTTGGTGTGCAGAATTCTTCAATGGTCCAGACACCACTATGAGCTGCTGTTCTGAAAATAAGGGGAAAGTAACATTTTCAGGGCTCATTTCAGATTGCAGAAGGAATTTGTAACTTTTTGGGTACCTTCCCCACAAATTTGCCTTGTAATGTTTAATAATAATGAGGGAAGTCTCAGAATGACAGGATCATTCTCCAAACCAACATAAGTTTTAGTGCTACAGGAGCAAACAATGGTACCTTAGAATACAGATATTTTTTACTATACCCAGAATATTTTTTTAAAATTAACTCTTAAAGCTACTAATTTTCCTCCAATTTCTTCACTGAATATAAGAAGTATTTAAATGTATAACACAACATCTCTGAGTGACATAAAAATCCTGGAGAATCAGGCCAGTTCCAGATGACAGAATCACAGAAAGGTTTGGGTTTGAAAGGACCTTAAAGACCATCCAGTTCCAACCCCCTGCCATGGGCAGGGACACCTTCCATTAGACCAGGTTGCTCCAAGTTCTGTCCAACCTGACCTTGAAGACTTCCAGCACTAGGGCATTGCACAGGAAGTACAGTACAACTGCCTTAAGAGAGTGTAGCTGTGCCATGCACTGTTTGGACAACATGAGGTCATGGTGACATTGAACAGTATCAGACAGAGTTCTGAGAGTCATCAGACTTGGAAGGTGAATTTAGGTTACCTTCCAGAGACATCCCCTTCACCCCTACAAGCAATAGAGATGCAGACCCCAGGCAGGGCACCTGCCTCCTCTTTCATACTTTGCATTAGGAAATTCCCTGTGCCTGACACTCAAACATGGTGATCTGGTTTGCAAAGTTGCTAACACACTCTTGGCTGCAATTCTGGCCTGTTGTAACTAATGTTTTTCCAAGCAATTGTCTGGTTGGATTCAGGAACTGGCATATTCCAAGGGCACTTCCCAGCAGATTGTTTTCCCTCACTCATCTGTGGTAGAGATGGAGAGACTTAGGAATTAGTTCTCATTAACCATGCTGAGTTTCTGGGCACTGATGCAATCAGCAGAGTGTGCCTATTCTAGTGTCTTGGTATGAAAAGACAGGTGTCTGCTTAAGGAAGGTAGGAGCCTCCCCTGAAATGGAAACCTCCTCCCTCTGAATTATTATAATTTTGAAATTAAAAGGCTCTCAGGCAAAGATATGAGAATAGGAATAACAGTTCTTTACTAGGAAAGCTAAAAATACAAATGTAATAATACAAACAAAAAAACCTACTGACAGAATACAGCCTGACACTGTTGGTCAGGGTGTTGGTAGTCTGGTTAAATGCTTCAGTCCTCCTGGAGTGCCAGATGTGGTTCTGTCAAAGCAGTGATCCTGCAGAAGGGTGTACTTTTCCTCTGAAGGTCTGATGGTGGTGTAGATGGGCCTGGTCTTCCTTGGGGAATCCAGTAGAGAAGACAGCTGCTCCTCTGGAACTCCAGTGGGAAAAGTTTGCTCTGGTGTCCCAAAAGCTCAGATTATATCCAGGTAGGAATGCTTGGCTCCTCCCCCTGGGCAGAGCATCTCACAACGGGATGCTGCAATTTTATCAGTCATGCAGTGACACTCAATGGCCCATTAACAGAAGATATTTCCCAGAGGGAGGATTAGTTTGTAGAAGAGATAAAGAAAACTGCTCAAATAACAGAAGATAACTGCCCCACTTCTAAGAGATGGCAAATAGAATACACGCTTACCTTACAATCCAGGACATCTAGTAACACTTATTTGAAGCTTATGTGTTGCCTGAATATCATAATAGGCTTTGAGACCAGCCTGTTGCAGCAGCTGTAGCTGTAGTAAATGGTCAGGGATTCTCTCCTCCTTCTGCTGTCTCTGCATGCTCTGGATGTCAGATATGGAGAACTGGACACACTGAGTGTTTCAGTGGTCTAGTCAGAACTGTCCCTACCCATGGCAGGGCAGTTGGAATGACATAAACTTAAAAGTGCCTTTCAAATCAAACCAGTCTGATTCTGTGGATGTGGTACAATGGCTGGTCCATCCCAGATGTGGTAGAGCTCCATATGAACGTGGCCCCTGCTCTCTCACATACTTGAAGGGACCAGTTGTAGTGTAATAGCTGGTGATGTTAAAAAATCTGCCTCAAAAGGATTTAGATGTGGATTTAGATTTAGAATATGAACACAGAATGACAGCATAGTTAGGGTTGTAAAGGACCTTTAAAGGTGATCTTATTCCAAGCCCTCTGCCATGGGCAGGGACAACTTCCACTAGGCCAGGTTGCTCCAAGCCCCATCTAACCTGGTCTCAAATTCTTCCAGGGATGGGGCAGTCACAGCTTCTGTGAGCAACCTGTTATTTCTAGATGTGCACTGAATACATGGGACACACTGGTATTTAGAATTCCTTTGTCAACAAAGTGTGGTATTTCTAGATAGTACCCTTCTATCCTTGATTTCCAGAGGTTGTGGCTGAGCTATTCCAGAGCTGGTAGACGCAGTGCATCAATGTGCACACACCCAAGAATGGCTGTTTTATTATCTGCCTGTCACAGACATCTTTTATGAAAAATCCTTTCCTTAGGATTTTTCCTCCTGAGAAGCTGAGAGGCCTCAGGAGCAAAATGTAAACCATGATTATCTGCTGCTGTGGAATGGAACAGGTGGATCTTTGATTGGCCCATGTTGGCTGTTTCTAATTAATGGCCAATCACAGTGAGCGGGCTCGGACAGAGAGTCCAAGCCACAAGCTTTTGTTATCATTCCTTATTTTTCTATTCTTAGCTAGCCTTCTGATGAAATCCTTTCTTCTATTCTTTTAGTATAGTTTTAATGTAATATATAATCATAAAATAATAAATCAAGCCTTCTGAAACATGGAGTCAGATCCTCGTCTCTTCCCTCATCCTCAGACCCCTGTGAACATGGTCACAATCTGCCTGCAAAGGCTTATCTTGGAAGACATAAAGTAGTGAAGGGTGAAGTCCAATCACCAAGAACAGTGGAGCTGAGTACTCACAGAATTGTTACATCTGCATTCAGACCAGCAAAGCAAGGATGGAGACAAGCAGTCTCATTTTTCACAGTCCGATTAAACTGATTGTTGCATTAAGAGCCCAGCTCTGTTGCAGAAATTCCCTGACAGCCCACAGGGAATAAAAGGCTTTTATGTGCCTTTTCTGCGGAGATCACAGGGGTTTGGGGGAAAAGCCTGTCACTTCCTGCATGTTTATGTTTGCATAATATATCTGTTAATGAAGTTGCTAGGCAATGTGGTAACAAATACAGTCATGCCGTTTCAGAGCTCACTTCTATATAAACCAAACCAGCATTCTATGAACAGAAGAATGAATAAATCCTGATTTGTGTTTCACCTTTAAAATCCACTCCCTCCAACCACAGTACAACAGCCTTTGTCCTTTGTCTCTGGTTCTGTAGACGCAACCTGTGCTTGGTCTTGCTGGTTGACTGGGTGATCCATGGGGACTGGTTGTTCAGCTGTCCTGAGAATGAGTGAGAAACATGAACTTTACCCCACCTCTTTCCCTCAGCTGCAGAACACCATTTGGATACTCCCCATGTGCCCATTCACTGATCTTGAGGAAAGCTATTGTGATTTTGACCTTTGAGATTCCTACTTCTGCCACAAATACAACAGAAAATAGCTAATGGGTTTTGAAGTCGCTAGTGTGAGAAATGACACTCACTTTTAAAATTTCAAAGGTTTATATTAAACCTTAACAAAATACAGCAAAACACTGAATAAGGGAAAATTACAGTGCTAGGAGCATGGAACTAAACTGCCATGTGCTTGTCCACAAAATGGCTGCTCCCTAGCCCCTCCCAAAGTCCGTCAGTCAACTCTCCTTCTCTGTCCATTGGTGGAGACTCCTTTCTTGCAATTTGATTGAAGGTCAGGTGTTGCCATGCTGTGCCCCACAGCAACAAGCCTGCCCTCCCCCCAAATGCCCTGACTACCAAGGCCATCCTGTGAGAACAATAAAATGGGAAGGGAAAGAGGAGTATGGGGAGAACACATCACAATAACATAACTATACATCAATAAAACTTCTCTTAGCATACACATAATATTCATCCCTTAATTGTGAGTGCCAGCCATTGCATTACTCATCTATAACACTAGGAAAGAAATCTGAGAGACAGCTAGATATGGGCAGAGAGAATTAGTCCACCATTTTATTTATTTCCACATATTGAAAATATATAGTCTACTTTGGAACAAAAATGGATCCTATGAAGAAACCTCTTCTGAGGAGTTTAGGATGAACTTTGAGTTTGTCATTCTGGCTCGATTTGAGACAATTTAAAGGAGAATGCTCTGGAATGAGTTGTCTCCCTTTATAGGTTCTAACAATACAGTATGAAACAAAGATGAGTACATAACTGAAAAAATGACAATGCTTACTAACAAGCAGCAACAGGCAAAAATAACGAATAGATTTGTGAAAAACGCCAATCACTTGTTTTTAAAATTTTCAAAGTTTAATAATAATAAAATGGTCATAAAAATAGTAATATAATTAGAGTAATAAACATTTGGACAAGTAAGATTTAGGACAATACGAGACAATAGAGACAAAGAGTTACGGACAGTCGGGGTACCTCTTTCTGAGCAAAATAAGCCCGAAAAAGGACACACGTTTACAGAGGATTAACCCTTAAAAGCAAGAGCCTGTTGCATATTCATACATCTCATGCATGATGCATAAATTCCATTCAAACAAAGGATTCTGTCTGGTCAGGGTCAACTTCTTCCTCTGAATCCTGACAGCGTCTTGGATGCTGAGCAAGGCAGGAAGAAGTCAGCTTCTTCTGATAATGGACCAATAAATTCTTTTTCTCTGAAAGATTTAGGTGTCCTGTGGCTGCTCTCTGGTGCGAGTCCCTCATTCCTTTCTTTAAAAAAAATCTCACATATACAGTTTCTCTTTTAACATTATGTTATAACCTAAAACTGTATTTAACACACTACTTTAAAAACTTCATACAGCATAACTTTCTAACATAACACATATAATATTCATTTTAATATTTGCAAATATTAAAAATATATATTGCAAAAAGCCAATCATAAAATATGCATTTTTCACAGATTAAAGATTTCTAAATCTCATGGACTGACCCCAGAACGAAAAGATACCCGAAAGCGCCGGCGACACACACACACAGACACACTCAGACAGATAGACAGACAGACACACACACACACACACACACACACACACACACACACACACACATCCACAAAGATGGTGCTCTGCAGTCAAGCGTGTGATTCGAAGGACAAAGGGAAAGGTGGTGTCAGTCTTCCCCCCAACCCCCTGCTCTGCTCCCTGACAAGGAGAGCTCCGACTGGTATTCTCTGGGTCAAGGCACTGGGACTCTGGAAGGACTTTGCCTTCCTTGCAGCAAGAGAAGACAGGGCACGCAAGGCAAGGTGGTCGGACTGGGTTTTCTGTCCTCAGCCAGGACCTTTCCTCAGATGACCTTTCGCAGCCCTAGCATCCCTGCCTGAGCATCGTCTGATGACATGCACATGTCCATTCTTAAGCTTTCCTGATCCTCTGAACTCAATACAGCCGCTTATTTTCATAGAAGTAAACGCAAATATCTTCATTCCCGTTCGACTAGTTTGGTTGAAGCTGATTAAGGTGTTCAAAAGTATTACGGGAAGGGATTGACTGGCAGCCCCCTTATAGAGAGTTAATTTCCAGAGCGTTGGGGGTTAGGTTTTTTTTTCTTCAGGGAATTTTCCTCCATTTGTTGTCATAGAGATGGTGAATGGTCCTTGATTTAAAAGACAAAAGATGCAGCCAGGGCCTTGGCATATCACTGGAATGGCTCTGGGGGAGGAGGAGAAGCAGTGTGGTGGTTGGGAGTTTCTTTAGCTGGAGGTGGTTCGTGTTGCCGGTTGTGGGTTTGGTGCTGGACTTCTCCTCGTTAAGAAAATCAATACACAAAACAACAGAGGCTTATGTCCAAAAAGGAGACAGAGGAGTTCTTTCTGGCTTTATTCGAATAAAGGGAGAGGCCATGGGGCATTCCCCTGGGATCTCTCGAATTTTTGGAGGACTGCAGCCTCCCTTTTTATCCTAATTTCCCTTCTCTCTTTCCCCATTGGCTGAGGTACTTGAGAGGTTCAGACTTCCTGGAACGCCTGATCCCGAAGATTTCCCTCTAATGTATAACCCTCCCTTTAAATTTTTAATTCTTATGGAATTTAGGTTTTTCTTCCCCATTGTTTCTTTCATCTCTCAATGTCTAATTTCATTTATCAGCAAACCTAAAGATTCTTTGTAAAAGCAAATTTTACATTTTATTTCCCCATTCATCAATCAGTGGAATCCTTCCCATTGTCTCTTTTATCTCCCAGTGCTAGGTTTATCTACCAGCAGACCCACAGCTTGTTTGTAAAGACAAATCCGCTATTCCTCTCATCCTGCCCAGGGGGACTCCCTGCTACCGATGAGCCCTCCTTCCTGTTTCTCCTTGCCTTTGGTGGGCCACTGCCCTCAGGAGCAAATATTGGACTGGGACTTTTCAGTACCCGCCATTGCTGGGAGAAAACTCCTCGCCATTTGAAATAAATGGGGCAGGAGATCTTTCTCTTTTTTAATGCCTTTATTAAAAATGAGCTCGGGTGGGGAGAACCGACGGGTCGCGCCCACGCCGCTGCCGCTCCCAGGAGTAACTTGAAGGAGAAGGAAGAGTGCAGCTGTGTCCACTGGTCTGCAGGCAGAGTGGGGGCTTCCATCCTCACGAGAGCACCAGGAGATTCCTGGTTCTTCAGTTTGACATTCAAGGTCCTCAGAATCCAGGGTCTTAGCAGACACTGGATTCCGTTCCTCACCTCTAGACATCACTTAGATCTCTTAATTCCATGGTGGCTCATTGTTTTAGGGGTTTTTCCTGATGGATTTGGTGAGGTGTTTCCTCATTTGCATACCAGCCCCAATGTCACCTCCTCCTCACAGTCCCGGGTGCCATTTTCCAGGAAGCAGCAAGGTGATACTCGACAAAGAGGGATTTCTAACCATCAACAACAGGTAATTAAAGAAAAAGTATTAACAACAGGTGACTACAACATGAAATTATTAACAACAAATAGTTAAAAATCCAACTTAGCAGTAATTGGTTTAACCTGTTAACTCTGCAACCTTTAAAAAAAATGGACAACTTTTCTACTCATAACACCATCTGCCTGGATGTCTCAGGGGAAAACTGGGCTCCCATCTCCTCTCTCTCAGGAGAGAGCACCTCATGGCTGTTTACTGGAGCCTCTGGGACATGTGAGAGCCAGGGGAACACAGAACCACCCCTCGCGCTCCACCTTCTCTCTCCTCCCTGGGCCGCCATTATCCCTGGGGCGGCTCAGCGCTGGCTTGGGCCTCCCCTTGCCTCACCCTGAGCCAACAGCGCCCCCCGCAGCCGTGGGGGACTCACTGCAGCCTCTCTGCCCCAGCAGGAGCCAGCAGTGCCCCTGGCGGCTGGGATCATAACTGCACCAAAGGGGCGGCGCTTGATGGGCTGGAAAAGGCTGATTTCGGGAAATTTTTCCTGGTTTGTTGTTGTTGCTGTTGTTGACAACTATGTTGTCATTGATGTTTGTCTGCCTTGTTTTATATTTATATTTATATTTATATTTATATTTATATTTATATTTATATTTATATTTATATTTATATTTATATTTATATTTATATTTATATTTATGTGTGTGTGTGTATATATATAAGTACATATATCTATTTTAGTAAAGAACTGTTATTCCTTTTCCCTTGTTTTTGCCTGAGAGCCCTATAATTTCGGAGTTACAATAGTAAGGAGGGGATCATATTTTCCATTCCAGGAAAGTTCCTGCCTTCCTTGGTAGACACCTGTGTGAAAAATGCCAATCACTTGTTTTTTAAAATTTTAAAAGTTTAATAGTAATAAAATCGTTATAAAAATGGCAATATAATTAGAGTAATAATAATTTGGACAACTGAGATTAGGACAATATGAGACAATAAAAACAAAGAGTTATGAACAGTCCGAGTACCTTTTTCTTGGCAAAATAAGCCCGAAAAAGGACACCCGTTGACAGAGGATTAACCCTTAAAAGCAATAGCCTGTTGCATATTCATACAGCTCATACATGATGCATAAATTCCATTCAAACAAAGGATTCTGTCTGGTCAGGGTCAGCTTCTTCCTCTTAATCCTGATGGTGTCTTCAGGGCTGAGTGGGAGGTGGGAAGAAGTTCATTTCTTCTGATAATGGAACAATAAATTCTCTTTCTCTGAAAGATTTAGGTGTCCTGTGGCTGCTATCTGGTGTGAGTACCTCATTCCTTTCTTAAAAAAATATCTCACATATATCGTTTCTATTTTAACATTATGTTATAACCTAAAACTATATTTAACACACTACTTTAAAAAATGAATACAGCATAACTTTCTAAGATAACACATATAATATTCATTTTAATATTCGTGAAAAGCCAATCATATAATACGCATTTTTCACACCTGTCTTTTAAACCAGCATACCTAGTCATACAGGCTGAAAATGAGTAGTACAACCCAGAAGTGGTTAAGTGAAACAGGCAGGAGGGGCAGGATCTGTAACTTAAAAGGGTTAATGCCTTGGAAGTCCTGAAATTAAGACAAGAGCTTGGAGCAGCCTGGTCTAGTGGAAGGTGTCTCTGCCCATGGAAAGGGGTTGGAATGAGATGAACTTTGAGGTCCTGGCCAATTCAAACCATTCTGCAGCTCTGTGATTTTCAAGGAAAGTTTACCCCTTTGCAGAGGGCTTGGATCAGCACAGGTAGGATAGATCCTGGCTTGCACTGGAGTTTTAAGGATCTAAACACTGTCTTGGTCTATGCCTGAGCACAATCCGCCAAGTTGGCAATTGCTTTAGGGTTTCTCCTTCCCCATTCTCAGGTGAATGGTGAGTTTTAGAGAGAAATTGAAATGTTTTGCTTCAAACCTGGAAGGCTCTTGGTGTTGTATTGGGAAGAACTACAAGATGGAAGAGAAGGAGGCTGTGGATGGGAAGCAGAATGTGTCCAGAACACACTGATCCACACTTTTAATTGTGTTCGGGTCTTTTTTCTACCAGACGTTTAATCTCTGTCCAAAATAAATGAAAGACAGTGTTATTTTTTCCCTGCAATTCAGGAATCCACTATCAGTTAATAAAGGAAAGCCACAGCTCAACATATAGCTGATAAATTGCATTCCCTGCTCTGCTTGAGTTTACATCTTACTTGGTATTGTGTTAATTAATTATCTGTTAGTGCCAATTATTTATCTGTTAGTATGGAATTAACAAAACTTTTCTGTCTAATAGGTTCAATGTATGTGGAATCATACCAATCTCTACTTACAGGCATGGCTAAGGGGTGTCCAGGACTAACTGATTTTAATAGACTTGGTTGATCAATGCAGGACTCCATTCCCGTGTTACCATTGCTCTCCTGTTGTTTTAATTCCTGAACCCTTTTCCTTTTTGATCTCTAGAAATGAGTTCAGACCCTGGATAGATGTCAAGCCCGTGAAAGCGATAAAAGCAAAGCCCCAGTACAAGCCACCAGAGGAGAAAATGACCCATGAAACCAGTTACAGTGCTCAGTTCAAGGGGGAAACCAGTAAGCCTTCTCCAGCTGATAACAAATACCTGGAACGCAGAAGGATACGCACTCTCTACTGTGAACCCTACAAAGAACCTCCAAAGGTGAGAAACAGGGCAGAAGGGACTCAGGGCCATCGCTGCTCCTGGTGGGACATGTCCAATGCAGCCAGGCTGGGCTGGACACTGCTTGCTGTCACTCCCCTTATGTGGTATCCTCATTCCAGCCAGCAGGTGCACCTTGGGATCCACCTTGGAGATGGTGGTGAATAAAAAGCTGAACACGTCCCAGCCATGTGTGCTGCCAGCCCAGAAAGCCAACAGGGTCCTGGGCTGATCCCACAGCATGGACAGGGAGGTCAGGGAGAGGATTCTGCCCCACTGTTCCATTCTGCCCCTCTGCTCTGTGAAACCCCCACCTGCACTGCTGCCTCCAACTCTGGGGTCCTCAGCATGGGAAGGACATGGATCTGTTGGATTGAGTCCAGAAGAGGCCATGGAGATGCTCCAAGAATGGAGCACCTCTCTTATGGCGACAGGCTGGGAGAGCTGAGGATGTTTAGCCTGCAGAAGAGAAGGCTCTGGTGGGACTTCAGAGCCCCTGTCAGTGCTTAACAGGACTCCAGGAGAGCTGGAGAGGGACTTTGGACGAGGGCCTGGAGGGACAGAGCAATGGAGAGTGGCTTCACACTGCCAGAGGGCAGGGCTAGAAGGGATATCAGAAAGAAATTCTTGGCTGTGAGGGTGGTAAGGCCCCATGGCTGCCCCATGCCTGGAAGTGTCCAGTGCCAGGTTTGAAGGGGCTTGGAGCAACCAGGTGTAGTAGAAGATGTCCCAGCCTATGCAGGGGGTAGGGAATGAGATGCTCTTTAAGGACTCTTCCAACCGAAAATGTTCTACAATTCTATGGGCTCTGGGACAGCTTGAGGCACTTTGGAGACAACAGTGCCCTACATCAAGTGAGGGTAGGGCTGAGATGAAAAGGGGTTTTCTGTTGTCATTTCCTATGTGATTATCCAGGCAGCTTTTTCTTCCTCCCTCCAAAACTTTAGGAGCCCCACATTGCATTTTATGCTGGGAGTCAGACATCTGTTGTTAATTCAGAGCATTACACAGATTTTGACAGTATGCACTTCTGGCTTGGATCAGATCGAGAACATGTGTTAAGAAGGGCCTGAGCTGGAATGTTTTCCAGCCTTGTTTTCTAGGACCAGCAGAGGATCTGCATATTAAAGGAGTCAGTCTGTGAAGTTTTAAACAGAGGACCATAAGTTGTTCCCTAAGTTGATGAGTGCTTAGATCTGTGAGGACTGAGAGGGATTGTAGGGTGAGCATGTAGGAGATGAAGGCTTCTGTTCTCCCTTAATTTTTGTAATTGTCCTTCCTATTTTGGGGGTATAGAAACAAGATCTTGTGGAATTTTCTCATGTGCCAATTAGCGTTCTGCACCTCAGGTATCCCAAGGTAATTTTCCTCTATTTTGGGAGGAACAAACAGAGGAGTCCTCTCCTGCAAGAAAGATGGAGACTTATAGCAGCCTCTTTGCCCTGAGCATCAATTCTCTGCTTCCAGAGAGACAATCCTCTGTGGGTTTGCAAAACCCCTCCTGAAGTCAGAGAAAGATGCAGAAATTGATAAAATTACTGATAATATTCCCTCTCCTATTCACCCTGCTCTATCCTGATCTGGATACAATGGGCTCTGCTGGCTCCAGGGGCACTGACTTGAGGGCATCCTGAAAGGAGCTGGCCATTTGCCACTCAGCATAAGCTCAGCTGGTCCCCTGCCTTTGTGGCAGGGCAGAGATGAGCAGATAAGTAACATTTGTGCTGTTTCAGATCTGAATCCTATTTTCCACTTGTCCTTGTGTCTCTCCTTCTCTCTTTCTCTCTCTCTCTCTTTCTCCATCTCTATGTCGTTGTTTTGCCTGTCGCTCTCCATGCAGGTGGAAAAGCCTAGCACAAAGCCTTCCAAACCAAAAAAGACCACAACAAGCCATAAACCCTTGAAAAAGGCCAAAGACAAGCAGATTGCATCTGGCCGGGCTGCCAAGAAAAAGAGCGCCGAGACCTCCAACACTGCAAAGCCAGAAGACAAGGAGAAAAGTAAAGAGATGAACAATAAACTGGCTGAGGCAAAAGAGTAAATGTCACTGCACTTTCTTTCTCATTTTTTTTCCTTTTCTTTCTTTCTTTCTTCCTTCCTTTTTTATTTTTTTCCCTTTGATTAAATAAAGGCCACAAAATTAATTAGAGGCTTCTAATCTGCTTTTTGTTCTGATTGTATTAGAAGCTTTTCTGTTTTATTTCCAAGGAGGATTAGGAAATCCTTGTTTCTGAGGTCAGGTTGTTCTGCTTTGCCTGCACGGCTCTGCACAGAGTGAGGGATGTGAGAATGTATAAGCAGGGTCCTAAGAGAAGAAGGTGATGGATCAACAGTGATTACATCCAACAGCTTGCCCCTTTCCTTGGGCTTGGTTCTTCAGTGCTTTGACAGCATGGAAGTGCCCATTGAGCCAAGGAGGGGCTGTGCTCTCATCCCATGAGGCCCTTTTGGGTTGGCCATTGTGTCATCTCCCACTGGTGTCAACAGGTAAAGGGGTTTGGAGGCAGAGAGGATCAGATTAATTCATGGTGCCATGGATGTGCTGTAAATACACCAAAATCAATGGTGTGGCCAAGAATGATTTCCCCTTTGACACTCATGGGAATTTTGCTCCAAGAAGCAACAGGAAAGGAGATCCCATGGAAGTAAAGGGCCAAATCCTCCCCAAGGGTAGTTGGGAGTACATCTAGCTGCATCAAGGCAACTTCACTCATCAATACCACTTGAAGTCCTTGATTAAAAAAAAAAAATGGTGAGGGAAGGTGCAGTGAGCAGTGAAGACTTTCCAGTCACATGGCAGGTTAGACTAGGTTATCAGCAGGTTGTTCTTCCCTATTGTTTCCCCTAAGTTATGGATCTTATTAATTATTCCTGTTTTGCTTTGAATCTTGATCTGCTTTCTTCACTTCTGGGATGCCAATAGGCAGAGCTAGGTTTCAAAAAGTGGTTTAGTTTGCAGGCATGACCTTCCAAGGAGTAGAAAGAAATGTGTCACCAGGATTGGCTAGAGCTGTCAGCCCCCGTTGTGTCTATTCTTCCAGCTGTTTATGTTCATGTTGGCTCGTGGGCAACTCAAGAGGGCCATAAAAAAGTTTCTGGGATCCCTAGACTCCCTCCAGACAAGATCTCAGGGTTTCAGTCATATTTACCGTGCTCTTACACTAAGAAATCCCCAGGACCAGTTTGGAAGCCCTAAACACAGCAGGACCATTTGTCAGCAAGTATGAACTGGCCCAACAGATGGCATTGCATGCCAGAGAATCTGGGTCACTGGATCAGTGGGAGAGTTGTGGTCCCAATCCAAATTTATGTGCCTAACTTCTGGATTGGGTCGTAAATGCATAGGGATTAATTTTTGTCCCACCAAACTGAGCTGTTGGACTCTCCCATAGCAGAGTGGCTGCAAGTTAAGATGTAGGGTTCTTGTTCCTTATTTTTGCAGCTCCAAATTTTCTCTCCTAATGTGAAGTCCAGCTTGAAATTTCCAGTGGACAATTGGGAAGCATGAAGACAGAGATGGGAGGTAGAGTGGGGAGGTGGTGTGTTGCTGTAGATGTGGTGGAATAAGGAAAGTCTTATTGCTAGGGGTATTTTAGAGATGTGAAGCTATCTAGCAGAAAAATGGATGGGTTGGGAGGGTGAGGAGTCCCTTTTTTGGGATTTCATCCCATTAGAATTAGTCTTTTGGAAACATAAATGAGTGGTGGGCTACAAGGTTGAGTGAAATTTTCCAATGAGGAGGAAAGCTCTGTGATATACAGATAGTGACATTTGCTGGCCTTAGTAATGAATAAATGCCAAGTTCAGTGTATCATGTGATGTGTCCTGTTTGCCTTGCGCTAACAGCCTAAACCTTTGAGTATCAGTAAATGTAGTGTTCTGAATTCAGTGGTGTAATCCCCAGCTTAGCTGTGTTAGAACTGTGTGCTATGAGCTAGTCAGGTTGTGTATGTGGAAAATATATATTCATATATAGAAATATATATATATATTTAAAACCTCTGCTGTTTAGGAGGAAACCAGGGAAAATCCTCCAGGAAGTAAAACTGTGGAAATCTTTGTGAATGTAGTGCTTTTTTTTTTTGCCTTTTTTTTCTTTTTTCTTTTTTTTTTTTTTTTTTTAATGTGCATGCCTCATGGAGATGCTGACCTGTCCATATTGATCATTGCTTTTCTGAGTGCTCAGAAGCCCCTGCAGCACTGCTCAGCTCCATGTCCAGAGCAGCTTGGCACAAGGCTTGTGTTGAGCTCACGGGGAGGCATGCTGCCATGCTGCTCACAGCTCTTCCAACCTGTCACATAAGGGACAACTGGCCAGAGAAGAGCAGCTCCCAAGACTTGGTGTGATTCCTTGGCTTTTAAGATGCTTCATGTATCTTCACACTCCTCAGTAATGTCCTTTCCTACAGGATGTAGCATAAGCTGTGAAGATGATATGTCACAGCAGGCAGAACACATCAGGAAGGCACTAGACAGTTCAAATGGCTCAACACACCAATCTTACATAAGGACAGACCATGCAAAACAGTTCTTCCTATTATTTTTCAGCCCTAAGTTTCACATTTAAAGATCCACCACACTTGCCACTGTTTCACCTGAAATTCAATGAGAATTTAGTCCTTGACTTCAAGGTGAACTAAATTTTACCTAGGAACATCACTAAGATGCTCAGACCACCCAATCCAAGCATCTCCATGGCTCTGGATGAACTGCTGATTATCCAACTCGGGATGGTTTCTTCTTAATGAAGAGCATCTATCACAGTGTTTGAAACATACACAGTGAGTGGTCAAAATGTAGCTTTCTGTTTCCATAACACATGAGGTCTTTTGGTGGCAGAGGGCTTGGAACTAGAAGGTCCCTTCCAACCCAAGCTATTCCATGAGCTCACTACAAAGCTAGGTATGAAGTGCTAGCCAGTGGTTTTAATTCCCTCTAATAGTGAAGGAACTTTCCAAGGACCATTGACCTGCCTACTTTTGACACCTGTCTTTGGGTGGGATGAATGGTCCTTGAAAGGTTTTCTTTGCAGGAAGAGCCTGGGAGACTGGTAAGGCCTGGATACCTTCCTCTCACATCAACAAAACAGGAATAGAAATCCTGGCTTTTGTTCCATATGCACCACATCTGCAGCACGCATCCAAGCACACACACATCCAAGCACATGGGCGGGCACTGCACTGAATACCATACCAGGAACTACAGCAAGCCTCAGGGTGAAATCCTGCATTGCTGTACCTTCCACAGACTCTATGCCCATCCAACCCACTCAGGTTTATCAGAAAGGAGACCAAATCTCTGCCATTTCAAATTCACTTTGGGCTCTGAACTTGTCAATCCCACCGGGAAACAGTGCTCTGCTCTTCTGTGTTTCCAGCTACCACAATGCTGATTCTGTTCCACTGCTGATTTGTAATATGTTTTACTTTTCTTGTAAAAAGGAAAAAAAGAAATGTTTTGCTTTTTACCCTGTGAGAGTTCCTGTGCTATTGCTTGCTTTCACATTTTCACTGTATTGTATTGTTACTCCTTTCTGCAAAATGGTGCTAATTGCTGACTGAGCTCCTGTTTTCTGACTGCTTTGCACACTGATCACTTGCTTCTTCATTTGCAGCACAGCCGGTGCCAAAACCTGGTGCCCATGCATTCCACAAACTCTTGCCTCTTGGGGGGCAGATAGGAAGTGTCTAATTAATATTTTGTGGCCTGGGTTTGGTTGCGTATCACAAATTGTCTCTTGTAAACATGTTAAGCACACCTCCTTGTGGTGCTTTTTCATTGTTGATATTCTGATGAGAGTCACACACACACACACACACACACACACACACACACACACACACACACACACACATTAATGTACCGCCAATTGATTGTGATGTGCTTGTGATCTTTGCTTGCTCAAAGGGTTCTTTTTCCAATGATAAATAAATGCTGAAGACAAATACCTCCTCCTTGATCTTGTTTTCTCAATCAGAAGCACAGTTAAGTGAAAGAAATGTCTGTCCAACCAAAATGAGGTTGTGTTGCTTAGAGTTGCCACTTGCATGCCTGCTGTGGGGACAGCTGGGCTGGCACAGTCTGACTCCCTTTAGGTGCCTGCTAATCTCAGACCAGTCTGGCATGAGCTGGAAGTGTTTGCAAATGCAAAGATGGACAGTGAAGTCATGTGGATGGCCCAAGTTTTCTTTTATTTTCTATAAAAAATATCTTCAGTGGAGAGTCCGTCCAGTGCCTTGCTCATGTCCACCTTGTCCTGGCTCAGGGAGCAGAGACCAAATCCCATTGAGAGCTGGAGGGAGGGTGGATGATGTGTATTTACCAATGTTAATCACACTTTTTTCAACTGCCTACAGCTTTTATTTTCTCCCTAAACCAAACTTGGAAAACTTGGTCTACTGGAAGGTGTCTCTTCCCATGCAAGGGGGTTTGGAACTAGATGGTCTTTAAGGTCCCTTCCAATCCAAACTATTCCATGATTCTATGATTTTGAAACCTCTCCTCCACCTCCACCTCTTCTCTCTTGACATCCATGGGCCACCAAACCTTTTCTACCTTCCTGTTGCTAAGGATGCTATTTTGCTTCCCTGCCTTGTTTACAAATCACTTTCTGAATTTATTCCATTTGTGACCACATGCTGGTAACAGTGCTGCTTTCTGATATCCTCTGTATCACTCTGCCTTCCCTTCTCCCTTCCCCACCAGTTCCATCCATTCATGAATCACACCTATCTATAGGATTTTTGGAGTGTTTCAGCTGGGATGTAGGTTGCAGGATTTACCATTTCACTCTGTACAGCTGTAGTGGAGAAAATGCTCATTTCTAAAGGATTGGTTATTACTGGGGCTTATCTGTGACAATCCACGATGGGCAACACGATCCCATGACACAAAGGCACAGGGTCTTTTCCATGCTGCAGTCTTCATAGGTAATCCATCTCCTCCCTGCAGCTGCCCATAGTGAATGCTGGAAAACACCTTCGCTGCCCTGTTGATCTCTGAGCTCAGCCTTGCAAAGCCCAAATGCAGAAAGGGGTGCAGGATGCATTTCAGGGGAACAGTAGGAGCCATCCCTGGTCTTTAACCATCACTGTCTGAACCCACTGGTACTGACTGACTCCTTAATCTTCACCAAGTCACTAGTGACTGGCACTGCCCTCCTCCTTCAAAGGGCTGTGCTGGAGGGCTTCACTGAAAATGAAGTGCTTTGCCTTACAAGAGCATTCAGTGTGGAGATGTTGAGGCACTGGCTGGACATTTATTTGTCACTGTTAGTGCCTGGGTGAAGTGAAAAATAAACTGAATTTTGAAAGTCGAGTCTCCCTCTCAAATACTTAATAACAGAGTGTTTTAGAGGTCTTTTCCCACCTAAATAATTCTGTGATCTGAGAGTGATCAGAAGCTTTGCAGAGGTGTTGCTTTGACTGCCATGAGCAGTCTCATGAGGAGTTGCCTCCCTTCCAATTTTACTGAGCTGCTTTTAACTACATGCTGTCCACTCATCTGGGATCCTCGTGCATGGGTGTATGAAGAAGTTTTTCCTTGACACTCTCCATCCTTCCACTCCAACTTGGGCACAGAACTGAGCTCCCTTTGAAAAGCTCCATAATCATTTTTACATCCCTGACTGGTAAAAGGATGTTTCACCAGCTGACATATCAGCTGTTATACAAATGCAGCCTCGTGTGTCATCATATTCTTTTGATTTAGGGTTTATTTAGAGATGTGCCAGTGCAGGAGAGAAAGAGACTTTTGAAGAAGATGCTTCTGACATAGCTTGTACCTCTCAACATCCAAGGAATAACAACCAACAGTGACATCAGATCAAGAAGAGGAGCCACAGAGGAAGGAGAAATTCCCTAGTATAAATGTGATGATATGGATGTGCTCAGCTCCAAGAACAGTACCTTTTCCACATTTGGAAAATATTGTGGTGTTCAGACATGGGCTTCTGCTCTGCCTTGTTCCAACAGTGTCATGGTAAGTTTGATTCAGTCGGGGAATTGGCACCTCACTTCCATTTTCTCTTATTCACCTGAGCTTTCTGGGTCGGGAGCAATTCCACTAATGCCACTGGGTCTACTTCTAAGCTCAGGGGTGTGTGATAAGGGGTAACACAGCTCTGAGTACTTCAGGACTGGTGGTCTGTCACGAACTCTGAATTGCTTGTAAAGACTCTTAATTTCTGTTGCAGGGTGCCTTGGGAACAACTCCCTAATCCTGACTGTCATGGTGGAGGACATGTGAGGCAAGAATAAAACAAAATCCTACTAGTGGATCGAAGGCATCTTTATGCTTTCTAAAATGCCAGCTTGCCCTTCAGGGGAAGGAAGTCTGCTCCATGGAAGCCAACGACAAGGACCAGACACCAGAAAAATGATGGATGGTAGTGGCAGATCTTAGTGATTTGTGAGAGCCCTGACTGCTTTCAATGTGTTTCAATGTGAGAGATGGGAAGGGGAAAGCATTTCTGAACCTTCCTTGTTGTACTCTGCCCACCCCAGCCTAGCCTGTGGCATGCAACAACCCCAAGTCCCCAAACAGGGCTGGAGAAACCGGTGTGTCCTCTCTAGCTCTGAAAGAGGTCTGGAGAACTGGGTCACAGCAAAGAGTGAGGAGCACCCTGCATGGCACATGGTGGGGGGAATCTCACCACATGATGGGTGGCAGATGGGCCTGTTCTCGTCAGTTAACAACACCTATAAGCACTTGATGATTCCAGTACCAGATGGTCAAAGCAGAGAAATCCAGTCCCTGGCCATTGGACTGCTCCTTGGCCTGGCTCAGGATTTAGTACCCAACTGAAGACAAGTTCAGCTGTGGCCACCTTGTTTGGACCCAAGAGATTTGCCCAGAGAAGCTGTGGCTGCCCTATCCCTGGAGTGTTCAAGGCAAGTGTTGTACTGGAGCTGGAGAAACCTGGTCTAGTGGAAGGTGTCCCTGTCCATGGCAGGGGGGTTGGAACAACAAGGAGGATCTTCAAGATCCTTCCCACCCAAATAATTCTGTGATCCTGTGATTTATCAGCACAACTCCTCAGTGTACCCTGAATTTAATGAAACAGATAGTGCTTTGGAGCTGCAGGACAGTGAATGTCTTTGCCCCCCTTGCCCCTGCTCTCCTGCCTCTTCCCAAGGTTCATTGCTGATCAGAGATCTCTCCCCGTTGGCTCCTTCCCTTGCAGTCTGCAATGCCCTCACCTCCCCATCTTGACCCCATTTGCCCACCACACCACCATTCCTTCTTGCCTTCAGAAGAATTTTCCCTCCATCCTCTCTGCCAGCTTTTCTGTGTCTGTCCCACAGCTGCTTCTCCAATCCTTTGCTTTCTCCCACCTCTCCCCCTCCAACAGCTTTCCTCTCCACATCACCCCAGCTCCACCAAGGACCTTCTCCTTCCCATCCTCCCTCAGATACTGTCTCATGTCCTGTCTCTCTTGGACTGTAAGCCTTTTTCTTTGTCTGTACTGTGTGATATCACTCACTGCTTGAATAAATGATAACTCACCTACCAACGGTCCCTTCTCTCTCTCTCCTTTCTTGGTGTGACTTCACTAGATGTGTCTGCAAGTGCCTTGTGTGTCTGTTCTGGTGGCCAGTCAAGCAGTCAGTCTTGCTTCTGCAGATCTGTCTGCTTTTAGGATGACCCTGATCATGCTTTTGTCCTCTGGTACTTTTGTTTCTTTTCTTTTACAGCCACAGGGACAAGCTTTGTTGTCAGTGTAGGAGCCTGGCACGTTCAGAGCTGCAGGATCTTCTGGCCCTTGCCATTCTGGTGCATCTGATAAAGAGGTTGGCCTTTCTCCAGCTTCCTGCAGAGATGTCCTGTGCTGCCAGGTGGCTCAACAAAGGCAGCAGCCAAGGAGAATGAAGGAGAAATCTTGTAGCCCCGAGCAGAAGCAGCTGATGGTAAAGGAACAACATTCCCCTGTGACAGGAAGCAGTGGCCAGAGATGTGTCAGTGGAAATCCAAGCAGATATCTCATATCTCTCAGGGGAATCAGCAAAAGCTGGCTTAGCATGTTTCAGAGATGGATGCCCAGGAGGCTTCTTGTGGCTGAGAAGGTGCCCTGGACATCAGCTTCCTTCATCCCAAGCGAGGACTCAACCTGTCCTTCTACCTCTGAGTACATCAAGGACCCAGTTGTCACTCAGTCTCAGATGGCTCCTTGCTGCCTCCTTGTCCTAATTTATTGCCTCAAAGTGCTAGTTTGGTTGGTGCTGGCTGGAGTTGTTAGTGTACATGGAGATGGTGATTCTTCCCAGGTGCTCCTTATAAACATGGAAAGTTGCAGGAGCAGCCTGGTTCCTCCACCCTTACAGTGACCCTCACTGCCTGCGGTGTGACAGCAGCCTGCCAGAAAGCAAAGGAACCTCCTGGTCATGCTGAGTGAGCTCAGAGCATGGTCACCAGTCTGGTTTCATGGGCCATCTGCAGGAGTTAGGTCTGAGGACCTAAAGAGAGGCAAAACTGAAGCAGTTTGGTGGACATGGATGGGAGAGGGATCAAGCAGTGCTCAGGCCTCTGGGCTTCTTTCAGTGCCTGTTCCTGTCCTGTCCTGCCTGCAAGAACAGACAGAAGAGATGAAATGTGTGGGGACCTCAAATCCTCAGTGAGAAGCCTGGAAATGCCATCTAGGACAAGCAAGACTTGCAGCTGGGTTATGCCTGACATCTCCAGCCTGAAGAAATTTTGGTGTAGGTGCTGGAAAGAAGCATTGGGAAAAAGGATCAATCCCTTGATGTAGGTGATATCCTGTGTCCTTTCCTATGTGCCAGCATGACTTACTTCCACCTGCCTTGCTTCCACAGTGCTGCTGCCTCCTCCTCCAAGCTGTAGATTCCACCAGTAAAAAAGCACTGAAAAAAATCTCAGCTGCAGTTTTAGGGTCTGACTAGTATTTAGGACATGATTCATCCATGCTGCTCAGGTGCTCATCTCACTTGAAGGTATGCAGAAGTCTTCTAACATCTACATTTCTGCTAGCAGACTCTGTGAGAGCTTGCCTGTCTGCTGCTGTGGTTTGAACTCTGAAGGGCTGAGTTCCTTGTTGCTCATCCCACACCTACATCAGGCCAGATTTCACAAGGCCAGGCACTTTCTTCTTCAGACCTTGCTGGCCTCAAACTGGTGCACGTTTACAGGTCTCACACCTTTGCAAGGACAGCAACCCCTCTGTCTGCTGAGGTATAGAACAAGGCTAAAATTCTGCACTTCCCTGATACAATTCACGGTGTCATATCTATTGCTTGATGTGCCTTTTCCAAAGAATGCGACTGAGACCAATTATAAAGTACCATGTTAAGGCCATTTCTCAGTACAAAAAAGTTTGCATTTTTGTTGCTGTTTTGTGAAGACAACAAGCTTCAGTGCACAAAGGGCAACACAGCATTCAGAAGACAGAAGTGACTGCTCATAATCTAACTGGGAATTGCATTTTCCCAGAAATCAATGAGTTTCTATCTTTTGAGGAACATGAACCTGCCAATGCCCTCATGGATAAGGGCACCAACCAAAAGGTGGTCCTCCACAGACAAGAGCTGTCTCCTCACCGAATTCTCTGGGAAAGAAAGGACAGACTTCTCATGGTTTTTTTCTTTAAAACATTCCTTCAGCACCCAAGTTCTGTGCCTGAGGCTGTTTGCTGTTTCTGAGCCACTGATTCAGGTAGAGGATTCCTGCTGCTTCTAGGTCTCTTAAAGGCAACTCTTAATTTTCTGTGTGCCTATACTGACTCATAACAGCTCCCAAATAGCTAAACTGCTTTAAATTAAAGTAATTTTGCAGAAGACAATACAAGTTATCAGCTCATTTTGATATGAGGCCACCAAAACATCAAGATGTGAATTCATAGAGGAAGAGGGATGAGATGTGAGCAGGTCATCCACATCTCTGAGGAACAGGATAATATTGCTGGAGCTGTCAGAGGCAAGTTTAGAGCCCAAGTCACAAAATCCCAACTCCATGTGGTTATACCAGGAGCAATAAAGAGGAGATGGTGCTATGCGTGCTCATGGTGGCCCATGAACACCCCTAGTTATTTCCAGACACCTTGTGCTGACTCTGGGAAACAAATCCCTGCTGAATTTCATTGTCTTTCTGCACCTCTCTCAGACATAACAAGAGGAGAAATCTGTCATCTCCAATTCATCTCTTCTACATTTCTCACCTTCTCACACAACAATTTGCCATCAGCAGCCCTCACGAGGGCAAAGATCTTCAAACTCTTTCCTTGCTTGGCTTAAACAAAGATCATGTATAAATGTTATTGCATGTATGTTGGGGATTGTTATGTTTCAGGATGAGGCTTTCCTTTCAACCCTCCTATTTGCACACTGCCAGCTCATTGTTCCCAAGGCTGGTACCTAGAGCTAGACCTTGCTGTGCAGCCCTGCAGGGAACAGCCATGGTTGGTCTCTGCTGTGCCTGCTCTGTTGTCTCTGAATACCAACTCTGAGGGAAAATAACATAATTACCTACCACTCACACTCCCTCCAGTTTAAAACAGGTTTGGATGAGCAATCACACAATTTTCTATATTCATGCAAACAAAGGGGAAGCCAGATGGGACATAGTCTCTTTTTCCTCCTCAGGCCTGAAATCCATGGCTGAAGGATGCACACAGTCATGAAAAAAGAGCCAGTAGATTAAAAGGAAAAACACACACTGCAGGCAGCAGCTTTCTGACTATCTCAACAGGAAGGGACTGCCCTAGTGATGCTGATATGGAAGAATTTCCCTGGTGGCCCTGAGCAAGGGCTCAGGAAAATGTTGGTGGATTGAAAACAGTTCATGTTGCTTCAGGGAGAGATGATTTTTTACTTTCAAAGTTCTCCTCTGAAATGCAGGGTAGCAGCGAGAGCAGGGTTGGATACCAAGGAAGCGGTGGGATAGCTCTGGTGTTGATCTACCTGGACTGGATTGAACCTGGATCATCATGTACACACTGGGACAGGACAACCTGAGATCATGCCCCATGGTTCCTGCATCCTCCCTCACTAAATGAGGTGTGAAGATGTGCTTGGTACCTGCAGTAGCTACTGATGGCCTTCAAATTACAACTGCAGGTGCTGTTGGGCACCATTTCCACTGGCAAGGATGTGCAGGCTTCTCCAGCCTTCTCCAGAGACCAGGCAATGGGTCCTGTCCTAGCAGATGCCTGTGCATCAGCAGTATGGACCTGGCCTACCCTGACAAGTGGGGCATCTTTCCAAAGGGAAGCTGCTCTGCATTTTCCTTTGATTTATGGTGCTGGGCTCCCCTCATTCCCATAGGACCTACTGCGCTGAAAGAACTCAGCAGATTTCCTACCAGCCTCTGCCAACAGCTTCTGGCAGCAAATGTCTCTTCATAGTAAGCAAAAAGGGCAAGGTGAGGGTGAGTATTTGAGAGAGAGGTGTCCTGCCAGGGCTCCTCACATGGTTCTGCTGCATGAGCCTCTCACACAGAAATGGGTTTTCTCATGTCAGGGTTGGGTTGATTTCATAGACCAAGAAAATGGTAACCAGCCACTCATGGTGTCAGCCCCTCCTTCCCTCCTCTAACCTGCTCAAAAATTATTCAGAACTGGGGAACAAATGGGGATCTCCACAGTTACTTGATGCAACCACCATGTAAAGCTGCCCATTTTAAATCTTAGCAGGTTTCTCATGCATCATCAACTGCCTTCTGCCTTTCTGCATCCTCACAGACCTGTTCCCATCCATCCATCTCTCCTCATCCCTAGAGATCCTCCCTCCTGTTTCCTAGTGAAGACTGATTCCCTTGTTCCCTACAGGTCTTTCCTTCCCCATCCCTCCCTCTGTGCTTCCTCAAGACCCAGCCTTCCTTCCAACACGTGTCCAGAGCTTCTACTGGCAGCATCTACCCTAACTCCAGAGTACCTTTGTTCTTTTGTGCTGCCACCCACGACTATCCAGGTACAAAGCTGACCCTGCCAGTCATCCAGTACCTTGGTGCCACCAGCACCTACTGGTGTCTCCTGGGGGTATCGTAGAGAAAAGGGGTGCTCTCAAATTGGGGCTAGTATATGTTAGCTGGGCTTACTTTCCTTTGGTTGTTTTTAACAGGTTCCAGGTGCTTCCTGAGTGGCACAAGAGCTCGGCTCCACTGTGAGGGCTTTTACCACCCATCTAGAGGGAAACAAACTGCTTCTTTGAGAGACAATTTTACAGCAAGGTGTTTGTTCGATGCATGTTATGATCAATTGGCAAGTATTTTTTGTAGTGATGGTGGACATGATCCTGGTCACAGTTAAACCAAGAGCTGGTCAAAAAGTCCAGCCCAAGGCCTCACATGTTTTGTGGACATCCATGAGTTTTGGACCAGTTCCTTGCAGGGAGCAGGACCCCTTACCAGCCAGCCTGAGGACATACCAAATGTGTGGTTGCTTGGGGAACACTGCAGACCTATCGGTCACAGGGCAAATTCCACCTCAGTGGTGGCATTTTGTTTTCATGGGTCAGCTGATTGCTCTGATAGCTTTGCAATGATGCTCTTTCTTCTGCTTCCAGGAGCCCTGAAAAAAACACTGGTGCTACAGAGCAAGAACCAAGTACCTTAGTGAAGGAAGAATTGACATGAAGTCAGGAACCTTCGACTAAACATCAGCTGGAGCAAATGTATAGTTCGCATGAAATGTGTGTTGTCTGGCTGGCATAAAATAAAGCTGATTATGAGAGCTGAACGACAACTTCTGTTGTCTCTCAAGCACTTTGAAGTTATTGTGTGATGCAGTTAGCATGTCTGTGCCTTGATTTATGTATAGTAAAGTTAGAGAAAAAAATGGGTCCAGTTCTCCCTTTATTCACAGATGGGAAGCAACACTGGTTTTAAAGGTCTCTCTATTTTATGTGGGCAATAGAGAGAAAGATTGATATCCATAGCTTGTGGAAGGATCACACTGGATTTCAGAGATTATGCCAGAATCCTAGTTGATAGAAACAACAACTCTCTTCAAAAATCCTTGGAAGATTTAATACATTATAAATTCCTAACCACTGTCAGGAACTTGTGTTTGGATATTGCCAGGTGAGACACATCTTGTGCAATATCTGGCAGATCCCCTTGTCACTGTGCTGTAGTCACGAATATTTCAGACCTTCTTCTGAGGCTGTTAATATTCAACTGATTGCCAATTTGGGTATCACTTAAAGCAAATAATAGAATTATTTGGGTTGGAAGGGACCTTAATAGATCCTTCAGTTCCATTGCCCTGCCATGGGGAAGGACATATTTCACTAGACCAGGTTGCTCCAAGCCCCATCCAACTTGCCCTTTAAGACTTCCAGGAATGAAGCATGTTGGGAAGAATGAAAGTTTGAAAAGAAAGTCAAGAAAGTCTCACAGATGTGTATGCTCGGCAAAAAAGACTTTTGAATGTAGAACCTGAGAATGAAATAGAGATGGAAGCAAGTTTTGATATAGAAGAAAAGAATTGCTGAGCCAGTTTTGCTGGATAACCAAGGAGGCAAAGGGTATATTCATTAGAAGGGGTTTTTATGGCTTAAAGCAAAGGATAAACCCACCTCAAACAAGATGTTTTTCCCAAGCAGAAAGATTCCACAGGCAAACAAGCATGCCAATGTTGCAAGTAGAAAAAAGGTCTCAGAATTTTCCACTGCAAGAAAACTGAAGAACAACTTCTAGCTTAAACTGTAATGTACTAACTTTTAGTGACTGGAGAATAGTAACATGAATATGGTAATTACAGTAGTTATGATAGGCTATAGGTAAAAGTTAAGGTATAGATTGGTTCTTCTGTATTAAGATGCTCAGCAAAGAAAAGTATCTAATGCATTGTAACCAAAACCAAAGGGTGTCCAGGCCTGCTTGCAGCTGGAGCTGACAGCTGTAGGCACAGGCTCTGTCACCCCTGACCCTGGACTGCTGTGACATCTTGGATACAATAAACTGCATTTTGGAGAGCCACTTGGAGTCCTGCATCCCTCATTACAACTCTTACAGAGGCAGCCACAGCTTCTCTGGGCAACCTGTGCCAGGGTCTTGCCAGTCTCACGGGGGGAACTTCTTCCTGATATCTAACCTAAATTTCCCTTCTTTCAGTCTGAACCCTTGTCCTGTCACTAAATTTCCTGATGCAGAGTTCCTCTCTGTCTTCCTTGTAGGCTCCTTCAGATACTGGAAGATGTTCTGAGGTGCCCAGGTGATGCCTTAAGTTTTAGCTTTTATATTTTTCAGATTCTGTGCTGCCAAGGTGTGCATCATATTAAGTGTTGGTAAGGTCTCTTCACAGAGTTGGGAGACAAAATAATTCCTTTTCTACTTGGGACCAAGGACAACCATTACAAGTTTCATGCCAAAGAGCATAAACAATGGTAGTCGGAAGACAGAAAACAAGAAGGATGGGACTTCATAATCTGAAGCTGTAATTCGACAATTAACCCCAATATGCAAATGGACCAGAACTTATAAAAGTGAGAGACCTCATGACTGGTCATCCATTTCTGTGACCATTTTGGGTTCATCTTGGGTGTAGCCCCGGCTGGGCTCTTGCACTGCCCAAGGTGTATCCATTAAGGCCTTTTAATAAATACCTACTTTATTCTTTAATTCTGTCTAGCCTCTGCTCTAGGTCAGCCTTCTCAAGGTATAAAGGCAACCTTCTGCTTTCCAGGCTGAACAGCACCGACTTTCTCAGCCTGTCTTCTTCAGGGAGGTATTCTAGAGTCCTTATCAAATGCTGGACATGACATCAAGCTGGAAAATTAGTGTTTCTTCCCAGCTTATTATCTAAAAAAAGTTTTACTGAAAAATTGTGAGGTTGTTCACAATTGGAAATGTAGGAAAAATTTGGCCAGCTCATGGTTGTTCTGTATGTTCATATTTTCTGGGTAAGGTTCCGTATTTCATAAGATTGGACTTGGGTGATCTTGGAGGTCTTTTCCAACCTTTATGATCCCTACAGGATGCATGTGACACCACAATGGGAGATGCAATCCAGTTCTACAGCCTGTCCTCTGCAGATGGCATGGAGTCCCCAGACTGCAATTCCAGCAAGGCAGTGGCTCAGCACACTGCAATAAATATTTCTAGGTTTAGCCTGAAGGGTTCTAACACTTAGAGCTAACTTTGGGCAAAAGGCTGCTCTTCCTTCACAAATTAGTTATGCAAAGCAGGTACTTCATTGGAGGTGGGGAGAACTCCATGGAGCATGGCAGCTCCATAACCCTCCAAATCCAGAGGGTTTGGTTTGCTGGGTCTAGTTCATACAAAAATTGCATTGGGGTTGGAGAAGTCATTCACATATTTCAAAGTGAAAAATGCAAGTCCATTATATATCTCCTCCTCCTTCTCATCCTCCTTGTCCTCATCCTTGTTCTCCTCCTCCTCGTCATTCTCCTCCTTCTCCTCCTAATGTACACATTGAGGGGAGTTCTCTTTGGTAGCCGGAAGGTTGGAAAGAACCTCCTTATTAAAGGGATAAAATACAGAGGAATATTTGTCACGACTGTGTTTTCTACAACCTGTTGTAGATCAAGTGAGAGCCTTTAGACCAGATCTGCCTTAGGTTCAGATTTTTGGCAGAAGCTTTACTCAGACAGTCTGCACCTAAAAAGCTCTGGCTTGCAAGCTCTCAGGAATGGCCAATCAGGTCTATTATAAAATGAGTTACTGAATGAACAGACAGAAGATTAACAGACAAAAGGCCTTAAACAGAGTTACTTACTACACAGGTTAAAACAAAGAACTACTAATAGATTTCCATAAAACAGTGCACAACATAACTGTGCCTATATTATAGCAAGCAAAGAAATATTACAGATTAGGAGTCAATGTAATTTACAACAATTGATGATGAGTCAACCCCACATAGAGTCCTTTCACTCAACCTATGGAAGAGTAACCACCACAAAGTGTGGTCCTGACTTCAGGGAAAAGCCCTACACATTTCCAGAGAATGTGCAGAAGACTTCTGCTTTTTGAAAGTTTTGTGTAACTTTTACAGCTTGTAAAGTGAAGTGTCAGTCAGTCAGAAATTCAAGTTTCTCTTCCTTCAATCTCACTCTCAGGGCAAGATGTTTATTGTCAGCTGGGAATGCCACCTCAATGGCACAAGAAATAACTCACTACCAGACAGATGTCCAGCTTGAGTTATCTCACCAAACAGCAAATTCATGTGAGGGGGAAGATGCCCTGAGATACCCCACCAGCTGATAGGCAGAACAGATAAGCCATCCTGTGAGGAGTTACTCTGACAAGAGTAACTAATAGTAACTAATTAAATATTCACTACAAAAGGATGGAGATTACATGCCTATGAATAATTGCACTGAGTGTGTGCCTCACTCAGCAGCTCAAGGATGCTTGTTACATATGATTAAGTAATTAAATGTTCTTGTATAAAATTACCATGATTCCACAATTATTAGAGAGGAGACCAGTCCAAAGGTCAAGTGCCAGATGGTGGTTGCCTGCAGGAGGTTTTGCTCTAGTTCCCTGGAGCTATTGGTGTCCAGTTAGCAAAAGATCTTATCTATACACAAGGGTAGTAACCCAGATATCCACTGAGGAAAACCTGAGAAAAAGAGGCTTGTTCTTCCATCACTGTCTGATTTTTGGGAGTGGCTTGGAGAGGCAGAAAATCCAACCCAAACACGCACCAGAAGACTGACATTTTGTCTGCCTCTTCAGTTCCCTGAAGATGAGAGCAGGAACAAGTGGCCACCAGCTTTCATTGCACCAGTGGGGAATGTAGGGAAATGTGTTTGAAGTAAGAATGTAAAATTTCCCAGAGGTAGGTTTTGAAGCAGTAGAGTTGATTTAAATGCTGACCTAAATCAAGGCAGAAGAAAACATTTGTGTAACATTTGTGTAAATAGTGACATATTTTTTCCACCAGACTGGGTACAATATTTCAGACAAACAAAACAAAATTAAAATTCTAATTTAATTTCATATAGTACTGCAGTGTTCTGACTTACCATAGGATCATAGAATGGTTTGGGTTGGAAGGGACCTTACAGACCACCTCATTCCACCCCCCTGCCATGAACAGGGACATATTCCACTAGACCAGGTTGCTCTAAGCCCTGTCCAACCTGGCCTTGAACACTTCCAGGCATGGGGTATCCACAGCTTCTCTGGGCAATCTGTCTCAGGGCTTCACCACCCTCACAGCCAAGAATTTCTTCCCAATGTCCCTTTGGAACCCTGCCCTCTGGCAGTGGGAAGCCACTCCCCTTTGTCCTGTCACTCCAGTCCTTTGTCCAAAGTCCCTCTGCAGCTCTCTCGGTCCCTTTAGGTACTGTCAGGGGCTCTAAGGTCTCCCCAGAGCCTTCTCTTGTCCAGTCTGAACACCGAATTCTCTCAGCCTGTCTCCCAGTGCTCTATTCCTTGAAGCATTTCCATGGCCTCCTCTGGACTTGCTCCAGTAGCTCCATGTCATTCTAGTGTTGGACAGCGGGGCTGCAGGTAGCACTGCAGGTGGGGAGCTCTTGAACAGGCCAGAGTCTCCCCCCCTCCACAGCTGCCCACACTGGGCGGATGCAGGCCAGCATCACTTCCTTATCACCTTAAAATTTTAACTTTGCCACAAGCTGCAGTATTTACAGTTTATTAAGAAAAATTAATCATTTCTCCATTTCTAGTATTTCTCTCCCCTCCCTCCTGGTGTCAGCTGCTATCCTCAGACACCTGCTTCCTTCCACTTTTTGTTCCATTACCTTTTCTTTCCCTACATATTGTGTTCTCCTCAGGTTCCTCCTACTCTCAAAAATAATCAAGTTACTAACTGCACTGTTCATCCCATGTATTATAGATTATTTCCTGCCTTGATTTTCCTTTTAGATTGCAAAGTCTTTGCAGTTGGGAGTTTCCCTAATTTTGTGACCTGCTCATATTTATCTTATCCTGAGGGATTACTGTAATGCATGTGATAGTAGGAATTATCCTCCCATCAGCATGCTAAATTCAATGCTGCTGAGTTTTGCATGCCTGCAAAATTCATCTGTGATGTACGTTGCAAATTCTTCCAGCTCTGGCTGTGGTTTGTGTCAGCAGTGGTGTAAATGTGTAAGGCTGAGAGAAAGGAGGAAATCCCCCAGGCAAAAAAAGCCTGAAGGCTGAAATATTTCAAGGCTGAAATAAGAGCAACACAGGAGACCAGAAATTAGAGCAATGAAAGAAAAGTAGTATTTCAAACTCAGACATTAATGCAATGGAGGCAGATAGAAGCAAGGGGGCAAAGTTTTCTGTTCCTCCATCCAGGAGCTGGGTAAGAGTACTGGTCCAGGGAGTACATATTCCCTAGAGAAGAGGAGCAACAGTACTGAAAAACAAAGGAGAAGAAAGTGCTTGGGAGAGTGTTTCAGACTGGATTTCACCTTTTGTAGGTTCCAGGCCTCACAGCTTTGAGTTTGAAAATTTGCTGATTTTTCAGGGAATAGCATTGCCCAGGGATAAGGAGATGTGTAAAGTTCAGACTGAAGATGCTTTAGTCACCAGCAGCACTGGCAGCATGGGCAGGGATTAATGCTGAAAAGCTCCTTATTTAGTGGCTAGCTTTTTTTAATGAGGCAGTGACTGAAGTTGTTCAGTGGCTAAGGAGAGCTCCAGACAGATCCATCAAAGACCAGGGCAGAAGTGAGGGAGGATTCAATTAGGCTTTGAGGCCAACAGCATCTGTGGTGTAAAGGGACCAAAACTGTTGGGATTGTTCAGTCTGTCTTTCTGATTTATGGATTATGTCCTTGTTGCCTTCCGCTGTAAGGGAAACCATGGGGTGTTCATTTTACCAGACTTCTCAGATGAAATCAAGCACAAACGAGCCAACATGTGAGAACTGTTTCTTGATAAAGACGTGTATGTGTCCTGACCAGAGAAGGACAGAAAATCAAGCAGAGACGGGAAAAGAACGACACAGAGAGAGAATGGAGGACAGGGACGGTACCACCAGGATCCTGGAATGCGCCGTCGGCATTCGATCGGCAGCCGGCGTCTGTGCACTCCCTGCCGGGGGAGTTCGTGCGGCGCTCCCGAGAGCCGCGGCTCCGGCGGCCGCCAGACAGCGGGTCTGCCGCACGGACGGACGGCGGGACACCCTCGGGGTCGCCGCTCGGGCTGAGTGGCGGGCAGGACACGCCGCAGCACCGCGGCAGCGGGCAGAACCCTCGACAGCGTCGCGACAGGCTGCGGCGGGGTCGTGGCGGCCATCAGAACCATGAACAGCGTCACAAGGGGATGGTGGGCAGTGGCGGGAGCGGCTGCGGAGGGAGAGGCTCGGGAAGAGGCGGGAGAGGCTCGGGAAGCGGCGGGAGAGGCTCGGGCAGCGGCGGGATGTTCCCAGGGGTGGCGGGAGAGGCTCGGGGAGCGGCGGGAGAGGCTCGGGAAGCGGCGGGATGTTCCCAGCGGTGGCGGGAGAGGCTCGGGGAGCGGCGGGATGTTCCCAGGGGTGGCGGGAGAGGCTCGGGGAGCGGCGGGAGAGGCTCGGGAAGCGGCGGGATGTTCCCAGCGGTGGCGGGAGAGGCTCGGGGAGCGGCGGGATGTTCCCAGGGGTGGCGGGCAGGTTCCGGGCGCGCTGCTGGTGCGGCTGGTGCGGGGAAGCAGCGAAGCGAGGGTAGACGGAACAGGGGAGACAGGCGGGGAAGAAGCAGGACAGCAAGGAGAAGGCGAGCACAGGCCAAACGAGCCAAACCTCCCCACCAAGAAACGGAGATGGCGGGAATTAATTATGGCGCGGTTAACAGCCTCCTATAGAATGGTCTTTTGAGGACGACCATTGGCTAGTCAGGGAAATTTTTGCTGGACAGCAGGGTTTTGCCTGCGGGGAAAATGGCTTGCAGGCCAGTGGTGGGAGTTTTCTCTCCCCTGCTGGCTGTCAGGCGAAGCCACCTCAGAGACAGAGCTTCCCTCCACATGGTAAAGGGGCTGCCTGCACAGGGACAGTAATGCTGGCAGTCTCCACCCCGGATCACTCGTGTTAGACACCTTCTACACATGCCACGTATTGGGGCTCGGCCCATGCACTAATCTCCCACCTGATGTCAGAAAATGGGGTTTATAACATAAAATCCAGAAAATGTCAAGGCATAAATAAAAATTAAATGTGACGGTGTTCGCAGGGGTCTTAGGATGAGGGAAGAGACGAGGATCTGACTCCATGTTTCAGAAGGCTTGATTTATTATTTTATGATATATATTATATTAAAACTATACTAAAATAATAGAAGAAAAGATTTCATTAGAAAGCTAGCTAAGAATGGAAAAAGAAAGAATAATAACAAAGGTTTGTGTCTTGGACAGAGAGTCCGAGCCAGCTGACTGTGATTAGCCATTAATTAAAAACAACCACATGAGACCAATCACAGATGAACCTGTTGCATTCCACAGCAGCAGACAACCATTGTTTACATTTTGTTCCTGAGGCCTCTCAGCTTCTCAGGAGAAAAAATCCTAAAAAAAGGATTTTTCAGAAAATATCATAGCTACAATTAAATTGTTTCCTCACAGTCCTGATAAGGTGCAAATACCCAAAACTACACTGACTCTTTGCTGATTTACCCGAGTCAAAGCCTGTCCAAATGGCGATTCAGAGGGATTGACAGACAAACGGATTGTCTGCAAAAGTACTTTTATTTTAGTTGTTGGAAGAGCAGGGGCCCACACCACACCAAAGTGCTTCTCCAACACTTAAAAATTTCAGTGGGTTTATACAAAAATTTTATCAAAAATACCATACACATCTAAGGTTAGCATTTGATAAGCAAGCTATTAAAAATACATTGCATCAGATTGCTATACTTTAAGTTAGTGTCCACATGCTGTCCATGCAAAATCTACATAGCCTAAAGCAGCCAGTCTTCCTTATTGCTTCCTTGCACACGGGTGATTCCCTACTTGCCTGTTAGCTACTCTGGTATACTAAGTCTAAAACTTGTTGTCAAGTCACAGTCATGTCCAGCTAGGTCTGACAGGCGTTCTCATGCTAACTTATGCTAAGCACTTATGCATACTTGTGCTAAGTACTTACTGTGAAAAATGCCAGTCACTTGTTTTTAAAATTTTAAAATTTTAATAATAATAAAATGGTTATAAAAAATGGCAATATAATTAGAGTAATAATAATTTGGACAATTTGGATTAGGACAATATGAGACAATAGAAACAAAGAGTTACGGACAGTCCGGGTACCTTTTTCTGGGCAACATAAGCCCGAAAAAGGACACACATTAACAAAGGATTAACCCGTAAAAACAATAGCCTGTTGCATATTCATACACCTCATACATGATGCATAAGTTCCATTCAAATACAGGATTCTGCCTGGTCAGTGTCAACTTCTTCCTCTGAATCCTAACGGCGGCGTTTTCAGGGCTGAGCGAGGTAGGAAGAAGTCAGGTTCTTCTGATAATGGGGCAATAAAAATTCTCTTTTTCTGAAAGATTTAGGTGTCCTGTGGCTGCTATCTCAGTGCGAATCCTTTCTTTAGAAAAAGTATCTAACATAGCATTGTTTTTATTTTAACATTATGTTATAACCTAAAATGATATTTAATGCACTACTTAAGAAAATTAATACAGAATAACTTTCTAACATAACTCACATAATATTCATTTTAATATTTGCGAAAGTCCAGTCATAAAATACACATTTTTCACACTTACTTATGCCAATTTCTTCTGCTTGTTTATGTAAAACAAAGTCCTTATTTTTAAAGGGTTAAAGCATTGTGCCTAGGCATTCTTGGGCAAGAATAAGGTACACTATAACCAATATAGAAGCTAGATGAAACTTGACAAGAAACAGGGAACAAAACTTGAAAAAATGGAGGGCAAAGCTTGCTAAAAACCAGTGAGGAAATCACTGAAACAGCTAACAAGAGATGGCGCATGCCTACAGGAGAAGGGTGAAAGGGCACAGCAAGGAAGACGTCCAGCCTTCATCAAAGGAACACCAAGGAAGAGGTGAAGCCCTCCTCAGTGCGACCGCCAGGGTGTCCTACACCTGCTAACAAAATGATGAGTTCTAAGGAATAGTTTGCCTAACCACACCTTTTCTAAGGAAAACAATGAATGTGCATGAGTTATAACCATATATTGTAATCTGCTGTGTACCGATGTGCGCGTATTCAGGGGAGACATCCCTGCACACCTGGCACACTGAATAAAGCAAATATCCACTTCTTGGACTTTGTCTCAGAAAAGTCTCTTGGCCTCATTTGGGGCAATTCAATTTCAAGGCACAAAATATCCAATAGCTCTTTTTAATGCCATGAATATCATGTTGAGTTTGGTTAGTTCCCTCCCCTCCTCCAGTGATTCCTAGATGACTTATGGTCCCTTGTTTCCTCAAGATTCTTATAATCCTAATTTGAATTATTTAACCCCCATTCACTCCCCCTTTCCTCCACTGACTTTTATCTTTTGTTTCCTTTACCCTGATGTGATTATTTTCTGCTCTGCCATTCCAGTCACTTAATTTCTCCTTCTACCCTTATGCATCTTTCATAACTTACCCCACTTTTCTCTGGCAAGGGGCAGTTTTCCTACTGGTGGAGTCAATTTTTGTGGCATATCTAGGTTACTGTCAGGACTTCTTTCCTGTGTAAAATGTCTTTCATTTTGTATGAGTCTGCTTTAATATTTTATCCCACATCAACGAAGTATAATGAAATCATTGTCCTGAAATGGCTTTTCTGTGTTGCGGTAAAGGAGCAGAGATGGGCTGGAAGGTATTATCCCCAGATAGTATTTTGGTGCAAAATAAGCCACAAGATTCAGGGGAAGGAGAAGGCTGGAACAGCAGAGAAGATGCTCATGTTTGGAGTCTGGATTAGAAGAGAAAGGAATGGATCCATCTGTACTTTGCCTTATAGTGGAGAACACCAAAAGCCTAAGAACAAAATTATCCCTATCCCAGCCAAAAGCAGGGCAGACGTGAACCACTGAAATACTTTCACTCATGACCTTTGTCTCAGAGCTAAGCAGCACAGAGATGAACTACTTTAAAGAGAAAGACCCAAACATCTTTTCCATAAAATCTTATTCACACATCTCAGGATTCCAAAACCACTCAGGATTCCATTACTTACCTTTCCTGAGCAGCACATTTCCCCAAGCTGGTCCAAAATGGATCACAAGATGTAAATGATGCTTATGACCCTCATTCATAATGACAGGAGATCTGCTGCAGTCCTGGTGATCTAGGGATACCTGTGAGGCAAGGTTGGTAGTTGTTTTATCTTTTTTTGGAAGAGTGTATTTGATTTGGCTGAGATGGAGTAGTTCATTTTTCCATAGCAGCCTTCACAGTGCTGTGTTTTGCATTGGTAGATAGAAAGGTGTTGATAACACACATGTGTTTTGGCTACTTCTGAGTAGTGCTATCTCTCTAATATTGCCATTCCCCATCAAGGGGCTGGGAGTGGGCAAGATCCTGGAAGGGGGCAGAACCAGGCCAGCAGATCCAAATTAACCAAAGGGAAATTCCACACTGTATGCTGTTAGTTCAGATATAAAAGCTAAGGGAGGGAGGAAGAACAGTGGGCATTCCTTATCCTACAGCATTTGCTTTCCAGAGCAACTGCTATGCATGCTAAAGTCCTGCTTCTGGGGAAGTGACTGAGCATTGGAAGTAGACATTAAACTTTCTTCCCCTGTTCTTATGCATGCAAAAAATTTTGCTTTCTTTTTGCTTTAGTAAACTGCCTTATCTCAACCTAATAATTGTCTTTTTGTCTTATTTTCCCTCTCCTGCCCGCTGGGGAGTGATAGAGTGGCTTGCTGAGCACCTGGCATCCAGCCAAAGTCAACCCACTATAAAGAGGAATAAGGGTTTGAGAAGACACTTTCTCAGGATCACAACTGCTGCACCAAACTGAATTGAGGATGTTGGGCCAGACCCTTCCAGTATCCTTGGAAGGGTTGATTAAGAAGTCAAATGCATACATGCAATATTTTAAAAAGCACAAGCAATTATACGGCACAAGCAAAGTACTCTTAATTTTCAGGATAGTGAGGCCTGGGCACAGGCTGCCCAGAGAAGTTGTGGTTGTCCCATCCCTGGAAGTGTCCAAGAACAGTCTGGATGGGGCTTGGAGCACCTTGGTCTAGTGGAAGGCATCCCTGCTCATGGCAGGGGTTGGAAGAGGATGATCTTTAAGGTCTCTGCCAACCCAAACAATTATGTGATTCTATGGTTCTATAGTTATTTCTATGGTTCTATAGTTGTACGCATGAATAAAGGCAACCAGGACCTGAAAGCATCACCTGAGCCATATTTTATTCAGATTCTTCTAGGTTTACCACAGATGCCTCTATTGAACTTCACTTTTAATTAGAGTGGCTGGGGACATCCTGAAAAGATGACTGGTCCAGCCTCAGCCTAGAAGGAGGTGGAAAGAGAGGCAGATTTCCCTGCAGGCCCAGGTAGTGACCAAGCAGTGACCGGGGAGACTGTCAGCAGAAAAGAAGGGCAGAGGGTTGGAAATTGCAAGGAGGGATTTATCCAAGTACACAAGTCCACAGCACCCATGATGTTCACTCCAGCTTTCTTCAGAGCCAAAGGAGAGAAACAAGCACTTCCAGGAAACAACACAACTCATCCTAAGGGAAATGGTAAAAATAGCTTGCATGAATCATGTCCCAGAGAACTGAGCCGGAGATGATAATCTCAAATATTTAAATTTATATTTAGATGTTTGATGTCCAGGGAATTGAACTCCCTCGTGTTGGCATCCTGTGGCCCAGAGAAGCATACAGAAAAGTCTGGAAGCATCTCACATGAAGTACGCATTGCATGAAGGATTGCACAAAAAATGGGAGGACAAAGCCTTGCTACAATAGCAAAATATGAATTCTTTGCATCTAAATTTAATACATATACACACCAACCCCAAACAATGCCAGGGCTCCATCTGTTAACACAACATTATATGATCTACTCTGATGCTGTAAAAAAGCAAGACACTTTTTTTTTCTTGTTTACAAATAGAAAACCAAATCACAAAGCATTTAATTACTTTCATGCATTTGTATACTATAGCTATGGCACATTCCCAACCTTAGAAATGAGTGAGTAATGGGCTTCCTGCTTAAGTCTAGATGCACACAAATTATTCATAATTACTTCAGCAACATTTGCATTTATCTCAATTTGTGTAACATTATGTACATGATATGCTGGATTTCCCAGTAAAAAATGCAAGGAAATGGTTAAACCAAAGGTGTATTACAAAGAGATATGGGAAGAACTTGACGATCCTTATGTATCCACCCTCCTCACAGTGCTCACCACTTCTTCCAAACAGACTTTGGAGTCAGAACCTTAGAAAAGTTCATATGTCACAAAATCAAGAAATCACAGAATAATCTAGGTTGGTAGGGGCCTTAAAGATTGTCCAATTCCACCCCCTGCCATGGGCAGGGACATTTTTCACTAAACCAGGTTGCTCCAAGCCCTGTCCAACCTGGCCTTGAACACTACCAGGGATGTGGGAAGCCACAGCTTCTCTGGGGAAGCCTGTGCCAGGGCCTCACCACCCTCAGAGGGAAGAATTTCCTCTTAATATCCAATGTAACCCTGCCCTCTAGCCATGGGAAGCCATTCTCCCTTGTCCTGTCACTCCAAGCCCTTGTAAACAGTCTCCCTCTATCTTTCCTGTGGACTCCCTTCAGGTAGTGGATGGCCACAATTAGGTCATCTCTAAGCCTTCTCCAGACTGAACAATCCCAGCTCACTCCACCTTTCCTCACAGAGGTGCTCCATCTCTCTGATCAGCTTGGTGGCCTCCTCTGGATTCACTCCAACAAGTCAATGTCTTTCATGTGTGGACCTGTGGACCTTTATTGACCTGTAAATAGGTGCTCTTGCTTCAATTAGGGTAGTAATGGAAGTTAATATAAATAACATTATTTTTAAAAGTAAAAACATGAACAAGCGCATATGGTAGCAGCCCAGAATAAGCAGTTCTTTCAGTGGAAGTTTGTTGTCTCCAGAGACATGGTCCATCTGTGCATCAATTGCATATTTGATGCTTGCAAAAGAAATTTGAAAGTGCCTCACTTTCAAGGCTGTTGTTCTTTAATCACCGTACCTTAAAACCCTATCTATCATGCACAGCATATCACAGGATTCTAAACATTTTTCCACTTAATTGTTTCAAACACTTAAACAATTCCCCTATTAATATTTTCTCTCAGTTAAGTCCTCAAATCACTTCACAATGCTCCCAACAGCAACGGCAGGTCACGGGCTCTTCACCACGCAGACCTGCCATGGATGTGCTCCCTGCATACTTTACAAGAGGCTCCAAACCAGCAAGGCTCCCTTGCAAGCCTTATGGGGGACCCCAGCCCCCTGAACAATTTGCAAGAGACCCCAAAGCCCTGCCTGCCTTATTGGAGGATCCAAGGCCCTGCAGGCCTAGGGAGGGCTCCTGTCTGCTTTACACTGATCAGGCTGCGCGCTCATACTCAGCCCACTCCTGCTATTTCACCCACTGCCCCAACAGAGAGACCAAAATCACCAGACAAACATAATAGCAGACATTTGGACTTCAGATGGAATCTGCTCAGGGAATTTTAACATGGATCCTTTGGCTCCTTCATGCTCCAGAGTTCCAAGGTGAATGGATGTGATGCTGAGAGTCAGGTGCTGGTAGAAGAAACTCCAAAGGTAGTGGCCTAGGGTCCTATGTGAGTCAGCAGATTGTTGAGGAAACTTCCATATTGGACCATCCAGGACCCACTGTGGCACTCACACCACCTGAGCTGGGACCGAGGCCCCTTGGCAGCTCCACCTTCTACACTCACACAGTCAGACTGGGTTTCCTTACTGGCTCAACCCCTGGTTTCCCATAGCATAGTCTCAGACATCTGGATCCTTCAAATAATTTAATTATGCAAGAACAAAATAAAAGCTTGGGGTGAGAGCCTCCAAAAGCAAGGAGGAATCCCCAGGAGAAGAAACCCTGTATCAATGGGGACTGTGAGGCCCATGAGGGCTCTGACAGATATGGGGGATGTTCTCACCAAGCACAGGAAAATCCTAACCCTAACAGGACAATTGGATTCAGGGGGATACATTGTCCCTAAAGATGATGAAAAGGCTGAAATAACTAAGGTTGTGTCCCCAGGACGTGGTTGCTCACAGCATCCTCCTTATGGTCCAGAGGAGTGACTGGGCTAAGGCATCTTGTCTTTGGGTGGTGATATACCTGTGGTAGTGTGTTTTTGTAAGTTTTGCAGTTGTTTTATTGTAAAAGTTAGTTATTCAATGTTAGTTAAGTGCAATGGTTCAGTTCATGTACCCCCGTTTTATCCCCTCGTGATGGTTTCTCCCAAGTTGTTTACTCCTAAGTTTTCCCACCGCTTGGTTGTCACTCAGTGTATCCATCTCCCTGTTCCTCCTCTCCTTGTATGGCCCTGTCAATCCAAGTAGTGCTGCCTCCCCTCTCAGTCTGTCAACCCAGATCCACCCATTTTATTCCAGAATGTTCTATGGCAATCACCCTGGTTCTAACAGCTGATTTATCCTTAAGACTTCTCCCCACCCCTGTGTTAACTCCATTGGTTTTGTCAGGTTCCATACTCCTCCCCAAGTGTTTCCCCATTGGTTGTGTGATGTCCCCACCCCTTAGAGTGGCTCCCTTTAAGAACCCTAGCCAGGCCCATTTTCTTTGTCCCTCGTTCCTGACCCATCATTTGAATAATTTTTTCTTGGACTGCAAACAAGTGTCCTCTCCTTCAGTCCTTTGCCTCAGTATCCTCATGGTGACCTGCTGCAGTGTCACCCATGCCGCTGCAGTTACTGCCACCTGAGAAGCCTCAGCAGAGGCTTAGGGGCAGCCTCTCTCATGTGTTCCCCTGGTCACTCAGGGAGCTTTGCTAGCTAGTATTCCACTGCTCTGTGACCACAGGAGAACCACACATACCCTCACTCTTGTTGTTTGCCTGAGTTTCTGTGAAGCAACAGGAAGTGACAAGAAAGTAGCACCCAAGGAAAGCCCCAACATTTCCTATATCAGAACAAGAACTGGAGAACAAGTATTGGTATTGCTGCCATTGCATTTATTTCTCTTTCCTTTCTTCAACCTTTTGCATGTCTGCTCTCTGGGTCTTCCCGTTATTTATCCTGGACACTTGACCATTATAGCAAATAATGGAAATAAATTTCATTTCTAGTGAAGGAGATACCTTGAACATTTTGGGCAAGAACCTTGGAAAGCACCATGATTTCCCCATGCTTTATGGCTGGAAAACATCTGCAGCATCTGAACAGCATATTTGGGGAAGGAGAGAGACTTAAAACATGAGCCTTTTCTTGCCAAACTGCAAAACAAGGGAGGCGAAAAGGTTCTTTGTCCAACCCACCCCATTCTATACAAGTCTGTGGCAGCCAGACTTGCATGGAATGGGATGGGTTGGACAAAGATGTTTTCAGAGAGCCCATCCTCCCTTCCCAATTTACCTACTTGTCCCTGCCTTTGGAATGACCAGAATTCTCAGAGCTTTCCTGTTATCATTGCTGCATGGCTGAAGGCAGGAGAGCAAAGCAGAGCTGTGCAGTCAGGACAGATGCCATAACAAGCTCCTTCCAAAGAGGCTGAGCCCTGCTGAGCTGGGGCTGTGGGGTGTTGGCACAAGTTCCAGGGTTAGCAAAATATTGCCCAGAATGTTCAAAGGCATCCTCAGTTGCATCCAGGAGCTCTTCAACTGGGCATAAAAGCTACAAGGCTTGACTGACAGTTGTCAAATGAGTAATTGGCTTACAGGGGTAACAAACACGTCAGAATCAGGCAGCTGAAACACACCGCTCTTCTGACCAACATGGAGAGGTGATGCTCTGGATTCTGCCAGGAGGAAAGGAAAGAAAATCAGGAAGGGAGAGAAACTTCCTCCTTCCATTGCACATTGTCCAGAAGGACACATCAAGCTGTGCCCAGTATCTCTTCTGCTTCTCCTGTGGGTTCCCTGCCCTTGTCCAAGGTCGTGCCATTGAAAATGTTCCCTTGCTGAAGACACTGGTCCACGAGAGCAGAGACTCCGTGGTTTTCTTGCCTTTGGCTGGGCAGCTTTACAAGCAGCCTAGTCTTCAAGATCATCTTTGCACAGCCTAGGTGAAGTTCAGGCAGGCTGCTGTACTTCATCAGAACTCTTGTCACGTGGGCAGTGAACATCCAAAAGGTCTGGCACCAGCAAGTGTAGGTCATGATCAACCACGTCTTCAATGACCTCTTTGATGATCTCTTCTGGAGCCAGCATGCCATCTGGGCTGTTGGAGCTACCTGCTTTACTAGGAAGCTAGGAGGACTCTTCCTTTTCTTGCTTCCAGTACGCACTTGGGAGAGGAATGCTCTTTTTCATCAGTGTCCTCTCCCATGTTCTTTGCAGTGTTGCGGCTGTTAAGCAACAGGTTAGAGAGAAAATCCAAGTTTCTGTTCAGACCATGCTTAGCTTTGGTTTCTTTTGGTGTTGGCTCTTCTCTGCTTTGACATTGCCTAACACCTCAAGTCTTCTGCCACGTTCTCCCGGCTGTCCCAGAAGGAGTTACCAGCAAGAGCAAGCCAAGGAGAGGAATTTGAAGGGGCTCTGCGGGTCAGTGGGTATCAATGATTGGAGAGACAGGGAAGATGAGTCAAGGGGTCAGCTGGAAATATATTTAGGATAATTAAAAACTGTAGATGAGTCGAGGGGCCAGCTGGGAATACAACTGGGATAGTAGAAGATAGCATATTTTAGTTAAGATTTTAAAATTAGTTAAGAAGCTAAGTTAGTAATATAGGTGGCAAGAATCAAGTACCTTAGTTAAAGAGTAACAAATGCATTAGGAAAGAGAAGCTAGGAGTGACAGGGATAGATGTAGCAATTGTGAAGGAGCAGAGACCATAGAAATACCTTGCATTAAGAATAATCAAATAGGAAGGCTTGGACCGTGACCAGCAGATCAAAAAGTCCTGCCAAGTGGCCATGGGTGAAGAGTTCACCATGAGGAAGACAGCTTTATTCCTCCCATATGCCCACTCCCTTATTTCAAAATCCCACTGACCCAATTAGGGGAGTACAGTTGTGCAGGCATAATGGATATTCAGCTGATAATAATACGAAGCAGGCAGGTAATAATAATGTATCATCATTAGAAACTGCTTGGATATGTAAAATCTTTTCTGTATAAATAGAGAGCAGGAGTCTGCGACTCCTTGCACAGGTATTTGGAAATGATTCCACACATGTCCAGCGTGCTGCAATAAATACCCTTCTTTTCAACTTTAATTAGTTAAAGAGTCGTCTGTCCATGCATCAAAGACTTTGAGATGGTTAAGAATAAAAATTTATTGTGGAGTACCAATGCTTATATACTATTTTAGGAAGGTTAGTAATGTTTTACTACAATGATTTGGTTAATCCTCACATAAACAAACTTTTACATTTTACAACATCTTTTGCTTGCAGAGCTTGATGTAATCTTTTTTCTTTTCTTTCTTTTCTTTTTCTCTTTTCTTTCTTTTCTTTTCTCTTTTCTTTTCTTTTCTTTTCTTTTCTTTTCTTTTCTTTTCTTTTCTTTTCTTTTCTTTTCTTTTCTTTTCTTTTCTTTTCTTTTCTTTTCTTTTCTTTTCTTTTTTCTTTTTCTTTTTCTTTTTCTTGTGAGTCTGTCTGATTTAATCTTCTTGCAATCTTGAAAGCTGTCCTTGCCAAGGCATTTTGTTTACCACATCTCTTATGCTAACCAGGTCCAAAGTCCATCATCTGTATCCCAGTCAGCGGGTACTCACAAGATGATCCCATCCACTGGGGGCACAGTGGTCAGGCCAGCATGGCAGCAGTCCAGCAGCTGATGCCATGGGGAGACCAGGGGTGCTGGAAGTGCTTCCAGGAGTGCCTTGGGCACAGGTCCATTGCCAGTAGCAAAGCCAGAAGGAGCAGAACACACATGGGATGTGTGAGCAGGTCTGAACAATGACTGCCTGTTGCCACCTGGTAACAGAGGAGGCAGAGTTGGGACATTGCTGTGGCAGTGCTCATGTGTCACAGCTTGGAGAAGGACTGGGGCTCTGGGGATGGAATGTCCATCAGCAAGAGACTATTTCATACTCGTAGAACCATAGCATAGAATCCTACAATGGTCTGGCTTAAGAAGAATTGTCCAATTCCACCCCCCTGGGAAGGAACACCTTCCACCAGACCAGGTTGCTCCAAGCCCCATCCAGTCTGGCTGTGAACACTTCCAGGGATGGGGCAATCACAGCTTCTCTGAGTACCTTTGACAGGTCTTCACCACCTTCATATTGAAAAATAAAGATAAAACACAGCAGGACTTTTTCCCAGAACCTTTTCCAAACAAATGTCTCTGGAAATTCATCTTTGGGGATACAAGCATATTCCTCCTTCTCTTGTACTTTATTCTTTATTGCATTCTATTCCTTCAAGCCTTAAATCCAACCATCAGTACCAGCTCCACATGTTTTGGTCCAACTTTATCCCTTCCAACCCAAAACCCACCTCCTCAAATCTATCCTCGGCACCAAATCGTATCCCAGCTCAAAATCCGCACTCCCTAGTACGAAATCCACGCTCCTCAGACTCAAATCCACACTTCAGCCCCAAATCTACTCCCAAATTCCTCCCCAGCTCCAAATCTACCCACAGTCCCAAACCTACTCCCCAGTACAAAGCTATCCCTAAATCTGCTTCCCTATCCCCCAAAGCTCCAAATATGCTTCTTTAATCCCAAATACACATCCTAAGCCCCAAATCCACCCTGTCCCATTGGATGCTCCTCCCTCCCAGCCCCTCACAGAAGCCTGTCCCACCCCAAAAAGCAGACATGTTGGCAGTAGCAGGTTTATTCTCCAGTTTTCTTTCAGAGGAATAGGGCAGCCATGGTCAGCAAGAGGCTGGAGCAGGAAGGGAACTGTCACCACTGTCAAATGGTGCAGTTCCCCTCTCCATAGCGCCGGCACTTCATCACCTTCAGGTAGGTCTCCACTTTGTGCAGGTCCTTCTTGAAGCAGGAGAGCAAGCCATAGTTCTGCAGTAGCGCGTCCTCACTGCGCAGGTGGATGTCAAATTTCTCATACGTGGCTTTGAGGATCTGGGGACCCCGGGGGCTTCGGTCCTGCAGCTCCTGCAAGAGGATTGTGAGGTTCTGGGGGAGGTGCTGGGGGCCTGGGAATGACATGGGCCACAATAACCTCATGCAGGCTGGGGCAGAGTGGCTGGGAATGACCCTGAGAGTGCTGGTTGCCAGTGGCTGAACATGAGCCCATGTGTGCCCAGGTGGGCAAGGAGCCAATGGCACCTGGCTGGCATTAGCCATGGTGTGTTCAGCAGGACCAGGGCAGTAACAGCCCCCCGGCCCTGGGCACTGCTGGGGTCTCCAGTCCTGGGGGCAGTTATGGGCCCCTCCTGGCAAGAGAGACACTGAGGTGCTTGAGCATGTCCAGGGAAGGGAACAGAGCTGGGGAAGGGTCTGGAGCACCAGGAGCAGCTGGGGAGGCTCAGACTAGCAAAGAGAAGCTCTGGGTGGACCTTCTCACTCTCTATAACTCCCTGATGGGACCATGGAATCGGGTGGGGATCAGGCTCTGCTCCCAGGGAACAAGTGACAGGACAACAGGACACAACCTCAAGCTGTGCCAGAGGTGTTTCAGGTTGAACATCAGGAAGAATTTCTTTGCAGAAAGGATTGTTAAACATTGGAAAGGACTGCACAGGGAGGTGGTGAAGTCACTGTCCCTGGGGGTGTTCAGGGAATGGCTGGACATGGCATTCAGTCCTCTGGTCTGGTTGACAAAGCAGTGGTCAGTCTTGGACTTGGTGATCTTGGAGGTCTTTTCCAACCTCAGTGATTCTATGATCTTCCACAGGCCCAGTGCCACAGTTCCCGTTGAACTTTAAATGAGAACAGGGGTTTCTACCTCCAGTCTTAAAGAATATATCAAACATGTTTTTGAGTGTATGTGTTTGCAGGAAGAGCAGTGATGCAGGGGTGATGCTACAGTGAGAAGGGAGCTGGGCACAGGGCTGCAGGGAGGGAGGAGTGTGTCTTTGGGGTTTTAAAATAAAGAGTAAGTTGCAGGGTCTCTCTGTACCTCCTCCAGTCAAGGAGACAGAACCAGGCAAATAATTCTCTCTTCTCTCCCCCTTTGTCAGAAAACAAAGCTCTAACCCAGACCCAAGCCATGTACATCTGGAGCTGAGATCTGCACTCCTCCTGTCCTGCTGTGGTCACCAGCTGCCACAAACAGGAAAATTTTGGTTAAGGAAAAGGAACCTTAAATGGGTGAAATATGATAGTTTGGCTGGTTTCTGTGTACCATTTCCTAATGCGCCCAAGCACATCCCAAATAGGGACCAAAATCATAGAATCCTGAAGTCACAAACTGGTTTGGGTTGGAAGGGACCTTAAAGACCATCTCATTTGAAGCCTCCCTGCCATGGGCCAGGACACTTTCCACTAGACCGAGTTGCTCCAAGCCCCATTTAACCTGGTCTTGAACACTTTTAGGGATGGGCAGCCACAGCTTCTCTGGGCAACCTGTGCCAGGGCCTCACCACCCTCACAGTAAAGAATTTCTCACCCACACAAAAATCTGGTTGTGGTACTGATACCTGTCCCTACAGAAGTCTGTTTACTCTCTGAGTCTAACTTTCAGAGTCATTTTAATGCTGGAAGATATAAACAATATTCCAGACTCATTTTCCACAGCTGCAGGTCTCAGAGCTCTAGCTACAGGGTGAGCCTGCCAGATAAACTTAATTACAGAATAAACATAACTGAAAAGGTGTCCTGGCAGATAATACACAATTTCATTTAAAGCAACAAAGCAAAAATGAAGTAGATTATAAAGGGGACTTAGGGCAAAGGTAGAGAGTGAATTTTTACATGGACAGATAGAGACAGGACACGAGGGAATGGTTTTTACAAAAAGAGGAGAGATTTAGATTAGGTATTAGGAAGAAATTCTTCCCTATGAGGATGGTGAGGCCCTGGCACAGGCTGCCCAGAGAAGCTGAGGCTGCCCCATCCCTGGAAGTGTTCAAGGCAAGTTGGACAGGGCTTGGAGCAATCTGGTCTAATGCAAGTTGTCCCTGCCCATGGTGTGGGGCTGGAAGGAGATAAGCTTTAAGGTCCCTTCCAGCCCCACACCATTCTGTGAATCTGTGATTAGTTCTTCCTTGAAGAGGATCACCCCACAGCTTTCAGCTCTCTGGATGCTGTAATGGTATATGAGAGAAACACCAGGGTGCAAGTTTCCATCTGTACACAGATGTTTTTATAAAATATTGTATCATCACCAAATTTGCCACATTTTGAAGTATTTTACATGGAGATGTAGCAAACATTATTTTGCTGTTAGTACAACTGAATATTTTTTTGTTGCTGGGTTTGGGAAGACTTTATGTGTGAATTGTTCTGATTCCTGAGCAGTAGTGCTTTGTGATGGGTGTTTTCTTATCCTCCCTAGTGATGAAACCCAATGTGCAGTATCATGATCTCATTATCTAAAGGTAAACAAAGTCCTAAGGATGCCACTGGTCTTCAGAGTGGAAGGTGGTGAGATATCTCAAGGATCTGTGAGAGCTGAGTGCCCTCTGTCTAGGAGATCTCTGCAATTCTATAGTCATGCTACATGCTGCAACTTACCCTCATCAGAGCTTGGATCCCTTCTTCCAGGTCCTTTAGTTTTTCATACACTCTGTCTGAGGTGCCAAAAACCAGATTGTTTGTGAACATCTTGCTTAGGTACTGCACCGGGGTCAGCCAGGACTGGATGAGAACCAGGGAAAACTGAAGAAGCTCCATGTCCTGAAATTAGGGCAAGAAAGGGTCAGAGCTGTGCAGGGGTATTTGATAGCATGTCCTGCTCCCTCTGGAACATGTGCTACCACTCCTACAGCTTCAGCAGACACAAATTTTTCTGGCTGAAGAGCACCACCCAGACCTATGTCCTGTGCAGACAATGGTTTTTCTCATGCTTAGGGTGGGAATGTGATTTACAGTGTAGCCCAGAAAAGGATTTCTTTCTTCATGCAGGGTTCAAGTAATCAAAAAGGGAGGAGAGGGATGAAGCACACTCTAGTGTTCACAGATGAAAACACTCTGTTCCTGCAGTGAAGCACAGCTGGGCTCTTCAGGCAGGCCTGTGCTTGTCCTGAGAGTGAAAAAAAACTTACTGATTTCTGCTGAGCATCATCCTTCTTCATGGGAGCAGGGATGGTTTCCGAGTAACAAAATGCTACCTGGGAATTCTTGTTTGTGTGTCTTTGGTCCTCTGGAATATAGGTGCGTTCCTATGGAGACATCCCAAATACACACAGATCTATTGCCCATGTTCTGAAGAAGATCTCCAACACTTCCCAAGCTGTTCTGAATGGTTACTCTTTGCAAGAAATAAATTATGAGGTGCCTTTGGACAGGCTTGGCAGGTAGGAATATTGTGTTGGCACGATACCTACTGGGCCTAAAGGTCTTCCTAAGTCAAGATGTTGAGGTGAACAGAAACCACATCTAAATTAGGTTCTCCCAAGGAGTAAATGACCCCAAAGGACAGCTCATGCCAGCTCCTGTCAGCAGAAGAAATTAGATAGTTTTAAGCACTCAGACTCTCCCAGGGCCAGAGGTGACCAAGACAGGAAATTTTTGTCACATATCTGTGCCATGTCCCAGCTGATCTTGTGCAGCCATAGTCCTGGGAAGGGGGGATGAGCAGGATCAGAGTAGGGGGGCAGAGGGCTAAGAGGAGGAAACAGGGTCCAGTCTGATGGGACATAACCTGTGCTATCCTGTTTACACCCTGTCTCCTCATCAAAAGAGGACAAAGCAGACACCAGTAAATGAAAGGTGTCTGTTACACAGTCCTGAAACCATCAGACTAAAGCAGAGGAGATGACCAAAGACCACAGCACTTACAAACTCCTTGTATGTCTCGGCAGCCAGGAGGTGAAGGTGCTGAGCCCTCAGCACAGCGTTGGCAAACAGGCTGGAAAGGGGCACGGTCGGGAAGGCGGCAGCTTGCTGTGGCCACTGCAGTCCCAGAGTCATCATGGCAATGGTGAGAGGAGAGAACCATGACCCTGCAGCAAAGCGCAGCAAAAGGTATTAGCCATCCTCAGGAAACTGGGTTGAGGAGGGAGTGGCACCTGGGAATTAATTCCCAGTCTCTTCTGTCCATGCTGTCTGAAGGCTCGTCTTCCTTGGTGCCTCTTGGCACCAAGAGTAAGCTTAGCCTTCTCCAAAATTCTTTGAAACCTTTTCACCAAGACCTGCCCCCACCAAGAGCCTGTGCTTCTCCTAGTGTTACCAGCACTGTATTCCTGGGTGGAGTCATGGTTGCTCCATGAAAACTAGTATGTGTCCCAATGTTTTTCCCTGATACAGTCATGATTTTCCTTTTCTCATGAAAAGAGCATGGTGCACTCTGGTTACATGAGCAAGCAGGGGATGATGAGTGCCAGGTGAAGGCCTGGGAGCACCTTGCTGTAGCCATGGTTTATGCTGTACTGCTGATGGGATGCTGGCTGTCTGCCTTGCTGGGGTGAGAGATGGTGGCACAGGATTACCTGTGCTCTGACTGGCTCTCTGGGATATGACTGCAGAATTTGGTGATCTTTGTCAGCCTGAAATGTTTTCAGCCTTTGACACCTGACTCACGCTAGTGTCTGTCTGCTGTGAAGACCACAAACTTAATCTCAGACAAATACCCCTTGGAGGAGAAATGCCCTGGAGCCTGTAGGACTTGGCCTATTCAGACTAAAGATTAATTCATGAATTAAAGTCATATTGCAGGGAAAGGTATTCTTTTTCATTGGTTTATAAATTGCCATATTTAAGTTAGGGCTGTCACAGAGTGTGTGTATCCCACCACATACCACCCCATCATTATCTCCTCTCACCCTACACACATGGCAGCACTGACAAATCCTTTAAAACTGTAATAAAAAGTACCTGGAGCCATTTCTGCCTGGTGAGTTGTTCGGGTGTTGCTTGACAGTGAATATTTCCTCCTTTCACCTGTCAAGGGGAACTGTGGAGCCACCCTTTATATAGCAGGGAGTCTGTTTAAAATGGATCTGTGTGTCTACGACCACAACAACTGTGCATCTTCTCCGTGCATAAATGCACAGCTGTTGACAGTGGTGTTGCCTCATTGCAGTAATTTATACACAAATGTACAAGTTGGGAAGGTTGTTTGCCTCAGGATAAAGTCAGTGCTCAATGATTTTGTCATATCCTGCTGTTTATCGCAAATAGAAGTTTTCTGGTCATTGGACTACCCATCCCAAGTCACATCAATGCTTTTTTATGGTGGAATTTGCTTTGTCCACCTGCTCTTTCCTGTCTGGCTCTGTAGCCTTGGCTCACAGTTCACAGGCCTGACTGACCATTTTGGGAGATTTCTGACTTAAAGCAAGTGGCAAGTTGTGCCAGGGGAGCTTCAGGTTGGATATGAGGGAAAACAACTCCTCAAAAGGGTTGTACAGCCCTGGCACAGGCTGGTGGGCAGTGGTGGAGTCCCCATTACTGGAGGGATTCAGAAGCTTTGTGGATGTGGCACTTGGGGACATAGGTCAGTGGTGTGCTTAGCAGTGCTGGGGGAAGGAACAGTTTGTCTCAGTGGGGCTTTTCCAACCTAAACAATTCTGTGATCCTGTATTTTCCCCTTTATTGTTAGTGGGGATAGAGCTGGATGGATGTTGTCAGATTAATCCTATTTCTTTCAATTTCTACAAAAATATCAAATATTCAGCGAATAGTATTGCTGAGCTAGTTTGCTGTGGGTGTGACAAAGAGCTGTCATGCCTAGGCACTTGTTTGGGTTCCAGCCTACCCACTGCAAATCCAACTGCCAGAGCTCTGGGAAGTTTCTCTCATTCTCAGCCTGTGAGGAGATCTGGTTGTGAACATCTTCCTGCTCCCAAACAGACTAAGCAGAGGCTTGCTGTGGAAAGGAGATAGAAGAGATAGGGAAGAAAAGGTGGGGAAGAGAATCATAGAATCATGGGAGAGTTTGGGTTGAAAGAAACCTTAAAGCTCATCTCATTCCTAGCCCCTGCCATGGCATACCTTCCACTAGACCAGGTTGCTCCAAGCCCAGTCCAGCCTGGCCCCACAGCACACCTACACTTTCTTTTGAGCAAAATGAAACAGAAACTCAGATGGGCAACTACAGGGGGGTCTTAAAGGCCTTTTATTCCTCATAAGGCACTGATTACCCCAAACCACACTGATTTGAACTTTTATTGGGAGTTCAGGGTCTATTTCTTTCTGGTCAAGTGATGATTTTTCTCCAGACCCTGTGTTTGCCATGCCTCCCCCAGACCCTGTGTTTGTCATGCCTCCCACTGCGGGTCCAGTTTCCAAGAGGCAGCATCATCCCTGGTGCAGCTGGAGCATAGGGTGGAGAGGTGGTTAATAAACACGCTGTGGAGAGCATGGTCTGTTCTGAAAAGCCCCTGGGGTGGAGATGCGGTGGTGTCACAAGGTAAATGTCAGTCCTTGCACAAGTGGGAAAGGCTATCAGGTATCCCGTCACCCAAGAGCCAGCAACATCTGGTTGTGTTTTTCTAGTCCAGGATATGTTTAAATAGATCAATATTTGTCAGAGATGAGCAGAGCAGCAGCACCTCAGCACAACCCACGCCCTGCTGCCTGTGAATGATGATAATATACCACTGCAGCACCTTGCACCCATGTTCTGCTGCCTCTCGCTGTCACTGGCTGGCTCTCTAGTTTTGTTAGTGAAAGCTTGGTGCTAAGTCAATGTTTTTTATGTTGTAGCCAAGCATGGAGATGCTGGGATGATCAGCCTGTGGAATTCCCCTGAGCCTTGGGTTGTCCCCAATAATTTCTGGGCATTAAATGAGAAAGAAGCATTGTGGGGAAGGCAGTGTGACTGAAGTGTTGGGCTTGGGCACACCACTGGCAAAACTATAAGTTGCATAAGCTCTTAAATATCAACTTAGCATTTTTCTAGATTTCAGACACAGGCATTTGCAACCTAAAGGAGTATCTCTTAAAATCACATGACATTTCCAAGTTCCTTTTCTTTTTTGAAAGAGAGAAAAACCCCACTTCTCTTCAGCATGTTCACACATCCACCCACCTTACCCTGAGCGTCACCTATTCTAACAAGTTTCACTAAAGAAGTGAAACAATTCTCCTTACAGGTTTATGTGCTCCCTGATTCCCAGAAACCCCTCATTTTGGGGTGGCTGTGTGGAGAGGACCTTCCCAGCCTGGCCTTACCTTCCTACCCCAACCTTCCTTACCTGGACCCTCCCGGATAAGCACAGCTGGTAAGTCCTGACCAAGAAGCCACTGCCAGCCCACAGCCTAGGCTCTGTACATTGGAGGACAATGACATGACTGACAGAGGATTGAAGTGGCAGTTGATACCTCTTCTAGCTCGCTGCTCGGAAGGTAAATTCCTTCTGGAATTTATGGATTTTGCTTAATGGAGGTAGGACTGCACAATTTCCCGGAACCCATTTGGAAAGATTTTAGAAACATAAATTCATACAATGACCAGGATTGAAGGGGGCCTTAAAAATGATCTTGTTACAACTCTGTCCACTAGACCAGGTGGCTCCAAGCCCCATCCATTTCGGCCTGGAACACTTCCAAGCAACAGCTTCTCTGGGAAACCTCTGCCAGGGCCTCACCACCCTCACAGCCAAGAATTTCTTCTCAATGTCATCCAACTCATCCCTCTGTCAGTGTGAAGCCATTCCCCCTTGTCCTGTCAGTGTGAAACCATTCCCCCTTGTTCTGTCACTACAATGCCTTGTAAATAGTCTCTCTCCATCTTTCTTGTAGTCTCTTTTATGCTAAAGAGGTCCAGGACTGCAACTCAGTCTATGCAAAACCAGCCACCCTTGTTCAAGCAGCCCTGATTCCAGTTTCCAACATGTGGAAATGTATTTTGCGATTATTTTTTTCTGAAAACCCTCCTGTTTTCTGCATCCATAAACGTTGGCTGGAGTTTTTAGCCCGCTTCCTTACTAAACCAATCTAAACCATGCTGTTTTTCTGCCTTACCAGTCAGCCTGGAGGTCTGCTGCTCATGCTCATTTGCCACATGGACCATTACCTCCCTCCCCTGCTTCTGCAATTGTTTTTCCATAATAATTACCCATAAGAAAAATCATATAGAGAGAAGTGTGCATAAGCAGTCAGTAAGACTGCTATCTATGAAGTGCAATTTCCATATGACTGGCTTGGGGTTAGGGTTAGATTAAAGGGGTTTCAGGCCCAAGAAATAATCCTACCCATGTCCTGGGGAATCTCACAGTCACTGCCTGTGCCTCAGTTTCTCCATTAGTAAAATGATGGTCCTGACACTCATTAGCAACATAGCTGGAAAGCAGGTAATGATTGCATAGACACAGGTAAATTAAAAATAAATCTCGCCACTTCTGCTGAAAACAAAGCAAAGTCAGTCAATTTTGCCCCTTTCCAGTGATTTTTTAATAAGTCTTTTAAATTGAAATGCAGCAACAGCAAGTTGTCCAGGAACAGGCAGCAGCAGGGAATAAAATACAGACTCTGGGAAGAGTAATTCATTCCTATTTTTTAGTTTTTCTCTCCACCAGTGGATCTGACATCATCATGTGTCTCCCAGTATGAGCTGCCACTCAGGAACCATCAGCCTTAACCCTCCTGGGCTGAATTTCTTGGTCAGTGCCTCTCCAAATGAATGCACTGTCCTAGGAGATGCCAGTGGGGCGGAGAGGGAAGGTGCTGAGGTCAGACCCCAGCTCTAGCTGTGCCACAGTCCCATGGAGATTCCCAAAACAGCTTCTGCTGAAGGGTTTTCTGTAGGGTGTGGAGAGGAGCCATCCCAAGGCACACAGTGTGAGGAGGACTGGAGCCTCTCCACTCTGGGGATAGACTGTGATAGGTGGAATTGTTCAGCCTGGAGAAGAGGAGGCTCTGGGGACAACTTATAGGCCCTTCCAGGGCCTAAGGGGGTTCCAAGAGACCTGGAGAAGCACTTTAGACAAGGCTATGGAGTGACAAGACAAGGGGGAATGGCTTCACACTGACAGAAGGCAGGGTTAGGTGGGATACTGGGGAGAAATTCATATCTGTCATGATGGGAGGCCCTGGCACAGATTTCCCAGAGGAACTGTGGCTGCCCCATCTCTGGAAGTGTTCCAGGCCAAACTGGATGGGGCTTGAAGTAATTCCAATAGTGAAAGGTGTCCCTGCCTGTGGCAGGAGTGTGGAAGATGTTTTTTAAGGTCTCTTCCAACCCAACCATTCTGTGATTCTATGGCTCAGGGTGTTCAGCACAAGATGTCACAGATCTGCTGACTGCTGGGTGCTCAGTTTTGGCTTGATCTTGGCTTCCATTCCAAAAAAAGGCACTTTCTACTCAAGTGGTGCTACTGGGGGTGGTCAGCAAATACAGAAACTGCTGGCATGGTTCAACTGCAATTTTTTAAGTCTGCAAGAGGGCTTGCTCAGTTTGTAATTTAATTTTGGAAAAGTCATCTTGCCGCCTGCCTCAGTTTCCCCATGTACGAAAAGGGGTTTTGAAGAGGAGTCACTTTCAGAAACATTCCCCACTTCTTCAGCTCCCAGCTAGCAGAGTTAGGAAGAACCCTTTTCCTAGGATGCTCAAGAGGTGAATTGGACCAGCCCTGAGATGGGAAAGGATGTTGTGTGACCACGTACCTGACCTCTGTGCATTTCTCAACCCATTTACAACAACAAGCTCAGAGGTAGTCATATATTACCCATTTATTAAAATGTACATTTCTGGGGAAAACCCACAGAAGTCAAAGATTTGGTCCTTCAAACTGTGTTCTGGGTAGACTGCTTCTCAGGGCATTAGGGTTGTGATTCCTTCCTTTTTGTTGTTATGGTTCACTAATGCATGTTCATGGTCTAATATCTGCTTGGTTTTGTGCTCTGATTTTCTTCCTGCTTCCCTGCATAACTGTTTTCAATCTGACTCCATCTCTTCAGACAAATTCAATCTGAAATGCTGGCAAATGTTTTCAAGTGAATTAAAAATTTGATTTATTTGGTGTTTCTGCTGCCTCAAGAAAGGCCATATATTCTCCTGATATTATGGGGAAATTGCTTTGAATATATGAGAAAGCCAAGCTCAAATTATGGTTATTGAATATTTCCATTAGCAAGACTCTCTGCAACTATGAGATTTTTCTTCTTCTTTGCTTAAGGAGACGCTTGAATGAAAACCCTGGGCTGTTTAGAACTTGACATACTCAAAATTTGGCCCTTCCTGACTCCTCAGGGTTCTCATGCACCCAGCCAAGAGCTCTCAGTTACTCCTCTCTTAAGGCATTATTTATTTATTACATTTAAATCCTTAGCTGAGATCTCCAGGACCTTTAATTGTCTTTTTTTTTCTTGAGGGTTTCAACCCAATGTTTAACCCATTCCCCAGGAAGAGGCAAGGAAAACACCCTGTTTTACTGCCTTACACTTCAACCACCATTTCCTGAGCCGCTTTCCTCTCTCTTCCTTGCGCATCAATATTTCAGTGTGCAGCTCTAATTTCAGTACTAAAATCTTGCAACTACAACCACTAGTCTCCACAGGGAAAAGCTATCTGAATTTTCATGACACTGGCAAATTCTTGGGGCAAACCCACAAGATTGCATCACTCAGTGGGGAAACCTGGCAGCTAAATCCTTCTAAGATGCCATCTTTGAAGGAACCATGGAATCACAGAAAGGTTTGGGTGAGAAGGGACATGGCAGTTGATCTCATTCCAGTCCCTGCCATGGACTGGAGCACCTTCCATTAGACCAGATTGCTCCTAGCCCTGACCAACCTGGTCATGAATACTTTCAGAGATGGGACATGTGCCATGGACATGTCCTACTCCCACTGTGAATCCCAAATGCATGGCTCGTTTCCTCTGGACACGACAACTAAATTGCTTGTGGACTTCCTGCCACTGGCTTCTCTCACCTATTGATCCCTCTTTTAAGTCCTGACTGTGACACTCAGGCCGGGTGGAAGAAGGTGCTTCGTTCAAAAAGTTCTGTAAGGGCATTAGAGATTTCCCAGATGCTTTTCAATCTTAAGAGCATCCAAGCAATTTGGAGATACACTGCACTTTGTGTCTGCTGTTTGGCAATCAATGAAATAGTCTGGATGAATTTGAGGAGAATAAACAGAATAGTCCCCCTTGGTGGAAATAAGCTTATTGCTATAGAAAAGCATAATTATACAGTGATGACTATTAAAAAAAATAATTAAATAAGGATAATTAGTACAATGCTACATTAGCTATCAGATACTGATAATAGTCAGGACCAGCTGTTGATGATGTCTCCAGACTTCAGCAATGTATTACTACACAAGACAGGTGGTTTCTGCTCTGTGAAACACCTCATGGTTTTATAGCTCACTAGTGGTCTATTGATCAGTGCAGCAGAGCCTGTGCTTTACCACATGAGACACTTCTGCTCACATCTGCTTATTTCTAGGGTAATTTCATTGATGATGTGTCAGAACAGAGTCATAAAGCCATCCAAATGCTATCAAGCACAGCTGACACCTTTATGATGCTTTTTGCAAGTTAATCACTCACAGCTTTAATGACTGAAAGGGTCATTGCTTTTATAGTCTGGATTTCCTCTCCCTTTGAAGGAGAGTCTGAGTTGCTTCTACCACCACAAGAGAAGGCAAAAGGGAAGCATTGACCGAGCAGAGGCTTAGGGAAAACAAAGAATCTAATACCTAAATTTTTCCAGAAAAAACATTACATGACAAAGCAGGGCAGGATTTTCCCAAAAGTGAACTTGGCCCTTGGGGCAACCCCAAGTTGGGAGCTGCTGGTGACTTGATTGTGCATCCAACATCTTGTAAATGTCAGACAGTGAGCAAATGGAAAGGGAATGCCAACACACGCCCAGTGGCTGGAAAGTCAGGGTGAAACTGGATTGTGGTGTCTAAACATTTCCCCAAAGAGCCTGTATTTACAAGGTTTGTCTTTTTACAGCAACAACCATGAATAACCCTGTTCATTCGGAGTGGAAATTCATGTCACAAGCTCTCTGGTTTGGTTGTGGACCACATGGCCTTTCCATCCCTATCTCCTAATGCAAATCTATTCCGATTGTGTCAGCTGCTTAAGTAGTTGGTCAGTTCTGCTGACATAACTGTCTAATTGTCCTCATTTATCGTGGCTCTTCTGGATGGGATTGCATTGTGAATTTGTAATTCAGCGCATCTCTCAGAGACTGGGGGGAGATGAGTGTCAGATGGGGAATGGACAGACACATAACTGGCTGCAAAAGGAAGTCGTAATTCATTCCCATTACAACTTCTTGGCTCCATCTAGGCTGGGAGTTTAGGCAGGCAAAAGATCTAGAAAGATTTCCCTTCTAGTAAAACCTGCCATTCCTCATCAGACAAATTACCTTGTTGGATTTAGCAATTTAAGCTTCATCTTATATTACATATGTTTTTCTAAAGGTATTTTATATAGGGTATTTAATAACATTTTATATGTGTTTTTTTAAATCCCATTTCTTAACTGTGCCATGCTTTATTTTTTTCACCTCACAACTTACCTCAATGAACATTGTCTTTCCATCCCATTTCTTTCATACAATTTCCCACAGAGTTAGTTTCAATCATAATGTTTCTCTCGAAATCATCCCTGCAGAAACACTGCCTGCAGGTGAAGGCAGATGCAAGTCAATCATAGAATGGTTTGGGTTGGAAGGGACCTTAAAGACCACCCAGTCCAGACCCATCAGCCTGGGTTACCTTGCGATCCCCTGAGAGGGCTGGTCTGGTGGTCACAGTAGGTCCCTGCCCGGGAGGGGCTGGAATTTGGTCCATCCTCATCATCTCCTTCCAGTGTCCCCAGAAAATAATAATTTATATTGTTCTTAGACCAACTAGTGGCATGAGAAACCAAAGCCTCTCTCACTTTTAGTTTCATTTTGCTGTCAGAGAGCACTAGCAAATTATCCCCATATCCTTTACTTGTCCAGAACAAATACATGAGCAACAAAAACTGTCATAAACAAAGTAAAAGCTAGTGGCTTTGAAAACATGCCATCAACAGTCTCTTTTCCCTTGTGCCATTACTCAGCATACTCCTGCTACCAAACATGCTCACACACATCTCTTCTGCAGTGGGTTTCCCTGTGTAGGTGCTTCAGGATTCCCGGATGTATTTGAGACCAATTCCATTTATCTTCCCCATCATAGTAAAACTGAGAGCAATCTGTACCTGGGATGGGGCTTAAACATTGATGAACTTGTGGGTTAAATAACTATTGGAGGTCATGGGTTTTTCCCTATTTGCTTTCCAAACTCATGTTTACATATGAGATACCTGTGCTTGTTCCTGGGTACAATTCGAACAGCCTGTGCAAGCTCAGAGATTAAACAGATGTGCAAGCTCCACCTTTTTAAAAAGTGTAATGCAGTAATTTGGTGGCTGAAAAGACCTTTGTAGACAGGTCCCAAAATTGCAGTCATGCCCATCATGTGAGGACAAGGCAGTATGTTCTCCCATGCATCCTTGAACCTCTTGGCAACTGCGTGGCTGCATCTTTCCCTCCTCTGTAGAAAAAAACAGCAGAGAGACAGCTTGGTTTCTGCCCAATGTTCTTGATTTTTGCAGGGAATGCTATGGCAAAGGTCTGGGATCTGAACTGGAAAAGCTCTGGAGATTCTTGGTGAAACAGAGCTGCTAAAGAAGGATGGAAATTCCCTCTCAGCTGCATCAGCACTTGGAGCCACCTACCCCAGCCACCCCTATGAGCTCTTCCCTCTCCTTTCTTGCCCCTCTGGTTTGATAGTCACAGGGAAAGGAGCCTTTTAATCTCTGTGCCTCACCCTGCCCATTCCCAAAACATGACTGCAAGTTTCCCTAGGCCATGCTGATGTTCTGTGCCATAACCAGGATATGTAACAGACCTTCACATGGAGGGCAGGTCCTAACTACCACCCCCTGCCTTAATCTTTTTCCTCATTCTGTATTTAGACTCCAGAAAATTTTATATTTAATTTATATGGGGAAGTTAGGCAGATGGAAGGAAATAGTGATCAACTCTATAAATAAAGGGATAAAAACCACATGCACCATAAAGGAAGTGATAATCTGGACAGGAGAGGAGGCAATGCCCTAAGGCGAAACTTACTAAAGGGAAAATTAAAGGAGAGCTAGCCAAGGCTAGGAGAAGGACTGTGGAGGGGGTTGTAATGAGATGATCCTGAAGTTCCCCTTCCAACCCAAACCATTCTGAGATTTTGTGAGGAAAAAAGAAGTTTTTTGCATTGCAGGAGCTGGCCTGGTTTTGATGTGGTACAGAAAGTCCTAGATATTCCATAATGTCATTACTGGCCAGATGAGGACCACAAAATAAATGATCCACAAAATTATGGCTTTAGCTTGAGGGTGAGATGTGCTGTGACTTCACTGAGGGGTGCCTACTGGGTGGGCACATGATTCACTACAATTATTTAGAACAGAGCAAGTATTTTCCTCAAGGAAAAAAAAGACACCACCTTATTCAGAAAGAGTTAAAAGGTTTGCTGCTTAAGAAATTTAAATCCCTTCACAGCTGTCAAAAGTAAAAAAAAAAAGTGGGGGGAAAGGGAGGGAAAATTACTGGTAGGTAGGTTCCTTCTCTTTGGCATGACTGAGACCCAAGAGAAAGGCTAACACCAGAGATGCAGAAAGTATCTTTTTCATGTCCAAAGAAATCCCTTCAAGACAGGATACACAACTCTTACGATACAGTTATTAAAGCTATTAGAAATGCCTTTGCCCAAATGAAGGTGCAAATGAGACCATATGCCAAAGTCAATAGTATGCATTTTATCTGATAGTAAATATGAGAGGACACCTGTCTGCACCTCTTGGGATGCAGCTAGAGAGGTTGGGGAGAAGCAGGCTGGCACAGCACCAATCAGGATGGGCTGCGACAGCACAGCATGTTCCCCTTGGCATTCCCTGGTAAAACACCTTCCTGCAAATTTGAATCCTGTATTTGGTCCAGAAATCACCTCTTGGCTGCAAGAAACCAACATCTGCTTGCTTTCCTTGCCGGCTCCACACATCCTGCCAGGGCATCTTGGTTAGTGAAAGGAAAGACTTGGGCATCACCAGTGAAGTACCTGTGGGTTGCAAGGCTCCTGAGATTTTGGATGGATGGGAGGTCTGTCAGATTTGCCCAAGATTTGCAGCTTTGGGTCCTTGTGAGGCAGATATCTGCTCAAACATGGTCTGAGCCAGCTCACAAGGGACGCAAAACATGGTACAGCTTTCTTCCCCAGAGGGGAAGGATCCCTGTTGCAATTTTCCATTCAAGGACAAGGACATGCTTTTGTCCAAACCCAGTTGTGTTGTTTACTCTTTGCCCAGAGCCTGCTCTGTCATTAGCTTTAAGAGAGGACCAGGCAAAAAATGTCCTGTTGTGGAGGAGGCTGGTGACTCAGACAACAGGCACAAGGACAAGGTGTGCAGCCTTTCCACAGTGCAAATATCCTCATTAATCATCATTACAAAATCCAGGCAGTCACGAGGACCATTGAATGTGACAGAATAAGAGAAGGAAGGGGAGGGAAAGCAGAAAGTCAAGGAGGATCCTTGCTCCAAGGCTTCCAAACATCCTTGGGCTGGCCTAGTGCTTTTCTAGTAATACTTGGGGAGTTTGAGGTAATACATGCCCTGATCTTCCTGTTTCATCTTCCTGTTTTATTTTTCATTTTCTGATCACTGTTGCTAGGTAGATGTGCTCAGGGCATCCTCTCTGTTTGAGGGATGGCACTGGAAGATCCACATTTTGCTATGGAGCACTTCTGAGCTTTCCTTGAATGCCAAAGGGTCAAAGAAGTAGAGAAGTGTCCAATTTTTTTTTCTCTGTGTTTCCCCCAGGAGAGGGAGAAAAAGAGAAATTGTATATGTATTTGAGTATTTCCAACCATCTGCTCCTTCCAGGGACAGCAGTCCAACACATACTCATCTGCCCAGCATGCACTGCCTCACCTGCCCGCTCAGGGTCCTGCTTCAGCTGTTTCCATGACAAGAAACAGTGAGATGTAATTGGAGGCTCTTCCTTCCCAAGTCAGTGGGATGCTGATGAAAACAAATGCAGATGCCATGTTCTGAGATACCTCCCTGCCTCTATCTCTGTCCTGTGACCTGTCCCACCTCAGCTGTTAGGGGATTTATTATCATGAAACCTCTATCATAAACATAAATAAACTTGAGGCTTTTTTCAAGGAAAGAGGCTCTGTTGAGCTGTAGATCCTCTTCTCTGCGAGATGCCTACATGCTGCTGTGACAGTCTCTTTTTTGCATGTGAGGACCCATCTGTAATGAGGCTGAGAGTTTTGACCAAGGTGAGATTTGTAGTGGAGCTGGGTGATGAGCTTCAGTGCTTCTCCTAGAGGCCCAAAAGCCACCCTTCCTCCTCTCCATGTACCCCTCGTGTTCACCTCTATGTATCTTTAGACAGATGTAACCAGAGGCGAACTTGATTTGGTTTTGGGAAGGAATCTCGACCCATGTTCAATATTTGGGCTGTAATCAAACACCAGCTTTGACCCCTCTTTTTTCCCACAGTACATCCATGCTCTCATTGCATCCATCTGCTACAAAGCAAGGCCATAAGTCTGCTTCAAACTTTTCTGCTCAAGGTGCTAAAATGCTACAGAAAGAATTCTGTACAGAGAATTCTGTACAAACAGCACAGGGCACCCATGAAGGGTTTTTACATTCACATGTAGACCATTTTCCACCATCTAGTAATCTGGATTAAAACAGACTTGTCTTGGCCACTCTGACCTAAGTTTATTTAAAACAAACTTCATCTGGGATTAAAAAAAAAAAAAAAAAAAAAAAAAAAAAAAAAAAAAAAAAAAAGCCCCAAACACACTCTTTTCCCCAGCAGCCATTTCCAGACTTTTGCTGCCATTACCGTGAGTTTCACTGAATCACAGAATGGTTTGGGTTGGAAGGGACTTTTAAAGATCCCCCAGTTCTAACCCCTCTGCAATGAGCAGGGACACCTCTAACTAGTTCAGAGTGCTCAGAGCCCCAGCCAACTTGACCTGAAATGTTTCCAGGGATGGGACAGCCACAGATTCTCTGGGTAAACTGTGCCAGTGCCTCACCACCTTCAGAATGAAAAAATTTCTTCCTCATATCTAGTCTGAATATATCCTTTTGCAGTTGAAAACCATTCACACTTGTTCTATTACTGCAGGTCCAATAAAATCTCTGCCTCCATTTCTTACAAGCCTCCTTATTCCCATGCTCCATACTGTACAAACCCAGACTGCTGGACCTCTGCCTGCATTTGCAATTTCAAGGATACTCATAGCAGTAGGGAAAAGAGGACAGCACTTTATCAAGAAATTCCTATTGGAGAGCACCGCAAGAATAGACTGAAACACAGCCTAGATAAAGCTATAGAGTCCAGGACTGGTGGTTTTAAGATGACACCCAATGGTGTGAAGCAAGACTGCAGCTAAGGTGTTCTGGCCACCAGGCCAGGAATAACCTTAAGTGTGCAAACTGTCCTTAAAAGATACCAGATTTAACTGGAAAATCAAAATAATTTTTTTTAAGTGAATGCAGGTGTAATTTCAGCCTGTGGCTGGCCTGGAACTGCCTATCCCTTCCATCTTCAGAGATGTTCATGGTGGTTTTGTAGTGATTTTTATTTTACTTTATTTTATTTTATTTCATTTCAGTTCATTTTATTTCATTTTATTGTATTTTATTGTATTTTATTTTGATCAGCGGAATATTTAAAAGACCTTAGGCAGGAACAGTGGTCCTCACACTGCCCAATGGGGATAGATGGTCATCCTCTAGTACAAAATAGGGATGTGCTTTCCATTCCTCAGAGGTGGTCTTCTGAAATTCTGGCGCTGCCCTTACTTTGGCCAAGGTAAGCACTCTGCATGCTCGGTCTTGGTATGCAGCTGATATAGGCCTGGGGGCAGGGAATGCTTGGTAACAAGTGGTCTGGCACCTTTGTATGGGATCAGTCCCTGGAGGCTGACTGTGTAGGAGGAGAGTATGCCACTCCTTTTGAGAAGGGCTTTGGGAAGTTCTTCTCTTCCATGGATGCAGTTGGATGGGTTCGGTTGAAGTTGTAGGCGGCAAGAGCTTTTTCAGCTGACATTTTTGTGAGCTGTTTTTTGCCTGATATGTTCAAGTTTGTAACTGGCTCGGTGAGAGCGAAAAGAGTTATTATTAGCACAAAGGAGTTCGTGTTGCCTTTTGAGTGTGGTGCAAATACGAGTCCGCACTTGGAAGGAGAAGATCAGCGAACTCTTTTTGTCCTGACAAAGTTGATTGGAGAACAGTGACATTTTCAACTTGGATCTGCACTGGGTGTGGATTAGAGTTAGGCGAGGTGAATGTCCTTTTAAAAATTTGTTTTCTTTTCAAGTGGACAGCGTCATCATGTGGTTGTTTTTATGAGTGCTCATGGCGCCCAGGAAAAAGCCAAGTGTTTTTCTGTCCCGTTAGTGTGGGAGCAGTTAGGGTAAGATCTCTGTTGTGGATCCTGGCTCTTTGAGACCGAAAGAACATGACCGGGTATAGCGCTGGGAAGGAAAACAAATCATTTTATTGTTGGCTGTGCAGCTGGTAGGCTGCAAAAAAAAAAGGGAATTCTAACTCAGCTCATTTTCTTCTAGGACTTTTTTCTGTGGGACCAGCTGCTGAATATTTCTACTTTTGTAACTGCTCTTTGGCCTGAGATTTGGATTGTTTGTCCTTGGTCCCCAGCTAGAGAAGGAATTGTTTTGTCTACCTACACTATGAAGAGAGCTTACTAACTCCTACTATGAAGCTCAGAACTACACACTAAAGCAGTACAGAATTGAAAAATATAAAAGCTAAAACCCAAGGCATAGGCCTACCAACCGAATTCACCGTGGCAGTCATAAGGATTAAAATTCAGCAAGAGCTACTTGTGCTGCTACCTATGCCTCTTCCAACCCCTCTGTGGAAACAATTGTGCCTACCTTTAGGCTCCAGGATCAATGGTAAATGCAGTGGAGAAGGCAAGGACAGGTGAGTTTGGTGTGGTTTGCATGGGGCATGTGGAAGGTGCAGCCCTGCACCTGGCTTTTACTTCTAGAGCCTTTTTCTATTAGAGCAGCTAGTGGATGCTTGCAACAAAGACATGAGAGTGAAAGAAGTGCTGGCAGGTCTATCTGGGAAAGAAGATTCATTGTATGTTTCCATGTCAGCCTTCCCCTCAGAGCAGCCAACAGCAGGAAACCTTTTATGAGCAAAAAAACCTGTGGATGTTTTTCATTTTTTGTCTGCATATTTAAGCCTTCCAAAGCACATTCTTCAACCTGCAGCTGTTCATGCGAAGTCAGAGTTAACTCTTCTGATTTGTGAGACCACAAAGCAAATATTTTTGGCCTCTGCGCCCCATCTGTGGAAATTTTTACACGGGGGTGAGTTTTGGCAGCATTTAAATAGTTATCAAAAATCACTCCTGAAGAGCACTTAGGAGCATTGTTCTGGCCTGGTCACAGAACATATTCATTGCTGGGCAGCACGGACGAGGCTCTCTGAGGTTTGGGAACACACTGAGGCACAAACAGGCCATGCCTCTGATCTCAGGTCACAAACAACCTGTGAAAAGTAGATATTATATGGCACTACACAGATATTTACTATATGTATTTTGTTGTATTGATTAGTAGAGCCGTATTAACATTTTAATAGTATGATAAATGTAGTTTTGTAGTTAAAAGGTAACTTTTGTATTTAAAATAGGAACTATGTAAGTGGGATATTTTTTTTCTAAAAAAAGGAAAGAGGTACTCGCACCAGATAGCAGCCACAGGACACCTAAATCTTTCAGAAAAAGAGAATTTTTATTGCCCCATTATCAGAAGAACCTGACTTCTTCCTACCTCGCTCAGCCCTTAAAACGCCATTAGGATTCAGAGGAAGAAGTCGACACTGACCAGACAGAATCCTGTGTTTGAATGCAATTTATGCATCATGTATGAGGTGTATGAATACGCAACAGGCTATTACTTTTAAGGGTTAATCCTTTGTTAATGTGTGTCCTTTTTCGGGCTTATGCTGCCCAGAAAAAGGTACCCGGACCGTCCGTAACTCTTTGTTTCTATTGTCTCATATTGTCCTAATCCAAATTGTCCAAATTATTATAACTCCAATTGTATTATTATTTTTATAACCATTTTATTATTATTAAACTTTTAAAATCTTAAAAACAAGTGACTGGCGTTTTTCCCACAACCACAGTTTCAATCCCACTTTAAAGACAATCTCGATTTAAATCACGGCAGGAGCTCCCCTCGAACACCGCATGATCAAAGCGGCGCAAACAACACCGGCGCCGCCTTTCAGCCCTCCGGTGTGACACCGGTACCGGGTCACGCCACGGCTGCCGAGCAGGACAAAGGCAGCGGGAAGGCAGAAAAGAGAACACCGGAGTGAGACACAAGCCGCCACCACTCCAGGAGCCGCCCGCCCCGCTCGGGGGCGGTCGCAGGGGACGAGGGGCCCCGCCCGGCTCCGCCTGCCCTCTTCCCCCGCCGTGGGGCTGACCCGCCCCCGCCATGAGGCGGACGGCGGCTCCGGGCTGCAGCCGGCATGGAGCGGCTGGGGCGGCGCGGCCGGACGGAGAGGTACCCGGCCTTGGGGGTGTTCTTTCCCCCTTTCCTCCTCCTCCTCCTCCTCCTCCTCCTGGCAGGTCAGCGGGACGGGCGTGGGGCGGGGGACGCGCGCGGAGCTGTGGGCAGCGGGTGTGAGCGGGGCCGGCGAAGTTTAGGTCCGATGTGGAAGCTTTTCCGATTGAATTGGCATAGGGAGTTGCAAGGGGGTCCCCGGGCTGTCCCAGCAGAGCGGGAGCCCCTCTCTGGCTGCAGGGAGAGTGAACCTCGAGGAGACAGGGCTGAGGGAGGACCTCATTAACGTGTATAAATATCTGTAAATATCTGAAGGGGGTGTGCCAAGAGGATGGAGCAGAGGCTCGGTGGTACGGAGCAGTGGAGCGGGGAGGGGGGGCAACGTGCAGAAGTTGATGCACGGAAGTAACACCTGATCACGAGGAAGAACTCGACTGTGAGGATGTCCACGCAATGGAACAGATGGCCCAGAGTGGTTGTGGAGTTTCCCTGAAAAGAGATAGTCCGTCTGGATGCAATCCCGTGCCACGTGTGCTCTAGGAGGATTCGGCTTGAGCAGTCAGGTTGGACCAGATGATCTACTGTGGTCCCTTCCCACCTGACCCATTCTATGGTTCTGTGATTCTGTAAACCCACCCGTGTAGGATAGACCCATGATGTGCAGGGTGAAGGCACCTTGGTGCTCTCCTGCCAGGGCAGAGCCTGGGAGTGTCCTGGCATGGCGTAGCTGGAGCCATGAGTACCCATGCCAGAAAGAGGTGACATTGCAAAAGCCTGGAGCTGGTGGCACAGGGCTGTGCCAAAGTCTTGGTATGGGGTGTCCTGAGATGGCAGCCCTGCCAGAGCCGTGGGATGGGGTGTCCTGTGTGGCAGTCATCCTGCATTGCTGCTTCCTATAGAAGTGCCTGTGCATGAACAGCATGGCCTGCTGTTCTCCCTCTGGAGATGGGTGTCCTGCTGGCTGCCCTGATTCACTTGTTGTCAGGGCTGGTTAGTAGGATGATGGGTTGATTGTTCTGGGTTTTTTCATGTGTTTTTTTAATCCAGAGGTCATCTCACAGGGTTAGGGTGCGTCTGCCTGGGCTGCCCCATGTGCTGTGTTGCACAGCCCTCTTCAGCCCATGCTTGGTGCTCATTTTCAAGTGAAGACCGAGTGTGAGCAGGTTCAGAGAGCTGACCTGCTAAAATCCTGTGAGCAATCAGGCTGTGAGATTGGTCAGCAGCATGAGTCAGTGAGCAAAGGAGTCTCAGGGCAAGGTGGGAACTTTCACCTGCTTGGGGCAGGAATGGGAGCATGGCAGAAGCTGAGATGAGGAAGGGTTGCCCGGATCCCAGCACACCAACCAAAAGGGTCAGCACAGATGAAAGGCAGTAATGGCAGTGGGAGAATTAGAACCTCTCAGGTGAGTTGCAGCCTGGGAAAGGGGAGCTACAGTGCACTGGGAATGCAGAAGCATGGTTTGCCATCTTTGATTTCAAGTCTCTGCCACTGCAGTATGTGACCAAATAGGTCACCAAGGGTGATGGTGTATGGGGCACAGAGTCTCTCTGAATTTATCCAGGGTGCAGCTGAAGCCTCGATTGTGGGGACAGTGATCCCCAAGAATGTTTTTACAGTGCAGTGGCAGTACAGTGTCATCTTCTTGGGGGAACCTGACTTAGGGCTTTGAAACCACTAAATGTCATGACGGCACAAGAGGTAGATACTGTTAAAATAGCTTCTCATGGGAATAAAAAGATAGCTGCTCTTCTGTGTTTCTTAGCTGTAAAGAGCTCTCTTATTGTTGTTTCACAGATTGCTTTGTCCAGCAGAGCATTGCGGCTGGGAGCACTTGTGGCCTCAAGTGCCCTCAGTGGGGCAGGCAGGGCACTGCTGGCCCCTGTGCCAGGCACTGCCCTGCCACACTGGCCATGGCCCTGTGTTGGAGCACAGTGAGGGGAGCTGCTGCCACATGGCAAGGGATAAGGGATCCCCAGGCTGGGACTGGGCAGGGACTGGGAGAAATAGCCTGTTCTCAGACAGCTTCATTCTCTCCTGCCACCCTCCAGATCAACAAGAAAAGCAGTCCAGACTCAGGTTTCTTCTGGACTCCTTGCTGGGATGGAAAAAGTTGGTCTGTGGTGTCTTGGCATTTCAAAATGTTCTTTTTCACTTTAAAGGATTAAGTATAAGGGGGAACTGATATGGCCAGCTCTAGAATACTCATATGGAAAGCACCTAAGTCTGAAATGCAGAATGAGTGGGAATGGGCTGCCATTAGGATTACAGAGTCAGATCACACATCAAGGACAGCGCTGTGATTGTATGAAACTGTTAGACTGCATTTTCTTCAAAGCTGTGCTGTATGAGATTTTGATGTTTGACATCATGAGTGTTGTTTTTATTCAGCAGAAGATTGTTTGGCTCAGTGTGATAATGACTGCAAGGCTTACTGCTGTGATGGGACTGCTCCCTACTGCTGTTCATATTATGCCTACATTGGGAATGTCTTTTCGTGAGTATATTTGCACTTTAAAAAAAAAAGGTGTGCTGTGTTCATGAAGTCAGTGTAAATTTGCTGTGGCAAAACTATGTTTTGGCAATAAACTGAGGCAGTGTTTGGGTTTGTTGTTTTCAGTTTTGTTTGGTTTTTTTTTTTCCTTGCTGGTAACAATCTTTGGTATTCCTTTGAGGTCTCATGTTACATGAATTTTTGAAACATACCAGAAAGCTTGTTAAAATTGTGGGTTCTGTCCTTAGTTTGTGTACAATAATATAATTTCTGAAGCTAAGCCTTAGAGATAGTGAGAACCTTGTTTCAAGCTTGAGCTGAAAAGATCTGTGAATAGAAATCTTGTATGTTTTGTTGAAATGGTTTCTCACACTGAGTTGATAGTGATTGAGTAGTAATTCAAATTACTTGGATTTGGAATTCATATTGCTTTGAGTACTTTTTTTTTTTCATTTTCACTTTTATTCACTTGTTTGTTTTTGTTAATTAATGTTTTGGCTGTTGGTGGAATTTATTGAACAGATTCTAGGTGAGAATAGTCTGAGTCACGTGTGAAAAACACAAATCAGTTGTTTTTAAAATTTTCAAAGTTTAATAGTAATAAAATGGTAATACAATTAGAGTAATAATAATTTGGACAATTTGGATTAGGACAATACGAGACAATAGAAACAAAGAGTTACGGACAGTCTGGGTACCTTTTTCTGGGCAGCATGAGCCCGAAAAAGGACACACGTTAACAGAGGATTAACCCTTAAAAGTAATAACCTGTTGCATATTCATACACCTCATACATGATGCATAAATTGCATTCAAACACAGGATTCTGTCTGGTCAGTGTCAACTTCTTCCTAAGCCTAACCCCGAGCGAGGCGGGAAGAAGTTCATTTCTCCTGATAATGGGGCAATAAATTCTCTTTCTCTGAAAGATTTAGGTGTCCTGTGGCTGCCATCTCGCTGCGAGTCCTTTCTTTAGAAAAAAAATACCCTACATAGCACAGTTCTATTTTAACATTTTTTTTATAACCTAAAACTATATTATCCCACTACTTTAGAGAATTAATACAGCGTTACTTTCTAACACAAGACATATTTGTTTTAATATTTGTGAAAAGCCAATCATAAAATACACATTTTTCACATCACATCTCACAATTCGTACATTCATGTGCAAGGGCAAACCTAAATGAAAGATAAAATGTGGTTCTTCATGATAGAGCATCTTATTTTCTGTTGAATCAATTACACTAGTAATTTCCTTAGCCTTTAGCATACAGTCTGTGACTTATTTTTGGTTTGTGAGAAATGGCTACTTACTTTTAATAATTTTAGAAGGGTTTATTAAACCTTATCAAAAAATACAACAGAAGACTGAATAGAGAAAATGTTTCAGCGCCAGGAGCAAAGGATTTTTCCCACCATGTGCTCGCCCACACAATGGAGGTTTTGCCTTTAACCCTTTAACCCCTCCCAAAGTTCTGTCCATCGACCTCTTCTTCACTGTCCAGTGGTGGAGATGACTTCCTCAGACCCTGACTGGAGGTCAGATGTCACCATAGTGACAAGCCAGCCCTCCCGGATGTCCCAACCCCAGCTGTCCTTTGATAACCATGCTAGGGGGTAAAACATAACTATGAATCTATAAAACTTTTCTTAACCTATATACATGATATTTGTCTGTTAATTGTGAGAGTCAATCATTGCATTACTCATCTATCACAGGTTTATATTCTTGACTAAAACCAGAGAGGATAAAAATGACATGGCATATGGACTGCCTGGTACTTGGGGAAGACTGAGTGGGAAGGTGATAGTTTATTTTTTTTTAGAATGACTCTTCTGATGCAAGTTTTGTTTCAGCCATGGTACCTGGGGAATATTCCAGTGTTCCCATCAGTATATTTTATAGCACTTTGAAGGAGTAGGCAGAGTGATGGTATTTTAATACAGAATTGATCCACAGTTTTTAAAACATATCACATGCTTCCTGGGCTTAAGTAAATAAAATTATGGTAGAACACCAGAATCCTTAATTCATCTGGAAATGACAAAGCATGTATTTAAGATGGATGTTGTAGAATGACAAGTGATCTTTTTTTCCTGATCACTGAGTGAATGTTTGCTTTGACTTGTTTTTCTATTTTTTCATTTCAAAATTGTTTTTCCATTTACAAGCATCAAAGGAGTTTCTCATTCTGAGTACCTTGTTCCAGACCACGTGTGGTTAGGAATGATGGACACAAGAGCATAGGACATCACATTGTAAGAAGGAGGCTTCCGGTGGAACAAGTGGATTTAATCTCTCACTCCTGTGAGTGCATAGCCCACTAGCATTTGTCTAGCCTGATGTAGAGGGCCTTGTGAAGGCCTTGACCAGGGGGTTCTTTAGAGTGACTGCTGAAATGCTGTAACCATGCCTTCAGCACCAAGCTGGCACCTTGTCTTTGGTATGTTTGTTTAACAAACGTAAATTGATATTGAATTAGAGCTGAGTGTGAGTGGCTCTGACACATTTGGAAGGGTTTGTGTGTATCTGGGTGGATTTGAATCCTAGAGGAGGCTCTTGCAAGTGCTGTTTGCTACAACACAACTTGAAGAAGACATTTGATAAATCTGATTTTTTTATGGCTAAATACTCCAATGCATAGACTTGAAGATCAGTCAGCAGTTGTTATATTCCTTTGACCCGAAATTTTGCATGATTAAGTCACAGATTTTTTTTTTCCTAAAAGCAGATGAGGACATGTCTTCTTTAAATATGTCATCTCATTTTGAAAACTTTCCCCTTCCCTCCCCTCCTTCCTCAGGCTTTATCCCAGGCTCAATTTCACTCCTCCATCCCCAGCTCCTCTTCTTCCCCACTCTGAGTGGCAGAGGGAGTGGGGAATGTGGGTATGGCCAGTCCATCACAGCCCATCTGCACTGCTCCTCACACTTTTCCTTGGTTCAGTCTGTGCTGGGTTGCAGTGTGATCATCTCCTTGGTACAGTGCTATAGGAGTTGGAGAAATTATGTCTTCTCTGACTTACCATAGTTTTACATGGACCAAGTATAGTAAGGGTCATTTGAATGCTATGCAGAGGAGAAATTATTTTGAAACTCTCCAAGGGAGATCCTTGTCTGGCAAATATCTGGGTTGATAATTGTCAGCTTTCATAGACTTACATTCTCTCGAGCCAGCTGGGGATCCAAAACAACTTTTTGTTCTCTGGGAAGAAAGAAGAAGCTGTTTTCTGTATTGTGAATGTTGTCACACATGTGTGGTGTTGATCAATTAAAAAGATGTGAAGCTCTTTAGAAATCTGGGAAAGAGATCATCTCTTTCTCTGCCCATGACCACTGAGGCTGAGCAGAAGCACGGTGGAGAATGCCAGTGTGGCAATCCAAAGGCAATCCAAAATGCAGCCTTGGTGTTCCTCTGTAGAAATCCAGCACAGCTATAAGGCTAGGAAAAGCAGATTATGTGATCATGACTTCTGTGTTGGATATGAATTTAAACTCAGACTTAACTGTTTGCCAGTAGTCTGAGCTGTCACAGCTCGAGCAGGATTTACATTTTTATTTGGTTGAGTTTGATTCTGTAAGGAACTAAATATGCTAAATGAAACAGCTCTCTGTGCAATTAATAAATGAGGAAAAGGCAAAAATAAAACATGGTTGTTTCCTTTGACAATTAAATAGGAATAAAGGGCCTCTGTGCTTTAAATCTATGAGCTTTCTGCTAAGATGCTCATTACTAATGAAAACCTTTTCCTCTGAAATCTCCTGAACCTTGTTTTTGAAGGGATAAAAATAGGAAAAAGAACTTAATTAAATTGCTCTTTTGAAATGGAAGGATTTCATTTATCTGTTTCTCTGCATCTCAGAAGCTGTTGTTTACAACAGGGTCTTTCTTCATACCACACGTAATCTGGTAATGAGTCTAGCATAACCTTCAGTTTCTAAACTGATGTTTGTTGTTTGAAATTAAGGGCTTAGAAAACATGAAGGCATGTATGTTACTTTATCCAAATGAGTTCTCTGATCAGAACAAGAGAAGTGGTAAATCTCTTTCTTTTTAATTATCTATGTGATAAAGGAGGGTAGAAATAGAATGTGACAAAAAGGATTATTAAATAACTCCTAAGCAAAACCCAACTATAGAAACATTACAATAATTAAGTAGCTAGAAGATCACATACTTCATTACTCACAAGCTGGCAAGTCATAAGAAACATGCAAGAGCCTTTTTATGACAGGAAATACATCCATTAAATTACTCCATTAATCCATCTACACCAGTCATTTTATTCTCTTTCTCTATGGGTTTTGTATCGACTTTACCTTCTATTCAGTGCTGTAAACAAGAAGGTGCCATTGGAAACAGGTAAAAATGCCTTTCCATGACTGATAAATCATGGGGTTTTTTGTTCAGTCAGACAAATGTAGCTGAAATATGTAATAACAAAACTGCAGAAAAAGCCACTCAGAGTGTAGGCTGTCCATTGGATCCAATTGTACAAGAAGTTTAAAAATTGAACTGTATGATGAAACACTTTCATAGTTTTCCCTGTTTTCTCTAGTTTCTTCATTATACACGGTAATGTTTTGCTTTCCTCCATTCTTTTGAAGTCTTAAATTTTTTTGAGTGTTACTGGTGGTACTTTGCTCTTGTGCAATGATTATAATTCCTCATATATGCAAGTGATTTATTTGCTAATTAATACAGCTGACACCTTACTCAGCTGGTGTTCCTACTCTCCATCAGTCCTTTTTCAGTCTTTGCCTGGATGTGTCTTTGTCATGTGGCCAAAATATAGTGGCTTCCCATAATGGGATATCATTCTGTGGTGGGAATATGTGTATGCCAGGTGATCAAACCATGACATTCTGCATGTTCTTGTGTCAGGTGGAACTGACTCCTATCACCCCCACATTGCTGTCCTATTCCTAAAGTGTGCCTGTCCCAAATTTCCTGTTTGGAATGTTAACTGTTGTCCTAGGGTGACTTTATGATGCTTACATCTCCATTTGTCTGCCCCAGAAATAAATTTTGCACTTTTGTCTGTTTAGCCCCTCAATAAGTTTTGCATGGTTCCGAGAGCCAAGGGGGGGAGAGAAGTGCAGTTTGTTATCAGAAACTGCACTTGCTCCCCTGCATCCTTCTCCTGGACTGTGATGTCTGCAGCACAGACAGCGAGAGAGAGCTCTCCTTTGCTTTTAGTTAGTTTTAGCTAGCTGAGGCAGAGAAGTTCCGTGCACTGTGGCTTTTCTTTTTCTTGGAACTGTTTAAACTTGCTCTGCGCTGAACACCCATGTAAGAGATGGTCCGAAGTTTCTCTCATTTGCCTCACGACTGTCATCAAGGTTGGAGATTGAAGCCTCCCCAAGGACTGAGACTGAGAGCCTTAAAATTCTAACACAGCAGTGCTGGGCTGGCTGAAGCAGGATGTTTGCCAAGTGTTACCTGCAGATGTGTTCGCTGGACCAAGACTGGTTTCCCATAGAAACCAGTCCTGAAACAATGGGTCCTGCTCACTGCTGGGACTGGTTTGTCCTGTTTCAGAACTGGACTGTCTGTACTTGTTCTCAATGGACTTATTCTCCACTGTCCTGTACCTGTTCCCCTCCCCTGGAGGACTATAACAGACCCCTGAGTTAACCAAAGACTTTCAGATTCTCCCCAGCGTGACAAGACAGATCTGTTGGCTGGACCATGAGGATTTGTCTCTCCATTGGTAGCTGCATCCCCCACTCTTTCTCTCTCTCTCTCTATCCTTTATCTCCTTTTTAATCCTTCTATCACATTTGCTGTGGGCACTCAATAAAAGGTGTATTTGTTTTGATTAATACTGAAATCCCCTCTGTGTTGTTTTTGCACTCTGAGATCAGTTAATAAACCATCACGACCCCCGCTTGTACGAGCAGATGGTGACATTACAACCCAGCAGAGCGCTGGCAGCTCACGGGCCTGGGCTGTGGCATTTCCAGCACCAGAGGGACTGATAAGAGACTGAGTGAGCTGAGCTACAGCCCACAAAGAGGACTTTCTGAGTCTGTCATCTCTTTGGGAGTGGCAAGAAGTTTTATTGTTTAATATTTTTCATTTTTTTGAGCAGGTGAATGCTTTGCCTGTTAAATAAACAGTTTTTTCCACTTTTCTCCAAGGAAATATTTTTCCCAAACCAGTAGGGAGAGGGACCACTTGAATTTGCTTTCTAGAGGAAACCCCTTTAGAGGTTTTCCTCCACATTGGCCCGAAACCAGGACAAATATTCATATAAAGGATGAGAAACAGTGAGGCTGTTGCTTGAAAATTGAGGCACAATCAAGAGGTGGAGCACCACTGCTCATAAAACTCTGATTGCTGTAGAGATGTCAGTGAGCCTCATTAGCTTGACATCAGGATTAGACCTGATTGTGTCATCTAGACTGTTGGTTCCTAAAATCCTGTTAATTCTTGCCTCTCTCCCAAGCTCCTTCTGTTTCAGCTGATGTCACATACCAGACTCGGGGTGTTCTGCTGCTTCTGCCAGGTCCAACATACTATCGCTAATTTTTCTTTTCTTGCTTTCCTTGTTCCCCTTAAGTGCTTGTCTCAGTTTAGAGACAAGTTTAGGAGAAAATCACTCTAGAATGAGTATTTCCTCTTATACTGGTTTTGCACAGCCTAGTTTTTGGTAGTGGAATGGCCACAGAGGTGATTTCTATGAGAAGGTGTTGAACCATGCCCAGCAGAGGCAATCCCTGATGGCTTTGAAGATGGACATGCTGCTGGCCAAAAGTTGGCCAGTTAGAGAGGCTGGTAATGCCTCTGTGATAACATATATAAGAAGAAAATCAAAACAAAGTTATAGTTGATAGTTCCCTCTGGCCTTGGACCAACCCAGATTGAACAGTCCAGGAAAAAAAACAAAAACAAAGGCCACGGAAGGATTGCTGCTATAGTCTCCAAGGCCAGGGAAAGGGAAAAAACCCAACTTCTTGCCTAAGTTAACAAAAACCCAAGCTAGCTAAGCAGCAAAGTAACCATCATCCTCACTGCACCATGGCCACTTGGGGAGTGAGGCTTTGAAAAAGCCTGTGCAAGAGCCCCCAAGGCTCCCTTCTTCCCCTGGACCAACCTTAAAGCTACAGCAACCATAGAGCAGATGGTAAGGGAACAGAAAAGCACCCCAAGACAGTGCTGGAGACCCCATGCCACATTTAAACAAGTTCCACTCCTAGTGATGATGTGTTTTGTTGAAACAGGACATTTGGATTCAGCTTGGCTTTTGACTGTGACTAGCTTTGAAGTTTGAGAAGCACAAGGAGAAATCTTCAGCAGCACAGAGAGGCTCAATTAATTCTTTCTTATATTAGCCTCTTTGGTTCTTCAATGTACTTGCTCCTAGATTCCCCTTTTTTACTTTGTACTTATTGTACCATTTGCCTTTTTGCTTCACATCACTCTATTCTTTCATTTACCACTTGCCTTACCCAAAGTGGGAAAGCATAATTCTACTTTGTACCTCAGAAAATTTGCAGTACAGTCCAATTAATTTTGTTGAGTTGGCAGTTCAGACTGCCTGATCTGTGGCATGCTTCTGGTACCACCAAGGATGCCACTCCTATGCCATGAGACAGGTCTAAGGGTACTATTTCATCTCCCTTGGTCCTGATGGGACAAAAATATCTGTACTGGAGTAAAATCTGTACTGGAGTATTTGCTTAAGAGTGTTCCTGTGTTTTCTGTGGGACTAGTTAATTAATGCAGTTGCTTTGAAAAAAAAAAGAAAAAAAAATTTAAATTTAGAGAAGTTTGGAATGGAGGCTGTTAATCCCTCTCTCAATCTGTGAGCCCAGATGCAACATGTGAGGCACAGTCCCCAGATGTGGTGTGTCTGGAAATATTTATTAAAAGGGTACATAGCTTTTATAATATTTTTACTGTCAGGCTAGAATAGCATGAGTCTGGATAGCCAATAGTATAAATATTCTGATGACTGTAAGCAATAATATACATGGTTGATTCCCTAAAGAGCAACATCAGCTTTGTTTCTCTAAGACAAGCACTTGTATAACAATTTCTTCTGCAAAACTACTATGCTTCTGCTACTTGTTACACACCTTGTTACATCTCTCCTGCCTTGACTGCATAGTCCTTTCTTTTTTACTAGAAGCTCTTTGTTTCCTTTCCCCACACCCCGAGCTTTGGTGACTTAGCACTGACTCAGAGAGACGTGAGTCCTTTCGATGTCTGTGTATATTTTTTTTCATACCTACTGCAGCTTAGCTCTGAATTCAGAACTTTTGCTTGTATTGCACTGGTAGGTCAGTGCAGCCAGGCTCCCACTATCACAGGCAGCCCATCAATGTGCCAAGCTCAATGTTCACAGTTCTCAGTAGCTCACAACTGCTGCATCTACTGGAAACCTCTTCCAGAGCCATATTTTTCTGGTCATTGAGAATATTTTCTTTCACAAGCTTTTTCTACAAGTCTTCTAATTCTTGTAATATTTTTTAAATTGACCCTTCATTTTGATATGAAATTGTGAAATAACATTTTTCATCCCTTTTCTAAGTGATGGATTGTGGACTGGGTTTGTTTTGAGGAGCTGTTACATGGCAGAGTATACATCCATTGTATGTATCACATGTGATTCTTGGGGTGTCCTGTGCAGGGCCAGGAATTGGGCTTGATGAGATGGATCCCTGATGGATCCCTTCCAACTCATCACATTCTGTGATTCTGTGATTCCCATCCACTGTATTAGTTAACTGTGTACATTTAAGTATATTTTTTGATTCAAAAGTATAACTCTTGTTTAGTCAGTGGGGTATGTGGTTTGCACATACATAGAAGGAAAAGAATTGTCTGCTTTCCCAGGTAAACATTGCTTTGTGTTACTTGACTGTGCTGTTGACAAGCCTGTCTGCTCTTTCCAACAGTTGCACATTTTTCTGAAGTGACTATAATGGACTGTGATCCTTGGGGGAAAAAATTTGACATCTTGAGCATATATCTTAATGAAAACGGTATTAATATGTTGTTTGGTGGTTGTGGATGCTTTTGATGTTTTGAATATTTTGCAAGCCATGTAATGGCATTCAGTCACCTCCTTCATGCTGTTGCAAAATGGTGTCAAGTTTAGATTAGTAACAGGTTGTGACATAACAGCAGGATTTACCTCAAGGGAAACTTCACAAAATGTTGTATTTATAGATCTTTCTGTCAAAAGAGCTCAGATTGTCACCCCATCTGGTTCTGCTACCAGAGATATTTTCATGGATAGGTCTTCTGGCTTGTGGATCCTATTGTTTCTTCCCATGAGAAACACCAGCTCTGGTGAAGTGCATGGATTTACTAGGGCACACAGGATGGCAAAGGGCAGCTGAAGGCTGGTTGCACTTTGGTGTTCCTGGTTGTGTTTAACTACTGTCAGATGTGATAAGAGCCTTCTGCCAGGCTTCCTTGTGCTTCAACGAGGAGAGAGCAAAGCGTTTCTTTTTGGCTTTGTCTCATTAGCATAAAAAGCAAGGTAACATGTCACCAAAACTGTGAGGAAGGAGCCAGGGTGCAGGGGGTGTCTCTTCTGCACAGCTCTACAGGAGTAAGGAATGTCCCATCTCCTGGGATAGGGGAGGAAGGGCTTGGATCCTCTGTTTGCATTACCCCACTGCGTGGGGTTTCTGTATCCTCCATGCAGGTAGCTGAGCCAGGATTCCATGCATTTGCAAGGGAAGTTATTGCTGACTCATCAGTACCTGGCTCTTCTCCGGGCCCCAGTGATCAGCTCAGGTGGAGGAGGTCAAGCCTAGCTCAACATTACTTAATGTGTGTGTGCATGTCTGTACCGTGTGGTGCCTTCTGCATCCTCGGCATAGCTGCACTCAGATAAAGCAACTTTCATCGTTTTATGGAACCTGTAGGAGCCACAGCATGTTTCTCTAACTATAGTTTAATTTTCAGGTTTTTTTTAGTTTTCTGACTCATAGTCCTCCAGAAGCATAAAATGATTCATATACCCAAGCACTTAGCACCTTTTCCATTTGTAAATGGCATTTCATGCAAGCTTAATGAGGATATTGCAAACCACTAAAACCATAATTTGCTTATGCTTCGTAATAAGGTTTGAATCCTGAAAAGACTTATGTTAATACTTTCAAGTTCATTGTAGGTTTTTGCAAATGGTGATTTAGAATCAGAATGTCCTCTAGCTTAGTCTCAGTGGGTCTTTGTGCCCCTTATAAGCTCTGACACAGCAACTGGGAAGAGAGCATGGGGAAGAAAAATGGAATTGGTGCTGTAAATCTGACAGAAAGAAAAAAATGCAGCAGAGGCTCTTTTATTGCTTTCACAGGGGTAAGATTTGAGTATTAAAGTACATTAGAAAAAGACAAGATGAAAATCTTTTTTTTCATTTAATCTGCTTTAGAATTTCTAAAATTAAACTCTCAGTGTCTTATTATTTTCATATGAAGATATGAGGGAAAAATCCTTTTCCTGGGTAATTCAAAGCTCAGATAGATTTATTTAGTCTCAAAATATACGTTTCTAGCTAGCACTGCAGTTTTAAAAAGCTATTGCATGGTTGCTCAAGCAATGCACATATTTTATTATTTTAAAATGGAATAAAATAATTTATGATGTTAGGTTTTTAGTGTCCTAATTCACACTTTTTCTGCCAGATCGTCCAAGAACCACTCCAGATTATTCAATCATTATTCAATTATTTTTTAAAAAGCACTAAATATTTTTCATTTGTCTAACACATAGAATTCTAAAAGCAGTATAATCTTCTGAGTTGAAATTTAATAAATGCATTTAATTAATGCATTTTTGAGTAAAAGTAGATATTCTCAGAATCAGATTTATGAAAAGGTCAAAAGGCATTTTTTTCTGGTTCTTAAGGTAGCGTTACTTGTTCGTATTCAGATATTACTTTAATTTATTCAATGTTCTTTTCACTTTGTTGTTGTGAAAAGGATTTTTGGTTAAAATTTTCCTCTCCTTTGTTGCATTAAATGGCAAAATTCTCTTCTCTATCTTCCCTCATTCTCCAATAACTTTAAAAAAAAATGGAAGAAAAGTCAATAAGCTTATCTTTCAGGAGTGATTTATCACTCATTAAAATGTCAATGAAAGAGTCCAACTGAAGCAATGCTAAGAGTTAGGAAAGGACCATGAATTCCAGTTCCTGCAAAGCTCAATGTGTGTTTTGCTTTGTAGAATTGGAAATGGCTTGGCTCCTTGCAATCAAAGCTGTTTTCTACACGTGCAGGTGTTGCCACCAGGGAACTGGAAACAGCCCTGACACTCCTTCAGCAAGTGGGTCCCTGTGCTCCCTCCCTCACCATGCTGGTCTCCACACAACATTCCATTAAAATGAACAGGAGCATTGCTGGTCTTTCCAGAAGGTGCAAGATGAGCTAAAGCCTCCAGTTTGGTTATACTCCTGGACTGCTTTTCCAGTGATGTGGGCAGTGCAGGAGCCTCTCAGAGGCGATGATACAGATGTATAATGTGGTGGTGTTTGCAGGGGTCCCAGGATGAGGGAAGAGATGAGAATCTTGACTCCATCTTTCAGAAGTTTGATTTATTATTTTTTGATATATATTATATTAAAAGAAAATTATATACTAAAACTACACTAAAAGAATAGAAGAAATGTTTTCATCAGAAAGCTAGCAAAGAAAAGGAATGGAAAGGAATGAATAATAAAATCTTCTGACTGCTCACAGCCTTGACACAGGGGACTGTCATTGGTCATCAAGTAAAAACAATTTCACATGCTGGGTAAACAATTCTCCAAATCACATTTCAAAGCAGCTGAAGCTTCTCAGGAGAAAAGATCCTAATGAAAGGATTTTTCATAAAATATGTCTGTGACAGTATATACAAAATCACGAACGGGACAGGACTGCTGTGGAACGCATCTCCAGCTGTTTTATTTTCCAGCATCAGTCTCATTACATGGTTAGGACAGTGGGAAGATGCCAGCAGCTCTCATCCTTGGCAGCAGCTGAAGAACTCAATGTTACAACTCACTTTAGAAGTTTTTTAACCAATCACACAAAGCAAAAGCATACTGACAGTAGTTTTATCCAACCACTCTAAGTATGCACACTTTCGGTTAAAACAGTGCTTGCTTATTTTGAATACAATACCTGCTTGTAAGCCTTAAAATACATTTTACCTCTGATTTTAAGGATTCCCACAGCGTACACCCAAGATGGACGACAGTCACGAGATTTTTCAGGCAGATATAAGTTTGGTCTGTTTTCATATCAGGGGTTAATTTTCCAATTACAGCTTCAGGTCGTTAAGTCACATTCCTCTAGTTTGCTCTCCCCAATTTACTTTTGTTGATACTTTTCAAGCCTGAGGCTGTGATGATAACCTTGGTTCTCAGGCCTGGAAGGGTTGTTTTATCTGACCAAACTATGATGAGAGCTTGCTAACTGTGACAGCTACAGCCGGTCTGTAGCTGCACACATAAATTGGCCATAACAGACACCAACTCAACCAGCCTAGCTCATTAAAGAATGGAAGTAAACAAGTCCCTGGATATGATAATTAATGTTAATAAACTCAAAAAGGGGACCTCAGCCAATCCCATTGAATCCTGAACGCAGACGTATCATTGGTCAGTGAGCTGGGCGGTGCTAAGACTCCAACCAATCAGATGTTTAAGCGCAGGAAATTTGAAGCCCCTATAAAGGGGCGCCCAACAATAAACCTCAGCTGCTGTTTCCTTAACTCACTGTGTTCTTATTGCATGCCTGTCTCCAAAACTGTGACAACTAACACTCTGTATGAAGTTCAGAGTTAGACACTAATGCAATACAGCATCTGAAAAATATAAAAGCTAAAAACTTAAGGTGTCACTGCGCTTTTGAGCCCCCTGGCTTCTGCTGTGCTAACACAGACCCTTCTGTGAAATGCCTGGGGGATGCCCTGTCTGGGGATTAGGTCCCGGCTCTAAACAGCTGAGTAAAGTCTAGATTTTTTCACTCTGCCCCTTAAATGAAACTGAGAGAAGGTGCTGCTGCTTTTTTTTTTTTTTTTTTTTTAGTGTTATTTTTCAGAAACTGCAATAAATAGGTATGATTATCAGGTTAGGAGCTGTAGGGTTTTCTGCAAACTGCCATTTAATTCCCTTTCATTGGCTAAGGAACCAGTGAAACAAAGATGTTCCAGGTGAAGGAAATATGGCAGCAGAGGATGGTTAACTCTCAGCTCTGCCAGTGATGACTTAACAAACCTAGAAGTAAAACAACACACTTTCAAGATAATATCAGTATAGGAGGTGATACAAAGGTTGGTCTTTATTAGAGGCCTCCAGAGGCAGATATGGAAGTTTCCACAAAATGCCCAGCCCCACATGGGGTGAACACAGTTTTGTAAGTTTAGCAAATTAGGATAATTGACAAAAATCACCACTTAGGGACATAAGTGCTGATGCAATTTCCCGCAGTTCAACCTTCTCTGAATCCTCCCCCATCAAATGGAAACTAAATTTTGTTCATGAAAATGTGTCCTGAAGAGCTGGTTTTCAGCCTTAGTTCCCAGAAAGAACCAAGATAGGATATGGGCCTTGTACCCCCTGGGGCTTGGAGCTCTGAAATATGTTTTGTCTTTCTGCCTAGGGAAAAGTACTGGGAAAACTAGCCACGGATACAACAATAGGTTACAGAGCTACAAATACATGTGTAAAGAATACAGAGAATATATAAAAGGAAAAGACAAAAATTATGTGGCATCACCTGCAGCAACAGCTCATGCCACAATGCTTGCAGTAGTGGCTGGATGGCAAAAGGCTGTGAAGGAATTGGTTTTATGTGGCGAAAACGAAATACAAGAAGGACCAGTCTTTGTTATGCAAAACTTTGCAGCTGAAGTTGATTGGAATGGATAGAGAGCTGTGAAACAATGAAGACAAGATAGCTTGCTTGTTGAAACAGCAAGATAATGAAGGGCATCTCTGAAGATGCCTTGAAGCTTGGCAGAGTTCTCTGTTGGTTTCCATATCTAGTGTTGACTTCTCTTGTATAGCCCATTGACTTGAAATCTTGAGGAATTGCTACTTTTTATTACAGCAATTGGAATTCTTCCTTTTTAAAAAATCAGTTAATCTGTGTGTCATTTGCATCCTGCCTTGGTGAAAGTATTAAAAGCTCCATCTCTTGACCCTTTCTTTGTGTCTGCACAGTTGTCTCACTGACCACTGTCTCACTGTGTCTTGGTGCAGAATGTCCCCTGGCACAGCAAAATCATGTCATGTGTGGCTGTTTTGGGGATTTGTTACAGGCATAAGGCAGGCAGCAGATAAGCCAGAAGGTGCTGAACTATCATTCTTTCTGGCAACTGTGACTCTACAGGTTTGCCTTCAGGCTGGGCAAAAATAACATCTAAGATACTCTCCTGGGTAAAACAATGCAGGTTTGACTGCCAATAGGTCAGAGATTCAGGATCTAACTGGTAATATGTCCAGAAGTCAGAATAGTTACTTAGGCTGCTCCAGCAAGAGCAGGATTCACCTGCATTGAGCTCATGGAGTTTGTAGAAGCTACTATAATTACAATCAGTGTTAGAAAGAATATGTTAAGAATTACTAGAAATACCATTACCCTGTGATTCTCCTAGGGGACTACACTCAGTAACCCAGCTGCCAAAAGTGATCTGTAACTGGGGTTTAATAACTTTTTGGAAGCCCACTTTGTCATCCTGACTTCTCTTGTGCTTTAATTCTTATAGGGTGATAGTTGAGCAGTGCTGCTGCTGCAGTTCTTATTAGTCCAAGTAACCAAGGGGTTTGCCAACCAAATTGGATAAATAGTCCAACACTGCCTCCCTCTGAATCACATTGAGTCTGATTAAGAGTCCAAAGAGTATTTTTTCCAAACAAGAATATCTGGATCCAAGTACCAAAGATCATTGATTATTTTTTTGTTTTATTTTATCTCTGAGAGTTTTAAAAAATCACTTATCAGCTTTGTCACAGTTAGACACTGACACAGTGCTTCTTTTCAAATGCCTTGAAGAGTGAGAAAGGGCATTTATTAATATTAGCAGTAGTTTTTCAAAGTGTATTGCATGCATTGTTACTAATATTGTTCTAGAGATGCAGTGCCAACAAATCATAAATACAGAGAGTTGGCAGTAAATTAATTGGAGAACTAATAAAGTATTGGAATTAGGAAAGATGATGAGATGAAAGAGATCAGCTGAGCGAAGTCTGAGGGTGGCACATCTTTCTTGCAGTAACATGGTGATGAGTATTGCGAAGACAGAGTGAGAATACTGATCCCTGCATGTTTTTAACAACATTCCATATTTGCTCAAATTGTTGTAAAATTGCTAACGTTAGCAATTATGGGATGAAAAGACCTTTATGCCAGTATAAATGCATCTCTGGTGCAGAGCACTGTCCCTTCTGCAATGAGAATTTCTAAATTGATACAGTATTATAAAGTGAGCTGGGCTTTGGCAAGACTGGTAGCTCAAGCTCACCTGTGGTTGAGCCTGTGTCCTGTAGCAGAGGACAGGAGCCCAGGCACTGAGGCAGAAAATCCATAAACACTCCATGGTGCATCCAGGGAGAAACAGCCCAAACTCCCAGAGGGCTTGGTGGGCTCTGAACTGACCTTACTCTCAGAAATGGAACTTGGCAATATGGTAAATAGTGCCAAAAACCCCTTATTTCCTGACTGTTTGACAGTCAAGAAAAAACAAATCTAATACCATGTTCTCAGGAAACAACAAAGGAGGTTGAGAAAAAATGCAGTGAGGAGTGGCCAGGGCTTCAAGGCATGAAGCAGTCCCTGTAGGCAGAACAGCCAAGAGGGACCAGGTTTCTGCAGGGGAAGAGTTGGCTGGCAGGCACTATTCTAAATGTCTGTAAAAGCACATGCAGTGCAGAAGGAAGGGGTAGCTGGTATGTGATGAGCTGAGGGCTAGGATCCCCAGAGAAAACTATTGGGTCTTTAATTAAGAATAGTCACAGAGGGAACAGTTTGCCAGACACATAATGGCTTTAAACTGACAGAAGGCAGGTTTAGATTAGATGTTAGGGAAAAATTCTTTACTGAGAGGATGCCAAAGTAATAGAATAAGTTGTCCAGAGAAGTCCCATCCCTGGAGGTGTTCAAGGCCAGCTTGGATGGGCTTGGAGCTATCTAGTCTAGTAAGAGACATCCCTACCAATGGCAGGGAGGTTGGAACTAGATGGTCTTTGAGGTCCCTTCCAACATAAACCATTTTGTGACTATATGACTCTTTTATAGTTAAGCCAGGAAATTCTTTGCCACCTGAGGCTGTGGGTCCTAAAATTTACCTGAGCTTAGGTCAAGGCTGGACAGATTTGCAGAAAAGAAATCCATCAAGTGATACAGTAAGAAACTAACCACCTGTCTGGGACAGAAATGTTAAGCTAGGAATGAGATTTATATTCTTTCCAGTGGGATGTTGCTAAAAACAGGAGAAAAGCTTCTTCTTTAAATAGCTGATTTTTATCTTGACAGTGTCTCTTGACATTTCTACAGCTTTAAAATTACTTTTCCCCTCTCAGTCTTTACTTTCCCATGTGTTATTTTTCTGTGGCAATCCTCTCCTCTTCATTGGCTTTGTTTCTGTGAAGGACTTTGTAGGCACACAGTTTGTGGAAATTGGGAGTGGGGCTGCGGCCAAGCCTCATCCCTAATGGGCCACAGCTGTGCAGGACAGGTGAGCAGCATTGCAGGTAATGAGACATGGAGTGCCAAGGTGCGCTGACCAACCACCAAAGGGTACAGGGGGCACACAGGTGTAATACATGATGGATGAAGGGTATAAAAGGTTGTACTGAAGACCCATAAAGAGCTGATGCTTGAAGCCTTCTTCAGTGTAAGTTATGCCTCCTCTGTCAGGACTTTGCATAATGTTTTCCTTAAAAATGTTCCCTTTTTTTAAAGTTTCCTAGTTGCTCTGTGATTCTGTTGTGTAGTTTCCATGTCTTCTTTTGCTTTAGTCTTCTTTTGCAGAAAGTGTCGTTTTTCTCTTGGGGACTTTCCCTTGAACAGCTCTAAACCCCACCATATCCCTCTGTGTCTCTATACAGAAGTCTAAAATATCAATGAGAGAAAGAGGGAGAAAGCAAGCAGGTTTTAATAAAAAGGTATATTTGCTTATAGTATATTTGTTTTCAAAAATTCTGTAACAGGACAAAGAGAAACCTGAACATTTCAGAAAAAATACATGCTTATTTTTCTTCATATATGTGAGAAATGGAGTTGTAAAGGATTCTCAGGACCTCACTGAAAGGTCACAAAGCTGTTGTACATTCTGTACATTTGCATGCAAACTCTGAGATAAGGTGTGCTGACTTAGAAAGGCCATGGAATAGAGATAACATTGTTGAGAGAGAGATTGAACTGGAAACAAGTTTCAAATAATGGCCTTGCAAAAAGACTAGATATTTTGGAGAATTAGAACTGTGAAAGATGCATTGTATCAAGACCACATGATGTAAATAATAGGTGATTGGTCTTAGAAGTATTAGCAGCATTGTGTGGCAAAGGCTAATAGGCTGAAAATTATTTATAAGGTATTGTAACCAGGAAATAGGTTGGTTTCTGATAGAATGGCATTGAGTTTTACATCTCTTATGTCTCACCCTTCAACAAGACTGATACTGGAATAAAATCTTTTAAAATGCCTCTCTGTTGCCCTGTCCCTGTAAAACTGGGATTTTCCAACACATGTATTCTAGTCATAGGCTTTCCACAAAAAGAACAAACATTTCTTTTTGTGCTGTGTGCCCAGAAAAGCTGCTACATGACCACTCTCTTGCCAGGATTTGATGCTGAGAAGATGCAGCCTGGTAAGTGGAGGCAATGAGCTCCTGGTTTCACTGGGGCCATTGTGAGGGGCTTTAAGGGCAGATCTCTGAGTCAGTGAGTTTACATTCTCTGACTCACCATTAGCTACTGATATGGAGTTACATGTATTCTGTTAAATACATTTGAAAGAGTAAATCTCCTGAAGTCCTCTCAATCAGTATAGTTGTGCTGAGGATCAGAGGCCTTTTCCAATAGTGGATTTCAGCCCTTTTTGAGTTTCAGGTGGAGGCAGATGCAGAGGGGTTTTCTACAGCTGTGTCATGCCAATGAAGAGTGCAGCCCACTTCTCAGCACAAATGGAGTATGGAATCTGGCAGAACATTTCTGGAGTAAATGGGATGCCTTTGAAAACATTGAAGGTGAACTATTTAAACTGTGTTATACAATGGGCTTTATTAATACAGGAATTTTAATTTAGCACTGGGAAGTTAATGTGTACTGTGTGTTACATGCTTCTAGCATGGAGGTTGAGTTTTCCTCAGGGTGCAGCTGGTTGGAAGCACAAGGAGCTGTTGTGGTTTCTGGGGTTTGAGCAGATCAGCCAGGCAGAGTGTACCAGGGATGTGGGAGCTGGGCAGCAGTGGGCCATGAACAAAGCAATGCAGGACTGGAGGGCAGTGGTCAGCAGTGACTGGTTCTGCTGCTGGGAATCCAACTGAGAGGGGGATTATTTCTGCCTAAGGGAGTTCCCTGCAACTCTGATGCAGTGCTATCACCAAGTGAATGTAGCAAAAGCAGTAGGGAATCGCTTGTTTGTAAAAGGGGTACCATAGTCTTTTAATTGTGATATTATTAGAGAGTCTTCTGGAATAAAGAGAGTAAAGTTTTAAAGCATCTTCTGAATCAAACTATTGTCTCCTATGACACTTTCTGTCAAGGCAGTGATGATGTTGGTCACATCTTTCAAGAGCATCTCTGAAAGGAAAAGACTTCTTTTTTCTTAGATGCCAGTTATGCTAGTTGTGTTTCTCAGTTATTCGTGGTGGTTAATACAAAGCACTTGATCTCATTGGCATTTTCAGCTGCTGGTTTTACAGCCAGGTGTTTGCTGTCATGAGTTAGGCTTCTGTTAATTAGGGCTTCATACATTCTGCAAAACATTAACAGATTTGTTCTCCCTGCACACTCTTCATTCATTGCTACAGAACAGCAGAAAACAATTTAGCTCTCTGGCAGTGTATTTATTACAACACCATATGTTCTGTGTTTACTTATGCTGTACAATTAAGTGATTGTACTGCAAATCATGGCCAAGTTCTTGAATAGCTGGGGCCTAAAAACGAGCTCTTAAATTCATATTTGGATTCCCAAATAGAAGATCTTATTTTCAAGTATTGAGTCCATCCCGATTCTTGCTGAGTTTTTTGAGGCGAGCAGACGATCAGCATTTTGAAAAACAGGCCTGCTATGTTTTCCCATGCTTCTGAGGGGAATCTAAACTATGGTTTAGACTCCTCTTAATATCTGTGGTAATGCAGGGCCTGTTGTATTCTCTACATTGCAATAATTCCTAGTGAGGCTTGTTCATGCTGATAAACTATCAATTTAGATTGATTAAAATATTCAGTAGAAAGGTTGCCAGCAAGGTTCCAATTTGGAGTCTTTGCTGAAAGATGAGGAGAGGCACAAAGTAAGAATATTTCTGTCAAGTCACTGGGCTTTTTTCATGAAAGGGTAGGCTATAAATACCATCTTTCATATAACATGCTTAACTGCCTGTAGCTGGCAACTAACCTGAGTGAAGTAGGGTTCATCAAAAAGGCTGATTTTGCTCTCAGTATTATTGGAAGCTCTTCCGTATGTCTTAGTGAGGTTCTTTTTTTTGAGGTTTTCCAAGGTTTTTCTCCAACGTGTGAGTACAATAAAGCTTTCTTTCCTTTCTCTGTATTAAAATTTCAAGGAAATTCTGATTCATTATTTCAGGAGCTGAGTTAAATTCTTTCCTCTGGATCATTTTAAAAGAAATTGTTTAAGCCTCAAATATGTGTGCTGGCTAGAGCAGCAAATGTGTGAAATGGTGGTGTTGCTTTGCTTTATGCTGCTAATCCTTGAGAAGAGGATGCTGTCCTTACTCTGTGGGCTCAGAAGCACAGCAGAAGGACTTCTTGACCTAGAACAAAACAATGACAATGTTCTGTGAAAGTATATCATGCACGTGGATGCTTCTGAAATATATTGCTGGGGATAACTTAGGCTTTCTTTCCAAAAGAAAATCATACCAATATGTCACTGTGATATTTTCTGAAAAATCCCTTTGCCAGGATTTTTCTCCTGAGAAGCTGAGAAGCCTCAGAAAAGAAATGTAAACAATAATTATCTGATTGCTTTGGAATGTGGTCTGGAGGTTGTTTACCCACAGGTGCATCTTTGGTTCCATGTGGATTGTTTTTACTTAATGACCAATCACCATCAGTTGTGTCAGACTCTGAGGAGTCAGTCACGAGCTTTTATTATCATTCTTTTCTAGCCTTCTGATGTAGCCTTTCTCTTTCTTTAGCATAGTTTTAGTATGTAATTTCTTTTAATATAATATCATAAAATAATAAATCAGCCTTCTGAGAACATGGAGTCAAATTCTCGTCTCTCACCTTGTGCTGGGGACCTCACAACACCACACCAATGCTTTTCAGAAAAAAAAGAGAGCTTACATGATGAGGGGAAAAGGAAAGAATTATTCCTCATAATGTAAGTAAAAGTAGATAAATTTAGATGGTCCTAAAACGGGAGGATTTAATATATGATAAATCAGCAGGGTGATCTGGCACAATTGCAAAGGTGACTTTGAAAGAATTTCTCATTTTCTTTTCAGATGTCTTTCATTTTTCATATTCACGTGCCTTGATGGATCAAAATTTGAGCCATTTTCAATAATTAATATGCATTTTTTCCCACATAGAGGCTGCTCTTGAGAAAATAATTTTGCTTTGTAAACGTTATTTGTCTGAGTCTGACTGCATGTCTCCATTCCCCTTGCAGAGGCACAGCGATAGCTGGAATAGTTTTTGGCATAGTATTTATGATGGGAGTGCTTGCTGGGATTGCCATCTGTATCTGCATGTGCGTGAAAAGCACCCGTGAGACTCGAGTAGGGGTCATCAGAGCAACGCACATCAACACCATCAACACGTACCCAGGTAAGGAGGCAAAGGGACAGCCCTGCAAGAGTGCCTGTGGTCATGGCAGGAGTGTTATCCTTGGAGTGTTATCCAGCTCCACACTCATGATCTGGTTATTAAAATTCTTAGAAATGCCTCTGCCCAAATTAAGATGCAAACGAGACCATATGCCAGTGACAATAGCATGGATTTGGTCTGACACGAGAGAGAAAGAAATAGAAAATAGGTGGGGGGACAGAAAGGTAGGTGACAGAGACAGAATAAGGAAAATATCATCACTCCCATGGATCCCAACGATGTTCCATTGATCCTCTCCAGCTGGTCTTCTTGATGATGATGGTCCCCCCTAAAAGCATAGAATCCAATGGGATAATATGGCTCAGGCCAGGAAGGAAAACCCAGGCACTTTCCTGGGGCAGGGGGAGTTTTCCATTGTCCCTTACAACAGACTCTGGGTTCATTGCATCACATGCAGTCCTGTGGTACAAGGCTTCAGAATGACTCTAGGGGGCACTTTGGTGGGGAGGGGGTCTTTGATGGATTATGGCACTCCCTCAGCTACCTCTCACATGTCCCATGGATGTCACCTGTGGGGCTGGGGGTTCCACAGCTATAATAAAGCCTCTAATCTGGCCTTATTATCAAGCAGTGCAAGATAGCCCGGGAGCCCAGTCCTCAGGGAGACTGGCCAATGCAAGGAGCCAGCTGCACATGAACAAGAACAAATACAAACACCAGAACACTAAAGAAGAAAGTGGGTGCCCGAAAGCTGGGCTAGCTCGAGGCCGATTGCTGTGGGCTGCCCTCTAGCAAGCTTGGTGATTATCAGCTCTTTAGTGATTGCAAGCTCTCTTAGGATCTCAGCTCTTGCTTGCTAGGTAGGGAGCCCTTGGCTGAGGCTGCAGCAGAGGCGAGAGAGGAGAAGGAGAGGTCCTGGCGTTCCACAGCGATGGTTTTATTGGGGGAGTCTGTGAAGGGTCCCAGTGGCAGCTCTTCTGTTGAATGGGCTAAAGTAGGCCCCTTTTATAGGGTTAAGGGGAATCCAAACTTGACCAATAGTAAGGGTTAAGTAACATAGCCTATAGGGTTACAGAGATAAGCTTTGGGGTAGGGGTCAGGGAACTTATGTTGCTGTCTCAGCAGTTCCTATTGTTTGATTCTCCATGGGGCCTTAGCCAGGTCCATGGGATTTACTACACACACAGCTGAGCCGGTTTGTGTAAGGGAGGATGGGTGCTCACTGCCTCTGACCAAAGGTTACACCCAAAACCTCCTGCCCCTCCTCATTTTGGGGGGGGGGGGGGGGTAACCTGGCTTCTGTGGGTTGTGGTCTCCCCCACCCCAAACTCAGCCAGGGAAGAATCTCTGCTGGGTTTGGCTTTCTTGTGCATACACTCTCTTAGCCTTGTTTGTTTTTCCCTAGGCCTGAGATGATTGAACAATAGCATCTTATCTAGGTGGTTTAGCTTCCAGTCTAAAGTTTCAGTCAGGTTTCTTCAGGGAGGCTTCTTTGGTTATAGCTTCTTTATACAGTTTTTGTTATAATGGGCAAAACTCTTTGATATCAGTGTTTGAGGCATGAACTATTTCAGTCTCTGACACGAAGTAAATGGGGAATGTGACTACAGCAAGAGGCTCTTCTCAGTCTGGAGGGGAACAGCACAGCTCCTGCTGAGAAAGGCAGGACAGCTCAGCATGCAGTGTCTGGCGGCACAGCTCTGTCTGGGAGGGTTTATTCAGCTGCTGAGAGGGCTAAGGAGATCTGGCCAAGGTGACACACTTCACAGATGGGTGGCTCATGGTGCCTGCAGGAGTGTGTCAAACCCTTGCTCAGGGCAGTGCTGCATTTTACAGGACAAACCATTTCCCTGTGCTGGAGGCTCTCTGGCTATAGATCAGTTGTTCTTCTTTAGTGTTCTGGTGTTTATATTTGTTCTTGTTCATGTGCAGCTGGCTCCTTGCATTGGCCAATATAATGGAGGCCAGGCATATCACAGAAGGGGGAGAACCTGGGCAATAAGGTCTGTGGACCATAGTGCAAAGGCTTTGAGTGGTGGTGTGGAGTCTAATGCACCCTGAGCTGTTTTTTGCCCAGAGCTCACAAGCATTGCTGGGTGCTGCAGGATCCCAGGTGAATTCTACAAAAGCACATGGGCATCTCTGCAGGATGTTCTGTACTGCATGTCCCAGCAGGAGGGACTGCTGGCCAGGATGCAGTGCTCGATCTCTGCATCCATCTGGCATCATGCCTGAACTGGAATTTGGAATACAAATTTGGACAATGGTTATAAAATCATAGAATGCACTGGGTTAGGGTGGACCTTAGAGATCACCTAGTTCCACCCCCCCCAGTCCCAGGTGGGGACATGGTGCTGAGGTACCTGTTTGTGCCTTAGTCAAAGTTAGCTGAGTGTTGGACCTGCTCAGTGCAAGCTTCTCTGTGAGTTAAAATTGTTTTGATGTAATTTTTTTGAGGTGCAGGCAGCAGCAGGAAGGCACAGGGTCTGCAGCATCCCAGGGGACAGTAGGGACCCCTTGTGCCTCTGGGGCAGCGCAGTTGTGTCCAGAGTAAGTGTGAGCTGGTACCTACGGCTGTGTATGAGCCAGCTTGGTGTAGAGTCACCCACTGCACCGCACTTGTCAACTTGCACCACTCTAGGAGCACCAAAGGAGGTGGCACCAAGCCAGCTGGGGTCTGCAAGACACATTTGCCTCAATTCCACATCTACCATATGAAAATGGCCATATTGTTGAAGAGAAAAGCAGACCCTGGATGTAGCATAATGGTCTTTATGCAATTCAGTGACATTGTTAATTACAAATTCAGGAGCAATTGCCTTGGGATAACTTTGGGAGTTCATTGCAATAAAACGCAGAGATGTTCCATGCATGAAGTCTTGTCATCCCACTCCTAGAGATCCCTACTTTTATATTCCTTCCTGTTGCAAAGGTTGCAGAGAATCTGAGTTGCATTATATATACTTATCAATAAGCTATGCAATACTTTTTATGTATTCCTTTATTGTACCAGCTCTAATGTCTGTTTTCTCCCTCACAGCATTAGGTTCCATTTAGACTGAAAGCATCTGTAATCACCCTTATAATTTCAATGTTATTTTGTGTACAGAGATGGGTATGAAAGAAAATGGCATTATTAACCATGAATTGCTGAAGAGTTACTTCAAAAATAAATAGTTGCTGCAAAGCTGTAAGAACAACAGCAAAATGAAAAAACTCCAGGGCTGTAACCTTTTCCTCCCCAAGTCTGTTCCTGCAATGACACACCCTTATCTCTCAATCTCCAGGCAGTTTCACTCTACACCTCAAGGCCTCTAGTTCAAGCATCAGTTTGAGCAGCTCTTCCTCTCAGCAGCAGGTTTTGGAGGATGGGGAAGCTTGGAAATGTTTTCTGTGTTCCCTGCTGTCATGAACACTTCTGGAATAATGACTGACCTGGTTTGGCTGCGTGGCTTGTGGCCAACACTGCCCTGCCATTACCTGCTTTGGACAGGAACAGCAAGTGTGAGGATGCTCTTGCTTCTGCCTCAGCCACAGCAGCGGTGTAGTGCTCAAGAGAGCAGAGCATGCTTTTCATGGCACAGTGGGATTTGAGTCTCTTCCCTCCATCACAAACATCCTTGGTTTCTGTTTCCACTCTTTGCTAGTACTGTTTTGTTGCCAGTCTGCCTGAGACATCTACAGAAGGGATAGGAGAGCATCTGTGGTGACATAAATGGACACATGAGCAGACTCTGGACCTTAAAATTTGTAGAGAATACTCTATTTGGATGCTGACACAGAGCCCTTAGTTCTGCCTATCATTCTGCAGCATTCACTGTCTTTTTTTGTCAGTGAATGAATCCTTTTTCTTTAACATTATTAGAAGTAATTGAGGAAAAGTTTTCAGGTACTTCTGAATATTTTTGTTGCCTCCTAAATGCCTAATCCAGTTTATGAATGCTTGGCTCTCCTCAGATGTCCCCATTGGCGTGAACAAGGTGAAAGCTTTGCTCTTCCTCGGCCCAAGCTATGCTAAGATGTCTTGCCCTGGGAAGTGTGATGCTGCTGTGTTTGCCATGGTGTGGCACCTGGAGATCCAGAAGGGTGTTTGAGGTGTCTGTGGAGATCAAGAGCCCTGACTGCTTCATTTTGACATGACATAAATCCCTGTTGCTGCTGAAGGAAGTGGAAGGGAATGGATCTGATGAACTCAGCCTTTCTCTCCTGAAAATGTTCAGCTCTACCACGTTTGCCTGGTATCATCTGCCATACAGGCACTCAAACACTGTTACTGGCACAGCCTATTGGTAGGCACACAGCTAAGGAGGGAAGTAAAGGGCAATAAACAATGACTCACATTGATATAAATTGACTGTATAATGGCAGCCTGGAAAAAAATGAATGAATTGCCAGAAGATTTTATATCAGTTGCATGCAAGTCTGGATATCAGCAAGAAAATAATTGAAGGCTGCATCGGAAAAACAGTTTTTTAACTCTGTGTTCTTTTTTTCTCCCATTTCAGTGGCTCCACCACCATACAGTTATGAACATGAAATGGAGCACCCAGCTGACCTACCTCCACGTTATACTCCAGCCCCACAGACTGTGATAGAATATCCCCCACCCCCTCCATACCCTGGATACTCAGGGAAATAATTAACATGGCTTCACATGGATATTGACTGCCTCTTGAAATAGCCAGCACTGCTGGGACAATGCTATTGGCTCAGGGACAAATAGGATTGGGTTTTGCATCAACACATGTGGCCAGGTGTTGAAATAAACTGGAAAGGTTGTCAAGGCTCAGGATGAATAAAAATACTGTCCACTCTGGACCATCATGTTTCATGATTAAGCAACATGTGACCAAAGAAACAGTTCCTAAAAGTTAGTGTCTGATGAGTAGTGCTTAACACCAGTTCTTAGCTTCACCTGCAGCACATGGGAGTGGGGGTTTTCCCACACAGGAATGTGCAAGTGGTGCAAACAGTTCAACAAAGTGTTTCAAAAGCACAAGAGGGTGCTGGGGCTTATTCTGGAGGAAAGCATCAACTGTTGTCTTGAGGTAACCACTGTGCCCTTCCTTGAAACAAGAGGAATAAGCAACAAGAAAGATTGAAGCTGTTTTCTGTTTCTACTTCCAGCTGATAATACCCAATGATCACTGTGCATATTGGTTTGATAACCATGTTACAAGGAGAAGTGCTGGTAGAGTTTTCTAGTAATTAAAAAATTATGGGTAGTATTTTTGGCCAAGTGCAGATTTTTTTAAGTGCCTCTTTTTAAGCAGTTTGTGTCTAGTTTATGAACTGAAATGTTAACATAAGGAGAATTTTTGTATGTGAAATACACTAATTTATCGCTGATCTATTTTTACATGGACTTAAAACCTCTATACATTGAAAATATGCTAAAATGCCTTTTATACCAGCAAATGATGTTTTGATTTTTGTATAAAAATACTGAACCAGCAGAAATCACAAATGGTAGAAAAAATGCAAAACAAATATTAAAATGTCCTAGATTTGACATCAGTTCAATTGGATAAAGCCAGGGTTTAAAAATTTTTTTACCATTTATGAGGATATCCAGCCTTAGCAAAGAGATGAGGGTGGAGACTGTGAGCATCTGATTACTTTTGAATGTGTCTTGGGCAATTTAAAACTGTAGGTCATCAAGTAATATTTTTACATTTGCCATGCATGCTGTTCAAACTTAATTATTCTCCACTATATGCAGTCCAGATCTTCATGATTTAAAATATTCCATGTACTTATGCAAGTAACTGTAATTCTGCAGCAGCTATTTGACTTCAAAATAGTGTATTCAATTACCTAAAGCATCATCTTTCAGTGTTGAGCCTATTGTTTTTCTCAGGTTTATATGCAAACCACAAAGAGTGGGTCTCTTCAAAAATTTAAAAGTGCTGAATGCTCTTGGTTTGAGTTGGGTGTCTGAGCAGTTTGAGAATGCTACAGCTGTGGCATCAACTGCAGGTTACTGCTGGTTCACAGAGATCAGAATGCATTTAAATGTTTTCCAGTGTAGCCTTTCTCTTCTTTTCAAGTGTACTGATGTAGTAACAAATAAAAAAGCAACTTGCAAAAAAGGAGTTACTGTATCCCAGTGAAATCAGCCTCTCACAATCCCTGAAGTCTGGTGGTTTTGGTATTTAGTCCTGATTCAGGGAAGAACTGAAGCAACATTTAACTGAGCATAAAATTTATTCAGAGGCATTCTTGAAACATGACATTACTGACTGTTCTTGCTCAGATTTTGCAGTTGTATTTATCCTTTCCAGGCTGACTAAACTTACCCCCTTGAAACTCCTCTTAAAAGTGCAAATGGCCTCAGTCTCTGCCAGTGTATGTTCAGAGGATCTGTGTTGTGGCCATTGCCCACGCTGAGTCCCCAAGGTACTTGTGACCTAGTCAGAGGAAAACTGGGCTGTGTCTCAGGTGTTTGGTTGCTGTTTGGTTACTCCTTGGAGTCTTCTCTGAGAAAGGAGAGTTGCATTCTCATTTCTGTTTTGCTGCTCAGAGGTGACAAGTCCTGAGCTGGCTTATCATTACAATTACTTCTGCTCTGGTTATGTCCTGTGGCATTTCAGCTGTTACCCTGACCTGTCAAGAGATCCCAGTTGAAATCCTCCCATGAAGAGCAACCCCCTGTGTGTGGTGTTTTGGCAGTCCCTACTCAAAACCATATGCTGGGGTGTTGATGTGCCTGCCAACATGGTGACCAGCATGAAGAACAGATCCAACATAGCTTTTCCTGCAGAGAACACTGTTTCTGCTGCATCATTCTATGCTAGTAAATCAACACTTTCTAGTTTTGAATAATATTTTGGTGCCAAAAAGTTACCTATAGATAATGAGTATTGTCGCTTTCCCATTCCTGTATTTCATTTCTTTGTGCTGAACATGAAGACACACAAATCAAAGAGTGGTTTGTATTTGAGTAATTCAGTCTTCTGGAAAATATAGAGAAAGGAAACTATCCTATAGATCATAAATCTTCCCTTAGAGAAAGAATTTTTCCACCCGTGACATTTGTCAGAACAAGTTAGGGAACAGATTTCTTGCATAAGAAGGAATTTCCAAGACTAAAAGTCTTTGATCACAGTTTTCTGTTTTTCAGCTTTGTGATTGCATGGTTCCTCTGATGAAGTTACATAAAGGACATAGTGACCAAAGTACCTGCAAGGTTTAGGTGACTTATTCCAGGGAGTATTATGGAAATGAGAAGTTGAGAATGTAGTAGTGATTGAGAGCTATTTGTTTATAATTAAAACAGCAGTGGGAATGTTCATTTTTGTATGTTAGTTAATGCTGTGCAGATCCACATACCAGACAGTGATTTTAATCTCAAAGGACAACACATCTCTTTTCCTTGCTATAATGGCATAAAACATAAAGGTATTGCCCTTTCAGCAAACCAGACAAAATTAGCATAGAGTGGCCTAAAAGAGGTGATGATTGCATTGAAAAGAAGTAAAACTGATAGAAATAGAGAGCAGGATGGAGCCTAAGCGATTTATAAAACTGAAAAAATACAACAAAAAAGTTGCTGTGTAACAAATGGAATCATTTGACAATAGTAAAGTTCTATTATTTGAGTCTAGTTGAAAAAATTGAAGTGTTCCAGTGCCTGTAAGGTACTGCAACAAGGCTGGAGTGGCACTTGTATTTACAAGAGCATGTAGGGGAAAATGGGGAAGTTTTGCTATAATACACAAAAGTCCTTCATGAAGATGTTTAAGCCATAAATTAAAACATTTCAGTCTCTGACATATGGGAATTCTCCAAATGCTGTATTAACTCTAAATATAATTTTTTTAGACACCATGGAATAAAACACAACTGGTACTAAACAGCACACGGTAATAGCATATAACACCCTGAGGCAAAAATTGCACCAAAGAATTAATGGAAGTTTAATTTATTTCTTGTGCTTCCCTAAGATATCAATGTTTGGACAAAAAACCTTGACAAAATAATGACCAGGACTTCATATCAAGTGGCTTCTATGATTACACCCAAAGTGGTTGTAGCTTTTACATTGCAGCAATGTATGAAATCCAAAAAGCAGAGCCCTTGCCCAAGCCTGACTTGTGGTACACCCATTCTAAATCCTGTCCCCACCCTGTTGACATTGGTGTACAGCAAGCAGAGGACTGAAAAAAAGAGATGTGATGGTCCATCACTTCAAAAAGAGAAAAGGAAACGCAGAAAAATATAATGGTGAAGATTTTTCTTGTTCTGTATGAATTTCATAGGACAGCTCACTGTCACTGTATGAAGGGAGCAATGAGCTGGAAGTGTGTTAAAGAGCTGCCATGCATTAAGGAAAATAGCTGAGAGAAGGATCTGGGGAGCTCCAGCTCCAGGACCATGTCACTTAAGGTTCTAGAGGCAATAACTAGAGCAGAAACATCTGTCTGGTCTGTGAAGATTAGGCAGTCAATATTTACACAGCTCTGGAAATGGAAAACATTAATTATTTTTCGTGCCATACTACGCACCGTTAGTGTTTACGTCATTAGTGAAGAGTAGAAGAGAGCAGGCTTTGGATGCCATTGCTACCACAATGATGACTCAGAGGGGACTAAAGCCAACAGAAACAAAAGGAAAGCCAAAGACAAGCAGTTCTGAAGAAAGTGTCTTTTTTTTGGTCAAACTTGCATATGGAGCTGGTTCCTTCACAGAGGTGAGTTGGCCTGCTGCCAGCAAAGGCAGCTGGTTTTGGACAGCTATGGCTGTGGATGATGAACACTGATGATGAATTCCAGGGACTGTTCGTGGATGTGATGTGACCTTGCTGTAATTCCTCCTTTGCCAATCTTTTTAGAATATTTAATTTTTTCTCTGTTAAAGGCCATTGATCAATCCATACAGGATGATCAGTTTTGCAGTTCAGCTTTAAAGTGGTAGGTTTTTGATGTGGTTTCCATCACAGGCCCACTTCCAGTTTTGCTCCCCATTTGGACAGGATGTCTCTCCCCCAGACGATGAGAGGCTTCTGAACAACAAAGGGACGTACCATTGCTGTCCTTCTTCAGGACCTGTAATGTTAATCATGGATGCACTTTGCAAACACACAGTAGCACCTCCAATCCCTGTGAGGGAACCTGCAGGAGCTACCAAATCCCAATCACTGGGCCAAAACATGTGAGAAATTACTGTGACATCTACACCAGTGTCCGGCATGCCTGTAATGTAAATCATTTTACCACAGTGAGTCAGGCTGCAAATCAGTTCTGGTTGGTTGGGGTCTAAAAATTGCACCCAAAAGACCTCAGGACCTGAGGTTCCAAATGGCACAGACATAACTGAATTAGCTGGAAAGTTGTTTTGCTTGAGTGTATCATGGTGAGAAAGAGTTTAATATCGTGCATTTACATCATTACGACCATATCATACAGATAAGGCAAGGAATTGTTCATTTGAATCCAAATTTTTTTCTAAATTTTGATCAATATTAGACCAATTAGTTAGTGGAAATGGAGGATTTACCTCTGCTTTAGATTGTGTTTTGCTTTTCTCTCTCACCACTGCTGCGTCTGACACAGAGGAAAAAGGAGTGCTGTCACAGCAACCAGCTATCCCAGGAGCCCTGCCAAGAAGGGCGGGAGAGCAGAACTCCACATTCCTCCTAGCCCCCCTGGATGCAGTAAAAGACTCTCCAGGATTTTCTCATGGCACTGGCTGGTCCTCTGGATCCAGGCTGTGTGGAGGGTTGGGGCAGCCCCCTGTGGCCTGGAGTGGCCAGCTGCCTCCTGAAATTCTGCATTGCGCAGGATGCCTCCCAGAGCCAAGCTGGCACCAGTGCTAACTCGGGCTGGTTTGAAAGTGCCAAGTGCCTCCTGCAATCTGCCATCAGGAACCTGGGATGGTGAGTTTTGTTTCCCAGGGAAAAGGGCCAGCATTGGTGTTCAGGGTCCTGTGGTGCTAAGTGGCTGGCCCTCTGCTAGGGTTCTGAAAACCAGGCTGCCCCTGCCCCATTCATCACTCCGCCCTTCACCCCTCTCCATCCCGCCCCCACCACCCACCAGTGACTCCCTGCAGCAGCACGTGGGATCTCAAACACAGGCTTTGGGTGACACACAGACATTGTGGGCTGAGGGGCAAAGACGGGGTGGCTTGACAGGTGGAAAGCTGACACTGATGGTTAGGGGTACAAAGGACACAGGATACCAGGCGGGGTTAGAGTACAGGTGCAACCCTAATGGTGGGATAGCCCCAGAACCCTCCCCGCAGGAGCAAACACTTACCCTAATGTGGGACAGCCCCAGAACCCTCCCAGCAGCTGCAGGCAGTTACTCCAATTAAAAGGTAGGGATGATTTTTGTCAGCTAGGGAGTTATAGGTAGGGTCTGGGGGCTGAGCAGGTTTTTAGGAGTTTTTTAGGGTTTATTTCAGGGCTTTAAAAAGGTATTTTAGGGGTTTTTCTGGCAGGAGTTTTTTAGGAAGTCTCTGGGAATGTTTAAGATATCTATAGGGTTTTTTCAGGGCTTTAAAACATTTTTTTTAGGGTGGTTTAAGGGCTGTCTTACTACTAATTAGAATTGTTAGGGGTGCTTTTGGGTATTCTTAGGGCTTTTTTAGGACTACTTAAAAGTTTTTAGGGATTTTTGAGGAGAATTGAGGGTATGTGGAAGACTTTTTTAGGACAAGGGTATTTCTAAGGTTTTTGAGGGAATTTTTTAGGGTTTCTTTTAGGGTCTTATCAGGGCATTTTAAAGATTTTTGGGGTATTCTTAGAGCTCTTTTAGGACTATTTAGAGATTTTTAAAAAGGTTCTTTGGGGATTTTTAGGGGTGTTTTAGGGGCTTTTTAAAAGTAGGATATTTTTAGTGTATTCTGAGGCTATTTTTAGGTTTTTGTGGGGGGTTTAGGACACTTTGAAAGCTAGAGCTTTTGGGAGGAACTGATAGGGGTTTTTTTAGGGTCCTTTCAGGGCATGACAGAGGCTGAGGGGCACTGTGGGGGCTTGAGGCTGGCAGAGGCTGGGAACTGAGGGAGGAACAGGGAAAGGGGACAGTGGGTGACACACAGAGAGGCTGAGGGTGGAGGGGCAGCTGGAGGGTGACAGAGAAGCTGGGGGCTGAGGGGCAAAGGAGAGGGATTAAGGGTGACACACAGGAGCTGAGGGGCAGCTGACAGGGGGCTTGAGGGGCATAGTGGGGGCTTGGGGATGACAGACAGAGCCTGAGGGGTAAAGGGAGAGGGCTTGAGGGCTGGAGAGTCCAGTGGAAATCAGGGCTACAGGGTACAGCTTAGGAGGGAAGTTATGGTATAGCTGCACCACCCCTTAGCCCAGCCCTAACCAGCCACCCTAACAACAGCCTTTTCCCCCAAGAGCAGCACAACACAGCAACCCTAACAGTGAGACCAGACAGGAACCCTCCTGGTGGGACAAGACAGCAATCCTCACACCAGGACAACGACAGAACTCTCAGAGGACAAGATCCACTGCAAAAAGTTAGGGAAGACATCTGAGGGTTAGAGAGCAACAGGTAGGGCTTGGAGACTTAGCAAATTTTTTTTTCAGGATTTTTCCACAACTTTTAAGGATATATAGGGGACTCTTGAAGGTTTCTTAGGACATTTTTGGCCTTTCAGTGTATTGTAAGGGGTTTTTAAAGGCTATTTTGTGGAGGGATAGAATGTGAGAAAATAAAGATGGTGCAGAAGGTAGTCTCACACCTGAGGAGTTGCAGCTGTACTAATCACCAAAGATTAGGAACAGTCCTGCCCTTAATAGGCCACAGCTGTGTCCAATAAGAAGAGTGCTACAAAAGAGTGGGTTAGCTGGGTAAGGAGAGAGCTAGAGTTTGTTGGCTGTGCTGTGAAGAAGAAGAAGGAGTCAGTGCTGTGAGGAGCTGCACATGAGAAATCACCAAGAAGGTATGGAGCTTTTGAGGTAAGAGGACAACACTATTTCAGGATATTTTGGAGCATTGTTATGGTCAGGATCAGAGGGGATGCTCGATGAAAATGCGGAGTTTTAGGACTGCAGTGGAATGCATTTGAAAAGGGCCATTGGTGACAGAGGGATTAGGTAAGACATTGCTGGTCTGAAGGCTGTGAGTTCTAGGAGCAGAGTGGCTAGGGTCACCTATTGTGGCTAGGGTCAGATGCTGGCAGCTTTATAACGGAGAAATCCAGGACAGTAAAACTCACCACCCCACCAGTTTGCCACATGTAAAGTGACACCAGGAACCTGGGCTGCTGAGTTTTGTTTCCCATGGAAAAGGGTGTTGTTGTTCAGGGGTCTGTGGCCCTGAGTGGCCGATTGTCTGCTAGGGTACTGAAAACCACAAAAGCCCAGAGCTCCGGGCACACTGCAGCTGCAAAATGTATCCCAAGGGCAACGCAAAACTGCCACAATGTGGCTTCCACCGCAGCCTTTTCCTTGGAAACAGCCTTTGCCCAAAGCTGCGTTTACTGCCAAGGGTTAGGGTTACACCTAGCATTGGGGTTTTTAAAACCACAAAGCCCAGAGCTCCAGGCACGCTACAGTTGCAATATGTGTCCTGAGGGGAACAAAAAACTGCCCCAAAAAACAACATGGCTTCCTCCACAGCTTTTTCCATGGAATCAGCCATAGCCCAGGCCTGGGTTTACTGCCTTGTTTTGTTTCCCGGGGAAAAAGGCTGGCATTGGTGTTCAGGGGCCTGTGGCCGAAAATGGCCGGCTGAGTGCTGGAATTCTGCAATGTGCAGGATGCCTCCCAGACCCCAGCCGCCACCACTGCCCACTCGAGCTGCTTTGATAGTGCCAAGTACCTCCTGCAAACTGACACCAGGAACCTGGGCTGGTGAGTTTTGTTCCCCAGGGAAAAGGGCCAGCGCTGGTGTTCAGGATCCTGTGGCCCATCGTGGCCAGCTGCCTACTGGAATTCCACATTGTGCAGGATGCATCCCCTCCACTAGCTGCCATCAGTGCCAACTCAAGCTGCTTTGATAGTGCCAAGTGCCTCCTGCAAACTGACACCAGGAACCTGGGATGGGGAGTTTTGTTTCCCTGGGAAACTGGCCGGCAGTGGTTTTCAGGGGCCTGTGCCCCGGAGTGGCCGGCTGCCTGCTGGAATTCTGTATTGTGCAGGATGCCTCCCAGAACCAAGCTGGCACCAATGCCAACTTCAGCTGGTTTGACAGTGCCAAAACCCTCCTGTAATCTGCTATTGGGAACCTGAGCTGGTGAATTTTGTTTGCCACAGAAAAGGGCCGGCTTTCGTGTCCAGGCACCAGAGCTGAGATCCCCCTGGAGCCCATGGTTAGGCAGCTGTGCCTTTGTAGACCACTGAAGTCCATGATGGAGCAGAGATCCACCTGTAGCCCCTGGAGGATCCCATGCCTGTGCAGGGGGGTTCGTGAAGGTGGCTGTGACTCCATGGGCTGTTCATACTTAAGCAGGGACCCACACTGGAGCAATTGATTAAGAACTGTGTCCCATGGTAAAACTCAAGTTGGAGAAGTTTCTCCTATGAGAGGAACCCCACACTGGAGCAGGGTCATGGCAGAGCACGCACTGGGTCTGGGCTTCCCGACAGCAGATTTGCAAAGGAAGCCCAGCCGGCAAGCTCAGTCACAGAGTCACAGTGCCGAAGCAAACAAAAACCAAAAACAACCAAAACCAAACCAAAAGAAGCAAGCAAATCCCACAGAAACGGCAGGATCCCTGGTCAGAGGTACCAGCCATATGTGTCTGGTTGAAGCGGCAGAGCCAGAGAGAGAGAGCCTGCCCTGCCTCTCCTGCCTCTCGCCCCACCCCAACTCCCCCTGGAAGCCGCGGCTCAGCTCCCCTCCATCGCCACAGCCCCGGAGCCAGGGAGGATGGATGGGGTGTGGGGCAGGGACAGCCACCGCCCCTGGGCACAAAACAAAACAGATCAAAGACCCCGAAAATGGCATAGGATAATAAACCATCCCCAAGACACAGGCATTCATCAAAGAAGTGCTGTCGTAGAGCAGTCTCAACTATTAAGCCTTAGCTGAGACCCTATGAGCTAAATTATTGAGGTTTAGGAATGAACCTACATACATATGTGCTGCATTGTTCCTTGTTTGGTGATGCTCTTTCCCTGAGGTGGAGGCTGGGGTATCAGGCCTCTGATTCACGCTTGGGAAATCAGCTGATAGCGGTGTGCACATAATGAACCTTGAGATAAACCATAAGAGGCTTCTTAACAGCAGACTCTGGACCTTTGTGTAAGATACCTGCCACAGCTATGCTATTGCAGTATATTCACCTTCATCTTCAAGAGGCTGTAGTGAGTTATAAATGGTTCCTGATGTATCTGGGAGACTGTGAGAATGAAACGAAGTTTTCAGCAGGTCTTGCTATGTGATACAATCAAACTAGGGCAGTTGAGGAAGCCTTCCCTGCTGGAATGGTTTCCCTCTCCCCAGCCATGAGTCTTCCCCACTGTACCAGTGGTTGCTCCCTGGTTCTGCTAGGTTGTGTGTGGCATCCATAGGATGGCAAAATGAATGGGGGACATGGCAGTGAGACAGGTTGGCAAGAGTCAATACTGACTGCCACTGAAGAATCTAAAGTTAAAATCCACATTCCCCTTTGGTTGCTGGTGTTCATAGTTGAGCCTAATTTCTGGTTAGCTTCTGTGAGTGAACTTGCAGACAAACTGACTGGTGATGTGGTGCAGAGAGGGGAATGCTGAGAGTCCCAAGGATTGGAATCTTTCAGAAAGGCAATATTGACCCGTTGATCAGGAATCCTGGGAAAAGTCACAACATACACATGAAAGTTTATTGATGCTTATCTTTGAAGCCAGAAGAGTGCATCCTGATGTTCCCATACCTTCCACACCTGTCATGAATATTTAAAAAAGATCAGGAGCCCAACCTATGTTTGTTCTCTCTCTAGCTGCTGCAGACAGTTCCTTTTGAAGCCTGATCTTCAGAAGTGGAAGCTGGGATGGAGTTCCTTCTGACACAAATAAGGAAAATAAAAGAGGCTGATTGAGAGCTTAGATCTTGGCTTTATGGGAAATGAGAGAAAACAAAGCATCCCACTAGTTGGAGCTCAAGATTCACTGATATTTTATTTTACATCAATTATTTGAAATTTATAATTCTCTATCCAGGGGTAATAAAGAGTCTATCCAGGAGTAATAAAGAGTCTTTTTGATCTTGATAGTTCAGACAAGAGTTATGGTGAGAGATATGTTATGATACTTGGTGAGAGTTTTCATAAATGAAATAGGACAACTGTGATTGGTTATGTCTGCAACCAAACAATAATTCTGGCCTAGAATCAAGCATGATGAAGTTGGGTTAAACAAAGTGGAATCTACTGAATAAAAAAAATCTTCAGAAATATACCTACTCATTTTATATCAATTTGATGAGCTGTTATTTTCAACCTTTGCAATTTAAAAAGGCAATTAAGTCTCTGCCATTTGCTTCTTCAATGCCCCACAGGTAAGAAAGGGGAGTGCAGGCCGACCTTTAGCAGCAGCTCTGCCTGTCCTTGCTCTCCTGCAGAGTAAGGTGACAGCATAGGTGGAGCCTGAAAGGAATGAACACAGCCCTGAGCATCTGCATCCAGCTTTGGGAACTGTTAGGACATCAAAATGGTCAGCTCTACAATCTCTAGATGGTAGACTTTTGAGACAGTGTAATTAATTTGCCTAAGTTGTCTATAACACACATCTGGCAGGTACCTCATGCATTCCAGTGTCTGTTGAAACATATGCATATCCATGCCTCAAAACATGGGTCCTGCTGCAAAACTCTTGAATTTTGCAGTCCCTGGTTTTCTGCGTAAGACCTCCAGGCTGATTCAAACATCATATATTGCACTGGACTATGGAGTATGGAGCATATATTCATATATATTTCACTGGAGTATATGGAGCATATTGCTTCATGTCATAGGGTGTTAATTCACTAGCAGTTATAAATCAAAGGAGAGCTTTGAGGTCCTAGCATAGGAAGGACGTGAATCTGTTGGAGCCAGTCTAGAGGAGGCCACCAGGTAGATCAGAGGGATGGAACATTTCTTGTATGAAGAATGGCTGGGAGAATTTGGATTGTTCAGCCTGGAGAAGAGAAGGCTTTGGGGTGACCTGATTGTGGCCTTCCAGTACCTGAAGGGAGCTGAAAAGAAAGATGGAGAGACACTATTATTTACAAGGGCCGGGGTGACAAGGCAAGGGGGAACGGCTTCAAACTGACAAACAGTAGGTTTAGATCAGATATTAGGAGCAACCTAGTCTGGTGGAAAGTGTCCCTGCCCATGGCAGGGGGATTGAAACAAGATGAGCTTTAACGTCACTTCCAACCCAGGTTATTCTATTATTCATTGCCTTAAACATTGTTTAGCTCTTCTAGTGAAAACACTGAAAAAATAACTAGGAGCTCTCACAGAATTTCAGAAACAAAGGACTGTATTTGCTGTCACAGCAATTTGTTGCTGCTTTTTTTTTTTTTTTTTGTGTAAGTTCCCCATTCCCAGTGCTGTGAGGAGGTTGGTGAGGGTCAGTGGTGCCAGGGCAAAAGGCAAGTACCAGAGTAGGTAGAATCCCTACGTTCCTCTGGAGAGGTATGTGTCTTGTTTGCAGTTCAAATTCACATGGTTATTTGAACTAGATGATCTTTAAGGTCCATTCCAACCCAGGCTATTCTCTGATTCTATGATCTCTTCTTCCAGAGCCAGCTCAGCCTCCAGTGGCTTTGATTTGATATGACAGATGAGATCTTGTCCCCAAACACAAGTTAAGGCACCACAGCAAGCATAATATAAGGATTTAAATATAATTATAATACAGTTTATATCTATTTTTCTTAATAACAAGAATGTTCTCTTAACATTTTTCAAGGAGTACTTACATTTTTATTAGCTGGTTTTTTCTAAAGAGCAAAATGTTGTGTCGTTACCTCTAGGCAGCAGCTTTTTCTCTATTGTATGAAACTTTGGAGAAACACCAGGGCTAAACAGAAGTTCCTAGCAGAAGCTCTGTGTTTTTAGAGGACACGGGCAGGCCTTGCTCACCACAGGGAAATGGAAGGAGCACAGTCTACCTCCCAGGTCTGAATAAAAACCCAGTGTGTTTATTTTACTAATCTTTCTAGGAGGAACAGTTAGCTCCATGACTTGGAAAAAAAGCACTTCTAAAATTCAGAGGATGAAGAGTTTCTCTCATGCTTGACCCTATTCTTGTCACCTAAGAATAATGGTGCATTTCAGGATCTCTGCAGAGCCTGGCAAAACAAAGCATTCTTCAGCCAATGAAAAGGAGAGATATTTCTGTAAATGCCACGTAAACATGAAGTTTTATCCCCTCTCTGCATTTTGGAGAGAAAGTTAATATTTCAGAACCTTCTTATTTTTTTTTTTAAATATGATTACTTGTAATGTTTCCAGGATAGCAGGGATTCTTAGAAACAAACTGCTAATGAAGCTTTCCTTGACTACACCCACAAGGACAAAAGTTTTTGGTGTGAGAGTTGGCTGGTAGTGTGGTGATGATCTCCTTAGCCCTGATCCACAATAGCTCTGGGATCAACACTTCTCTCTGGCATTAGAGCTGGGGCTGCCTGCCTGCTTCTACTCCTGATGGTGTCTCTGCTCCCACACCCCATCCTCAGAGAGCTCCTTCATTTCTCCCACCTGCTCTTACCCTGGTGCTGGGCCATTGCTCCAAGACCAGTAATCCTCCTGGTTACCCATCCTCCATAGATCATGCCTCAGCAACATGACCCCTCTGAGGATTTCTGATCCATTCCTTGCTCTCCTCAGCAGACTAGAGTATTAAGTCAAGGTTGAGGCATTCAAAGGCATGAAGGTAGAGTCACTACTGGGCTGTTGGTGGCTTCAGGAGGGGCTTGGGAAGGCACATGAAGACTGTCAGCACTATGGACGTGAATTTTTTTGCCACCAGAAAGACTGTCAGCACTATGGACGTGAATTTTTTTTTTCCACCCCAGAGAAAACAACTTTCTTGAGGCAGCCTGCAGCAAATTCCTCCAGAGCCTAGGGCCTTCACAAACTGTTTCCATTATGGGCAAAATGTTTCTGTGTTAAAGAACTGGCTCCTAGCAGGCAGTGTTAGCCAAAGAGCGGAATGGCCCAGCTCTGGGAACACTGGCTTGTGCTACCCTGTTGAGGGCTCTCTCCTGATCTGCACAGGAAAATGGCACAATCCACCAAAATTGGTGTAAATACTCTCACTGAAAGAGACAGAGCTCTCACCTTGGTCTTTCATCTATTAGAACCCACGGTTATTGCATTGCTTTCTTGATGGCTATTTTATTTTACATCAATTATTTGAAATTTATAGTTCCCCCAGCAGTAATACACTAACTCCTTTCTCTTCAGCATGCCATTTCTCAGCATTTCAGATCAAATATGCTTTTGCAATAAAAAATTATTAATTACATTTGTATTACATGGTGATGTAAAGCCTAATTACTCTGCAGCACAGAGGAGAGATGGAATAGTTAATATCCCCTTGCTCCAGGAAAGGCTGCAGAATAATAAAATGGGAAGTTGAAATAATCATTCTGCCATCAGTTGTTCTCCCCTGGGCCTGCACACGAGAAGTCATATGGAGAACTGTTAGAGGCAGGCATCACTGAAGATTTCCTGCTCATTTTACTGCCTGTAAAATAATTTGTTTATTCAGGAGATGTGTTCTATCTTCTCTGTGATTCAGAAGAATCTTAATCTCACATGATTGCTTTAATACTCTCACCTCAGTAATTAATACTGCAGCACAAAATTGGAAACTTACTCTTTATTGTGAGCAATATACTATGAAGTTATTCTTTTTGCTCAAGAAAGCATAGGTTATACATTATTATTAGCTCTCTAAATCTGCTTTTTCTATATTATAATAGTGTTGTCTTGGAATATGGTAGTTAAATGTCTATATTTTTGGGGTTTATTGCAAAAGAAAACTTGGTTAAAATGGGAGCAGGAACAGTCTAATTAGTTATTATTATATATATATAAAATATATAAAAAGTATAATTAATATAGCTATTTAAACACAGCTTTTTTTTTTTTTTTTGAGTTTCAAAGGTGTCTGTTGATAACCCCATTTATGAGATACCCAAGGGACTGTGGCTCTAGTTCACTTTGCAGGATGGCCAGTTCTTTTCCTCTTTTCTGTTTTGGTTTTTTTTTGTGCGTGTGTTCTATTTGAGTTGGCCTGAGTTTTTGAAACCTAAGTGCCTGAAACTGTGAGCTGTTTCCCTAGAACAGAAATCTGAGTCCCAGAGCCTCAGTTTGAGTTTAGCAGTGCCTGGAGCTACCTATGCTCGCACTGTTCAGAAGCAGCTGCCCAGGGATCAGTGTTTAACCTATTTACAGGACATGTTTTCAAACCAGTAACCAGAGGTTTTTATCTCACTGTCCTCTGTATCAGGTGTTTCTCCCTCATCAAGTAGCACTTCCCATTCCCAAATAACTCCCATTTACTGCAGCAGTAATAAATTATGAAAATGTGCCCCAAATGCCAATTTAGCTATGCATCAGGGGAGACTTTCTAGCAGATAAAATGGAAAGCAATTGCCTGGTTACACAGTAAAATCAGTAAAATTTTACACAGTAAAATTGATGATAAATCTTTCTTTTCCACGGTCCCTTTCTTTCTATTACTATCTCCTTCCCTCAATATTTTACCCTCATTTTCCTCACCAAATATATGATTGTTAATAGGATAGTTGAATGAATAGGGCAATCACCTGGGATGTGATTTGCCTTTGCTCATAACTCTGCTACAGCTGTGATTTCCAACAACTAATCTTTGCCAAGCTTCAGTTCCCTGGCAGGGATGGCATTTCTCCATAAGATTGTGTGTTGGTTTTGCACGGCCTGGTTTTTGGTTGGTGGAGAGGTTGGAGGGAGGTAATGCTGCTGAGATGTGTCCCACCCACAGGCAGGTCACTTGGCCAAGCAGGTTGGCACAAATTCCATGGGAGATCATTTCCAAGGAGGATGTTCTTACCAAGAAGTCTGAAATTGTAGAAGGTAGGCAGAACTGGTGTCATCATCTGAAATCTTTTGAGTTTTCAAGGACCACTATTTTTCTGTTTCTCTACTACCAAATTAGGCTCAAAGAGGTGGGAGGCCAGCTTGCAGACTTCTCTTGAACAGTGCATTCCTTTTTATGCAGTTTTTTTTCAGGTTCTCCTAGCTTTTGGTGAAAGGCCATCTTTTCTTCTCCTTCCTACTGAGATTTTCAAAAGAATTTCCAATAAAACTGTACAAATAGAACTGCAATAATTACATCTGGCTTGGTAAAAATGAAGGGTTGTTTTCTGCCTTCCCCAGAAAAAGCAATAAAGGTGATGCCTTCCTGGAAGTTTGTGATCATTATGCATCCATGTACCCTTGACCTCCCATTTGCCCTCAACTGAAGATTGCTGAGACAGGAATAAAGAATAAATAAATTTTTTTTTAAGTGTGCAAGTACCTGAAATGCTCCTGCCACAAGCAGCCCCCAGAGAAAATACTGTGACAGGAAAATTTTGCATTACAGTGGATTTTATTTAATTGGCATAATTCTTCATACAGTTTAAGCAGGGAGTAAATAACTACAGAAGCTTAATTCTAAATAAAACATGGCTTATATTTGCATAAATCTTTCTTTCCTGGGATTCCAAAAGTTTGTGTTCCTGCTAGTTTTATCTGTTATCTTCAAAGGAAGACAAAATGTCCTTTCTTGTCCCTGACCTGTGTGGCTCAGCTGATGTCCCCACAGCTAAATTACTTCCCAGTGTAGGTCTGCCCCATCCTTTCCATGCCAAAGGCTATCTTCCCTGTAAAACTAGGAAAGAAGCCAACTTCTTCCTTCTCTTTTAGATCCTTATTAACCTGAGCATCGCTTAATGGTTCAGTTGTATGTTTATGCTGCATGAAGGTTAAACCACTAAAAACTCAGCTGAACGGGGCATTGCCTGCCTGCACTGAAGCTGTGTTTGCAGCTTTTTAATGACTGCAGTTTCATGTTTTGGCAATATGAATTAATAGCAGTGCTGCCAATGGAAGTGGCTATAGTTAATGATGTTCTTGTTTTGTTTTGGTTTTTTTTCTTCTGATTATCAGTCCTGAAAGACTTTTAGCTTTCTTAACATTAAAAAATTTCGTGTCTGGACTCTCTGAAATTTCATCAAGCTGAATCTTACACTATAATTTGTCAGTCTTTTTGTGAAGAGAAGATTGCTTTCTTGGGGACACAGGGACAGCCAGGCTCTTGACCCCTCTGGGGAAAGGCAGGCAGACAACAAGATCCTGGTTCACACTAAACCAGGTCTAAAAGCCAGGTCTCAGATTTATCTCTGTGGATCCAGAGGACATGGACCTGGTTAGAGCAGCTCAGGAACCTTGACTCTGACAGCCTTCAGTCTCTGTACAATGCCTGTGGTAGAGCTGATGTACTGTATGAAATATTTTCCGATAAACCAGATCTAAACCTGAGCTGCTCAAACTCTGTCACTTGAACTGTCATCTGAAGAGAAAGACAGTGTTTATGTGACTTCTGTTTTGTGCCATAAATTAAAACAAGACAAAACTCAGATTCTCATAGCCAAAATGACACACAGGATTTGTAGTATTCAGTAGTAAAGAAAACTTTGTTTCCTCATTTTTTCCTGTCTTGTCTGATTCAGGAAATTCCATTTTGGAAGCTAATTATATTAAGTAGCTTAACTTCTTATAGGCCTGAGAGTGAGTGAGCATATATAAGTCTAATATCCAAATTATACTCAGAGAGACAATCCATTGTGTCAGCTAGCGATCAAAGTGTGTATTTATATTTACCATGCTATATTCAAAATTATTTCATTTCAACATCTAGTTTTTGTTTTTTTTTTTTTTTCAGCCAGAAATGATTATGTGATAAATTATTTGGAACCCAAAAGAGTAGGATCATGGTAAGAATCTCTCCTTGTCTCAACTTACTTACCAAGGAATGTTGAAAATCTGGGAAGTGATGACACAAAATGGTTCCTTTGGCTGCTTAAGAAAGAGAAATTATATAGGATATCTTTACTAGAGATTTTATTTACTACATTTTTGAAGAGACATATAAAGAAGGAACAATATTAGAAGTAATCCTGCTGTTCCCTGTCCTCCCTGAAGTTGTTCTCCAAACATAGGCATTTTTGTATTTTTGCTTTATACTGTAAATCTTGTTTTAAACAGAGAGCCCAAGGAACCGAGAGCTCTTATGGCCAGTCTTTGCTTTGTACACTCTCTTTAAAATAACTGGGCCTCTTTTCTGAAAAAGGTTTCACATTTATAGCAGAAGGCATCAGTCTTAAACATTGCATTTTTGTGAATTCTGGGATAAAGTACTGTAAAATAACACTGGCTCTTTCTTAGCTGTTTCATGGTTAAATGAAACACCATATTTCCTAAACACATCCAGCATTTTTTTTTAGTCTAATAGCCAGCATTTGCCCCCAAATCCCAATTTCAGTAAGAAAAAATCAGTCAGTGCAGCTCCTACCCATGAAAATCTTTTGTTGGCTAGGTTGGTATTCTTGTGCTCACATGTAGCCAGAGCTGGGATTATTAATGTTTAACAGGAGAAGCTATAGAAAGATTAATGAAAAGTCTTCAAACAACCCAAAGGCCTCTTGAGATATGAGCGCTTCTATAAAATATTGAAGACAAATGTGAATCTTTCTTCAAACTAGCCACAGGTTTAATTCAAAATTTAAATTTTTTAATCTTACTTTGAATCGCTAAAGCCGAGGATCGTGGACAAAGACCTCTAACTAGTTAAAGTTAGAAAATAATTATGTTTATTACACCAGCCGGTGGCACGGGGGGGGATGTCATCCCCAAAATGTGTCACCTCACCACACAAGGTTCTTTGTCTTCTATTTATTTCCCAAAATAATACATATGCATAACCCCAGCACCTCCCACCCCCACTTTGTATTAAAATGAAGTTATTAGTCCTTCACGTTTGTGCCATTCTTCTCTTGAGTTGGGCCGATGGTCTCAAATTGGGTCAGTGGTCCCAGGGATGAAGTCAGGAAGGTCTTTGTCAGGTCTCTGTGACCCTCTAGCATGATCCAAGGTCCTGTGCTTCGTGATGGATTAACACAGAGTCCAGGTGTTGGGCATTGTTCTACTGGTTTTAATATGTTCCTATAATGGTTCACTTGCTCCACTTCTTTCCACAAATAATATAACTATATATATAATAATTATATATATTATATATATAACTATATATTATGAAATAATATAACAATTAGCTTTAGCATCTAATAATCATTAACCTATCTCTGGTATACCTAGCTTCAGTATGAATTGGTTCTAACCCTCAGCTAAAATCTTAACCCTTTAAAATCATGATTCAGTTTGTCATCTCTGACTACAGACAGCATCTGTGGTAGTTTTTTGCTGGCTTCCCATCCATTGTGGATGTCGGAACAGTGATGCAGATTTTGGGTAGTGCCAGTCTGAGTCACAGGTTGTGCAGAACTTTCTGTTTCCCCAGCATACAGCTCTCTACCATTTGTACAACTGGATCCTCATTTTCCTCAGGAGAAATCTCACTGCTCAGTTTCCAGATGCTCCTGCAAGAGCTTCCTTGCTCCTGTTGCTATAGATGTGGAACTGCTTTGAGACAGTCTTTGTAGGAATGGGGAACAAAACCACAGGGACCTCTTTCCTTGCTCTGAAAAAGATCGTTTGTTGCAACAAACTGGGCCTTTTTATGTTCTAAAGGTGACCCAAAGAAGCATTCACTGGCTGCCTGGCGCTGCAGTGTCGCTGTTCGTGCGTGCCTTTACCCAATCAGCTCTCTGATCACACGATGTCCGTGCGTCTCCTCAACCAATCGCTGGCTCACCCACAGGTGCCAGCCATACAACCTGTTCTCTGCTTACATCACCTGGTTTTTACCTCTCTGTTAGCTGAACCTTTCCCAGAGGGCTTTCTGGGGAGCAGGAGTGAACCGGATTTCTCGTCTCCCACATTCTTCTCTTGAGATGCAGAATTATCTTGTCTTCTCTTCTGCGCTGGTGTTACATGGTGTCCTACATGGGCTGTGTGGGTGATGTTAAAAGGCACAAAATATAGATAATGCACTTGGTTGTGTGTGAAAATCAAACATTGAATAGCCAAACATGGCCTGGAAAGAGACTGAAGGACAATTTAAAACTAGAATAAGTTGTTCATAATCATCTCTTTGACTTTCTGAAGTGACTTGGTCAATCCTTGCTTCTTACCGTAGGCCTTTTTTGGCCTCTCTACCAAGCTGAGCAGAATCATTACATCCAGTTATACTCTTCCATTTTAAGTTTACTTCATACTGTGTAAACAAGAAATATAGCTTAAAATAAAAGTCAGCTTGTATAATAGAGTGTATTCCTTTGGCAAGAAGCAAAATGGATCTTGTGGTAAATTTTACAAACATGAATTCTTATCATAAAAGAAACTGAATACAGTGTTACCCCAGCCTTGGCAATGGCAGTGTCTTCTTGCAGAACAGAAAGCACATGATAGGTAAAGCTCAGTTATAACTGCTTTTAAATATTTTTTTTTACTTCGTGGTTTTATTTTACTAGCAGGGGAAGAGGCAGAGATGTTGTTTCAATTCATCCCTAAAAGATAAAATGTAGTAGATGGGAGTGGCTGAACACCAGTACGGAGAATAATGTGGAAGTGTTGAAATACAATAAGTGAAACAACTAAATAAGTTTTAGGGATAAATCAAGGGCACCAATTTATTTTTATGTTCTTCCAGGGAGTCTTAAGCCAGTCCAGCTCTCAGTGATTTTTGCCCCGCATACAAATGAATTCATCTGTATATGTCCACATCCTGCCAAGTGGAAATGCAGGATAACATTATAACATAACAATGCTGGTAACAACCTGTGAAGCTCCCCTTCGCTTCCCTTTCATGGGCCACTGAGAATGCTGTGCCTCACATTTGTTGCTGTCCCTTTTGCTAATACTGTGAGGAGCAACTCTAGTGAAATAGGCATTAACAACGGCAAATTGACTTTCAAATGGCTGTCAGACATCTGGAAACCCACAGCTTCTCTTTAATGGCAGAACAATGACAATGCTGTGAAATCCTAAAGCTAGAGTTACAAATATGACCCTGTCATACTGAGATACAAAACCACCACATTTGGAGCCAGGTTTGCCATCAAACTCACAGCATAGCTCAGTGTTTGAGTTACAGACGATTTAATCCTTCTAAAGCATTATTAGTAGGAGCACAGAAAAGGGAACCTCTTACCTTCATTATAAGATGTTATAAAATAACTTCCCAGAAAAACTTGCCTTTGCTACATCCCTGGAATCTAACAAAAGAAATACTTTAGTCTTTGACACAGCATGGCTTCAGCCACTGATGAGATCTGTCTGTATCTGCATGCATAAAATGCAGTGATAGCAATGGATATGCTTTCCCAGTAGAAATGGTATTGTTTTGTTAATGCTAATTTCTGTATTTTTAGCATATGGTGCCATAAGCCTTTGTTTGGTTTACCTTAACTATTAAACCAAAACAGATACAAAATGTGTGCCAATCTCTTACCTTATTCCTTTAAAAAAAAAATCTCTTGGAACATTAATCTTTCCACTGACTATGTCTCCGTCCCGAGCTCAGCAGGAGGAAGTGATACCTGTGGAAAGCCTTGCAGGTGTCAAACCTGCATGTTCTCAGTGTAAGCTTTACTGAGGGTTTTCTCTCATGGATATTGATTGCAAATAATAGGACTCTGGGGAAAAGGGAAAACACTGAGGAACTGGAAAATAACAAAACCATAATTCAGCTTTTCCAGCAGTGCTCATAAGGCTGAAGAGAAGAAGAATTCCGTAAAACAACACCAAAAAGAATTATTTTATCATTATGTTAACCCTTCTTATAGTGGATTTTTTTTTCCCAAATACCATAATATTTAAAAAAGGCTCAAAATCCCAAACAGCACGACACAACACTCCAAGGTTCATGTGGCGACAGCAAAACCTTATTTTTCACAACTCCCATTTATGTGGTTATCAAAAATCACCTGCTTGATCCCCGTTGGCAAGTAACCTGTTACCAGCAGTTCACTGACCAACAGCTGCCTGCATATGTGCTCGCCAAAGATTGGCAAGGTCTGTTCTCTGCAGCTCAGTCCCTCTGCCCTTCAGTGCCCTTCTCCCCAAAGAAGTCACTTCTTTTCTTTCATGGGTAGAGGCTGATCAAGTTAAGGTTGGGTTGCTTGTGTCTGTGAGGCCTTCAGGCCAGCTGTTAAGCCGTCACATTTTTTGGAGGCCCCTCTTGGGCACTCTCTTCAGGAGATGCTGAGAAGAATATATTTGGTGAAATTCTTTCCAGAGAAGAATATATTTGGTGAAATCTTGGTCTTTTGTTACCCCAAATGAGCTGTGCATTATGGCTAAATCAAAATAGTTTGCTCAGGGTGGGTAGGAGGAGGGAAGGGTAGAAATAGAAAAAGGATCTAAATCAACAGACCTCAAGGGAATAGTAGTGTTGCCTTTCCCTCCAGTACAACAAATTTCCCTCTGAATTATCTAACCCTGTGCTTCTGAGTAATACAGAGTCAGTGGTAACAAGCCTGGATGTCTAGGGATTCCAACAGAGTTGGAATGTGGCATATTTTGAATGAAATTAAATGTACCGTGGAAGACTTTCATTCCCAAAAAGAAAATACTTCAAGTTCTTAAATTTTATCTTCTTTATGTCTGCATGCAACTTTTTGCTGCTCCCACTGTCCAACTGAAAATAAAACTAGTTTTGCACAGCCAAACAGAAAAGAGAGATGTTGCTAGAAAGGTCTTACATTCTTGGACATTTTCTTAGAGTAAGTTTTAAAATACCTTGCTGATGATCTGTCCATGTTATGAAATGCCAAATATGTATATAAAAGGGATAGCAGAGGGAGGTAAGGTTCTTTGAATATGACCTTGTTAGGGCTTCTGTGAATGCCAGACTTCTAGGAAATCTTGATAAAAATAGTAGCCTTCAAGCAGCATCCTAGTTAATCTTCTAAGAGAAAGCAGGGAGATGAAAATAGGAAAAAGCAAAAACAATTCTACAGCAAATACAGAGCTGTTGAGATCACAATAAATTTTTTTTATGGAATACTTTGTGAATTTTATGCTTTTATAGCTTTTATAGCTTTCAGAAAATACAGTCCCTTTCTTGCTGATTCTGTTCCATCCAAAAGGAAATAGGATTTAGTCTGTTCTTTGCAAAACAAAAAATGTCAGTCAGGTGTTGCATAAATAAGGATGGACACAGGCCATGTACACCATGAACCCAAAACAAGTTTGGCCCTTTTCTAGAAGCAAGATTTGGAGAAGACTTCAGTGTTAGTCCTTCTCTAAACACATGAAGCATAAGTGTGTCTTTCATTTTCAAACTGCAGTTATAAAAACCAAAATTGCTAAGTTGTGTTATAATTAAATAACTTTAGAATATTGTTGATATTCAAACCAAAGCCTAAGCCAAATTTAGGAGTAAAAATTCTTTCGGCCCATTTAAATGCAGTATAAAGACATTTGCTTTCATTAAAGTGGTTGTGATCATTGCAGGCTCTACCTGTCCCTAGGTAATGTGTCTTACTACCTCTCGAGCCTAAAACTGAAGCTCTTGAGGGTCAGTGGTCTCTAAGAACTGAGTTTATTTCTAAATATACACATGCCAGGACTGAACTGGCTGAAAATGTTGTTTCCCCATGTGGAACACAGAGGGAGAAAAAATTGCTTCTCTTACGGATTTCTTTTCTCCTTTGGGATCATTCTAACAATTTGTTTTCTGTTTGGGTGGAAAAATCTCTATCTGCCCTTCATCCCAGCCAGTTTTAATTCCCACATCACCTAGGAAAGTGGTGGATCAGGAGGGCCTGGTGTGAAATGGCAGCAGAGGGCAGGAAAAACACTGATTTTATCCAGTACTATGATTGTGTCCCTGTGCTTGGATGTGGATGATTGGTTTGTAAGGCACACCAGAGGGAAGGTAAATCAATCAAAGCTGTTTTCACAAGTTTGAAATTAAATACTGATAAAATGCTGAAAAAAATCAGGTTTTGTCTAAAAATTTTTTCACCAACCAAAATTCAGTGGAAACCCTCTTTTTTGTTGTTTTGGGTTTTTTTTTTTTTTTGCTTGTGAAAAAAAATGGAGGGTTTTAATTTTTTTTTTAAATTGTTCTGGACATGACTTTCAAAATTGGCCATTTATTTTGATTGGGAAAAAAACTGTGATGTGCCTTCAAGGTAATGGTTAAGAAATGATGAGTTCCTGTGTTGGAAACATATAGATTTTTCTTGCTGTCATATTGATGTCAGATAATTTAATGACTGGTCCTTCTACAGGACAGAAACACAGCCTTGGAATGAGTTTCCTTTAATATCTGTCAAATGCCAATTAAAATGTTTTCATTAATGCAGTAATCTCTCTTATCATATAAACTGTATTGTCTGATTCTGATAAACTTAATTAAACATGTTCATTAACTGGAAGTCTGAGGGACTGCTGATGAGAAAAATATTTGATGAGGTATCCTTTGAGTCAATCAGCATTATTCCATTGGCAAAAAAGCCATAAACCACTTATTTGGACTAACTTGTTTACTTGAAAAAACCCCCCACCTTCCAATATTATTTATTGTAATTTAAATATTGGTTTTTTTGAGGAGAAAAAGCTGAAGAATGAGGATCTGGAAAGAGGATAGTCTCAGACTACCTTATCCAAAAAAAGCAATGTCTTGGAGAAAGGAAGTCTATGCTTCTTGTTTTCAGGAAAAGTACTTTCAGTGTTTGGTAGATGGGTAATAGTACAGGTACTTGGAATAGTATCTTGGACAAGTCACTTAATTTAAGTCAATACAACTGTAGCATTTTCATTTTCTTCTTTTTTTTTTTTATCCTAGGTGAAGATCAAGTCTCTTGACCTTGCTAAATGGATGCAAATATATGTTTGCAAAACAGCAATGCTTTAGATTTTGACAACGAAGCTGGTAAGTCATATCAGCATCAGGATGAGAAACACCCTACTCCAACTTTGTTGATTAATTAAAAAAAATCACTGGGTTCCAAGGTAAAAGATGAATCCTTGAGGCATCTAGTTACACACAGGAAAATAATGTCCTGTGGCTCAATTCCTTTGATTTTCAAATATTAACCTATGCAAAAACCAGACTAATATTTACTTTCATTGGCTTCGTTGCTCTTAATGTTCTGACTGTAACACTTGATGTGTGTTCTTTAAATATTGTATCTCTCTTGTTTAAAATCCAGCCTTGTTTGGATTTTTGGGTTTGGAGGCATACAGGTTGAAATTCACTTCCATTTATTATACAGAAAACATCTCTGGTAATAGATCTAATCGAGGGTCCAAACATACATGGCATAGACAAGTGACAAAGAGCATAGAACATGAAGGGTTAAGTGACAATATTAGCAGGGACTAAACTCCAGATTGGAGCTTTTATAAATTGAGAAAACTACATAGCTCCAAGGTGTTTTAAGACTTAAAAGCTATTAATTCTTTACACGATGTTTTTTGAGATAGTTACCTGGGTAGGTTGTATTAAAATAAAGCTGAGGGTTAACTGAAGCTAACATTTTATAGGTGCATGTTTAATTAAATTGTATGTTTTATCTGTAGTAATAAAATTTGAGACTCATCTGAGTTAACACAGTTTTACAGTTTGAAGGTCTGAACCATCTCCAGCATCTCTGTGCAGGGCTGTTTGGTATATGAGCCATAACAGCCATTCAGGAAAAGGGCTATTCTCTGAACCTTTCCATTTTTAGCTAGAAAGCTGTTCTGCTCATCATGCTGCTGTTGTATTAAACAAGTAAATAGAACAGCTTCCTGTTCTGGAATGAAATGAACTTATGAACTCAAAAGGAAATTCTCTTAATCATCAGAGAGCACTCAGCTTTGCATGTGATTTAAATTTAAAAGCACCAGCACAGGATAGTACTACAAAACTAGTCCTTCAAGCCAGGCAGAAAGACATCCCACAGTTTCCTGTTGATGCTGGAGGACACTTTTACATAAGGCAGCATTACTTGATAAACCCTTACAAACCACCTGCACTGTTCTTACAATGGTTGCTTCCAGTCTTTGTTGACAGTGAATAATCTTTCGTAATTCTCCCTACTACAACAGACTAGTAAGTGTTTGATTTCAGGTATAACCCCAGAACACGCCTGATTCAGTATGTCCTGTATGTCCTACTGCTTCAGCTTTGTCTATAGAGGAACTGAACTTGATTGATGTGTACTTTTAGGCTATGATTTTACAAACTGAATGTCCAGAACGTTGTAAGGAAAACTGATGAACTAATTGGTCATTTCTCCCTTACCATATCAGAGCACATGAACCTTATTCTTTTTGAAAACTAAAAGGGCTTCAGTCCAATTCCGACTCAAACCGGTGCAGAAACCCCTCCAGCAGGTTGCCTAATGAGGTTATCTCCATTTGGCAGAGGGATTTTGCCAAAGCATCTGGATTCAGCTCTGCAAGCATTCCAGTGGCATTGCTGTGTTTAAGAGGAGACTGGGAAGCTGTGTGCAGTATCACTGTTGTGCTTGTCCTGTACACTGGAGGAGCCTGAGCTGGCAGACATCTGCCAGATCATGTCTACCAGTCCTTGCTCAGGCAGAGAGGAAGGTTTAAAATCTCCAAGGAAGGTTTAAAACCAAAGCATCCTCTAGTTGGTAGTTATTTTACAGGGATGCCAGTGCTGTGCCTGTCCACGCTGCATGGCAGAGAGCTGGGATGCACCAGGACATCTCAATGTTAAGAAGAGGCTGGAGTTTTGCTTGTGCAAAAATGAATCAGTGTTTCTGAGCAGATTCAGCTCACTGTCCATCTATCCTGGCAAATTACTGCGATGCATCTCCCAAGCTCCGGCAACAGGAACTCTATTAAACTTCTAAGATAGAATCATACATGGTCACTTAGCCAAAGTTGTGTGTATAAGGATGAATGATCTGTACAAAACTGAAACAGATCTGCTGAAATTGGGCACAAAATTTCTTTGCAGCGCTTTATTTCCATGAAAATTCAGAAAGATTTTCATGTCCATGTCTATTGAGGTTCAAGATGATTTATAGAGAAAAGTGATCTGAAATGATATAATCTAATTTTCTCAGAAGTGTTTGCTGTATTTTGGCTGTTCTTTGATTGAGCTGGGAGAGAAGAAGGAAATAAATTTCTTTGTTTCTATTGCTATTTTATAATGAATCTTCCAACTAAATGGATTTGCAGAACTCATGTAGCTGCTCTGTTCCCTAGAAGCCAACGGAGCCAACAAAAACCTCTGCAGAAAGAAATCAGTACCTGTACCCTGGAGATCATCATTGATTAGCAATGGTATTGATTTGTGCTCATCAAAGGGCAGAACATATCCATCATACAGATAATCTATTCTTTAAAATACTGCTTGTGGGTATGAAAGATTGCTGAGGATTGTTTTGGAAAGCTGGGACAAGCATCTACCTCTAGCTGAAACATAAGCCTGAAGTCTCTAAAATACAAGTTTCTGTTGCCTAACAAACAATAGTTACTGTATAGGTATAAAAACATGTACCACCTCACCTTTGATTGTAATATTGAGTGGAAATGTACCTTTTTCTTCTAAGAAAGGTTAGCCTCAACTAAACAAAACCAAAAAGGGACTATTAAACAACTACATTTTATTAGCAAGCAATACCTTGCACAATCAGTCCCAAGAGAAATAGCATAATACTGGTGAAAGGAAGTCATGAGTCATTGAAAGCTTGGTCCTTGACTGGAAATTCCCTTTGAGCAACAATAGTATTCTTTCTTCTCTCTGTAATTGCACCCTGGGTTTGAATTGGAGACAACAATATATACCTGTAATAATGCATTGCATGCACATTTATTCGGCAGTTTCATATCTGGGGTTCATTTATCTCTGTTTAATTTGCCCCCCCAGAAGAAGAGAGGAAGATTATTGGATAATCTGGCGGGTCTTCCCCCAGCGGCAGGAGTTAGCCCGCCTCTAGGGTGAGTAGCTTAGAGTCCATTGGAGGAGGAGATCCTCCCTCTGCTGATAGGCTGCCGGTGCAATCCCCCCCGGGATGGAACCCTTCTCTATTTCCCGCAGGGGTTGCCTGGCAACAGAGCCCTTCTCCACGCAGGTGCTGCCATGTGCTGCTGCTGCCAAGGCATGTGCAGCCCGTCTGGTACTTTTCCATTCAAAATCAAATACCAGATTCATAACCGACAGTCCAAGAAATAAAACTAAACAATGTTGAGCATTATTATTTCAAAATTAAATTGGTTCCTCACAGATTGTGAGCAGATGCTGTTCTTTTCAGTGGGTTTACTCAAGTGCATGGAGTTATGCACTTTCTTATATGCTTTCCTGAATCAAAACCCTGAGATGATATTCTTTTGATTGACTTGGCAATCTTCTATTTTTCTCCAGTCTTCCACACCAAAATTACTAGTGATGATTTGCTCTGTGGTATCTCAACAACCAGAAACGTTGCAGCGTATCTTTGGATGCAGCTACAAATGCCAAAAGTGGAAAAACAAAGTTATTCCACAGTGCTTTATGTTGCCATTTTCACTTGTATTAACAAAACCTTATTCTTTTTTTGAACAGTGTTTGTTTTTTATTTATTTTTATATGTCCAACTTTTATCGTCCCAGCAAAATATTATTTCCAAAGTTAGATCCAACTGACTGAAGGTGAGTAGCTGTTCAAAGCACTGATTTCAAAAGATTTATTAGTTATGAAATCTATTCACTCTTCTTAGCTTGATTCTGTTTCTCTGTTTACTTCTGTTATTTAGCTCAGCACAGCATTTGCTTCACTGTGAACTTAGTCTGTCCTAAAGAAAAAAATATAATCATGCTAAATCATGATATCTCAATAACAGTGAGAGATAATATCTTCAGTTTGTTATGCCTGCGACAATGTCTGGATCAACAGAACTGCCAGGGCCCATAAAATTCATTTGTCGCAACGAATTTATTGGCATGAATCTGTCATATCTTTCTGTGATATCGACTGGTTCATGCCAACATTAACTTTCTTTGATTTTAACTCTCTGTATGTGCTTGGGTAATTTTTGGTAGTGGATATTTCGCTTGTTGTATTTATGTTGTCTTATGTGGGGTTTGGGGACTTTTTTTTTAAATTTTATTTTAGGAAATTTTGGTACAAGATGGTCTTCAAATATGGTGTTCTGGGAAAGGAAAGGTTTAATCAGGTTCATAAACTCCTTTTCTTTTTGAATATTGAGATTCATGTGGACTTGAGCCTATAAAGATATACCCCAATATTTTCTTACTTGAAAAGCTATGTTTAGAAGTCACTATTTCAGACAGGATTGTGTTGGGGTTTTTTTATATTTCTGAAAAAGATCTTGAATCTCCCGCTATGATGATACACAGCTCTTTATAGTACAAAACATAATCAGCCACTTTCAATTATTATATGACATGATGACTTAATTCCTAACACAATTTACTTAAATTGTAGTTTTTGGCAAGAGATTGAAAGCACAGAGCTTCTATTCAATTTCATCCTGACTCAATAAAAGATTGTATTGTAGATCTAGTTATGCAGTAGTTCCAATCTCTGCTCATAACTTACTGAACATTATAGGAGACATTAGGAAAGAATGCCCAGAAAAAGACAGAAAAGCCCTTGACGATATGGCCAGAAATGTCAGGCATCGATAAACTATTTGATTTGTGATGGAGAGGCTTTACATAGCACTACTTCCTAGTCATCAGGGGTCAGGAAACACATCCACTTCTTGTTCCAGTGACACTTCTGAGAGGAAACAACCAACCTTTAGTAAAAAATGCCTTTTTCTTCTCGTCTGCTGTTTTTTTATACTATTTTCCTTTAGATAATTGACAAATACAAAATGTCATTATTTCTGCAAGCTGCAAACCGTGCAAGCTCTGTGGGGATTTTAGGAATGATTTTTGTGTGTGAATGAGCTACTGGTTGCTATACAGTAATGAAGTCAGGGTAAAAGAAATTCTCCTTGCACTTGGAATAAAGTCTTACCATTCTCTGAAAAATCTCCATTAACAAATTCAGAGCAGCCCCTGAGATCTGTGTCTCCTGCCTAAACACAGGGATGCTCATGCAGCAGAATGCTCTGAGAATGAAGCAGGACCACAGAGTTCTACTCCAGCCTTGAGGAGCACTGAGGTAACTTTTAAGATATACTGGGTTAAAGGACAAGTTCTTGAACTTGACAAAATATTCTGTGGAAAGTCAGCCTCAAAACTGCATCAATATTCGTATCTCACTCTCATATTTCCTTATCATTGGAAGAAGTTGTCTGTTCTGGAGTTTCAACTAGGATAGTTTCAATCTGATTTAAGTCAACTTTAGACTGATCACAGGAGAGAAATATTCCACATGAAGTGCTAGATGTGAGGCTTTCTGTACTTTGGTATTAGATAGAATTGCTAGCAATAAGCTAACAACATTATTGGCTCTCTATTTTTTTTACTTTTTTTTTTTACAACATAAAAACAAAGCAAAAAAAATCCTCATTACAAAACTAGCTCCATTCTGAAGACCTGGATTTTTGAATAAGCTTTACTGATTTTCTGAGAACATAAGTACAGCCCAAGATGCTCAGAAGGTGCAGTCATCAAGTTCTGACTGCCATAGGAAGATAAGCTTCTCATATCATTAGTTCTAGTTCTTCTTTTCTTGACTTCCTGATTGAAAAAAAAAAAAACAATTTAAAGAAAAGAAGAAAAATCAAGTAACACTGGAGGTGCCACTTTGGTTGGCACTTTGGTCAATAAAGGATGTACTTAAATCTAAATTGGATAATATAACAAAATACATCAAAGATTTCAAACCTCTAACTAAAAAAAAAAAGTCTTAACACATACTAGACTTTAATGAGTTTGAAAGTTTGAATAAATCTCTACCTACTTCCCAAGAGCAGTGCCACATAAGTCCTTCCTCCCACACTGCACTGCTTCTCAAAACTGAGCCTTCAAGAATCCAAGAGCTAAATTTGCAGCTGATAAGGCTCCTGACCTTTTATATCAGCTTGTCTTCTGGCCCACTAGATCTCTTGTCCACAGGAGTGCACAATGGAGCAAGAATGCAAGATGATCCTTCCGTAATTAAAGGCTTCTGGAAGTGCAGTGAGGTCAGAAACACCTGAAGGAACCAAAACTGAGCAGGCTTAAAATACCAAAAAGCAGTATTCCCAGATCTTGCCATGAACTTTGCTAACTTCTGCAGTAGTCAGGCTGTGAGCATACAAAGTACTAAAGTAAGGCTGTTTGAGGCACACCAGCAGCCTCCCTGTAGTCAGTAGGATTATTCATGTGTTAAATATCGATTACTGTAAATGTTCTGTTGGTTCAGAGCCAACAGATGTTTGCTTGTCACAAAGGGTTGTTCCTTCAAAGAAAGGACCACATTTAATGGGAGAAGAAAAGGTTGTCTTAGGGAAAATGGGAAGTTGATTTCTACTTCTACTAAATTTAGAACATTATGTTTTTTATGGTGTTGGCTGATAAATTTATTTCTTTTAGCAGTGGTGGAATGCCTGGGACTAACTCAGAGATGGCTCAGTCCTCATCTGCACACTAGAAGTGTGACATTCCATTACTAAGGAGTTGGTGGTGTCTAATGACCTTAGAAAACCTGGAGCTGTGTCACCTGAGGCAATGGAGTTGTTTTCCATCCATTCCTGCCACAAATGAAAGCAAAAAGTATTAAAGTTTGCCTGAGATTTTCTTGGGTTTTTGTTTTCTAGTAGAGTAACTATATTTAACTCCAACTTTTAAAATTAAAAGCCTGATCTTTTCTATTCCTATTTCTACTAACAGTGCCTATTCATTTACATAGATATACAGATGGAAAGCTATTTTCAGAATGTTCAGCATTGGCTCATATTCTGTAGAAGTGAGCAGTAAAACTCCTACTGATTTTTACTTGGGAGTAGAACCATGTCAACCCTGAACAGTTTTGAAAAGCACAATTTAAGCATCATTTTAACTAAATGCTACCCAGATACAATCCTGAAGAAATTAATTCAACACATTTATTATAAAATGTCACCATATTTTCAGTCTTTGTTTACTACTTAATGTTTGCACAAAAACAGAGAATAAGTCAAATACTTCCTATAGATACCACTGCTTAATTCAAGCTGCTGCTGTGGCATGTTTACCTGAAATCCACTGGAAACATACCAGCTTTTCACACCCTTACTGCTATACATAACTCCTTTCTTTTTTAAAAAAATTTCCTCTTTTCTTTTTTTGAGAGCAGGAATCGGAAAGAATTTAGATAATTTTTGTTTGAGCAGGGCACTTTTAACATCTGACTGAAACAGTATATGATGCAGTTATGCAAGAACAGAAAAATCATCCTTATGATGATGGTAATTCTCATTTATATCTATATATCTATATTCTATGTCAATATCTATATGTACATAGACATGTATTTTTGTAATTCAAGCACACTGGTTTTTAACATCTCTTTCCTACTGCTGGTGTGAATAGTGAGTTCCATGATAATTTGAGCCTACGATGAGCAACTGAAGCATAGTTTGAGATGACTGCACAAAGTTCACCAAAGCAGATGTTGGGTGGTTTAAATGGCTATGGAACTGCACCAGAATATCTTCAGTACTTCTTGATGTGAACTGGAGATTGTAGAATTGTTGCCTGTGTGGTATCTGCTTTTGTTGATCACAATGAGACATGTAAAAAGAGCAATAAATTACTTGCTTTCTTAAATTTTTTTCATAAGGTCAGTGATGGTTCAGTCAGTTTTGAATCTCACTAGTGCTGTGCAATGACAGTAGTTTGCTTCCAGCATCTCACATGATTAATGGGAGTCCAGGTTGTTTTTCTCACCTAGACATATAGTGACATCAATAACTGCCTTAACAGAGCTACATAGCTATAAAATACACCACAGTGAGTGTATCATGTTATATATATATTTATGTAAGTGTATATGATATATATATATATATTTCATATTGTTAGGTATAGAAATAATTTCTGGGTATAGATATGATATTTAAGTGCCAGGAGGAGGGGGAAGGAATAGTTTAACAGTGTGACACTAACAGCTGTACTACATTTGGTGTAAAAAGCATAAGAAGTCAAATAGAACAACTTTGGTATTGCACCTACTAATGCTGGATTTATCTGCCTAATTTCCATCTTTTTCTTTTTTCCTTTGAGACTTTAGAGGCTGAACACCAGTATTTATATCTTTCTATTGTTTTTAATATATTTAGGTTTATAGCCATAGTTTAGTAGGCATAATGTACAGCTATTATGTTAGAAATATTTGTACATTATACTTAGAGATGCTGCTAATTTTTCATTAATTTTCTCAGCCATAAGAATGTCTCTGTTCCATTTTTCTTCAAAAACTGTTTTCTTTAATTTACTATATTCCAAACTCTGAGAAAATTACAGATATACTTGTGATGTCAGTTGTGCTATATAACCTTCTGACAATTTTCAAAAACGTGGTAGTTTGGGTTTTTTTTTAATTTGAAAAAAAATTCAGACTCAACTTGGGGCAATGAATGCCTATGCAAAATATATCAGGTGATATATCTGAAATAACCTTAGTGATTTTCAGAGTCTGTTGGCTTTAAATGAAATGAAGTCAACTTCAAACAAATTGCTTTTCAAAATAGAACTTAGCGAGATTTAAGTGGATGTTGGCTTTTACAGCTTGATCTGGCTTGCTCTGTGATTCTGTAGTGCAGTAGCTCACGATAAACTGCACCTAGAGCCAGGGAAATCTGTTTTGTACAGCAATAGGCTTTCATAAGCAGGTGTCAGAATATGTTCCCTCTACAGCACCATGTTGATATTTTGGAAAAAGTGGATGATTCTTGAAATGTCTGACATGACAGTGATCCTCATTAACTCTGCATAATTCTGCGCTGGTATGAAAGCAGCTGCATGGCTGTGGTCTGTGGTGGTGTTAGACACAACCTTCCCCGAGAGTGTCTTGCACCAACAGGTAGGAGCCAGGAGAGCAGCAGCGCACACACACCCACAGCAGCTTGGCAGTGAAGACACGTGGGGTCCAGGCATGGAATTCCAACCTGCTTTATTCCAGGTGAGGCTGAAGGAGGCCTGGGCCCAAAGACAAAGACAAAGGAGGGTCCAGGGTATAAATACAGGAAAAGAGGGGGTGGAGAAGAGCATCAGGGATCCAATGGTCTGAGGGCAACGGGGCGGTATACAGGGAAGGGACCAATAGGGAATGCCAGGGTGGATGGGCAGGGTTATACAAACCAATGGCAAGACAGGGAAAGGAAAACTCACTAGAGTGTAAACATATAAGGGGTAGGGAAGGCCAATGGGCCAATGGGCAGGACACAACTGGGACAAACTAACATAGTGTTGCAGAACACCATGGGGGAAGCTTCTTTCCTCACCCTGAGCTGTGAGGAATGCCCAGAGCCTAACTTGCATCTCTCCAGGGCATCACCATCCCCCTCTCCCCAGTAGGCTCACGGGCCTCCACACTGTATCACTCATAATGTTTCACTAGTAGCTTGTTAAAAATGCAAAGAATAATGTCAGCATCTCTGTTATGGTGAATATCTCGACATTCCCACTACTGGGTGCCTGAAGGAACACCCCTCGAGTTGCACAGGTGCTGGGTGTGGTGTCCCAGCTTGCAGCCCTCCTGCCCTGTTGGCCACTGAGGCTGAGCATAGAGTGTGTACAAGCCCTCTGCACCCTGTAAGAGCAGAAGGCTTGTACACACTCATCAGACAGGAGATCTGATGACAGGAGCCTGACCTTAGCTTACTAGTATGCAGAGTCTAGTTTTAGAGCCTTTTTTGGTGCAACCAACCTTGTGCCTACCATTTGTCTCACAAATCCTGCCAAGCAAGAAGGAAATTTCACCTACTCTCCTGCATTCAGTATATTTTTGTGTCTCTGTTGTAAGTCAGAAAACAGTATGTCCAATTATTTTCTGTGTAAAAGAATGAGGCAGATGCATGCCAAATCAACTTGAACAAATATTTTAAAACCCTTGTGCTGAGAGAGATTGCAGGGTGATTACAAAACATGGAGGCTCTAAGGATGGCACTGTTTTTGTATACAGAGCAGGCTGTGGTTCTTCATTGCTACTTCCCATCCCCCTTTTTTCCATCCAAAACCATCCATTACAAAGCTCCTGCAGTCACTGATTTATGTGCTTGTGATCAAACTTTCCTGCTTCTAATACTGTGAGTATTTTATAAAAGGTGGTTGTGATTTCTAGATGTCTGTTCCTGTGCTGTTGTGAAGCTTCTTTACTATGCTCATGTCCTCATCAATGATTTTAGTCTTACTACGAGACTCTACAGAAATTATTCTCTTAGAAGAGCTCATTTACATTTTGATGATCGCCTAATCTGCATTACTGCACTATGCATTATTCTTTGGGGTAACAGTCTATGATTCCAAAATCCTGATTGCTACCCTACAGCCCATTTTTGAGGGTTCCATGAGATTATATGAGTCCTTGTCCAAGAACAGTACCAACTGTCTCACCAAGTGATCTGATCTGTACTTTCTAATGTGTGCATATATAAGGCCAGGCACATTATTTTGAGCTCATTCTTTGAGTACCAGCTTAAAGATGAGAAAATGCCTCATGTTCCATATTTGCATGTGAATTTCTGAGTACACTGAGTCAGCTCGCCTGGCAAATGTTAATGATGGCTGTGGGGAGGGTCCATAGGACTCAGCAAATGCTGCAATATTCTGAGGCTTCCTTCTCCTCCTCTTCCTTCTGCCTTCTTATATTTTGTTTTGCAGTATAAATTTGCTTCAGGTTGATAAGGATGCGAGGCATTTGCAATCTCTATAGCATGTTGAAATACAGAAAGCCAACAAGAAGCAGTACTTTTAATTTAAAACAAGTATGTTTCTTTTATTTTCAGGTCTACCACTTGGCTTGAACTGTAGATCTTCAGGTAGGAAAAAACCTACCAGAATTTTGCAGTAGAAATGAAGGGAGGATTATTTTTCTTTCCATTTTGTTTGCCCTTTAATAACAACCTCACATATACAAACACTGCACAGGCTGCCCCATGGCACTCTTTCAGTCTCCTAATGTGACTTTACAAACAGCATGCTAAGAGAGTTACAGATGCACACTTTAGCCTCTGCCTCCTGCTCCTCCCACCTCAAACGCTGCTGCAGCTCAGCACTGGGAATGCAGACATACCATTGCTGTGGAGGGTGATGGCAATTGTCAGAGTGAAAGCCTCAGTTGTGTACAGAGTGAGCACGTGGGGCTACAGCAGCATCACCATTTATAGCTGCCACTGTACTCCTCTGGAACCAGAGGCTTTCAGGCAATGCCTATAGTCTTTCAAGCAGCTGTACTGGGAGTGAAGAGACAGAAAGTTGTGGCACCTACATACCTCACTGCTGCTGAAATAATTGAACCCATGCAACAATTTATTGAGTTGGGTGGTTTTTGTCCACGTTTGAAGAGCAGGCTTATGGCTCAAGAGACCTTCTTGTCACCTGCTGAATTTTGGTGGAGTTGTGTTCCAGATAAATTTGTCATTTCATAATGTAAAGGTCTCATACTTACTTCCTCTGAAGAGTCTCTGTTGACCACTTCAATTTTCATGGCCTTCAGAAAACTACTATGTTTTTTCTTCACAGACATTTGAGGAAAGGCTAAATCATGTGATAAGTGTCCTGTAGGGGGGTTGAAGAATGGGAATGCCTTTCTTGAAGTTCCTTGACAAACAGATGCTCTGTATTATATAGGGGGTGCTACTGTTTTTGAATTTATTTATTTAATGTCTATTGCAATCTAGCTGGGTCTTTCAAAATTGAGTCAAGCATTGTATTCTTAGGAACAGGTGAGAGGATTAGTCTTTGAGCATCCCAACCTGATGTGTTAGCAATTAAGCAGGTGTTTTATGGTCTGAGACATGATGCTGAAAGAATCAAAATAGCAGTATATTCTCTCCTTCTGTACAAGTGTCTTCAGTAAACTGAACTCAGAATCTAAGAAATATTTTGTGTTTATATATGTATACATACATAACCATCTGATTAATATCCTTATTTTTATTTCTGTTCCAAGACAGTGTGGAAACAGAGTACAGTGTCTGACTTTGTACAGACAGCTTCCTTTGGCCAGACAGAGAGCTCTTTTTTATCTTGAGGTCTATTCAGGCATCCATGGAAGGCTTCTGAGGCCCAGAAGAGGTGGAAGCTGATTCAAAAGTAACAAAATTTTCCTTTAATAACTTTACAGCTTTCAAGTAGAGTTGGTTAATTTATTGGCAGCACTCTTGTACAAAGTCTATAAGAAAAATTAGGTGTGTATTAACAGGTTCTATCTCAGACTATGAAAGTATTTAAAGACAAGAATCTGAAGCTGAGAGGAATATTTGTGGATTCCTGGTTTGGGGGTCTGGGCAAGACAGATGACAGCAGGACAGCTCTGAGCAAAGCTACATAGGAGCTAGATCTCCTGGAGGCAACTGGGACAAACCTTGAGAGCTGTGTCTGTGGAGTGTTGGGTAAAGTATTGTGGTGTGAGAAACAATGCTCACTTTTAAAATTTTAAAAGGTTTAAGACCTTATCAAAATACAACAGATGATTGAATAAGGAAAAATACAGCGCCAGGAGCAAAGGATTCAACCACCATGTGCTCGTCTACAAAATGGATTCTCCACCTTCTATACCTCTAACCCCTCCCAAAGTCTCATTAATTGACTCCTTCCTCGCTGTCCAGTGCTGGAGATGACTTTCTTACATCTTGATTGGAGGTCAGGTGTTGCCATAGGAACAAGCCGACCCTCCCAAATGCCCCGAGTACTAAGGCCATCCCCTGATAACAATGCAAGGGGGAGGGGAAACATAACCATACATCTGCAAAACTTCTCTCAACATACACGTGATATTCACCCCTTAATTGTGAGAGTTAACCATCACATTATTCATCTATAACATCGGGAATCACAAGAAGGGATAAAACAACAAATTAAATCTTTGATAGTAAAAAAAAAATTACTTAATGATTTTTAAATAGTATTAAAAAGCTTACTAGTGCACTCAGATATTGAGAGAAATCAAAGACAATGTAGGTTGCCTCTATTTTTGTTAAGTGTTACTAATTTGGGATATTCACACCAGAAACTGCAATACTATTTTATCTGGGAAGACAAATCACAGTAGAACAGGCTGCTGGAAAGATGCCGAGAGGACCGTAATTGTCTCATCTGGTGGCTTCCATAACTGCAAATGCAAAAAGCACATCATGACTTTCAATTAGAGGGTGTCACAGTAGGCAGAGTCTTTGGGGGTGCCCCAACCTTCCTTGAGAAAAGTGTCCTGAAAAGAACTCGCTCTCGGGTGCACAGGCACAACCCACGTGTGATGAGTGCAGATCCACTCTCAGGAGATGCGTAGGCAAGAGACAAGAGCCTTGTATGGTGATCCACAGAGAACAAGCCTTTATTGTGAGCAGGGGCACTCTGTGAAGGGTGCCAGGGATAAGAGCTCCGAGAGTCAGAGGGAAAACAGGGGTTTATACAGGAATAGCGAGGGGCAGGGCCGAACACTGGAAGGAATAGGGTGAGGACATGGGGGCAGAGCCAAGGGGAAGGACCAATGGGTTACAAAGAATCAACACAGAGAAGCAAAGCGTTGTGGGGGCAATCTTTTAGCTCACTGCAGCCACAGAGTTTAGGGGCTGGTCCTCCAAGGGAGTGCAGCAATCCTTTCCTCAGCCGGTTTTCCAGCCTCCTCAAGATGAGAGCAAATGGCTAAGTGTCATTTGCTCTGGGGTTCCCTTGGAGTTAGATGCTCTCAAGATTTGCTTTAATAATTCAGAAATGCTCATTTTTCTGTAAGCAATGCCAAACATGACTTGCTTGAAAAGAAATTGGCTTGGTTTACTGTAGGGTGGCTTTTTTATTTTCTGGTAGAAGCATGTTAGTATTGAGTGGTTTGCATATAGGATGGTGAGTTAAAACAGCTGCAGAAAGCCTGCACCTGCAGTACTTTACTAGTAAATAAACCACACAAGCAGAGGCCAAAAATATCTAGGAAGATTCTGTGCATGCAGTGCGGAAAAAAAAGGAATAGATATTAAACTCTGATTCTGCTATAATATTTGCATAATGTAGTAATTAGGTAAATAAAATCAGGTGTTCAGAATCAATTGAAGAAGCAGATATTCTAAAGATTTCCTCTTTATTGACACGATCAGCAAACACAATAGCTTATGTCAGAAGGAGAAGCCAGTATAGCACCATATTTGATTGATATGGAGTGATGCCCATGTATATTCACATCCTAATCACTGGAGCAATTACTGTTGTTCCCATGTCCATTTCATTTACTTGGCTGAACATGCCTGGGATTTTGGACTGTGATTTCATGATTCACTTTGCTTTGCCATTTGTAGCTGCTCCAGCAGATATCATCAATGCCTAATACTACTGTGCTATACAGAACAAATCATCTGCATTTGAGAAGGTCGCTGTGGCTACTGTCTGCTTAACTGTGTACTGCATCTGTAAAAGCCAAAGGTAAAGATGCTTTGCAGAATTCAGACAATGACCAACTGTTCACTATTTAAAATCATATCTGCACCTATTAGTGTGGCTATCAGCAACACTACTAGTGTAGGGTTGATTATGTACAATCTCTCTTTTCTTATTTTGGATTAATATTTAGACAGTCTTTTGCTAAGGGCGGCAGGCTGACTCCAAAGGAAAAAAAAAGTGTCTCTAGAGGACACTTGCATGATAGTGAACAGATTAGTTATACCTGCAGTGGTTCAAGTTGTAGCATAAATCCAAATGGTTTTCCATTAAAATCTATGTTGTGCATTTGAAAACACAAATTCCTCCTGGAGCTGTCTGAAATAAATTTGGTCACTGTCCTGCATTACTGGAGAGTGTCAATGTGGGGTGTAACCAAACTCTGTATTACTACACCATTTCTGACAAACTGTTAATGATGGCTGGTTTGTAGCACCTGCCCAGGTTGCATTTCCAACCCCTCAAGCCACACGGTGGGTGCTAAATAAGAGGCAAACCCTTCGAGGCAGGGAAGTGTTTCTTTGTCTTCAATGACTCAGCCATGATAACTCCCTCCAGGGAAGCACCAGCATAGTTACATCCATCCTGAGGGGGTCATCTCAGCTAACGAGCCACGATGGTTCAACTGCGCCATCATAAAGGGCAGCACTCTAAAGACTTAGAACATCAAGAACTCACAAAAATATCCTCTGACTCACATGATTACATAATTCCACCGTAAATTTCCCCACCCTGGGGGAGGTACTGAACATTCCCACGTGAGCCTCATCATATATAACTGGGGACTTGGGATGATATCAGCACCACCACTGGATGGATCCAGAGAAAAACCAGGACTTCCACAGGATGGCTGCTTTCAACTGCAACCATCACTTCCACAGGACTGCATCCACCACTTGATAGAACTGTGACCACCACCCTGACCAACAGGGTGCCAGGTTTACCCTGACTTTGTGGGTTTAAGCCAGTTTCTATGTATCATTGCATTTATTATAAACTCTCTATTAAATTGTAACTCAAACCTGAAATGTCTCTCAAGGTAATTGTGTGGGGTTCATTTCTCCCTCTGGTTTACTTTCAAACCAGCACAGTAATTTTTTCTGTACTAGTTTTCAGAGTACAGAAAAATTCCTTAACTGGCACTAAGACAGAAGGGGTCAGCTCAGAAGGATCTGAGTTCTTAGCTTCCATAGGTTCATTCAGAAATATTAACCCTAGTTCTTTCATCTGTTCTATATGTGAATCAAAAAACCAGGCAAACAGTATTATCCCCTGCAAAGAAAATGGGGAGCACTGAAGTGAAGCAACTTCAGAAGTAGACAGTGAGTCAGCATTGAAGACTGGACCAAAAAATCAAGTTTGCCAACTCAGAGCCCTCTTCTCAGAGATGAGAACAAACGGAGACATCGTCTCCATGAAAGCACTAGCTGCAGCATTGTTCCAAAATAATCTGAGGAAGTATCTCTCATACAAACAATATAAAGCTGACAAATACAGTAATAATTTCTGCTTTGTTGGTGTGAATGAAACAAGCCTTGGGCATCAGAAATTCAATGAATGGCAGGTAAATGTCAGGCATTATGTAGAACTACTTGTTCATATTCAGAGATATCTGGCAATGTTGTAATTGTGTCCCAGCTACAGACTGCCTGTCCCTCTTCAGAAATCACAGACAAGTTCTGCTCTCTAATTCATTAGGTTATGAAGCAGTCTGAGGTGGTTTATTACCTATTGTACAGTAGTATCAGCATCTGTGGTTAAGGTCCACTTGCTTCATGAGTATTTAATGAGAAATGAAATGGCTGAACAATGTTTGCATATACATAATATATTGAAATGACAAGGCTGTAAAATAATATTAGATATGATTTGTGAAAAAAAAATACACAGGCAGAGCACAGAAGTGGCCAAAAAAACCCCAAAAAAACCAAAAACCAAACCATGACATGCATGTTTGCTACTCTCTGGAAAGTTGGCAAATTAAGATTGAATAAAAAAGCTCAGGAGTTAAAGGCAAAATCACATCTGGGTATAGTTTGGAATTGTTTGCATTGTATTAAGTTTAAATGTAAACCCTATCATTTTGTGATCCAACCTGTTCTTCCTTCTTCTCCAGAAAGATGGTTTCCATTGTTGGCTCTGCTGTGAGGCAGTAGTGGGCTTTGTTGCACTTGAGCTATGACAGCTTCTGAGGTCTGGTAAGAATATATTTCTATACTAAAATGACAAGTAGAGAAAGAATGGAAAAAAGTGTATTGGACTTTCTGTACAGATCCTGAAAATGATAGAGTGGAAAATAGGACACAGTCCTCGTTCTTTTCTCTATCAGCAGGTCATCTCCAAATTTTGTAGACCTTATGAACAGCTTTCAAAAATGTCTTTACCTCTGACTTTTCAGTGGGTAATTTAATGAAATATTAAGCAAACATTGTCACTGTATTTTGGATATTTCCACTGGTGTTTAGTTGCTCTAAATGGAAATACCTATTTCATAGAGGTCTCCTGGTCCCTTTGACTTTTCCCCATCTTGTCACTTGAGTCTTTCCTGCTTTCCTTGAAGGTTTGCAATCCCATGGGTCTGCTCCACTCCTAGCCAAAGGCAAAAGGAGCCTCCAGCCTTCCTGCACTCCCATTATGACAAAAAAAGCAGGCTTGGCTGATCCAGAGAAGCAGCAGTTGAAATAGTCTTTGATTTTAGAACTAGGAGGAAGTGATTACAGAGAGGTACCAAGCTAGCCTATAATAAAAGAGCTACATGAATCTATTTTAATTTTCCATCTGTCCCTTTTTTTTTTTTTCCCCAGAAACTTGCAAAGAGCTTCCTTCTGACTGCCTCCATTGTTTCAGGGAAGAATTGTTTTTGACTGACCTCTATAAGCTTTAACAGGATGTTGCTTGTTTGCAGCCATGGAGTTGCTTTTCCAATGCCTGAGCTTAGAAGCCAACTGGTTAGAAAATCTGCACAGCAAATCCTTTATAACCCCTCAAAGCTATGTGATCATTATCCTAAAATGCAGAAAATGGTGTTAAATTATTACAGCTAAGCCTGCCATTTAACTAATTTCAATGTACAGTTGTGTCACTGGTGTGTTCCAGAAGCTCAGCTGTTATCTGCCTGTCAGAGATCTGTTAAATTCATCAAGTGTGACTCAAGAAATTCCCCAAAAGCCTCCATACATTGCCAGTTCATAAGCTTGTATGAGAAGATTCATATTTGTATGAGAACACTCTTCTAACTCTAAGGCCTGGCTGTAGGGGTGAAATGCACTACAGTCCCTCACTGCATGTTGCAGCCCACCTGGCAGGCAACCTGGATTCACCTCCAAAGCATTCTTCCACATCTGGACATAACTTTGTCCAAGAATCTCAGTGGATTGCAGTTGTGACTTCATGGGAAGATGAGTGTGAGTGGCAGTGAGCACAACACCAGGCTTCTGTAGTGAGCCATACACCAAGGGAGTGTCATAGAATCAGATCACAGAATCAGTTAGGTTGGAAAAGAACCCTAAGATCATCAAGTCCAACCAATAACCCAGCACTACCAAGTCCATCAATGAACCATGTCCCTAAAGTGTCACAAGATGCCATACCCCTTTTAAAAATCTCCAGGGTTCATGAGTCAATCAGTTCCCTGGGAAGCTTGATCCAGCCTAGATCTCCTCTGTTGCAATTTGAGGCCATTTCCACTTATCCTATCACTTATGATGGGGGGAAGAGAGCGACCCTACCTCTCTGCAACCTCCTGTTAGGTAGTTATAGAAAGTGAGAAAATCTCTTCTGAGGCTCCTTTTTTTAAAGGCTGAACACCTCAGGTTCCTCCAGCTGCTCCTCATCAGACTCATGCTCCAGATTTCCATCACCTGCCCCTCACATGGCCTGGCTGCAGGTCCCCGTTACTGGGTGGATCTATCAGCTGCTGTCTTGGGAGCCTTAGTGGGAGCAGAAATCCTGCCATGGAGTTTACACATCAGTGGCAGAATGGGTCAGGCTCTGTCACTTTTGGCTACAATAGCAGCTGTTTCAACATGAAGCTCCTAATATTGATTTTCAAGTTCTTCTTAAAGGTTTATTATACCAATCATAACAGTGCTGTTCAGAGGGTGAGACGGTGAGATTACGATGGCCTCCTGATTTGATGGTATTTGATTAAGTCCTACAATTTAATTTGATTTCTTCCTTGTTCATCTGCCATAAGTCCCAGCTCTTCTGATGTTCCTGCATATCTTTGTTATCAATGGTGTGTGTGGTGTGTCATATGTGAAACGGCTGTGCTGACTCATCACCTGCACCTCGACAGGAACAGGAGATCCCGGCCTGGTGTACAACCTTGCTAGCAAAGGCAGAATGCGTTAAATAGCCTTTAAACCACACAACACGTTTAGATTTGGGTGTTTTTGTGAGCACCTTGCGAAGGTGGGGGTTGCGTTTCTGAGCGCAGTGCCTCAGCGAGGGGGGACCGCGCATGGAGCCCTCCCGGTCCCTTGCAGACGCGGGCGGCGGACAGGCAGTGCGGGGAAGGTGGCAGGTGGTACCCGAGCGGCCGAGGAGGGCACGGGAGCTGCCTCTGAGACCCACCGAGCGCAGGTAGAGCCGGTCCGCCCGCCCCGAGCCACGGCCGCACCGCCCAGGCGCCGCCGCCAGGGGTCCCCGCAGGCCGGGCGGCCGCACCGCCCGCTCGGGGGCGGGCCGGGCCATCAGCTGACCGGCCCCGCCGCGCCGCTGCCGGAGCCGCCGCACATCAGTCGTTTTCCTCGGCAGCGGCACGGCCTCGAGGATTTACAGTCGGATCCCGTCGCGTCTCGCCGGACGGCATCCCTCCTTCCCCTCCTTCCTCCCCGCTCCCAGCCGCCGCGATGCTGCCCCACTTAGCCGTCCTGCTGCTGGCCGCCGGCGCCGCCCGGGCTCTAGAGGTAAGTGGAGCAGGAAGCAGCGGGCGGGGGCTTCCCCACCACCCTCTACCGCTCCTCCGAAGCTTTGTCTGTCCGCAGCCGCCCCCGCGGCGTGGGCTTGGCCGCGGCGGGGCAGGCGAGCGTTGCTTTCCTAGGGGTGTTCCATCCCTAGCTGCCGCCGAACAATAGGAGCGGCGAGCCGGGGGTGGTGGAGGTATCGGGGAGGGAGCGGGGCTGGGAGCTCCCGGGGCTGGCACCCCCAGCCCCGCTGCGCGTGTCTGGCTGCCGGGGCGCTGCCCCCTACGCCAGGGGCACCGGTTCTGTCTTGGGGTTGGCTCCGCCGGGGGCTCGGGAAGGGGAACTTTCCCCAGGAGCAGGCACGCCGCAGGCGGATGGCCCCGTGGCGTACCCCGGTGGGGCGGGGGCCAGGGCGAGCAGCCAGGCTGCGAACGGGGGACGCGAGGGCGTCTCCCCGCGAGGGAAGCGAAACCGGGCTGCGGAGCCGGTGGTATGCTCCCATGGTGGGGACCGGGCCTTGGGCGGCGCAGGTGTGCGGACGGCGGCCAGAGCTCCCCGGCGGCTGGTGCAGTGGCCCCGCGGGAAGGCGGTGCCCGGGGGGGCGGTGGTCGGGGCCGGCCCGAGCCCCCCCGCGGGCCGGAGGCGCGGGAAGATGGCGCCTCTGCAGTGCAGCAGAGAGGAGGCGCCGACAGCCCGCGCCCCTCCGCCCCTGCCCCTCCGCCCCTGCCCGCCCTCTTTCCTTCCTTCCCCGGGGTGGCTCCGCCCGCCCCGGCCGGGCGGCACCTCCGCGGGTCACTCCCTCGGGGTCGGGCGGGGGCTGGGGGTCCCCCGGGCCCGCCCGTCCGGGGGTGTGCCGCACCGCAGTGGCTGCGGGGTGGGCCGGCAGAAAGCTTGGATCCCAGAGGAGGAGTTAGCACGGCTGGGTGTCGTTCTTCCCCCGCCCCCCCCCTCCCCCCGGCAGATCTCAAAAAAGAAGGTGTGGGAGGGGTGAGTCACCTCGAGGTCTCCTTCGCTCCCGGCTTGCCATACTTCGGCCTGAAGACTTCGGCTTCTGTCCTCCTCCTGTGTCAATTCCCCTTCTCCTGGAGGGGGTCAAGGACTGGGTGGGGTGAGGTGGTGCACAGTATTTAGCCTGATAGCAGAGAGGGATGCTCGCGGTCCCCGCCCCGCTTCCCCAGGGCATGGGGATGCAGGTCTGTGGCTCTGGTGCTCTTCCCGGGAGGGACCCCAGTACGCCATGAATAAGAGGAGACAGCTTCATAGCAGCCCCCTCCGTCCCTGCAGCCAGGGCTGCCAGCCACAGGCTCTTGCTTGGAGGCATGATCTTGCCAACATTGAGCAGGATGTATCAATTTGAGCAGTTCTGCAGATGCTCAGATGTTTAAAGCTTCCAGTTATAGCACTCGTTGGAGTTAAGGAGCTTCTTTCAACCATTTCTTGTCTGAATGCAACAGAAGGAAATGTCTGCCTTGGGTGTGTAGCTTAAGTAAAAAATGAGATTTTATGATTGACACCATGCGTCAAGATAGACCATGGAAGGATGGACTTTTCTGTTGGCTCTTTGTAGGCCTGACCTTAATGATAGGTGTGTAGGTGTTGGCACTGTGAAGGTGCTGGAAGAAAGGAGGCTTGAATTTTGTACCAGAACTGTTCAGGAGGACTGAACGTGTATGCTCAGGGATTTCTGTGATGGTGTCTGCCTTAGTGATGGCCAGAATTTTGAGAGACATCCTCTGTCTGGAAACATTTACTGAAATGGGCACTGATGTTTCTGCAGAAGCTTTCTGTCTTCTGTCGTTCCATGTGAATGTTTGAGGCTTGACATTTATTCCTTTTCTTTATGTTTGATGAGGAAGTAGGTTTTAACATCTGGTGATCTTGTAGTAAGGTATTTGTCAGTCATGATTCTGTAAGGTTGTTGTTTTAGCAAGCCACTTGTTTTTATAACACTAAATATTTCATATAATAGAAATTGTGTATGTGCATGTTCTGCTCTTGAACTACCTTTTTATGCTAAAGGATGAAATTTTTATGTTTGAATTAGATTTTCTCTAGATCTCTTTTCTGAAATGAAATGTTTTTCCTACTATTTTAACAAGTATTTTCTGGAATGCAGCAAAGAATCTGTACTTTGCTTTGTAGTGTACTTTTGCTTTGGGAAGTGGTATAAGGAAGAGAAAAACAGGACCAAAACAAATTCTATTTTACACATGAAGAATTCCTTTCCAAAATTACAGGTGGATTAATAATGATTTAGCATCCTAAAAGAAAATATTCTGTAGTGCTGTCCTGGTGATGCCATGGTTGCTTAGCATATTACTTTCTGACCCTCATGTGAATCATTCTCATTGGCTGAGAGTTGTCATGATTTGTGAAACTGCCATATTCTGCAGTAGCTATTTTTGCATTTAATCTTTTTCAGTAATTGTCTGGTTTTAGTAGAAAAATGCAACAGACAGTAACTATCCTCATGAATTTGTGTCAATGATCTCAGTTTATAAATAATTTCCTCTAGTTAGCACACTGAGGTGTGCTATGCCTATTTACTAGGTTTCTGCTATGCCTATTTTACTCTCTGCTCTAGCTGCCTGTTTCTAAGCAAGACTCCTTCACCAGCGGACTGAAATGAAATTGTTGAGGTATCAGTATCTCATAAGCTGACCCTCAGAAAAAAGACAACAAGGATGTTTCTTGACAGTGTTTTTCTTTAAACTGGGTAATGTTATTACCCTTTTTTTTGTTATTTTGGGGTTTTTCAGTTTGTTTTTAGGAGAAGACTCCAAATATTTGTTTCTTCATTGTTTAGTTTCCTAGTAGATCTTTCAAGAAATGACATTTAAATGTGGGAGGGGGAGCAATGGCTTTACTTTGCTTCTATTACAGACTTTCAGTTCCTCTTTCTGTCGATTCTGTTCCCAAATTTCCCTGGCAAAAGTTTGCATTTGTTGCAGGAACTCTTTTGCACTTTTATTTAAGATGCTGACAGGGGGTGGGTGGCTGAGTGGGTACATAGAGCAGGCTCTCTGGGGATCATCAGGATCCTTGGCAGTCAGGTGAACAAATGAGAGAGTAAAGAAAGGAAGCTTCTCCTTTGCTTTCTCATTGGTCTTTTGTTTGATTAATGATTAACAGACAATTTTGAGGCTTGCATGATCTTCAGATGCCTTTTCTGTGGAAAAAACACGATCAACTGCTGCGCTTCTTCACGAATCGTGTATGAAAACCTGAGGAAGCTGACAAGATCTTCATGCTTTTAAATTTTAATTTTTTTCCCCCATGACCTGTTTGTGTGACAGATGTAAGCCATCTCCCTTACTCATTTTTAATTGGTCAGTGCTGAATTTTAGGGCAAATCCACAAGAAACATGGATCTCCTTTGGTTCTTCATGACTTGAGATTTGCACGAATTTAGTAAACTGTGAAGGATAATAAACAGTTTGATCTATAAGTTTTGTGAAGAAAAGGTATGACAATTTCTTTTAATTAGTAGTTCTTTTCCAAAGCAAAGCTTAGCAAAATAGCTGAAGAGTATAGTAACTTCTCTAATTGCTTGAGAAATTGACAGCTGTTTCTCTGAGTAGAATAATTATTTTTAGTGACTCAGTAAAACAATTAACACAAGCTGTTGGGTGTGGAGGCTTGGCCAAGAAGTTGGTAGATAGCATCACCTGAAGGAGGTCTCTGGTCTGACCCTGTGCCCAAAGCAGATCAGGCTGCATGGGGCTTTCTGCAGTCGAGTCTTGAAAATGGAGTCTAAGGACAGAGCCTGTGCCACCTCTCTGGGTAGCCTGCCCCATCCACTGTTTGGTTGGTTCACCTGTGTTGGAATTCTCTAGGCTTAACTGACATCCTTAGTCCTGAATACTCTGAATGATGTAATTTTGACATCTTCCAACAAAGGTATGCAATAACCAAAAGCTGAAAAGTTTGTGTTTTGGTTTAATAAATAAAAATTATATTTGACAAATGTCCATAAATATATATCTATATGCACGTGTATGCATACTTGTTGGAATATTAGGGGACACAAGACACACAATGGACTTTGGACCTGGTTAACATAAGAGATTTGATAACAGGATGCCTTGGCAAAAGCAAATGGAACTTTGAAAATTAGACCTAGATTGCAAGAAGATTCAATCAGACCGGTTTATCAGAAAAAGCAAATTTCATTAAACTCTGCAAGCAAGAGATGTTGTGATATGCATAAGTTTGTGTATGTGATTTTAACCTAATCACTGTAGTACACATTACTAGGCTCCGTGAAATAGTATATAAGTGTTTGTATCCCAAAATAAAATTGGATTCTGATCACCAAATCAGTCTTCCCTGTCTCTCTCCATCACCAACAATTGGTACTTCCATGCGAGGGAATGAACCAGCCTGACTGGGGAGTCCCTGGAACTGATTGTGACAGTGAGAGAATCACATCTGGGCCCACAATCGCCCGGGTGCTGTGACTGACAGGTGAGCCAGGGGAACTAAAGGAATGGGAAAGGAAATGCCCAAAGAGAGAGATGTCTATGAAACTGTCGCTGTGGAGTGGGAAACGGTACAGACTCGCTGGAAGGCTGGTTTGCACGGCAGCAGCTTTACTATGAAAATTCTCTCTTTTTATAGACTGTTCCAATACAGACAGAACAGATTGGTCAATTAGTCAATCCATTTCACCTGATCGGCTAATTAACAAAAACACCTTTCTTGTAAACAATCTTTGAGAAAAAAGGAAAGCAGAGATTAGGAAAACACCACCTTCAGGTTGTTTATAATAACAAGCTAGCATCGTTTCTCTACAAATCCCTAAAGTCTCACAAATTGGCTGTGAAAAACCTTATCTGGTTTTCTCACTCTCTGACCAGGATGTCACATTGACATGAAGCCATGCTCGCCCTTCTGGACAAGCATGACTCCCCCATCCTAAAGGAGGACCTTAAGTCACTTTTACTCCTGTCCTGGAGAATACTTATTAAGATGTTAAAAAAGCGAGAGCGGCCGGATGCTGCCGGCCCCCTACCCTGCTCTGACTGTCCTCACTTTGACTCTCCCTGCCCACTTGAAACTGACACCTGTGGTACTGAAGAGCAGCCACAGCCATCAACCTCGCCTCTGCCCAGAGCAAGGAGAGGAAGGCATCCTTTCTAGAGGTCTTTAGCAGTTTATATTGCTGACTGCTGACTGCAACTCTAGCAGTGCGGAGGGGAAGCCCTTCGATCCGGGGCCAATAGACTCAGATTATGAGACTGATCCATTCCCTCATGAGTCTCATGAAAAATGGATGCAACTAAAGAAAAAGGCCCTTAAGGAGGGGGACTCCCAAACTTGTGGAAAATCTGGGCATTTGAAAAAGGACTGTTTCGAAAAGGGGGAAGCCAGATCCAAAACTCCAGGTATTTGCCCTCTGTGCCGTAACCAGTGTCGGTCCAAGTATGATTTTGAAGGTCGTCCAATATCGGGAAACCGGAGCAGAAGCATGGAGCGGCACCACGAGAAGACACAGATTCCCCAGCCTCAGAGTGGATCACCGCAAACCTCAGCCCAGCAAACCTCAGCCCAGCAAACCTCAGCCCAGCCGCCGCCGCAAGCAGCCTTCACCAGACCGCAGGCAGCCGTGGCAGGACCATCACTGACCAGCCACCCCAGTGCAGGAATGGACCTGGCAACCTCCAACACAGTAATGTTGCTTGATTCATCGGCTCATTTGATTCCCACAGGAGTTTTCGGACCACCTGGACAGCGTACACATACTTTGTTTGTTTGTTCTCCCTGGAGCTATTGACTCTGACTCACAGCATGGACTCCCCAGCTGCCCTGTGCAGTCCTGGCCAGGGCAATATAGCTCAGCTTATACCCTTTCCTGTAGCACCCCTGTCTGCACCCCCAATAGCTGAACAGAGGGATGGGGGTTTTGGTTCCACAGGGGTTCCACAGATTTTATGGACACAACTGTATTACATCTGAGCGTCGAACATGCCAATGCAAAGTGACTCTGAAAGGATGAGATGCTCCTAACAGGAGTCATTGATCAGGGAGCCGATGTGACTGTTATCTCAAGGAGCCAATAGCCCAATGATTGACCATTATCGACTCCGGGACTCACCCGCATGGGTGGAAGGAGCTAAAGCAGGCAAAGCCAACACTTGCTGCAAATAACAGGGCCTGATGGGCAAATCCTCCACAGTTAAACGTTTGGTGCTGTCTGTCCCCCTAGTTTTGTCGGGGAGGGATTTGTTAACACAGTGGGGAATTTTTATGCATTCAGATTTTGTCCAGGAGTCATTTGGGACACTCGACACGCCCACAATGGTCCCTGGCTGAAGTGCTCCAGGTGCTTTCAAGCATTGGAAGGAGCAGCAGCTACCAAAGGGTCACTTGATACAGATCTAAAGCCCTGAGGGACACCTAGCCCTGGTCAAGCAGGTTATACTTTCCAGTTACTTGCCTTTTATTAACAATATATTTTGTTGTGAATTTTTCACAACAAAAGCATATATACAGCTATTTAGTACTATCAAACTAAATATTTTTTTTTGATTTAGCCTTCAGTGTTTATATCATTACTCTTACTAAGCCAAAATTAAATCTGTCCTACAAGCAATCTTTAAAGCTGCTGCAGGGGTTGTGGCCCCGCCTGGCACCAGCCAGTGTTGAGATTTACCTTGTAATTTTAGTAACTTATGATTTTTAGCAGGATTGTTACTAGAAAAATTCAAATGTCTTGGTATAGAGGTGGTGTCTTTTTACATATTAGTAAAATAGCAAAACTACATGGTTCACTAAGAGGAATTAGATAAATTTTAAATTCAAGATTCTTTAGCTTGCATTCAAGACAAACTGTGAACTTTATCTGTAGTGGTTTTTTGAGACTTAACTCCACTGTCAGTTTTATTAAGTGCTTGCTTTTTACCCATAGTTCTAACAAGGTAATTTTATTGCAAAGATTTCAGTACAGTTGCTTACTTGCATGTTGTTTATTTTTGTTTAACTGTTATATGACAAATTTTCAGTAACCTTTTTGTAATAATCGGTTTTAAACAAGCTAATTCTGTTAAGATTGATTTTTTTTAGTCTCAGTGATGTTAACTTTAAATTCTTTTAGAGGTACTTCATTAAGGTTAAGCTTTAGTGAAGTTGATTTTAAGTTTTGTTGAGGTATACCTGTTTGAGTTATAATTCCTTTGCTATACAAGTGAGTGACGTAAAGTCTGAATGAATTTTTGTCAAAATGTGCTCATTTAAATTACAAGATAACGCAATTTTGTTATAGAAATAAGAACATTTTTTGCTATTTTATTTTTTATAAGTAATACTGAAGAATGAGAAACAATTCCATATTATGACCATGATTAGTTATGAATTATTTAATGCTTTCTTTTTTACTTTATTGTTATATATGCATAAATGTCTAGGAAAATATAACCTCAATTTCTTAAGACGGTTTCTACTGATATATTAGTAACCCTGGTTATGTTGTTAATCTTATGATGTGAATTCACTGGCTTTTTATAACAAGCATTACTTTATTAATTTGCTATTTCTCTATGGCACCATTGACTAACTAACAGTGAATGAGAAAGCCAGTTACTTTACAAACCTTCACTTACTGTTGTATAGCTACTTATAAGACATATATTAGTTTTCTAACTAGTTACTAACTAATTTCTAACTAATTCTAGCTAATTACTACTACTAAGAGGTTTCTAAAATATATTTAACTCTTCCAGTTAAAAGCCTGGACCCTGGCCACGTCCTGGCCTTAACTAGTAGAAAAAATTTTCTGCACCAAAATTATATTCAAGTAATTTTGACTTACCAAATTTGGACTTCTAATACCTAAATCTCCTTTTAAGGTGAACTTGGAAATCTTACCTGGAAATGATTTTCCAAACCTTCATTTTAAAAAATAAAGCTTGCCAATTACTACAGACTCTAAGTAATAATGCAATATCTAAGAAATTGATTTAAATTGTTTTAAATCACCATTTTATTTTTCACATGCTACTAATTGTATCTATTATCTGATTTATTTTTACTTAGTATAAGTTTATTGTTTTATTACGTATTGTTATGCTCTTATGTTACCTTCAGGTTCATAATGAGAAACACACATGTTATTAAAAAACAAGAAATTAGGGGGGAATATAGCTCTTCCAGAACTTTACACTGATATTTACACAAAAAATTAGGGGGAATAGATCTCCTCCAGAATTTTACACTTACACTAAAAGTTTTTGAAAGCAAACCACATCATATCAAATTGTATCCCTTGCTCTCCTGAAGCACCCTTGGTGGAACCCCAAAAATTAGAATTCTTGGGTTCCGTGAAATTGGATTTTTGTGTTAATTTTGAATTCATGGGAAGGAATCAGTCATAAAATGTTTCTCCCTATTTACCCTGTGTATGAGAATCAAACCTTTTGGTACAATTACACTTCTGGCAGCCTTTCTAAATCCAGTAATGTAGCTGCTATTGGGAATGTTTTTGGTTTATAAAGATCAAGCCTGAACCTTTTAGTGGCTGGAGTTTTTAACTAAAAGATTCTTTTTAGGATAGGTATGTATGCAGTAATTTTGATAATAATTGTATTAATCGTGATACCTTTCAGTGTATGCAGAGATTAATTAATAAGGCCGTTGAAAGAGTATTTTTGGTTGAAAGGAAAGGGGGAGATGTTGGGATATTAGGAGACACAAGACAGATGATGATCTTTGGGTCTGGTTAACAGAAGAAATTTGATAACAGGATGCCTTGGCAAAAGCAAATGGAACTTTGAAAATTAGACATAGATTGCAAGAAGATTCAATCAGACTGGTTTATCAGATAAAGCAAATTTCATTAAACTCTGCAAGCAAGAGATGTTGTGATATGCATAAGTTTGTGTATGTGATTTTAACCGAATCACTGTAGTACACATTACTAGGCTCCGTGAAATAGTATATAAGTGTTTGTATCCCACAATAAAATCGGATTCTGATCACCAAATCGGTCTTCCCTGTCTCTCTCCATTGCCAACACATACACATAATGCATTAAAGCTCCTTATGTATCAAGATAATGTATGCAAATAAATTTAACCCCTGAACATATTTGCATGTATAATGTCTTACATTTAACATTACTGTATGTATACATCTGTATTTTATTAGTGCATAGAGTGTGTTAAACCAGCAGACATTTACATACCTTCTTACATCGAGGCAATTAAGAGATTAAGACTGCTGCTGATAAAAATGTAATTTGGTTTATATATCATAATAGGTTTATTGAAGTTGTTAGGTGAGATGTCTGGTGTGGTTTTAACAAGTAAGTCTAGAGCTGTGTTTTATTGGATTTAAATTCCGGGGACTTTGAAAAAATTCCTGTGGCATAAGAAGATTAAACGTAAAGCAAATTGAAAAGTACCGAATGAGGACTTTATGTAAGCTTGGCTAGCTCTTAGAATGTGCTCTTGTGATGAGAATTTACAACAGTTGCTGCCAGGCTGAGGAATGCCAGGAGCAATGTTGATAGCAGGCTTGAGCCTGGAATAATTTGGAGTCAAAGGACTCTTAAGAGAAGTTAAACTTTCACTCAGATCTGTTTTTTGCTTAAAGCTGGATGCAGTCTGATGAGTCCTCATTCTCACAACCTGTTCTGGAGTCTGCCTGCCTTCCATTAACTCTCCTTCAACCTATAGCTGAGGTTTTGAAAACACATTTTCTGCCCTCTTTGGAGATACGACCTAGCTGAGAATATCAGCAAGAAATGGCTGTGTGGTTTTGAGTCTTAAGCCCTAAATAAGTCACTTTTCTGCCCTTGATTTTAATGTGATATTGCTTCTGAAACCTAGGGGTTTTTTCTTCATTTGGACCAAAAAACTGTTAGAGAGCTACCTGATTATTATTACTTGATGTAGATTCCAAAGCTCTCCAGATGTCTCCAGTCACCAAAAATATTTATCTATCTTTCCACATGACAGTTTACTCATAGAACAAAAGAGAAACAAAATAGATGTGGATAATGGCCTCTCCTAAAGGACATCAATTTGAATTACAGCAAATTAGTATGTTTGCATATATCTGTATCTATATATATGAATTCCTCACCTCAAGCTCCTTGCTGTTTGGAGGATATAGGATTGTTTTGATTCTGTCTTTTCTAGCAAAACAATGATTCAGGTAATTACAAACCAGAAATTTCATGTGAGGGAAATTAGTGTAAGGGCCAGTACGCTCTAAGGTTGTAATCAGTGAAGTAGCTTGCAAAACATGCTTTCCAGGTGACAAGCACATTGTGGAGTGTGAAAGTAAACATGTTCAAATAAGTCACGTTTTTTAGAGGGGTGGAAAACCTTACACCAGCTACTGACAGTAAGGACACCGCTGTTCTGTGGTTGCGTGCCTCAGGTTTCTTGCCCTGCATTGATTAACAGAAACAGGGCTGAGCAGTAGGTGTGGGTGTTGCTGGTTTCTTTACTGGAGACCCCAGTCTAACAACTTTGTGAGTGCTCTGACTTGTACATCTGGGGAGCAGGACTTGTGGCTTTGTTTTCTTGATAGTCCTCCCAGCACGTTCAGGAGAACTTCATCCTCTCTTGGGGATTGAATATTAAATGCTAAGTAAGTATAGATTGAGGCTTTCCAAAAGAAATAAAGCTTCTGTCCAAGTGATGTCATTCCATGAATTAAAACACCTTATGTATCAAGATAATGTATGCAAATATTTTTAACCCCTGAACATATTTGCATATATAATGTGTTACATTTAACATTACTGTATGAATCTGTATATCATTCAAATGTAACTACCACGGGACAGCCAAGCTTTAAACAGAGGAGCACATGGGCCAGGGTGCTTTGTGGTTTTGCGGTCTAGCTGTTCTTTCCAGACAGTAATTTACCACTGGTTGGCAACTGAGCTCACTCAGGACCTGGCTGCAAAGAGCTGCTTCTCCAGTGGCCACCACTCTGTAGGTGCTCTGTGATCCCTCTCTAGGCTGGTTTTACAATTTGTGCTGTGCTGAAAGGAATGAGGTGGACATTTTTTGGTAGGTGGTAATCTTGTAGCAGACATTTCAGAGGCCTGAGTTGGAAACTGGCCACAAGCAGTCGGGCTGGTTCATCTGAAAGAGCAGGCAGCTTCTTTGGGGAAGAGAGCAACCTCCAAACCCACATTTATGGAAGTTTGTGCAATAACATTTAATTAAGGTGTTGGCTCCTTTGCTTCCCTCTGGTGACTTGCAGCAGGGCATGAAAGTTTTTTCATGTATCACTCCTCTTGAGTGTCTGGTTGTTAAAGCTTAGTGTCAAGTCACTGCAAAAAGGCAGAATCTCCAAGGAAGTACATTTAGGGATGGATGACTCCACTCAGTTCCCACTGACCCATTTGGAGTTAATCCAAGTAGGAACATTCTGTTCTTCATCTGGTCTCATAATTTCCCAGAGCAGAGTTTACCTATTCAAGCACAGCAGGTAACATATGACAGGAATGGGGCAAAACTGGTTTTGCCTGTTCGTAAAAACATTTAGAAGTGGTTCCTTTTCAGAGGAGGCTACCACAGTGATCCAGTATGACAGTTTATGTGATTTACAAAATCTGTTTGGATTACAATTAATCAAAGAAAGCACATGTTTAATAGGTGTTCAAGATGGGGGGAGGTTGGGAAATTTCGTATATTTTTGTGGAACTGTGTTAATACTGGACTTGAAGGTTTCTCTTTTGTTCTATGAAACAGGAATACAGCTTAAATTTAGGTAATGCATTTAATTGATTCCAGTAGAGTTGAAGTATACCGTTAACTTGTGGTGAAAGTGAAAATTGCCACCTCATCCACCTCCAACAGTTAGAATTAGTGTCCAATGGATACACACATTAAAAAAACATAGAGGTGGGCCAGGATTCTGGAGTTGTTTCCAATCTCCATGTTTGCATTGTCTTTGCATTGTCTTTGTGCCTGTAGCAAACCTTCTCTTACCTTATCAGCACAAGTTTAAAGTAGAGGTTGCTCGTTCTGAAGATTTAACCCTATTAAATAGATTTTTCTCCAAGTTACAGTCTCTGGAAAGGGGAGAGTTTTTCCCCCTGGTCAGATACCATAATACAGTTTTGTGACAAACAACTAATGGCTAAGTTGTTCTCTTGTCTATGCTTAGTTATGTAAATTTATTTGTAGCTGCAGTTTTGGATCTGAAATACAGAATCCTGAACTGATAGAATTATTGCATTCTGCTTTCCCATCATTCAAATGTAACTACAAGCTATTTGATCTCTGTGCCTTATCTGAAAACAAGGGGAGGTAGATTTTTTTTGAAGTGTTGTTGTTAAAGGTTTGATTTCACAGTAGTTATTTTTAAAGCTCTTCATGAACTAAGTTATAGCTTCTAGTTGTTTTGGGTTTTTTCCTTGGAAAAACCTCTCTTTAGTATACATCCCATATAATGTGTGCATATTTGTTTATATTAACAGTGGAAGATACAACATTATTAGGGGAGGGTAAACTGAGAAAGGAAAGAAAATGCAATAAAAAGGTTGTGGCTTTAAAAAAGCATTCATTATTTTGGGTGTTTTCTTTTGTTTTTCTTAAAAGGTGTTGTAAACTTAAATGTACTAAATGTTGATGGATTGTTGTCTAATTGTTGAATGCTTCCAGTATGCAAACGTGTGGGGTTTGTACATGCATAGTATGAGTGAGCATATGAACTTGTCACATGCATTAAGCTGGTGAGTTGTTTTGAAGTTTGTTTGATTCTTTTTTGCAGTTCTGCTATGTGTGCCTTGTCTGTCCTCTGCCCAGTTCTCTTAATTATGAAGTGGAATAAAATTGCTTGTAATGACTCATCTTGCAGTATCATGATTTCATTGTTTTCTTGTGCCTAATTTTGTCCTGAGTTCCATTACGTCTTAAAAGGATGATGATGCTGAAGTTGTTTAAAAACAAGCTTTTTAAACTAATTTTGGAACTCCAAATTATCTTTCTTTCAGTGTTACTTTTCTCCTAGTGCTTGATTGCCAGCAATTTGCAGAGGACAATTTGTAATCCCAACATGCAGATTTATCATGAGGATGTCAGCTTTACTTCATTTTAACAAAAGACAAAACAAAATGAAACAACAAAAAAAAACCCCAAATTAAAATTTAATATTTAAATTTTATGCAGAAGGATTAGAAGGGGAATTACAAAGCCTAAAAGACCAAGTAAGAGGCCCAAAACACAAACATGAATGAGAGGATTGTGAAGGCTTCTGAGGATACCTAAACACTGGCAATTTCTTTCACTTTTGTTCAGATTAGTTTCTACTTTGGCATAGTCTTCTTTTATTCTCACAGTGGTAATATAAGTTGTCAGGATTTTTTTCCTTTTTTCAGCCAGCCATAGCATCTGAAAAGCCACTTTCTCCTTTTCCATGTGCAGAGTGTTCTTCCTAGTCGTGGTCACGTCTCTGAGCAGTGTAGGTGGAGTGACTGACTCACCTTTCCCTGCCAGCCTCCTTGGAATCCAGGCTGAAGCAATCTTTCTGACTAAAGTCAGCACTTGCCTGCATGGGTTTTCTTTGGTGAATGGCCAAGATTGGATGGGTGAGTGGGAGAGGGGCAGATGCTGTTCCTGTTGTGCCATGAGGGAAGGAGGATTGCTGGCTTGCCCTGGCTGTCTTCATAACATCCCCGATCCAGTTCAGGAGGTGTTCATTTGGTCAGAGGAACTGATGCTTTTCTGAAAATGTTTGCAAGAAAATCCAGTGGAGAGCTGAGCTTGGAAAGAAAAGTGTAATTGCTGATGAATAGCAGGGTAAAATTAAATCAGAGCATTTTACTTTGAAATCAGTCTAAACTATTCCTAAAAACACAGTTAAATGAGACTTAGGCTTTGTCATTGTGGTGGTTTTACATGGGAGGCACTCATGGGAGTGATGCAAAGAGAAGCTGCTAGCAGTTTTCTCCATGTCTGACAAAAAAAAAAAACAAACTATCAGTAATTAGCTCTGAGAATTGACAATCTGTTAAACCACTGAGAAAGCTGATACACCTTTGTGAACTCCCATGTTAAAAATGAAAAATCCTGGGAATTCAGCCTTGTCTTTCTGGCCTGAGAGCAGGTAACTCGGCCAGCCCGGCCCCGCTGTCTCGGCTGGGCCGGCTCGGCCCGGGCAGGCTGTGCCCATGGGCTGGTGGGCAGGGCAGGGGAGGCCGCAGGACCAAGGCCGGGCTGTGCCGTGGCTGCTGACCCCGGGCTGCTGCTGCTGCTGAGCCCTGCCCGCTGCTGAGCCGGGCTCCAACGGGCCCCAGGAGCAGACCGGGCTCGGCCAAGATTCTGCTGCCATTGGGGTTCGCCCACAGCCACCAGGCAGGGGAGGAGAAGCCATCAGTCACCCTACCCAGGGGCTGGCTGCTGAGCCCTGGTCTGGCTGCTGAGCTCTGGCCTGTCTGCTGAGCTCTGGCTGCTGAGCTCTGGCTGCTGAGCCCTGGCCCGGCTGCTGAGCTCTGGCTGCTGAGCTCTGGCCTGGCTGCTGAGCTCTGGCTGCTGAGCTCTGGCTGCTGAGCTCTGGCCTGGCTGCTGAGCTCTGGCTGCTGAGCTCTGGCCCGGCTGCTGAGCTCTGGCCTGGCCGCTGAGGCCTGGCCTGGCTGCTGAGCTCTGGCTGCTGAGCCCTGGCCCGGCTGCTGAGCTCTGGCCTGGCTGCTGAGCCCTGGCCTGGCTGCTGAGCTCTGGCCTGGCTGCTGAGCTCTGGCCTGGCTGCTGAGCTCTGGCCTGGCTGCTGAGGCCTGGCCTGGCTGCTGAGCTCTGGCCTGGCCGCTGAGATCCCAGGCACCGCCCCAGCCCAGCCCAGCCCAGCCCAGCCCGCACAGCTCCCACTGCAAGCTGCTGAGCACGGCGGGGGCCACCTGAGCGTCTACAAGCCCTGGGCAAGATATCAACTCTTTCAGTGCTTCAATCCACCCTCCTGACCATCTGCAGGCCCTGGGCAAGATATCAACTCTTTCAGTGCTTCAATCCTCCCTCGAGTGAGAGAAAAGGACAAAGTGCAGGCATGTAGAGAAGCAACATAAAGACACCGAGGTTGGTGAAGAACTCAAGTCCCAGATGGGAGGGATGAGGAGGGGACTCCTCTCCCGTAAGTGAACTGCAGAAAGACTATTCTAGAAGTGATAAACTGACTGAATTGTTTCTGTGCACTGTGAGTGGGAAAGAAAAGGTTGTAGTGGGAGGCGAAGTGTTCTTAAAATTCTTTTCTGTTTCTCCTTTTTTTTTTTTTTTAGTAACTGTTAATAAAGCTTTCTTTATGTCCTTTTAAGTTTTGACCTTGCTTTGCCTTCTTCCTGCTTTTCCTTTCTCCTTCCTATCTCACCCCAGGAAATGATTAAGTATATGCTAGTGGGTGCACTGGCATTTGGCCAGCACCACATTAATTGGTGCGTTGGCTGGGAAATCTCAAATTGGCAAACCAAAACCACTACACAAAATTGGTGTTTCTCCCCAGTTTTGAACTGAAACCGCCACAGTCAAACACCTTTAGATTAATTCATAACTTTCTTGGGATGATTTTATGATGGTACGTTATTCCCTAATCATCTGCTTTATGCCCAGAAATGGCTGTGATATCTAAGATGAACTGGGGGCAGGGCTGGAGCGTGGGAATGCAGGCACAGGCTGTGTTCAATTGCTCTCTCTCTCTCTGGTGTGGTCCAGATTAGCCTGGAGGCTGTACTGGGAAGTCCCCTCAGTGTGGTTTTTTTTTTGTTTGGTTTTGGGGTTTTTTTGTTTGTTTGTTTGTTTTAATTTGTATTTTGGGTATTTTTGGTTTTTTTTCTCTGTTGAACTGGTTTTGGCTTGGCTTTTCTTTCCGGCCCCTCTGGGGAGCCAGTGGGGGGACCACCCTGAACCCAAGACCTCTGAGGAGCTGAACCAACACAATGAAGAACATTAAACTCCACCAACTTTGCCTGCTGTGAGGAGAAGACCCACACCAGAAATCTGACAGGTTTCCCGCTGCTGTGTAAACTCTTTTTTTCTCCTCCCTCCCCAGAGGCGAAGAAGGGCAGCTGCCATCTTTGCCTTCTGGCCATGCAGTGAGGTATGGGTGGAGTGTATGGTTCAGTTATTTTTTTCCCCCAGTGTTTTGCAGGTATCTTGCTTTGTTAATAAACAGTTCTATTTTTTTTCCACTTTCATCCCCTGATATCCATTTCTCTTATTGTCAGAAGAAAATGGATATCAGTTATTGATGCCCTTTCTCCTTAGAGGAAATGCTCATTCCAGGGCGTTTTCTCCTGAAATTTGTCTCCAAAACTGAGCTAGTAGCTGTAATACAAATGCTAAACTGTGTACAGAACTGCCGTGGGTAGTGGCAAAAAACTGGATGTCAAGGCTCAGGCTGTAAAAACTGGGACTGGCGTAGGTTGCTTGTCTCATCTGAAACATCCACTTTTATTTGAGTGAGGCTGGACATGCTTGAATATCAATGCATGCATAAGTGTTTGTAATGTGTTTTAAGGAAATTGTATCTCTTGACTGATAAGATGAATCAAGTTTTAGTTAATCTGTCACTTGAAAGAAAACTTTGAAGTAACAAAAAGCTGTTATGTACTCCGTTTATGAGCAGTGAGAGAAAATGTGACTTACAAAGTGCTGTTGACTTGTGAGGCTCAACAGTAGTGGATGGAAGCCTTGAGTTTTCTGTTGTTGATGTAAAACTGGTGTTTGACATGAGTCTGATAATCAGTCAAGTGACTGCCTCCTTTTTAAGAGGGGATGTTGGGGCCTGGAGCCTATGTTGGGAGTATGCCATCCTCTCTCAGAAGGGTATAGGGAAGGGAGAGCTGGTGCAGCAGTTTGTTCTCTGATGGATAGAAGTCATTTAAAACAAAAAAAAAAATCCAACTCTGGAGGTTAAACCAGGTGAGAAGAACAATCTAATTTATCAAAATGAAGGCTCTGAAAAGTGCCTTATTTGCCTCCTCAAAGAAGAAGTACCAGGCAAGGAAAGACATGCCAAGTATCCTATCTGAAAGGCTTTGCAGATGAAAACTGGGGGCATGTTTTTGGCAGTAGAGGCTTGGGACAAGCTGAAAATAAAATACAGATTGTTTTGCCTTCAGATGTGAGGACTGCAGAACTAATTTTCCAAGGAGGTAAATACAAGATGGCTTCATCATGGTAAACAAGAGAAATGTAATAATAACCTGTAATGTGAAAGGGGTTAGATTAAATTTCTTCGTTCTAATTATGGAATTTGAATTCTCTTTGCACTGGCTACTCCCAATACTCTCAATGCCTTAACCACACACCCTGAGGGGAATACACTAGTGTCTGGTCATACCATATTTTGTAGACAAAAAGACTGGCTGCAAATACAATATAAATTATTTTGTTATTGATTTCAGGATATGAGCTTTGCTGTTATCAAAACATAATTAAGCCTTAAACTTGATGGTTTTATTTTTTAAGCCTGTTGTGATCAAGTGTTTTCTTTGAAAAACTGGTTATTGTAGTTTGGGATTTCACAGATAAAAGTGCAATCAAATTTGCAGAACTAATAAAGGAGACAGTTGGAAAGTGTTTTTTCTTGGTGTTGAATTGTGATAAAAAGTGAGTGATAAGTTTTTTGAACCGTTTGAAAGATTTTGTTTCAGCAGGACTGGTAAAAAACTAAAGATCCTGCATGCTGTTGGGTAGTGCTGAGCACTTATGGTTGTCTTTGCTCCATGCATTCAGCCCTGCTCCTTGGCTCTTCAAAACAGAAATTTTCAAGAAGGAAAAGAAATTGGTTCACATCGAGAGATGAGGAGTATTTAATGCATTTTCGCATCTTCTCATTTTTTGACGACTGAGTCTGCAGAGAAAAAAAACCCTTGTGAGGAAGATCACAAAATAATGTGGTTAGGAGCAATAGCTCCTGTGTTCCTGTGACAGCTGAGGCTGGTGTACAAGGCCACAGGAGCCTTTGGGGAATACAGTGTTTAAGCTGGAGCACAGGCTTAATGTTTATCCATTACGTACTTTTAAGTAATTTTTAAACTTTTAAATTCCAGAGAATAGTTCCAGATAAATCTGCAAGTTAAATTTTGGTGTGATACCGTTGCCTTGGCTGCCATCAGATGCCCCTACTCTTTCCCTGGAATTAGGCTTCTGGCAAGGTATAAGCTTGTCCAGGGGGCTGAAAGGAAACGGAAGTAATTGGGTGTCGGCACCACTCCATCAGAGTATCATTTGTTCTGTTTGCATTGTGCTTGTCCAGAGTCTTAAGATTTGCTTTGAATTCTTGCCTTTATTTTGCCCTTTGCAGAAGTGTGGGTGGGGAGACCTCCCAGGATCTCTGTCCCGTTGCCAAGCTCTGTGGTTCTGGTGCTGCTCCCCTGAGATTCTCCTGCCTCTCTGGGCTGGTGGGTTGCCAGGATCCATCAAACCAGCTCCAGAGGGGCTTGTGTCTTCTACACCAATGAAAAATCCTGTTCTCACTTATTGTGCAGTCAGTAAACTCATAAGTCTTGTGAGATTTGTTTTCATTTCAGTGTTGTCTTTTTTGGTGTTCAGCTTCTTTTATCTTGCTCTAACAGTTTTAATTCTTATTTAAGGAGCAGCAATGCAATATAAGGTTCACTTAGGAAAAAAAAAAAACAAAAACACCCATCAACACCCCAAAGAAGCACCACTCCCACCCACACTTCTCACTCTAGCCCATCTTTGAGAAACATTGTGTCACTGGTTTTTGTGACTTTTGACTCTTGATTCTGTTTTCTGTCACTCAGAGGCTGCTTTTGGTCATGTCAGGAGTCAAATTGCTGGTCTGTCTGAAGGTGTTCTTTGAGGGTAGGAAAATGGAAGATTTTACTTGCTGCTCTGTGGCAGGTGTTGTAAGAACCAGATTTGAATAGTTTTCCCAAGTTGATGGGAAGGGGCAATAAACAACTTACTGACTTACTGAGTGTCTTTGGAAAGCTAGTGATTCTCTTGTAGGAATCCAGGGGAAGAATAGAGAGAAAGCCTTATAATTACAAATAAATCTTTATGTGGTTTAGCATTTCCTAATTAAAAACCCTATAGATTTTGGGCATGTCTACCTTGCAGATTCATCCTTTGGCTTTATTTCGATGAACAGTATATGTCATAGAATACCAAGTTTTCTTCCTAAGTCAGGTGGTACAGAAATCTAGAAACTGGTATGGGTTTTTTTGAGTCAAAGTATTCAGAAAAGAAAGGGGGAGAATGTTGAGTCAACTGTTCCCGTGACCTCAATTACATCTTGTTAGTGGATATCAAATACCAAGCCCCAGGATTGACTGACAGGGGCTTCTCCCAATCAGATCCCTTCTGGAGCTGGAAACATTTCACTGGCCAGGTCCTGAGGGGGCAGGAGTGGAGTTCAGACCAAGGAGAAAATCTAGACCAGGTCTTTTAAAATGCCCTTTTTATAAGGGGATAGGTCGTGGAAAAGAAATCTCTCTGTTGCCACACCGACATCTGGGGGTGAGTTGTGTCTTTGTCTTCTTGCCCCTCACCCCCCTACCTGCAATCTAACAACATATCATAAAAAAGCGTGTAAAAATTCCATTGGAAAGTGTCTCAGTATTTTCAGACCTCTGCAGCCAGATCACTTAATGGCATCTAAATTGGCATGGTGTCAAAAACATAGAAAGCTTTTGAATTTAGTGGGCCACATTCCCCTTCTTGTTCTGCTTGTGCTTTGAAAGGAGAAGGTGCACCTGGGGTAAGAAGAGCATGAAGGCAGTAGTGCCCTGCCTGCCTTCTTGGATGTAGCTCTTGAAGTCTATAGGAGATGCTGTGCTGTGTATGAATTTTATCTTTTCCTTTATGGAATTGGGGAGGTCACAGCTTTCTGGAGCTGTTCCTTGAAAATAATGTTTATTGTTTCTGTGTTACTTTGTAGACTTCATTTAAATTGTAGGTAGGGACAAGGTGGGTGTCACTAACACCATATGGGGAATTCTGGCTACACAGGTATGTCTTTCAGTATGTCTTCTCTTTTCAGAGAAGGTTTCATTTTAGTCATTAAGGGAGTATCAAGGCCAGAAGATTAAAAGAATGTAGAAGTGAAATAGGAGTTAAACTAAGCAGAGTTAAGCTACTAAAATTATACATATCTTTTTAAATATAATTGTTCAGATTTGAACTGGTGGTTTGTTTTAGTCTGCTTGGAAACTTTCTCTTTCCTCTGTTATTTATTGTCTCAGACCACAAATGATGCTTTGTTTCTTAATTAAAAAACCACCAACCATGAAATTTTGGTGGGCTTTTTTTTTTTCTTGGGTGGGTGTGGTTGTTAGGTTGTTTTTGTTTTTGTTTTTTTTTGGAGTGGTTTTGTGTGTGTTTATGTTTCTGTTTTTATTTTTACAGAACCCTTGGTAGCTCCCTCTTCAATATACTTGAAAAGTATTGAAACTTCCTATGTAGGGGGATAGAATATAAGAAAATAGAGATAGTGTAGAAAGTAATCTTACCCCTAAGGAGTTGCAGCTGGGCCAATTATCAAAGATTAGGAACAGGCCTGACTTTTAACAGGCCACAGCTGTAACCAGTGAGAAGAAGAGTGTTATAAAAGAGTGGGGTGGCTGGTTGAGAAGGGAACTGGAGTCAGTGGTTGCCTTGTGAAGAAGAAAGAGTCAGTGCTCTGAGGAGCAGCCCACAAGAAACACTGAGAAGGTATGGAACTTTTGTGATATGAGACAACAGTATGGAACTCTTGTGATAAGATGACAACATCCCATACTGAGTCTCCCATTTTTTCGTGCCTGGAATAGTAACCGTTGGTCTTTTTACTTTAGATATTAGCAGGTTTATGTACAATATGGTTATAAATTTGTGCTTGAAATCAATAATGCAATTCTGCAGCTTGTGTTGTTTTGATTAGGTACTCAGAAATGCTTACCATAATTGCTAGATCACTGGCACTCACAACACACAGCTGTGGTTCTTAGGAAAGTGCTCACCTAGAGCATACCACAGGAATGTTTGAATTTTTTTTTTTTGACATAGCTAAAAACACAGTGTTAACGAAAGAGAGATTGTCATTTAGCATAATAGTGCTTCATCTCAGTGTCCCCTCAATTTTCAGTAAACCTTTTCGTTTTGTAGTTGGTTTCCTTGCTAATGCAAGGTATATTATGACTTGTGTGAAGAAACATTTAGTATACATACAGGTTTATGTCTTTTTAATAAAAATATATGCTTTTGTGTAATGGTGGTAGTTACTGGGGATTTTTTATTTGTTTGATTTTCTGCATGTAGGTTGTTAGATCCATATACTACATGAATCCCTAACACCTTCCTGCCACTGACACATTCAATAGTTGGAGTTATCTGCAGAACTGATTGTGAGTAGGAAATGGGTTTGGTTGCCTGAAACTGTTTGAAATATGTAGCCCAGTTGTACTTGAAGGTACACATACATCAAATACTTTATGAATGTTGGCTTAGCAGACACACCCATGTCTCTGTGTGGATTTCTCTCTTCCCAGTTAATGATGAGAGGCGATAAGAAAGGTGAATTAAAATCACATGCTTTGCTTGTGATGATTAATCCTAGGTAAGGTGATGCTTCTTAAGTGCCCCCATTGGCTTTGATGGTGGAAAGTCTTACAGACACATATTTGGTCTTGTGCTTAGTGTGTCCTCTACACCATCACTGCTGTACCCCCCACCTCTGCCACCCTCCTTCACTCATGCTTGAAGCTGCAGTGCCAGACACAGGGTTCATCTACATGTGATGGTTCTCTTCCAGAAGCACCTCCTCCGAATCCTCTGCTTGGATGGTGTTTGCTATCCTGCTTTAAGTTTTGGTTTATAATTGCATGTGGGTGTATTTGACCTGGGTTGTTGTTTTCCTTTCTCAGTGTGCAAGCATACAGGTCCTACACAGATGATTTTTCTGAGATGTCAGAAGGAAACAATTTTCTCTGAATGAAATTTAGCTCTTGAGATGATCTTTCAGAATGGGGGGACCAAGTGTGTGTTGATGCCCTTGTCTCCTGGGGAAGTTGTGGCAGACCAAAGAGCATAGGCTCTGGGAAGTTGTGGCAGCAGCTCTGGCCACAGAGAGCAACACATAACTTTCCCAGACATTTTCCTGGGGAAGGCTGTGAGAAGATCAGAGAAAAGAATGAGAAACATTTCTTACCTCTACTTGCTGCACCTGTTGTGCACAGGTGGAATGTGTTATGGTAATTTGTTTACCAAAGGGTGATTTCTTAATTGGATACTGGATGGTGTTTGGATGGATGGACCAATTAGGTCAAAGCTGTATCAGAGTGTCTGTAAGGGTTACAAGTCTCTCAATAAGTATAGAATAGTGTAATATAATAGAATAAAGCAGTTGATCAGCCTTCTGCAATCATGGAGTCAATGCTAATTATTACCTGGCTGGGGGCCTGTGGTGACAGGAAGTCACTACAGTTCTCTTATTAGCCACATCTTTTTGCCAGCTTTGCCCATACCTTTATGAAGTGAGGCACTTGTTTTGAACAGTTATGGCTTTGAGAGATATACCCCCCTCTGTCCTGGAACTGATACCTGTTCTGAATGAGTTTATGCTTCAAGTCAGTGATAATCAGTCTGCCAGCAGGTTCAATAGGTCAGTGGTTATTTCTAGTAACTAATAGGTTATTTCTAGTAACTGCCAAAGTAAATGAGGAAAAAAGACCCGCTTAAAAAAAGCACAGCCTTTCTAGGCTAGGATGTACATTTTGTACACCTGTTTCTAAAACCTCTTGGAAGGTGAACTGGAAGCGGTCATGCTGAGCCTTGTTTGGCTGTGTGGCATGTGCTGCTATCAGTTGATAAATCCCAGTGAAAAAGCCTGTTAAGCCTTGAAGGGGAAAACATCACATTGAAGCCTTGAAGGGGAAGACAGCACAGTGACCATAGAGGATAGATGGGTCGATGTTGTGGTACGGGGAGGATTGGTTCAGTGCTTTGGTTTGAAACTCTTCCAGTCTTGCCTTGAGTTCTGTGTTCAGCTTTGGGCACACCAATATAAGAAAGATCTAAAGCTGTTTGAGAGAATCTAAAGGAGGGCTGTGAAGATGGTGAAGGGCCTGGAGAGGAAACCATTTGAGAAACAGCTGAGGGCACCTGATCTGGCCAGCCTGGAGAAGAAGAGACTGAGCAGAGGCCTCACTGCAGTCACCAGCTTCCTCAGGAGGAGATCACTTCTCTACAGTGACCAGTGACAGGGCCCAAGGAAATGGATGGAGTTTCAAGGGAAGTTTCATTTGGATATTAAGAAAAGGTTTCTCACCCAGAGGTGGTTGGGCATTGGAACACACTCGCCAAGAAAGTGGTCATTGCCCCAAGGGTGCCAGAGTTCAAGAAGCATTTGGACAATGTTCTTATGTACATGGCCTTATTTGGGTTGTTCTGTGCAGAGACAGTAGTTGAACTTTGATGGTTCTATGATTTGGTGTTTCCTTTTGATTAAAGTTAGTTGCTTTATGCTGTGCCTATACTGGCATTTATATTCAAATCACAAGCATGTGTGAGGAGAAGGTGCTGTTGGGCTGGTGCACTGGGCTTTAGCTGTACTGCAGAATGCTTGGAATGACATCTTCCACAGTGGAACTCAACTAGATAATGTTCTCTAGGAATGCATCCAAAACATGCTGCCCTCTCACAGGTGCCAATGGCACATAACTGAACTAATCCTGATTGGAAATGAAGCTCACTGAGGACTGGTGGAAATAGTTCTTGCTTTGCATGTCCTCTCCATTTCTAATGCAGTTGTAGCTGCAGAGGTGGTGGGAGGGCCAATGCTTTGACAGCTTGTAGGGATTCTAAGGTGGTTACCTGCAATGCTGTAGTCAGAAATGTAACAGTGAGTGCTAAAAGGAAAATGTGAGTATCAAACTCCTTTGGAAATTTCTTTTTGATGAGTTGGTTATTGTAAGGAGGTGCTGGCTCTCCTGTTTCTCAGTGTTACCTGTCCAATAAAGGCACTGGGTATGCTGTCACCGTGGTCAGAACCTGTGGTTAGACATCTCTGGCCTTGTGCTAAGGCTCCAAATAAAGGGGTGAGGAAATAAGTAGTGTTTGCAAAGAGAGAAGTTCAGCTTGAGGAGAGTGTTGATTTTCAGGTTTGTTTTTTTTCATCACTCCCCTTTTTATAGGGGAGAATGGTATGCAGCCATTTGGGGAAGACTGACTAAAGCAATCCATATCCCTTACAAAGCACTTAATGACTCCTTTGTGTAATTTGGGGATGGTCACATCCGTTGCTTCTGAATGAAAGTGTGCTAAGCTGGGCAGTGTGTGTGTCTGGAACCCAAGCTCCCCAGGCATCCCTTCTGAGCCTCAGGGCCTTTGAGACTGTTGCTTAAAGGAGCAGTGCAAGAGCAAAGAACAGTTGCCTGTTTTGGGGTACTTATTGCATTCTGTTCTGGCTGTGGTGTTTTAAGGATGTGGTTTGTGTACAATGGTTGAATGTAGTCTATAGCTGGCAAAGATTGATGCCTAACCTGTGTGTGTGATTTTGGTTGGGTTTTCGTTTCTGGTTTTTTGTTTTGTTTTTTTTTATTCGTAGGTGCTGATTACTTAGAATCTAATGAAATTCAGAGAAATTATTACTTCAGACATGGAGCGGAGGTCAAATTTTCTTGTGTGATTTGTTTTTGGTGAAGATGCTGAACAGCTTTATAGATGTCAAAATGACCCTTGCTAAAAGGGGTAATGATCATAGAATGTAAATATGAAAGAGGTGAAATACAAGTCTGAACTGGCTTTGCAGGCTGTTGAGGTAGCAGACTGTGTGTACTTGTGTGTTGTGTATGCATGTTAAAGATAACTAATGCTACTTATGGTTAGCTGTATAGTGCCTGTCTGAGGAGAGAGTCAGATGGACAGGGTTCATTAGTACCTCTGAATTTGTATTTGCTTGGGTAGAAAATGTTAGCTTGGGGTTGTCTTCCCTTTTAATAAATATTATATTAAATTCATCCCACTAATATGCTGAAATTTAGTTTAACAGAATAAAGATGGAGTGTAGCAGGTTGGGCAGTACTGAGTTCTGACTTTATTTTCATTGGTTGTGTCTGCACAAGCAAGTGTGATGTCAGCACCCTGGCATCAGGCAAAATCACAGTAATAACAGTGCATGTGTAGGGTTGAACACTCCAGCTCCTGGTGGTAAACCAAACAAACAAAACCATCTCTAGAAAATTACAATGTTACACAACTAGAAAAGAAATAGAACCCACTCTGACACTTGTATATAAGTCAGTAAAGATTTCAAAGAATGTATCTGTATTTTCATGCTCTTTTGCTGAAAGTTGTAATGCTGATAAATTACTTTATTATCCAGTACTATGCTGTTCATTCTTCTTCACTGAGCACCTGAATTATTTTTCAGCTTTCATCCTTTGTTTCTTCCTAAGAATAATACAGTTAGGTTTAGCAGCAGATAGTGTATAGTGTATAGTTAGCAGCAGAGTTCAGATGTTATGCTTGAGTTGAGGTAGTTCTTAATAATTTTTTATAAGAAACACCTATTTATAATTAATTTATGGTTAAATACTCAGGTGACTTGCAGAAAGGATAATGACCTAGCATCATGTATTTTTCAGAATTTTCATCAGTCTAATTTAAATGCTACTCAACTATTCTTATGTTTTTCTTTACCAGTCTGTTAAGAGTTCCCAGCTATTATTTTCCCTTAGATTTGTTTAATTAAAATAATAATTAAGAAGAAATATAACTACTGTAGTTTCAGTAATTTCAAAAACTTTTAGTGAGCAGCTCACTTATGGCCCTGTATTATAAGTGTTCTTTAGCATTACATAAAAAAAATTACAATCTTGGAAGGAGAGGTTTGGACAGAACTGCCAGAAATGTCTTCTTTCAGCTACTGCTGTAGCTATTTCCCAATGTGATTCTTGGAAGTGCAAAAATAATCAAGGTATGCAATGCATAAAGAGAAAACTGTGGTCAGTTATTGTCATATAGGTGATAGTCCTGGTTTGATGTTTCACTGGTATGCTCTTTTTTTCTTGGTTACCTGGGGAGCTTCACTTTCTAGTCTGCTGGAAATAAGGAATAAAAGTGCATTATGTGGGACACTGTTCTCTCAGTGCAGAGTATTTCTTTGCTGATTATCTATTGACTTAACCAATGGTGTATATTTTAAAACAGTGAAATTAAATGAATGCCAGTTACAAATCTGGTCCTGCAGATAAAATAAATAACGATGTATAATTGAAGCAAATACTATGCTGACTATGTATTTTGCATATCTTGATGCTGAATGTACTTAGAGAAGCAGTGACTGTGTACAGTACATGCACTTCTCCAGCCACTGCAGCACTGATTGCCACCACGTCGTCCTCAGTCCTTTTTATAGCTGGAAGAGATACTCTGTCTTACCTGTAATTGCAAATAAGTCAGGCTGACAGAGATGTCACAAGACAGGGCTCTGCTGTGTGTCAGGGCCTTAGAAGCAAGGAAAGGTTTCAGCAGTTAAGGATATGAAGAGGAACAGCTGGATAGGGCAGCTCACATGTGAACAGCAGGCTTTACTTTTGCAGAGAGCAAGCTATGTTTTCAGAAGGATAATAAACCTTAATGGATAATGGACCTTCAGCAAGGGGGAAATGTATGAAGGTGGCTGAGAAAATGGCCTCAAGTTGCACCAGGGGATGTTTAGATTGGATGTAGGAAAATTTCTTCACTGAAGGGGCTGCCAAGCACTGGAACAGACTGTTCAGGGCAGTGGTGGAGGCACCATCCCTGGAAGGATTTAAAAGATCTTTTGTTGTGCTTTAGGAATTATATTCCCCAGTTTAGTGTTCCCATCAAGACTCTCCCAAACCAGACACAGTTCACTGGCTCCCCACCTCCACCTTCCCCCGCCTTCTTGTTCTGGGGTGGAGTTGAGAGTTGGAGGCACAAAAAAGTGAAAATCACTGGTTGAGAGAAGAACAGTTTCTCTTTCTTCTTTTTTTTCAGAAGAACTGGAAAGACCAATATGATAAGAAAAATAAACAGTAACAGCAACAATATTAGTAACAACAGGTATAAGATAAATGATTTACGTGGAAAGTGAAACACTAGCAGACTATTTCAGAATGTGAGATGATATCAAATAACAGTAGTCTGGCCATGCCCTCTTCCTGGCTACTGTAAAAAATAAATCCTGTCCTGACTGAAACTAGAACATATGTAGGTAGATGCAGCACTTGGGGGCATAATTCAGTGGTAAACTTGGCAGTTCTGGGGGCATGGTTGGACTTTATGCTTTTGAGGGACTTTTCCAACCTAAATGATTTTGAGATTCTATAAGCATTTCCATCTTATTGCCAGTGTGTTAAGGGATGATGCTGCAGCCAGTTAGTTCTGTTACTGTCTGGAAGCCTAGCCTTACATTAATTGGGTGGATTTAATTGATTTTCCACACATCCCCTCTTCTGTAGCACAGTAAACTTGGAATGTGCATATTAATCAGTGCATGCTTTTTTCTCCTGCGTATTGTCCTCATTGCCAGTTGGTGATAATTAGACCATGGCTGTTTGTCATTGTTGCTGACAAACAGGTTTTGCACAGGCTCCTGCCGTGTCTTCCTGTGCTGGGGCTGTTCAGTGTCATGTGCTGCCAGCTTGGGTGCTTGTGAATTCCTCTGAATCCATTTGGCCTCAATGTGACCCAGATCAAATGTTGCACTCTGTGATCTTGTTACGCTCACATTCTGTAGCTTACCTTGAGTGTTTTGGTGCTTGCCTGACCATACACAAGTTTATTTATCTGATTTTTGTAATTTGTTTGTGATAAACTGAATGGCGAATTAGAAAAAGGGTTAACATTTCTGTTAAAAACTTAAACCCTATGTGATCCATATGCATGTGCACTTCAGTTATGTTTCATTTAGGTTTATGTGGTAGTTCAGAATTATCTTGGGTTGTCTTGAATTATCAAGAGTTATCTTGGCCCTTCACTGTGCTGGTGGAAGGAAGGCCAGGCTCTGAGCCTGGGTTGGTGGCCCAGTTCTTCACTGTATTGACTTTCAGAAACTGACATTCCCTGGGATTCTCTAGTAATCTACATTGTTTTTCAAAACAAGAAATCATCAGAACATCCTCTTGGTGTTGGTCTGTCTTATGAGTATTTTGGTTTATAAGCAGTATCTGTAGCTTCAGTGGTAATGGGTTTCCCAGGGAAGCATCATTCTGCTTGGGTTAAGTGAGGATATTCCTCTCCAGTGCCTTGATCTAATTGGGTGAGGACATTTCACATTTCACCTGTGGGTCTTTGTGAGACACTATCTTGAATTTACTGTGTGTTTTGTTTGTGAGAAAATAAATCTCTATTTTACTATTTAAATTGTGTCCTTGGCGAACTGGCTTAGAGGTTTGTATTCCCTAGAGGATGTAATTGGTGTATGAGATGGAGTTGTCATTGCTGTACCAGTGTATACCAAATATACAGTATTGCAGTCTTTTTTGTGCAGGAAAAATAAAAGGTTCCTTTTGTTTACTTCTCATTTGCTCAGAATTCGGAGATAGATTTTGTAGACAGCCTAAGTACTGATTTTTATTGGTGTGGTACTGCTTTGCATTCTTTAATTTGTTTTTGTGTTCCTTGAAACTTGGTAGGCATTTACTTTGGAACTGTCTTTGCAAATATTTTCCAAAACCGAATGTAGTATTCAATTTCCAAAACTGAATGTATCTGCTCTGTGGTGTTGGATTGTGGGCAGCTTGTGTAGAGTTTGTGCTCTACATATAGTACTCTGATCAAATTCCTTGTCAGGAGTCAGTGTCCCAGCTTATAGTGCTTGGATGTCTCATCAAGTGAAATAAAATGCATGTTATTTCTGCTTTCACTGCATGTAGAAGCCTATGTTTTCTGTGATGCTTTAATCTTATATTTCCACCTTTCAAGTGTCAGCAGAACTGTCTGGGTAAGGTTTGCAGGTGGTGTGGGCTAATATGGGTGAAAGTGGTGGGAGTCCTTGCCCTCCTTTGGCATCCCCTTATTCTTGTCACCCTCTTCTTTACTGCATTTGTTCTCTTAGAAAAACCAGAATTAGTTTCTTCTGAAGGGACCTATTGTTGTAGGGTGTGTTTCAGTTACAGCTTGTCCCATTTTACTAATGTCAAGGAAAGAGATGTCCTGTTGTGTTAGAAGGCTCTGGTTTCCATCCCTTGTGAGCTGTCCTGGGCAAAGGAAGAGGAGGAATTTGTTACCTTGCATTTGCACGTGTCCATTTTTTTACATTATAATGTACTAAACAAATTGCCTGTGCAGGCTCAGAATGAAAACATTATGCATGTAACACTGATCCTTTTCAAGAATAAATTCTTAAGTGTTTTTGTATTGTGCTGGAGATCTGCAATTCATGGAAGACTGAATGGCAGCTGGGACAGTGCAGGTTTTGTAGCCATGTGCTGTTTTCAGTAGAATAAAGAATGAGATAAGGAGTGCTCAATGGTGGCCTGAAGAAGGTATTTGGTAAACAGAGTTGATTTGGAGTGTTTGCTTTTCTAAAAATTTGCTGTTAACTCTCAAATGAGTCTCTCATCAAATTTTAGTAATAGCAAATTGCATCATAACTTTGAGGTGTTTTTTTTTTTTTTGTTTTTTTTTTTTTTCTGGTGGACTTTGTAAGCAGCTTAATATACAGACAGCACAGTAATAATACCTCCATATCCCCAAATACAGAGCTACAGATGTTTGGTTTTCTTCAGATTTTTCAGTCTCTAAAGTTCCTAGCTTCCTCCGTGGTGTGTTTGGAGTGAAGTGAAGCCAATGTTGGGTAAAAGCTCTGGTTATTTTTAACAAGCTTACTTTCCTCTCCAGACTTCAGTCACTTTCTTTTCTCTTTCTTAAGTATCCATAAGTACCCAGTAGTTAGTTTCCTAGCAACTTATGGGAAAAAAATTCTCAAGTCAGAAGAAAGAAAAAAAAAAACCAACATCAGGCTAATTAAATTTGATGGATTCTAATAAAATGTTTTGAATCACAGTGGGTAGATAGCTAATATCTCAGAGGGTTCTCTGAGCTAGAGACAGTATGTAGTATCTGTGTGAGGAAGAGAGTTTTGCAAGTCCTGTGAGAACAGGCTGAAATGTCTGATGACATGACCACCTTGAAACCTTGCAAGCACTAGGAAAAATACTTTCAGTCCCTCATTTGTTTGAAAAGGCTACAAACTGATGGCTTGACATTTAAAACAAATCTGCATTTAATTTAATCTTCTCTATAATGTTGTTAGAGATGTATGTTGTAGACTCTAAACTTGTCAGGCAAACATATTCTGAAGATTTACCAGCATGGTGAAAAGCATGGGTATGGAACTAATTCACTGTGAATGTGAAAGAAAAACAGTAACTGTGTTCCCCTGTTAAAAGCTGAGGAATTCTTGCAGAAGTACTAAAATTCTCTCAGTAGTTTGCATTTGTAAATTAGTAAGGTGAACAGATGTTTGCCAAAGTAAGGGACGGTTAGAGGAAGAAAAATGCCTTTGTGACAATTTACTCTTTAGGAGCCTGGGATGAGCTCATTGTTAGTATAGATTTGATACTAAGTTTCAGCAATTCCTTAATTTCCTGTTGCTACATAAAGCTAGAAAATAAGTATGTGTGTTTCTGATGATACTCTTTGTTTCCTTATGGTTCTACAATGCTAGCAAAAAGAGTGCTGGTGTTAATGGATGGTATTCCCTATTATGTTAACAAAAGGAAGAACCACATAATGTACACTGGCTGACTGCAGAGGGTAAGGATGACCTATGGCTCTGTTATCAAAAGGAAGAACTCTGTTACCAGTTGGAATGAGTTGAGGAACTCTTAATAATACTCAGTTTTCAAAATACTATGGTTGTGAGTGATTTGCTGATATGGAAGTACACTATTAGTAAAGTCCCCTTGATATGTGGGGTACATACTGTGAATGTAATACTGAGAATTGCTTTCTTTTGAATACATCTCAGTTTGGGGTCCTGCATTGTGTGCAAGAGCCTCACCACTCCAGACTGAGTGTGATGAAGAACACTTACCTTGGCTAAGCCTAGGCTAGGCACAAATTAGGGAATTGCTTCATCTTCTCTTGAGGGCTTCCAGTGCCTCTGGAGCCCAGCACTGCTGCTGTGCTGTTTTAAGCTGAACCCTCTTGACATCTTGGCAAATGCTGGGAACTGTGACCACGTTCATGAGCTTGTGGACAAGAAGGGAGGAGCTGGGGGCAAGGCAGCCTGCTTATAGCTCACTGAGAAGTCTGTCTCTTGCTGGAAGGTGGTTGTTGCCACCTCGATGTAAGCTCCAGTGTAGATCTCTGGCCTTTTCACCTGTCTTGGGTTGAAAGTGCTAAGTAATTTCTAGTGTCTTTCTGTTTTGAAGGGAGTGCTTGAGATGGTCTCAAGGCTCCCATGAAGATGGAGTCATCCCTACTTGGACTTCTCATCTCTGTGGTATATTTTCATGCCATCTTTTTACTATTTTCTTACTTTTGCTGTGCCTCAAGGAATCCTGTCCAAGTTATTGTGGCTGCTGAGAATGGCTGCTCATTTTTCTGCTTTTTCAGCAGCAGAAAAGGGTTGTAAATGGAAGTGGAACGTGAAGGGAGTCTTGTGAAGGTGGGAATAGAAGGCAGGTGTTGGTTGCCTTGGATTACCTTAGCTAATACATGGATTAAGAGCAGATATTAAGGTAGTTACTGATGTCATCTGTATTTGGTACTGTATTTTCAGTGGTACTCTGTCTTTCAATCTCTCAGTACAACAGCTGAAATGAAGCCTAGTTGTGTAAGACATCTTGGGTTTAAAAGTTTCTTGCCCTGAGTGTGAAAATGAATGTGTGCAACTTTCAGAGAGCACGTTGTTTCAGAAGAGGAAGAAACATCCATAGAAGAGGCTTTGTTGCAGCTTGGGGCAACTTTTGCCAATGTGGTTTGTAAGTACTTCTTAATATCTGCAGACATATCTGTGTGGAGAATTGGAGGAGATATAAACTGTTGTGTTGCTGCTCTGTGGTGTTTGGATTATGGGCAGCTTGTGTAGAGAGTTTGTGCTCTACATTTAGTACTCTGGTGAAATTCCCTGTCGGGGTCAGCATCCCTGCTTATAGTCCTGGATGTTGCATCAAGTGAAATAAAATGCATGTTATTTCTGCTTTCACTGCACATTGTTACCTAGCTAGTCTTAAATAAAAGTTGACAGCCATTGTTTTTCTATTAGTGTATGGAAATAGGGCTTCCTTGTACTCTCTACACAAGGCATCATTAGTGTTCAGTGGGATTTTCTGTAGTAGAGCACCAGGCTCAGGAGCCAAATAAAACTTTTTTCCTTCCATTGTCACAGCGTGTGTGACATCTTTCATGGTATAATTCATTCTTATTACAGCTCAATAAAGCAACAAGTGGGAGGTGGAAAACCATAGTACTGTTTTCTCTTCCGTGATGATGGTTTATCAGGATGCTCTAGCTGACAACTGTCAAAAGCAAGATGATGTTTTAATCTTCCAGATCATTCATTTAAAAGACAAATGAAAAAAAAAACCAAAGCAACTCACTGTTTGAAGGATTTACATGTTCTAAATACAATGGAGCTATTTAAGACAAAAAGTGCTTACTTTTCAAGTATGAGATTCCAACATGATTAAAAAACCTGGAGGGTTTCTCCTTAGCAGAGAGGTAATGCTTTGGTGTATTTTTTTATGCTTAATGATCTGTGTGTACTTACTGGTAAGGCAACAGCACTTCATCTTTATTATGTCGTCTTATTTGGACCTGGCTGTAATAGTTAACAATGGATAATCTAATTTATCTTCATCTTTTGAGGATCTGAAAGTTGCCTTCAAGCTCATCTTAGTCTCTTTTGTGAAAATCTATTAAATTCAATTAATGTGAATTTGAAGTATAGTCTTTAAGGATGCTGCATTTGAATGCAGTACTTCTCATGAGCTTTCAAACCAAATGTGTGTGAATGTGTCTATTCTGCTATCACTGTTGTAGAGACAGAGAGGAGCTGCTGTTAGTGGGTGGACCTGGAAGAGGGCTCTGAGGCCTTGTTATAGTTGAAAAAGCCAGAAACTCATACTCTGAATTTTTGGCCTCTGGTTCACCTCTTCAATCAATTGCTTCCTCTATCCTTGTCTGAATGAGAGGTGTTTGTGTAAGGTTCTGGCAACCATAATAACAACATGTCTTCCCATAGACGAGCGAGAGTTTTCAAGCACAGTTTTTCTTGTGTTTCAATGTTTTGCATAACTAAACTTGCATGTGGTACCTATTTCTGTATTATTAGAAAATTACTGTAGGACTACCACAGTGGAAGAAAGTTTTTGGATTGCAAGATTCTAGTTTCCCTGGCTCCCAGACCTAACCAACAGTTGGAGTGTTCTGTAGCATTCAATAAGATCAGAAATCCAGAACTCATGGTGGGAGTATACTTTCTAAATAGGAAAGAGTGAGAACATATACAGGGTACTCTACTGTCTATTTGGTTAACATTCCAAATATTGAAATCAGTAAAGCTTTTGCTAAAGACCATCTGCAGAAGAATTCAGATGTAGGCTGTGTCTTTAAAGAGAGCAGTTGCTGTAAGATACCAGAGGTAGGGTTTGAAAATTCAAATATATGTATTGGAAAAATTAGTGTACTTCTGTAGGGTGGCCTTTGTGTATTGGCAAGAGGGGTTTGGACATTTTTTTCGTCTCGTCCCATACTGCTTCCTGCATACTAGTTGCTTTTTTTCCCCTGTTGTTTTCTTGAATCTCTTTAATAATGGATTTTTGGAAAGATATAGGCTTAACATAACTATCTTTCTGATTCTTGTGTCTTTAGAGGTTTATTTTATTTGAGGCTGACTGAATTCCTTCACATCCAATTTTCAGTACTTTTGCTTAGCTTTTTAAGCTGAAGAGTTGCGTTCTATAGAATAACTGGTTTGCATGGTCAAACCTGTACCTCTTTGGCTCATTGTTTCCAGTAATAATGTTTTTGTTAGTTGATCATGATTGTGCAGAGGGCTGTGTATGTATGTTATGTACCTGGTGTGTGATCCCTGCCGAAGGGAGAATTGGTGCTGGGGCTCATTGTATGTTACTGTTGCCCAGTCTGCTGAACGAAGCTCCTGGGTTGTTTCTGAGGGCTTCACTGTGTCTTCATTTGCTTGGTTTTTTTCCTTATTTTTGTTTCTTGTTCATAGACCTTGAAAAGGAAAAGGTTCTTGGTTTTGAGCATTAGCACAATTGTATGAAGGTCATGTACAGTAGCATTTAATCAGTAAAAGAACATGCAGAATTCAAACTGTAGAGTTGAAACGTGAAATATGCCCAATTGAAAGATAGAAGGAATATTTTTATTCTTCCCTAAACTGAGGAATCTTCTGCCTTTTCCTGCTAAGCACTTCTGAAGGTATTTTTCTTTATTAAATGTTTATTAATGTTTTATGTATGCAATAATGATGGTCTTGTCTTTGGTTTGGTGGATGAAATAAATAAGCTGTCTAAGAAAGCAGAGAGATGGAGAAATGGCTGTATGTTGGAGACCCTGGGAGTGGAGTCCATGATAGAGTGCATAGCATCAGAGGTTGAAGACCAGACTCTTTTGAAATTACTATTATGAAAAACCTCATGGACATGGAGTAGCTGCTCGAAAATCAGCAACTGGGTGTACAGTGGTATGAAAATAGCTTGCATCTAGTGGGACAGTGAAGTTTGGGTGGGGTGGTTTTGTTTGGTTTTTTGTTTGTTTTTTTTTAGTAACAGGTAATTTAAGTACCCTAGAAACAGATACAGGGCAGGATCTGTTTCAGCATGGGGTGTCTATTAATGCTATATTAATTCCCTCAACACAGCTCTGTTGTGGAGAGATAAAATTCATAGATTTTTATAGAAGAAGGATTGAAGAACTGTACCTTCAACTCAAAATGAATTAAGTCTGTCAACCATCTATTTGACTCTGTCCAGCTTTTTTATATGACTTGAAAGTAATCCAGGTAATGTGTTATGTTATTTAATCCTGCTGTTGACAGATTAGTTCCTTCTGGCTTGCTTATAGTGGTGTTTTTGTGTGCCAAAAATAGGTTTGTCTAATTAGAGATGTCTTGGCATCTTGAGTAGCATAAATATTTCAGGAAGGATCTTCTGGGAATGTTCCTCGTTGTAGCAGTCATCACGTCCTCATCATGCCAAACACTTGGTGGTTAAAGTCAGCAAATGCCAGAAATATTTTCTTAATTCATCTTCACATTGTTTATGGAATGAAATTAGGAAATGATTTTTTTTTTCTAAATATAATATTAATTCTAGTAACCCAACTAGTCAGATGGCTTGCAGAGCAGACTGAGTCACAGACTTGCCACTTGAGCAAAGAATAGTCTACATCAAAAGGAAGATGAGAGGGACCTTTGGCATACACGTGGAGTGCAGTCATAGTGCAAAATAGCTGAAACACCTCATGTTAAAACTGGTGTATTACATCAGACTTCTCACATGGCTTTGTTCAGATGTTTGTGGCTCAGACCAATGGCAGCAGAGAATGATTCTAGCCTGCAAAATTTGGAGAATAACATAAGTGATGCAGTCTGTGGAAGAGTTGTTTTAGCAGTGTAGATGGTGCCTCTGTATCAAAGGCACATAAAGAACTGCATGCAAGTAATACTGAGAATAAAATAGCCATCTAAGAGCTTCCTTTGAAATCCAGCTGATGCAGGGTGGTGGTTCTGTTTCACAAGGAAAATTACAGCTCTTTTGGCTGTGGTGAATTTTGCTCAGGTAGAGAAAGCTTTTTTCCAGATTGGAACACAGGAAAAATGCTCTGAGCAGGTTGGTTTCAGCTTCCATTCTTTCTTGGAGAAGCTTACAAATGCATTGTCTAGTTGCTGCACTGCAGTAATAATTCTGTAGATTTAATTAGTTCAGTCATCTAGTATTGTCTTCCTATGGTAGGAAGATGATTCTTCTCCATAGCTTTACAAGAGGATTTCAGCCCAAAACAAAAGGCATCTCCTCATCCCTCCCACCTGGGACTTAACTCTTTCTTCTCTGACTTTGGTGTCTTCATGTTGTTCCTCTACGTGTCTTCACTTTGTCTTTTTCTCTCACCTGAGGGATGCTTGAAGGTCTACAAGTCTCATCTGTGCACTGAAAGAATTAATATATTGCCCAGGGCCTGCAGATGGCCATGTGACCCTGGCAGAAGTGTTTTACAGTGGAGGTTTCTTCAGTGGCTACACTGGGGGGGTGGCTAGGATCTCAGCAGCCAGGCTGGGGCTCAGCTGCAGCACTCTGGGGGCCGGTGACCCCTCTGGCCCCTGCCCGGCAGCTGATGGGGCCCGGCCCCATGGCAGAGCCTGCCCAGCCCAGGCTGGCCAGGACAGGGCTTGTTACAAGCTTCCAGGCCAGGAGGAAAAGATACCCCCCTGGGGTTTTTCCATCTTTAACATGTGTATGCATGGAGGCGTGCTCAGCTTTCTCAGATTGTCAATTCTCAAAGCTAATTATGGATTGGTCTTTTTGTCAGACACGAGGAAACTGCCAGGAACTTCTCTTTAGAATATCACTTCCGTGAATGGCTCCAAGGCAAAACCAGCACAGAAGTGGAAATGTGATGAACGAGATGTGAGGCTATCTTACAGTTATCAGCGACTTCAAATGAAAAACAAGTCAATAAATTACTGAGCATTGACATTTGAGGGATAAAGTTTGTTTGAGAAGCTGACATTGCTCAAATGTTAAACTCTCTATCAAGTTAATTGAACTAGGATTGTTCTTCAATTTTTCACTGGACAGACAGAATTTAAATTTGTTCCATATTATTGAGTTTGGTTCTGCATTGTGGGAGATGAGAAAAGCCTAACAGAATACAGGCCTTTTTCACCATTGTTAAATCCTGTTCACCTCTGTTCGCTCTTGCTCAGCAGAAAGGACTCTGGGAAAGGTTCAACTAACAGTGAGGTAGAAAACAGGTTCTAATACCAGAGAACAAATTGTATAACTAGGGTGTGGTCACCTCGTGCGTGGGGCAGTGATTGCTTGGGGACACGCTGGGTGGTCAACAAGGTGGTTGGGTAGAAGGTCATGTGAGCAGCAACACCTGCAGTGGCAGGCAGCCAATGCATGCTTGTTTTACTGAAGTTCAGAGCATGAAAAAGCCTGGTTTTTTTGCAATAAACAATTTCTCTTTATGACTGCTAAAAAGGAGTCTGTCTGTCTTTATCCCTCATTGCTACACTGCATATAGTAATTTTCCTTTTCACATCCTTCCCAGGTACACATGCAGTGAAATAGGCTTAAAATATAAAATTTGCACCACCAAAAAAAGTGCTTTAATGTAAATGCAAACTAGAAGTTAGGTCTTTAAGTATTTGCTTTCACCTTGTAGTTTTAGTTTTATAGCACTGAGTTTCATGAATATGATAGGACCCTAGAAGTTATTACTAAGCTTGGAGTACTTCTGTGGTCTATTGCATTGCTGTGAAATGCACTCTTATTTTTCTTCTACTTCTTATATTTATTTAAGTGATAGTGACTTTGAGCATTGAAATAGAAAACACAATGCTGGAATTAGATGGTTTATAGTGATTTATTTCAGTGCAAAACTTTGATTTGCCCTGTAAAGCAGAGTCTTATGTTTGTTTTGGAGTAGCGAAGCCCTGCAGATGATGAAATTTAAATGAAGTATCATTAGCATTCCTGTATGTGTAGATGTACCAAAAGAAACCATAACGCTTGTCATATTTATTGGTATCATTAAACACTTCTTTTTCAAACTTGCACACTTGCTGAATTTAATCTTTTTTTATTTCCTATTTTTCTAGATGAATAAAAGATCATTAATTCTGACAGGATTTGTCTTTTTCTTCTTTACCCTACTGCTATTAGTCAGCACATATAGCCATGTAAATGACCAAAGACTGTTTCAAAATCTAAATGAAGAGCTTGGGAGCAAGATTAGGTTGTTTGTTTTTTTAAGCTTTTCTTAATGCACATTTTATTCAGCTCATAAAATCTTGATGTTATTCCACTCCCTCTACCTCCTTATACCCTATGTTAATGTTTAGTTAGTGCTGCACTAGATTTAATGCTTACTGAAATTCTTTCTAGTCTTGGGTAATTTTGATCATGCTGTTTGTTATTGAAGGTGGAGGTATGACTGATACCAAAGAAGGCCTCAAGCATCAGCACTTTATTGGTCTTCAGTACAACCTGTTATACCCTTCATCTTACAGAGCATTACACCTGTGTGCCCCCTGTACCCTTTGGTGGTTTGTCAGGGCACCTTGGCACTCCATGTCTCATTACCTTCAGTACTGCTCACCTGTCCTGCACAGCTGTAGCCCATTAGGGATGAGGCTCGGCAGCAGCCCCACTCCCAATTTCCACAAACTGTGTGCCTACATGTTATAATTTTTCTTCTCCCCAAAATGGCAGTTTTTATAAAAGATTGTGACTAAACTGTGTGTTGGTACCTGCAGGCTGGGGATACCCGTTAGCTGTGAGAGTTTTCAGTTCCTGTTCTATCAATGGATAACTTCAAAGTCTGTAAATTTTGGTATGGACTCTTAAAGTAACTCCAGAGAAGACCTGCTTGGGTGAAGGTTGTCCCTGCTTCTCCCATTTTCCTCCTGCCCATGGTGGTGCACATCATCACCCATAGCAAACTGCTGGCACTCCTGGTCTGGTTGTGACCATGGTGGTATAGAGGCTAGAATGGAATGCTCTGTTTCAGTTGGAAGGGAGCTATGGTGGTCATCTAGTCCAGCTGCCTGACCAAGTTACAGCCTGTTACTAAGGGCATTGCCCAGTTGCTACTGACAGTCTTGTGGCATTGCCAACCTCTCCAGGAAGCCTGTTCCAGTGTTTGACTATCTTATTGGTTAAAAAATGCTTCCTAATGTCCAGTCTGAGCCTGGCACAGGGTTGAACCATTCTCATGCGTGCCATGACTGGATCCCACAGAGAAGAGCTCAGCACTTCCCTCCTCAGGCAGCGGTGGGGAGCAAGGAGGTTACTCCTCAGCCTCCTTCCATCCAGCTAGATAAGCCCAGAGTCCTCAGGTTTTTCTTGTGGGATGTCATTCCTTTTTAAAGCCTTTTCATCAGCTGTGTTGCTCTCCTCTGGATGCATTCAAGCACCTTCACATCTTCTTAAATTAAGACACTCAAATTGGAGGTTGTGGAAGTATGGTTTTTAGGATTTGTGTTTTTTTGGGTTTTTTTTTTGGAAGCAGACATGTTGGTGGTAGTGGTGATGGTAGGTAAGAAGCTCTTGACACTGCACTTACAGAGGAATGTGTTTTTGTTACGTTTATGTAGCTGATGCAAAGATCTACCTTCTCTGACTTGGGATACTCCCCTGTGATAACTCCTCACATTTATGATGACTTTCAGAGATGTTGATTTTTGTAGCTAAATTTTAATTTTTAGTCACTCTCAGAGGAGCATTGGAAATGTGTGCAGGGTGTGCTAGACAGGTTCTGCACAGGTGCTAGGCTTCTGCTGCTCTTTGGATTTGCCTCATTGCTTCCTAGTGATTCCAGGGACTCCAGGGAGGGAAATCCCTTTGCTCTTGTGTGTGTTCACACATGCACATGGAGGTCAGCTGTTTATACAGACTCTTCTGCTCAAATCTTATGAATATCTCATATGCACTTGGTTGCTGGTTCACTCAGGTCTTTGGGGAGGGGAGCACTCACTTCACTGTTGCTCCACAAGATAGCCTTGTGAACTTAGAGCTTAGTCCTGATGTGTTTTTTAGTTTGATTTTAATACTTGATTTCAGGGTAAACAAATGCCCAGGGCTGGGTTGGGGTGTTGTTCTGCAAGTACTTGGATGGAATGTGACCTGAGGAAAACACTAAAACTGGTATGTATGGAATAAATACATATTTCTCAGGTCCTATTTCTCAGGACCTTGTAAAGGATGTGGGTGAGGAGAATGGTTGGCTGCCAGAGGATACTTTTGAGAATATTATATTTTCCTCTGCAGGCATGAGGGAAAACTTGCTTTTAATTGATTTCGTGAGCAGTTAGTTATCCTTGAGCTGCTGTGGAGATGTGGGTATTGCACTGTTGTGATGCATTTTGACATCACTGTTTATGAAGCAGCCCAGGCAGACAGTGCACAAATATTTGCAGTTGAGTTACACAGGTTATAGTCAGGCCAAATCAAGTTCTTTTCCAGCTGCTTTTTGATGGAGTCTGTTTCTCAAGCAAATTTTGGATGATGGCTTTTTGTAAATTAGATATGGATGTTCACAGGGTTTTTGCAGGTTAGGAAGGTGATTCTTTCTGTGACTGTTTGGGCTAAATGTTTGTCTTCCAGTTGGAGCAACTGTACTGAGCAATTTGACTGCATAATCAGTAGAATGATTTTCTGACCTATTTCTATACACTGTTGACAACAGTAACTGCTGCTGCTGTTTCTATGCAAGCATTATACAATAAAACACTGTTTCTAGGTTATTCATGTTGATTTTGACAACCTCTTAGCCTTTTTCATCTCTAAAGAAAAGTGAGGAGATGGAAAATTTTCCTTGGTTTTGACAGATATCCTAAAATTGTGACAAGACAATTATTTGATATTTCCTCCTTTTCTAAGTAAGGTGGCTTATTTTTTAATTTTTTTTGTCCTGATTGCATTTTTAAGAAAGGAGATTTTTTCATTGTGAATCTACATGTGCAGGTTTTTAAATACAAATAGTCTTTAAAGTATTTGTGTTCTGAGAAAATCCTTAACAAAGCTAGGAGGAGAAATACTTTATGGCTTAAATAAGATGTCTAGAGCAGAGTGTAACAGATTACAGTCTGCCAAAGTTGATGGCTAACTGATGGGCAAGAAAGCATGGATTTGTGTCCAGTGATATAAGCCTGGATTTGCATGGCATTTGCCCAGTTTGAACCATAGACTTCAAGAGCTGAGCAACAATCTTCACTTGTAGGGTACAGCAGACCAGACAGTTCAGTGAAAAAAAACCCTGGTCTTTCCACTGGGAATAACAAGTCTCTGTATTATGTTTTGCTCACTGAATGTGTAAGGCAAGCAGAGAATCCTTTTATTTTATTTTTATCCTTTCATTCTATTTTTACCTCTGTTCTTTATAGGAAAAAGGGTATGAGTGGCCCCACTTCAAAGGCAGAATTTTTTTTCTTTTGTTAATTGTCATAGGGGAAGTAAACTGCTATATATGCAAATTGGTGCTGCTTTAGTTAATGAGAAACCTCAGGTTTCAACCCGAATATGGTATAAAAGTTTGGAGGAAGCACAGCCAGAGGTTGGAAGGATGATATGTTGTGATTGGATATGCTTAATTGTCCACATTATTTGAACCAATTTTACTGTTGTTAAACCTTAAAACTGTAGTCACTGACTTCTTGGTTGGGGGTTTGAACTGGTGTTAGCATTAAACATTAAAATTAGGGAGGGATTATTTTAGTCATCTCATAAACTAAGGAGGACAGTTGTTCTTGAGCAAGTTGTAGTTATGGAGGTTGCTACTGAATGTCCTCTCCTTGAAGGTAATTGCAAATTAAGTATTTATTGCAAATTAAGTACACTTTGAATGTTTATAAAAATGGCTTCAGGTTAGTATTTGCAGAATAAAGCAATATAAATCACAGAAGCTGTCTGAGGGACTTCTGGGGAATGGCTTTAGATGTTTCAATGGTTAATAACAGCACATAGAAGATCTGAGGCTTATTTCCATATTATGTTGTAGTTCTTAATTATAAGTTAATAGCAGAGCTATCTGAGGTGGTGTTACTTTGGTTTGTTGATGGAAAACCTCTTGAGGGTAAAACCTTGCAGCCTGTGTTTTCTGAATATAATCTGAATTTTGAAAGAAGCCGACGCTTGTTGGTTAAATAGGGATTATGAAGTGCAATTAACAAATATACTAATTGTCTTTGTAACTGCAGAAAGCAATGACAGAGAGAGTGGAGGCAGGGAGAGGGCTGTGCTTTCTGTCTTAAATAATGATGGTGTTTGAAAGGAAGAGGCTTTTTGATATTATGATGGAATGGCAGTGAGCTAAAAAACTCCACACAGAATGTATTCCTTATAGTTTTGCAATTGCATAAACTTCTTTCAGTCCTCTGTACTCTGCTATCGAAATCCTGTTTGAGTGTCTCAGAAATAGTATAAATGGCATCCAGCATGCCATGTGGATGTGCATCTCTCCTCAAATAAATGTGTTAAATTGCCAGGCCTGAAAGACAGGAAAGCAAAGGCATCTCTACTACCTCTTAGCATGGAAAGGAAACAGATTCCCTACATTTTAGTCTCCTAATGCTTACACGATTTCTTTTTTTTTTCTGTATTGTATGTAATTCAACATTTTGATATGAAATAAATACATTTAATGACTATTTTCTCTAAAAACAAACAGAAAAATACTATGAAACACCTACTTTATAATGACAGGCTCCAGCAATTAAATGATGCCATTCAGGTGGCCTTGCTAAGACTGACCTTGTTTTGTCCTAAGTTGACCAATCTGAGGAGAAAACAGTTGAATTATATCCCTCTTCTTTCCATATCCAAAGCAGTTACATACCCAGTGGGCTTCATTGTACAGAGTTGTCTTCTGATTTCAGTCTTTAGTGTAGGTTAGATTTGCTTTTCTCTAGTATCCCCACCTGTGAGAGTATGCAAAATACTGAAAGCCTATCCTTGAAAGTTATTTTGAAATTGTTTTCTTTAAAACAATATTTTAAGCACTTCATAACTTACCTGCTTGTAAGAAGGAAATGTATCAGAGGATGGTGCAGGAAGATGCACTGTCCTAGGGTGATGTTATGATGCTTGTATCCCCATTTGTGTGTTCTGTTTATGCTGGATATTATATTCTGTGCCTTCAAGACTGGCTCTGAGAGTGAAAGCAGGGAGAAGAAGAAGAAACACAGAGTTTGTTATCAGCCTGCTCTCACTCCTCCCCTGTGGTGTCTGGGCACAGATGGGACAGAACATGGTGCTTTGCTGTTTTTTAGTTAGTTTAACTAGCTGAGGCAGAGAAGTTTTCCCTGGACTGTTTTTCTTTCCCTTTTCTTGGAGCTGTTCTAACCTGCTCTGGGACCTGGGGAGCACCGAGAGCTTGCACTTTGTGACCGCTGGGGCTTGCTCTGGGCAGCAGCCTTTCCCAGAGCCAGAGGGATTGATAACAGAGTGAGCACCCACAGGAGAGAGTTCCTGAATTTGTCCTCTTCAGAGGGGTGGATGAGTTTTGTCATCTGGTATTTTTCATTTTGTGTGCTGGAGAGTGCTTTGCCTCTTATATAAACAGATTATTTCCACTTCTCTCTGAGGAAATTCTTCCCAAACTGGTTGGGGGGAGGTGCCGTGTGGGTTTGCTTTCGGGGGGGGGCCCTTTTGGAGGTTTTCTCCCAAATTTGCCCTAAACCAGGACATGCACTCAACTGGAGGTAAAATGAGTCTTGAAACTGAAAGACAGACCTCTGATATGCTGGAATTTTATAAGAGAGAACCTGTTCTGAGCATTGAGCATTACCACAGCCATGGTACCTGTCTTTCAGAACTTGTGCCCTTACACTTGTAAAAATCAATGATTTTATTTTCTATATCAAAAGGCTGATGCTTGAATGTCTTGTGACATAGTAGACTAATGTAGAGATCTGAATACCATCAATTGAGATAATTTTTTCAGAGTCCTATACATGCCATTTTTCAAATGTATGTAGTTCACATTACAGAAATCATATTACAGATGTCTTGTGGAAGTGATGAGTAGTGTTCTTACTTGCTCTTTGAAAACTGACAAGACCTGAGCATAACATTTGAAGTTACCTTGAGATGCTGTGCTGATTGATCTGTTATTTAATGATTTGCTAAGAAGCAGGAAAAAAACCCATGCTGCTAGCTGACAGACATATGGAAACAAGAAAAAATATGATGTGTTACAATTCCATTAATATGCTTTGAGTTTTTGCTTTTGCAGAATACTAATAAAGTAAATAGTTGCTGTTAATGTAATTATGTTTATGTCCCATGGGTTATTCTTTGGGAGACTAGTCTGCCTAAGAGCTTTAGGATTAGTCAAGGAGAGATTTGCCACTACAGGTGTTGTTGTAACAAACTGGGGTGTAGCTTTATGTTATTGAGCATTCCTTCTGTAGAAGCTGCTTATCAGTGTAGATTGCTGCTTGAGATTATTTAATTGCATTGTAATGCTGATATTTTTTTCTTGTGATGGTATGAATGTAAATGAATTAAACCATTGGTTATGAAGAAAACTTCAATGATGCATAAAATTCATCACCAGCTCACATATTTTAGCTTGATGTGACCAGTGATTAATTCATTCACATATTTAAAATGTTATGATAGTATGTGTGGGACAAATCACTTATCACTGTGTAAGTTTTACTAATGTTTTAGTCTCCTGCTTTTTTTTGAGTTTTTAATCTTCAGAAGTGTATGTGTTTTACAGAAAGTGCTACATTTCCCCACCTTTCCCTCAAAATACCAATGTTCAGTCCCCTTTGTGATCAAACCACTGTTTGATGTTTCTTAAAATGAGTAATATTTAATGAGATTTTATGTTATCAGGAACTTGCACCATATAGAGATCCCTTGAAATTAGTTAGCTAAATTTTAGCTTTTATTTTTGGCTTTTATTTTGGTTAAACTTGGCAGTGTTAGGTTTACAGTTGGACTCAATATTAAAGTCTCACTCAGCCTAAATGAATCTTTGATTCTATGATCTAAATACTTTTGGTTTGATTTATGATTTTGAGTAAAAAAAATCTAAAATCTGCCACAGTGGGACTACTGTGTGCTTTATTAATTTACTAAAGATCTCAATTGAAGGAGCAGACTGGGAATGTAGAGTTCTCATCCATACATCACCTGTAGAATGACTCATGTCTATTTTTATTGAAATTTTAATAGGGTTATGTTGCATGTATAAAGAAAAATAAAATAATTAACTTGGAGGTTATAGTTGTGTTATATTTGAGTTGCTCTCCAAAGTTTCTGTAGGTATTAGGAGGAGTAAGCATGTGATTAGTTTTCCTGATTAAGGCAAGCCAAGACAAGGTGTCATCCCAGTTACTGGAAAATTCTCTAATTACCCAGTGGAACAACAGTGATAGTTGGCTCTTAAATTGTACAGAATGTACTTGTTGCACAGGAGAAGAGAAATTGAGCTGAATTGCAGTAACAAGTTAACATCTTATGAAAACAGGACAAGAAATGTTCTCTCTTTTCTCTTAAAAAAACCCCAAACAAAGCCTTGGTTTGATTTTGACATTTTCACTTTCAGTGCAAATCCAGTGGATAGTTAGATGATCACTCTAACGGTGTTTCTTATGTGGACTTTGGGGTTTTTTTTAGTGCTGTAGGCATATGAAATTCATGAAATCTTTTTTGTGTTTAAACAAAAAGTCAAACTAATATCCTGGGTTTGCATATCTCCTATGATGCTATAATTCTGTTTCTTTTCTTTCTTGTGAATTTTTAAAATGCTTTTAATTTTCCTCTTGAGAAGCCTTCAAGCTGAGATTAAAGGTTAAAAATAGATATTTAAACTGAAATGAATACTCTGCTGCACCTTGAATGTGACCAGCTGGCCTTTGGAGTGTGAGAGGCAGTGGAGAGCTGTAGACTTGTCTCTTGAGGTACCTAACCCAGAGAGGAGGTTTCTCTTTGTGTCATGTTCCTCAGATGTAAAACAAAAAGCTAGTCCTTTCACCTCATACCTTCAGGGGTTGTCTTCAGTGTGTGGTACCATGGGAGAGATTTAAACCTGTGCTGAGGGTGCCTTTGATGTCTGGCTGTGTGCCCCAGCAGTGCTTGGTTTGGTGTCATGGGCAGTGTCTGTGGTTCAAGAGGAGGAGCATTCTGTCTTGAGCCTGGTATTTTAATGCTTGTTGGGGAGATGGTATTCTGTAAGTCTTGGTTGTTAGCTAAACCTTCAGCAGAGCCATTTTGATACCTCCCCAGCCCCTCTGCATTTTGAAGTTCAGTCCAAGAAAAGCTTTGGTGGAAGCTGATTTTAACCTGCCATCTTCATAAGAAATGATAAAATAGAGGCAGCGTGCTTCCAAGGGGCCTGGAAAAGGATGCACTGTGAGGTTTTTTAGGAAACTCATGCTAAAACAGAGGTCATGTTTACTTTTCCATTAGTTGCTAGTAAACCCCTCCCCCACATTATAACAGCTATATTTGGGAAATTAAACTTCTATAACTGTGCTCCAACTGTGCTCATTGTCTCATGTTTAGCCCAAGTTGGTAAGACAGTTTTGGGCCACAAAACAGTTTGGTTAGGTGTGGCAGCAGCTCTCTGGTCACAGAGAGCAACACATAACTTTCCCAGGTGTTTCTGGGAGAGGCTGTGAGAAGATCAGAGAAAAGAATGAGGAACAATTCTTATCTTCACTTGCTGCACCTGTTATTGTGAAAATGTGGAATGCATTATAGAGATTTGTTTACCAAAGGGTGGTTTCTTAATTATTCAATGGTGATGGTGTTTGGATTGGTGGACCAATTAGGTCTAGGTGTATCATAACTGTCTATAAAAGCATTGGGTTTCTTAATAATAATATAATAAAGAGATTGATCAGCCTTCTGTGAATAATGGAGTCAGTGCTAATTATTACTGGGCCAGGGGCCCATTGTGACAGTTAAGCTTTAAAATTAATACTTTTCTGATCTGGATTTCTATGAACAGCCCATTTATATTTCTCACATCTCCCTGAATAAAAAATTTTGGTCTTTGCTGCAATAGGTGAATGAGTTTGTCTCAGACTTGCTTGACCTGTTGCTGCTTTGGTTGGACTGAAATGTCAAATGTGAGATTAAAACTTTTCTTCTCCTTCCAGGTGCCTGCTGATGGAAATGCAGGGCTGCTGGCAGAACCTCAGATTGCCATGTTCTGTAGCAAACTCAACATGCATATGAATGTGCAGAATGGAAAGTGGGAATCAGACCCCTCTGGCACCAAGACCTGCATTGGGACAAAAGAAGGAATTCTTCAGTACTGCCAGGAAGTAAGTGCTGTCTCAGGAATTACTGTAGTTGTTTTTTTTGCTCTTTCAAAAGCGTAAGTGCAGCCATGTGCTGGAGAGCTCAGTCTGTAGGGAATCTTCCCTCTTTTGCTCCATTGCCTTCTTGTCCTTTCTGAAGAGATTCTCTCCAGCACCTGTTTAAACAGCTTCAGGAACTGGTTGCTGAGGGAGTCACTGGGACTGTTGGAAAATTTTCTCTCTCTTCCACCCCTGGGGGATAGTTTTTGTATAGTATGTGTGCAAAGACTTCTTTCTTATAAAGTGTTTTGAATAAAGCTGAGGTGGCAATTCATTATTTAAAATGCCCTTGGGCTTTTTGCGCTGATTTGGAAAGGTCAGCTGTAACATGACTTCTGTTGTTCTGCCATGATACTGAAATGCACTTTTGCAGTCCAGAGTTAATGGCCTCTGCTGCACACAGAACCATTCACAGTTTCTTAATAGAAAAGCTTCCCCTACAGATGAAGTCACAATCACTGATTTCATATTTGAGAGCAGAAACTTCTTACCCACTTGCTTAGATACTAAGAACATTTGGATCTAATTTTATTTTGTCTCCCAATGTGATAGTACAATAGCCTTGTAGCAGTGTGTGACAATTTGAAAAGAAAATGTGTTATTTCATGCAGTGGAACAAAAGGGCATGTTTTAAGTTGCCTTAGTTCTTACATTTACTATGCCACCTTTTTTTTTTCTTTTTTTTCTTTTTTTTTTTTTTTTTAAGTGAGGGCTATTGCATATTTCCATAGCAGTAACTGCTTTGTTTCCTAAATGTCGAACCAGTTCCTGTGAAACTATTTCTTTAGAAAGCAAGATAATTTTATTTTTCAGATCTTTGCTCTCTCGGCATCTTCATCCCCGTCCTTTCACTCACTGATTGTTCTTTCTAAGTTTTGCAGTGTTTTATTCAGTTTTTATTGCATTTGGGGAAAATATTCACTTTAAGGGTGATACTGTAATGGCAATTGAAATGGATTCTTCTTCAGTAGCTTTGACTCTTTACTAAGAAAATTGCTTTGTGAAATTCATATTTTTCTTTATCACTAACAAAAATACGTAGCCTACCCTAATCTATCCTACTATTACTGTTTCAAAGATTTCCTCTGGTTTTCTGTTGTCTTCTTTGGTTATCTAAAGAAAGTTGATTTATGCATAGTGAAATTATTGAGGGTGAGGAAAGGAATTAGAAAAGACCATCAGTAAGTAAAAATGCATCAGTGACTAAAGGTAGTAAGTCTATCTGAAGTTACAGAAATAAATATGTGAATTATGGAAGTAAGACTGGGAAGTTTGGGAGCTTTTAAGGCATGAGTATCTCAGTAGGTTGGGGATTCAACCACAAATGCTGCAGGCAGGGAAGGATTCTGGAACAAGGTTTCAGGGTGTGACTCTCAACTGACTGTTGGGTGACTTTGAAATTTGGGGTGGCATTTAAAAAAAAAAAGCCCTCTCAAAAGTAAAGGGAAGAGGTAAGCAAAATCAGTCAGAAGGTAATAGACATAGACTGTTAAATGACAAAGAGACTAATAAGAAAAATTTTGACTCCTAAGGAAAAAAATTGTTTGCCAAGTATCGACAATGAAGAGAGAGAGACACAGGGATTCGGTGTGATGGTCAAAGAATCCGAATTTATTGTGAAGTACAACTGCTTATATGGTATTTTAGGAAGGCTAGTAATGTTTTACTACAATGATTGGGTTAAAAATCACATAAACACCCCCTTGAGATGCACAGTGCAGCTGCTGCAGGCTGCTGATGGAGAAGGGACAAGGTGGTCTGGGGTGCAAGAGCATGTGGCAGCAATGGGGTCACTGCCAGCAGGTGTTTTGGGGTAGGGTGGATTCATGTGAGCCCCAGGTTTTTGAATGCTGGTAATAAATTCAGAAATTGATAGCAAATATTAGGAAATTCAGATCTGCTGACAGCAATTTAAAACAAAAAGCCACATGGAAGCTGATGCATCTCAGCAGCATGGGAAAAAAGCTTCCTGTTCTGTACAACTCTTGCCCATGGTCCTCTCTCCTTCCTCACACTCCTTTGACCAGCTCTGTGGCATGTTGGGCTTTGGCTAGGGAATGGCACTGATGCTTTGCTATTATTTAATATTATTTAATATTTTCTATTAAAATATTAAGTAATATTTTATAGCAAATATTATTTAATGTTTGCTATTAAACTTGCCTATGACCCTAACAAGAGAAACGGAAGAGTTGGATAACAGCATCTGCTCCTACCAAAGAAATTAGTTTGTAGAGGATTGCTAGTAAATGCAGCTCAAACTGACTTCTTAGCTTTGGGCAACTCCTTGTTATTGTGGTTCATATTCCAAATATGCCTAGTATTTTCCTTGCTTTCTGCTGTTTAGCTTGGCTGCAAGATGGTACTTGCTGTCAGGGAATAGGACAAATTTGCATTTTCCCATTAGCAGGAAGCAATAAGCAGCCAAGGCTGAGTTGTGGTACCTCTTGTGTTGGAGTAGTACGCAAGTAAAAATCTCCTTTTTGATTGCTTTTGCCAAATACGATCTTTTCCTTCCTTTCTTTTCTCTCCTTTAATGCTATTTATGTCCCCCAAAAGAAGGATTGCTTCTTCCTGTGGGCTTTACTTCTTGCTCTAGGTAGAGGCTGAGTATAATGCTCTGCTAATCCAGTGGGCAGGTACTCTTCCTGCATCTGCCTTCATGTTCCCTGGCTCTGTGGCAGCTTTCTTGGTTCTTCACTCTTGCTGTAGCAGCAGCTCTTTGTACCATCTGCTGAGGAACTGGGTTTTTTACCCAGATCCAAACAGAACCTTGAAATGACATCAAGCAAGGGAAGGCTTGGATTTTCCAGCCTGTACTTCTATTGAGAAATCCTTCCATCTGGTTTTTGTTGCAGATCCCTTGTGAGCACTGTTCCAGGCATTGTGATAATGACTGCACTGTAAGGGGAGATGCACTCCTCTGTAAAAACTGTAGAGTTAGCCCATGCACCCAGTTCTTCCTCCAGCCTGGGAAAGACCAGAAGGGACATACCAAAAGGAGCTATTTGGGTGGAAACCCAATGTGCAAGTGCAGTGATCTTGCTCTGTGGCTCCTTGGCTCTAAAATAATACAAATTTAATATATAAGGAAACTCTACTCACTGTTAATAAAAAAAAAAAAGATACTTCATGTATTCTCTGGCTCTTGAAGGTATTTTTCAAAAAATAAAAAATACCATCTCCTTTCATCAATACTTACAAGTAGATGTGTTCCTCTGCCTCCTTGTTAGCTCTTTTAAAAAAAGAGCTTCTTTTGACAATGCAAGGCTAGGTGTCTGAGTAGTGGGCAGAGCACAGGTCTAGGAGGTGCACAGACCATAGAAGGACTTGTATTTCTCCTGCAGAAATGTACTGTGAACCTTGAGATTCTCATTCTTTCCTCTTGTGGTTCACTGCCAGCTTGGATTTTGAAGTTTTGATGCAGGAACTAGCAGTAGAGGAGCATTGCAGAGCAGGAAGGGAGGAACAGGGAATAAGCAGAACCACCTACATGTTTTAAAGATTAATGTTGCTTGGTTTTGCTTTACTTTTTTTGAGTGGGAGCTCAGTGCATCTGTCAGAATACGTATTTGGACAACACATCACACAGTTTAAATATGGCAAAGCTCAGACAGTAGATTGCTTTTTTTGAAAGGACATGGAAGATACTTGAATGCTGCCTCCCAGCTTTCTTGACTTCAGTTTAACACTGAACTCATAGGAAATGGTACTGGAAGCATATTTCCACATTTTCTTGTGTTCAGTGTAAGCTGGTGACTTCTCTTGTTGGTTTGTTTTTAAGTATCACAAAATGAAACTTTCTTGGGTGGAATGAAATGCTGTATAAATAAGTACAATTTATTAGTGGTTTCTTTTCATGTCAAACCAGTTAGCATGCTGCTGTATGGATTGTACCTGGTACTGGGAAGTAAATCTGCATGGGCCTGATCTGCAAACAGCTGTGAAGTGCAAGTGCTGCAGATGCTAGAACAATGGGGCACTGATGTAAATTTGGATGGTTTACAGCTCTGTGTGCCAGAATCTTTAAGATGTGGAGTGATCTAGATGATACTTCAGATCAAGCCACTGGTCAGTGAGTCCTGTTGCTGACTCTACAGTACCAGCTGTTTCAGGGGAATTTTGGGAAAACCCTTGCCCCTATCTGCACGTTATTGTCATGGGAAGGTGCTTTTGCAGGTCAATCAGCTCCTGTCTTCCAGACTGTTCATAGAACCCATCTGGAGCCTGCCCATTGCCAAAGGGTGCTTTCAGAGTTACTGAATATGCAGAGTAGGAAGTTAATTTAGGTGTGCTTCATTCCCTCTTTGAAGGGAAAGAGTGTTCAGATGGAAGATATTGGTGTATGTTTATTATATTAGCAGTTTTGAGCAGCTACTATGGGCAGAATTTTATGTCTAGTAGTTAGCATACATGAGTTGTTTGAAGGACTGACATTTTTTTACCATCTGTGTTGAACTCCCTGTCCAAAATGAATTGTAAAACAGTCACAGCTGGCAAAAAATTATTTTGTCTAATGCATGTTTTTTTTTCCCCCCACTTAGTTTCATTTGGAGATGCCTAATTCCATTTTAAGTATGCATGTAACTGTTTGGTTTTTTTCCTTTCCTGGAAGACTAAACCACAACTATAATAAAGTAAGTTTGGGTCTAGATATTGTGAGGATGAATTAAACCTGTGAGTTTGGAGATCTAATGCATTTTGTAATCAGCAGCTGGCTTGTTTTGCAATCTTTAGCTAGATGCCCAGAGTAGCTTTCAGATGTAAAGTGAATGTTGGCTTTGGAAGGTGTTACACTTGGCATCTCATGACTGCTTGATTTCTTTTGTGAAGCCATTACATGTGTCCACTTTCTTTTTTAAACATCACTGGGATGCATGACCATTTTGTGGCCAGTGTGTATTTCTTACAAAAATCCTTCCCAGAAATAACAAAATTATAAATGCATGTTACTACATTCTTAACTGTTATCTTTGTGTTACATGGAGCAGGAAATAGTAAGGTAAATTCCTGTTATAGGTAGTTAATTATAACTGTTGACAGAACACTGTTGACATTTCTGATCTCTAACCATAATGCTTCCAGAAATTGTTATCTTGTCATTTTCTCAAATCCCCTGGCTTTCACAAGTAACATACCTAAATACATGATATTTTGTGCCATGTATTTAGGTATGTTACTTGTGAAACCCAAAAACCACTTTTGCCAGGCCCAGTACAAGCTGGGGTATGACCATACTAAAGCTTTGACATTATCTCACCCCAAAATCCCCAGATGTCCCCTGTTTTGTACATGGACCACCAAATGTCTGGCCCATCTCTTTTTTATTTACTTGCTTAGCTTCCTCTTGTCACCATATCTGATAATCCTACTGTGCTTCTTGTCCTGGGGCCCACTTCAGGCAGCACTGATGGCAGCAGTTCCCTCCCTCTAGTCTTTGTCTTTCTGCTAAAGAGTTTGTTAAACTGCCGGGGATGACAAGGTTTTTGAAAAGAGAAAAATTGTTTGGCCTGGTTTTTATTGAAAATTTGAGACACAATGACAATGGTCTTACTGCTTTGATAATGGTTTCTCTCCACCTTGTCATTTTCACTGTAATAGAAATTATTGTTTTTATCTAGGCTGCATAATGTGCCCTTTCTAGTTTCTCAAAGCGAATTGCCACAGTATTAAAGGTGAAAATTAATTTTAAACCTGCACTACTTGAAATTCAGCAGTCTAAAGAGTCCATAAATTTTGCTCTGAAGAAAATGATCCATTTAATGAAATGGGAAACACAGATTTTTGGCAGCACAGAATGTCCTTAAAAACAAATGACATTTTCAACAGAAATGAGTGTTGAAATACATTCTGATATGTATACAGTCATGCCTAAAAGTTTGACTCAATGGTATCTTAGCACTCTTTGCATTGATTATTGAGGTCTTAGGTTTTATTTAGCTTTTCATCCACAGCAAAGGTTGAACTAGTTTACTTTCTGCCAGTGCTTAAATTTGACTTGCTTGGAAATAAAGGATTATACTGATGGTATATTTATCCTGCAGTTAAACCTTAGTATACTCACCTACTTGAGAAAGAAGGCTGGGATTTTTAGCCCTGACTGTAGTCTACCATGGAAATATATTTCAAATTAAGTGACTAATAAAACTTGGAGCATATGTTGCAAGATGATTCCTGTCTTTCTTTTGCTGATAATAAAAAAAATCTTCCCTCTTATTTTTCCCTGTACTGATTTTTTTTTGCATGTCTTAAAAAGAAATGAAATGAAAAAAATACTATTTAAAGACTGCTTCTGCTTTGAGGCTGAGGGAGGGAAAAGGTTGAAAAGGAATGAGGATTGTCTGCATAAATAAATATTTTAGGTAAACATGTACTGCAGAATTTAATGAAACTGCAATGCTGCATTTTCCTGTAGATTAATTTTTAATTCCACAGATATGATGGACAAGATTAATCAATGGGTTCCATCAGGATAATGTTTGTGCCAAGAGTAGAGTAGTTTATTCTGTCTTCTAAAAGACTCAAATGTAATGGCTGTATGCAGGGAAGCTGTCTTGTCTTACCTTGTTTGGTTCATAGCTGAGCTAGCAGACGATCACTTAGCACATGCTTGAGAAAAAGCTCTTGATTATCCTCAGCAATCTGTGTTCTGTCCTTTGCTTTGCTCCCTCAGGTTACAAAAAGACCAGGCACACTTGCACTAGATGCTCAGCATGCCCAGCCAAAGGAGCAAAGCTCAACTGACCCAGCTCCTCGCCCAAGATGCTTCTGAGAGGGCTGTGTAGTGTTGGATGTGGTCTGTAGAGACCTTGCATTTCCCATATCCATGGTATCCTGGTGGGGACAACACAGCTGACATTTACTGCTGCATTTCGCATTCTCTTTTTTTGTCTTGCATACAGACTTCTCATCATATATGGTCTGCAATTTTCTTTACACACACATCTCCCAGTCTTTCACTGTGAAACTCTGAGATGGACTGGTAGCAGCTGTTCCTTTAATAAATAATAAACCTGAGACATAATAGGCATAAAGTGTGATGGTTACCCTAAGAAAAATCTATTACAAATATACAGCTGTTATGTTTCAGCCATTTTGAAGAGGATAGAGAAACTATTTGCAAGAGTGTGTAGTAACAGGATAAGAGGGAGTGGCTCCAAACTGACAGAGTAAATTTATATTAGACATCTGAGGGTGGTGAGGCACTGGCACAGGTTGCCCAGAGAAACTGTGACTGTCCCATCCCTGGATGTGTCCAAGGCCAGTGAGGTTGGAACAAGATGATCTTTAAGGTACCTTCCAACCCAGGCAATTCTGTGATTTTTGTCATCCACCTTTTGAGACCGTGTTTACATGGATGCTTCATTCTGGCACAGATTTATCCCACTTTTATTCAAGATCAGTCTGGGTCATCTTGAACTCCTGGCACTTTCCACTGTGATGCAGTTTTTATTCTTAGGGGAATGTTTTCAGAAATAGGTCAGTTCCTTGATCCAACTTCTTTGCTAGAAGTGACTCTTGGAGAGATTTTAGCAGTAAATGGGCGAGAGATGGAATAATGCAGGAATTGTGCCCTGGCAATGTCAGACTTGTGTCCAGTTCAAGGCACTGAACCCACAGCCCCAGCATCTGCAAGTGTACCTCTGCAGATGGGTGAGTGATGCCTCCTGGGAAGGGTGTTCCTGAGACCTGGAAGCCTGCCTGCAGGGTTTGGGTGGTTGACTGGTTTTGAGTGTTTAGGGGCTGGGGCTACACCTCCTTCTGGTCTTCCACAAGTCTCTGTCCATGATTGTATGTGTATGAATAGGTAGTAAGCTTTGTGTCTTGTTCCATATTTTTTTTATTGTCCCCATCCCTTTTGGGTGGCTTTATAGCTTTCCTGTGCTATAGCTTGTTATTGTTTTACTCTTACCTTGTTATTATCTTCTTACCTTGCTTTTTCTTGTGGTGGAAGTGTTACTGGCTTCTGATTTGGTTTTGGGGTTTTTTGTGGAGGCAAGTTTCTTTTTTTCTTTTTTTTTTTTTTCCTTTCCCATTTCACTGTTGTCCATCTACTTTGAAAGATATGGAAATCAAAAAATACTGGCTACAGTGGTGATTGCTTCCTCATACCAGTGTATGAAGCTTGTAGTAGGAGCACTGATTGGATCATGAGATGGGTTTGTGTTCAGAGGTCTCTTGGCAAGGAAGAACTCACAGAGTTTGTTGCTGGTTCTACAGGCAAATAAAAAAAAAAAAAAAAAGGAAAGACAATTTCTCTCCTTCCATAGCTTTGAAGCTGTCGGGAAGTATGTTTGCTTGAATTCATAGCAGGGCAATGGCCCCAGGTTGGATGGGGGAAGTATTTCTTGATTTCTGGGGCATTCCTTTTTTCCCAAGCAGTTTAAAACTGCTGCTTTCTATTTCCTAATTCATATATCAGCATTATCATCCAGTTAACCTTTATCCAATTAAAATGATTATGTAGCACTGTACTGAGTGCCTTCCAAATACTGTATGCCTCTGGCTAATAAAAAATCCCACTGATAATCTTTTTTTATAGATGTGTGTTCCTTACAAAAAATTGTTCCAGATAGTGGTGAATTAATTATAATCATGGAAAGGTTTCAGAATATCTGTCCAATTAATAATGTTTTTATCCACCTTTTCTCCTTATAAGTGTATACAGGATGTTTTTAATGGTTTAAACAGAATTTTAGCTGTTAATTTTTTTTTTTTACTTGAGTGGGACAAGGTTTTCACTGGAGGGATGTTACTTCAAATTACTAACAGAAAAGTTTGAAAGGTGAGGATTTTTGATTTTTACATTATTCTTTTAGAATTCTGAAGGCATTGTCTTGGTTTTGAAAGATAGGTGCCTGCTAAGGAAGGCAGGAGCCTCCCCTGAAATGGAGAATGTAAACCCTCCCCACCCCTCCAAATTGCTATGAATTTTAAATTAAGGGGTTCTCAGGCAAAAAATACGGGAGCAGGAAATAACAGTTCTTTAATAGGGAAGAAAATAAAAGGATAACATAAACAATGCAGTACACTAGAACAACACTGACAGAGTCAGAACCCAACCTGACACCCTGTGGGTCAGGGTGTTGGTAGCAGTCTAATTGGAAATGTGGCTGCAGCCCTCCTGGAGTGTCAGGTGTGATTCTGCTGGAGCAGGGATCCTGTAGAAAAGGATGTATTCTTCCTCTGAAGATCCAGTGGAAGAGGCAGCTGCTGTTCCTCTGGGGAATCCAGTGGAGAAGCCTTGATGGTGTTTCAGAACCTCTGGATTATATCTGGGTAGGAATGCTTGGCTCCTCCCGCTGGGCAGAGCATCTCCCAATGGGATGCTATAGTTCTTATCAGTCATGCAGTGACATTCAATAGCCTGTTATCAGCAGATGTCCCTCCTGAAGGAGGAGTAATTGTGATCACTCCGAGACATAAGGCAAACTGCCCACTTGACAAAAGACAACTGCCATACAGATGGTAATGGAAAACATCTTGCCTTGCAAACATCTGGAACCGGCATTGCATTGGTTTTGCATGGCCTGGTTTTTGGTAGTGGGTGGGGGCACCGAGGTGGCTTCCGTGAGATGCTGCAAGAAGCTTCTACTGTGTCTGGCAGAGCCAATCCCTGATGATTCCAAAGATGGACATGCTGCTGGGCCAATTAGCAGTGGTGATAATGCTTCTGTTTTAACTTATTTAAGGAGAAAGGAAAACAAAGTGTGGCACAGTTTTAATTCCAGTCAGAGAAGAGCAGAGTTGAGAATATGTGAGACAAACAACTCTGCAGACACCAAGGTCAGTGGTGAAGGATGGGGAGGAGGTGCTTCAGGGGCTGGAGCTGAAATTCCTTTGCAGGCTCAGGTGAGGATCATGGTGGAACAGCTGTCTCCCCTTGCAGATCCACGGGGATGTAGAGATTCCATGCAGCCCATGGAGAAGCCCCCACTGGAGCAGGTGGATGCCTGGGAGGAGGCTATGAAACTGTGGGAGACCCTTGGAGAGAGGGGTCCTGTTCCCATGCCAGAGCAGCCTGTTCTTGAGGGAGTGTACCCCATGGAAGAGTGCCCACACCTCAGCAGTTTTGGGAGGACTCTTTCCATGGGATGGACTCATGTTACAGCAGTTCACAGAGAGCTGTTGTTTGAGAGATGGACTCGCATTGGAGAAGTTAGTGGAGAACTCTCCCATGGGAGGGACCCCATGGTGCAGTTTGGGAACAGCTCCTCTCCCAGAGCAGTGTGAAAAGCCATGGGTGATGAATTGACCACAACCCCTATTCCCTGCCTTCTGGGTAGAAGGGGAGGGAGGAGTAGGGGGGAAGGTGTTTTTAAGGGTTTATTTTACTTCTCATTATCCTGCTCTGATTTCATTAGTAATAAATTCACCTTTTTTCTCAAAGCTGAACCTGTTTTGCCTGTGATGGTATTTAATGAGTGATCTCTCTCCCAGACCTTATCTCAACCCATGAACCCTTTGTTAAATCTTCTTCCCTCTGTGCAGCAGCCAAGGGGAGTGAGTGAGTGGCTTTTGTGGGTGCCTGGCATCTGGCTAGATGCCAGGCACCCACAACAGGTATCAACCCACAACAGGTATCTGGCTTAGTGCTGAAGCCAAAACCAACATTGCATTTAAGTTCCTAAGACTATTCCAAATTGTTCTGAATTCTTGTATGGAAAGGGAAACTCTTCCTTCTCTTGAGCTGAGATAGGAGCTTCTACTAGAAAGGCACTGTAGTGTTTAGAAGATGCATCACAGTATCTCTTAAACATTAGCTTTGTATTTTGTGAGTGCCAATAGCTGTTGCATATATGAACAGAAAATAAGAACACTTATTTGAGCAGTAATGACAATATTGTGTTTAATTTTTTTTCTTCTGCCCAGACATGAATATTGAAACATGAATGCTGGATGTAAGGAAATATTATCCAATATTATCCAATGTAATGTTTGTTTTACCCGCATAGTTTATTTCTGTAAGTATGATTGTAGGTTTGAAAAGTACTAATCCCATGGGAATGTAATGATATTTAAGATGTCCATTCCAGCTGTGTGAAGAAACCACACAATGTTTCCAAGCCAGTGCAATTTATTTTTTTAATTCTTATCCCAAGTCCCATGTTTTGTTGAAGAACAGTAATAATTAGGCATTTATAAAACATCTAATTTGTCCCTTCATTACTTGTTTCCACTTGGCCTGGGAAGACATCTCTGCCAGAGCTGTGGTGAATAAATGGCTTTCTTGTAAATCCAGATTCTAAGGTTTTAAGGCACTCTAAAGATCCTTTAATATTTTTTTCTTTCCTTGTTTGAGCCAATTACAAACTTTAAAAAAAATTATTTTGATGAGTGTTTCCTCAAACATCTGTAAAGTTTTGCAGGTAATGTTGCTTTTCCAAGTTGCCACACAATTTCACCAGTCTGTACACTCCATTGGACAGAAGAAAAAAAAAAGTTTCATCTAAGAAGCAGGAATTGCATTTATGATTCTAAATAAGGACTCTAAGAGGATTTGATTAGAATAGTCTTATTAAAGCTAAACTTGTAATACCATGTAAGTTAACGTGTATTTTTTTTAGTATTTTAGAGGTGATTGTCATAGAAGCTAATTTTAAGCTATTGCTGACAGCACATCTGTGGATATGCTAACAGACAATTACTTGTTTAAATCTGGAAGATGACTTCTAGTATTTTGGAGCCACTCTTGAGTATGATGTGTTCCTAGCAGTTTTGTTCCTTTAACCAAGACATTGCTCTGGTTTGGAGTAACATAGGGGACTGAGGAGTCTCCCATTTTCAGCCAGGCTTGAAATTCCTGAATAATCCTGCTTTTGCAGACTTTCAGCTTATACATTTTGAGCTGTTGTAGCTTAGGATCTGTAGCCAGATCTGAGATGGTCAGATTTTGCAAGCTGATATTTTAAGAGTTTCTTAGCAGGAGAGATGCTACACAGTGGTTTGGCACAAGCATTGAGCTTAAGCAGTACATGCTGTTGAAGAAACAGTCAGTTTTCTTCTCTCCTTCCTCCTCATTTCTTCTCTGCTAAATTTTAGCAGATGTCTGATCTTGCAGCAAGGAAGTTTAGGGAGCTGAAATGGCACAAAGCAAACCCCAGCAAACAGAAAAAGGGCGAGTTTCCTCTTTGATCCTCTCCTCAGATGAGCTGGATTGGTAGTGTTGGAGGAGGTGTGAGGGCAGGACTTCTTCTCATGACAACTGACCAGAGGGTGGCTTTGCTGTGGTCTTTGAACAGCCTGTGAAGAGAACCTTTTAGATATTTCTAAAAGCACTACATCTTCCTGCCACTTGGTTCTATGTGTTTTCAGAAGAACACATGCTGTTTATCTCTGAATTCTGCCAGCAAGCTTTCTCAGGCAATAGAGGAAGTCCCAATATTATTAGGTGAAAAAGACAGATATCAAATCAAGTCTGTAATGAAGAGTAGACTACATGTTAATCAGAGATGAAAATGTGGATCCACAGTTTCATTTAGCGGCAGAAAACATAAGCAGAGAGCAAATGTATTCAAAAATACCAGAATCTGTGCAGAAAATGAGAGGCAGGTGAAAATAAAGAAATGTGGAAAAGGTTGGTGTTAGGCAGCGTGATGACAGCAGGAAGGACAGAGGAGAATTGAAAGGTGAATGAAAGACTGAGAAATTTTATGTGATTCAGTATCCTTGTAGTGATTATCTGATCTGAAATTTAGGTTTTTTGGGTCAGTTGCTGAACAGTTCCACAGATTCTGCAGACCTGCCATAAAGATTTGGAGAAAAAGCATATGGACCCTCCATCTCAAATGCAGAATCCCAATTGCTGCTGATTTTGCTGTAGCTTTGGTTTCTGCCAGGGTTTTGGCAGCTGGAGTTACAGGAGAAGCATCAGTATCGCCTGCTGGTTTCTAAGATAAGGATTCTTTGTTGTTGCTTGGCAAACTAAAAAATTGCCTTTTTCATAGCACAAATGGATTTGATATTTACAAAATAATTTATCACGTTGTGTAGCTGTGGCAGGATTTCTGGTTGATTGGGGTGTCAGACTGTCAAAGGATCAGTCTGGTGTTTTTCACTCAGCTTCAGCAACAGAGTGGTGCCAAAGGCTTGCACTGTGCTGGAAATTAAAAACAGAAATCTCTGCAATCCTTACATTGACTTGCTGCTTAGATTAATCATTGGAGAAGGAATTTCATTCTAGGTTAATGTTTAACTTTCCTAAGTGCTAAAGTAAAGCTTATCTCAGTTACCCAACTAAATAACAGGAACTGCTAAGCCACTGAGCACAGTAAAAGATTGCATCAAAACATAATCCTGAAGATAAGAGCATTTTAAAATTTTGATCTGCCTTTTGTTTGTTTCTGAAAGTTTCAAGAGAAGTGTAGGTGCAATTCTGAGAGGCAAGAAGTAGTTTCTCTCCCAGGATGAGCCAAAGCAGTATGGAATGTTAAGGATTTCTTGGCTGGTTTTTTCGGCAATTTCTAAATCCTTTCAGTCCAGGAGTCCTTGATTTGAATGGTCATATTTGATTTATTTATGTTTACTTCAGTCCAATTCAGTGAACTTAATTCTTGTTGGAGAAAGGGTGCCAAAGATCATATTAATTTAAATGTGTTGTTTGCCAGCCTTGCCAGTAAAAAAAAAGACACATGCAATAAATTATCATAATTATTTTTAATATTAAAGTTGTCTCTGGATTTTGAGGAAATGGCCATGTTGATGATGCTGTGATATCCCAGCTGCAGGCGGGGATATCTACTGGCAAGATGCAGGGACATGTTCATGGGATGTTGCAGCTTCACAGTGGTTTATATTGGAAAGCAGATGCAGGGTTACAGTCCTTACTCTGTCCTTTGAAATTCAGGATCAGTACATCTCAGAATATTCATAACTTACTTGGATTTCAGTTTATTCTGATGTTTCCTTTGCTCACTGTGCCTTTGAGCAGTTGGAAATTAATATCCCATTTCTGAGAATGATATCTTAAATATATTGGTGTTGAAGTTTTGTGGGATATGATTGGACTTTGTTGCACCCCAAGAGTGTTCTCTAGGGATTGACATCTCTGTGGTCAGTTGAGTCACTGGGAGCAATTTGGAGTGGTTTCTCGATTTGGCAGCCATCCTAATCCTTTTGGGACTGGCCTTTTGAGGAAGGAGGAAACTAATTTTTCATATTTCAAGTTTTCTTGGAGTTGGATTGAATCTTTCTGTTAGAGAAATTGGTGCCAGATGATGCCTTAGAGTGGCTACCTAGAACAGAGGCTAGACAAGATAAAGAGAATAAAAGTTGGTATTTATTAAAGGCCCTCAATAGGTACAACTTGGGCACTCAGAAGCCTCTGAGAAGCTACGCCCAGGATGGAAGATGTTCACGAGTTTTTCATACAGATAAAAGTTTGGTCCATTTTATACATCAGGGGTTAATTCTCCAATTACGGCTTTGGATAATGAAGTAATTTACTCCAAGTTTGTGCCCCCACTCCATCCCTAAATTTACTGTTGTTACTTTTTTTGGCCCTGAGACAGTAAGGTGTCCTTGAGTTTCAGGCCTAGAGAGAAATCATTTTGTCAGAATAAAATGGGAGAACAGTAGCTGATAGGCTATGGAATCTTAGAGTTATACACTAAAGCAGTACAGGATCTGAAAAATATGAAAGCTAAATTCTAAGGCATCATAGGGTTTCTACTGACTTCAGTGGAGCATGCAGTTTGAAGTTTCAAAAAATGTTTTGCCATCTGTGTGGGAGCATACTGCTGGAGGAAGAAAGCTGGCAAGAAAACGTTCAGCTTCTTTTTTGGTGGGAAATGGAGCACTAAGAGAGGAAGTTCTTAGATTTGCAGGCTTCTGAGGTGCTCTGGTAAGTGCAAAGATGCCTATAGGCAGCCCAGTGACTGGCAACTTCTTGCACACAAGACTTGATGTTTATGTGAGTTTGTTGTTGAGAGCTTCTGTCAGAGCCTTTCTCCTTCCTTATGTGTACTAAGTTCAGTAGCCATCTCTACAGCAGTGTTTCTTACCTGTAAGTGGAAAAAATGACGCAAAAACTTTGGCCCCTAACTTCTGCTGTGGTCTGTGCGCAGCTTGGACCCTGTGAGTAGTGGGGATTGCTGAGAAAGTGCAAAGGTGAACTGTGAGCCTGTTCTCACTGCTGGAAAATAAACCAAGGGGGGGTGGGTCTGATGCAGTAGTGCAGCAACAGACGGGAACTTTTTGCTGTATGTTTTCCATTCAGAAAGAAGAAAAAGTGTATTTCACAAAAAAAGTGCGTAGTGAGTGTTAAAAAGTATAATTGCCCTGGGAGATGCTTCATGTGTGCTTCTGCTTCAGCTTTAGGGCCTACTCAGTCTGCCATTACAGACCTTGTGCTTGTGTGTGTCCTAAGAGGGCAGTTTTCAGGCTGAATTGTTATCTGTGCAAGGCAATGGTGAGGCAATTCTGATTATTCTGGACAAAAAAAAAAAAAAATTATGAGAAAGAATTGGAGTAAAACATGTTTCTAAATATTTGTCAAGGAAGAATTGATTTTTTTTCTTTAGAAAGGAAATTTTTTATCTTTTTCCTGACACTAAATATTCTCAGTGTAAAAACTATAGTCTGTATAATGTGTATCTCATTCACAAGAGCAATAATCATGAAAAAACATTGCTGGTTGATTTATAAAGAAAGAAAAATGCAGTGTCATCTTACAGTTGCTCAGGTAACTACTTGTAGGTGTCTTGATTGAAAGACATGATGGAAATACTCCCTATAGCTCTGTTCCTCATTCTTGAATTCCATTTCTAGTTTTCCCTCTTTTTTTTTATTTTTTTTTTCTCCTTTTGAGGTCAACTTATATTTCAGAATATTAGGTAGTCCATTTTAATTGGCAGACTTCCCCAACTTTTCCTGTATAGCTTTCACTGCTGGACTAAACCATGCATGGTTTTCTTCTGCCCTAGATGATGGGGTACAACCACTGTTTTAGAAAATGATTTTGTAATACCACTTCACATTTTTGGTACTAGAGCCTGAAGTTGATTTCATGAAAAAGGAAATCACAGCCTTGTTTGTCTCTTAGGTCATATATACAAATGGATCTAGATTCTTAGATTAATAAATTACCCTTTGGCTATATTTGCAGTTAACTCAAGAAAGCATAAATTAATTAGACTATGAAAAATCATAATGGGCCTCTTACCTTGTGACAGTTTTTGCATGGCCTCAAAGACAACTTTGACATCAAGTACATAATTTTGTAAGAAGTAGAACTTGGAAATACTTCAATAGAGAGCAATTAGGTTTTTCCTGGTATGTTTTCACAGATTTTCTGCTACAGCTTAGATTAATTTTGTACTGTGATTTCCTCAAGAAACATAACCAACAACTCAGCCACATATTTTTCTGTTCTATAGAAAGGTGGGAATTTCCTTTCAGTAAGGTTTGTGAAAGTAATTCAGGTAGGTAATTGGATGATTTAAAATATGCATATTATAGCCCACTTTCATTAATGCTTTCTCTGAAATTCTGGGGAGAATGAAATAATAACTTTGTGCATGTAGTGACTTTCACAAAGTGGTTACATTCTTTATTTCATGCCTTCAGAATGGTACCTCATCCTTAGGCAGAAAATGCTGGCATAAAATCTGCTTCTTTCCCTGCCAGCCCTTTTTGAAATGTATCATGCTTAAGGTGAAATGCAACATTTCATCTTCATTATGATAATACCACAAAAAGAAAGGTCAGATGTTGTTTAGCTCCTTGGGGGTTTGTTGTGGAGGTTTTTTGGGTTTATTTCCCCCTTCTTTTTATTTTTTTCTTCTCATATTTGCTTTTTTAAAATAATAGTAAGGATTGCTTTTGCAGATCCGCATCAGGCAGCTGAGCCTTTATTGCAGTCCCCAGGATGCTGGTGCAATAACCAAAATAATTTTGCTTAAGCATCTTCCTTGTGTATTCGTTGTCTTATGTGGATCACTGGCATTTCCTGTACTGATGTGTGACTGAGGAGCTCCTGTCAGGAGAGCACTATGCCTCACCTTCCTTCAACAGACTGTGTGTGCTGTTGGAGGGATGGCAGCCTGCAGGAGAACCAGGACACCAGACCCAGGCTGTCTGGCTGCTTATACTGTCCCACCTTCCTTGATTTGGTGCCACAGTGCCTGAGGCAACCCTTTGTCATGGGTTTGATGCTGGCCAAATGCCAGTGGACCCATGAAAAAATAATTTATTCATTCTCCTTTCCTGTTGTTGAGCAGCAAAGAAGAATGAATAAATTATTTTTTTTTCATTTATTTTAATTAAAAAATTATTCATTTTTTTGAGGGGGAAAGAAAATATCAAAGGGGCTCATGAGTTGAGGTAAGGATTGGGAAGAAACAGTTTAGGGCAAAACAGCCTCTAAACTTTAAAAGGTATAAAGGAAAAAAAAAAGGGAATTAAAAGAGAGTAATGAGAACTAAAGTACACTTTTAGAACACCTTTTCCCTCTGCTAGCCCTTTTTTCCTTCTCACTTTCAGCGGAGGGAGGCAAAACGTGGGTTTTTAGTCAGTTTGTCACTTCTAAAAAAAGAAATCTTCATTTAGGGAGAGGAGTGTCTTTTGCTATGCCATGGGCTCCTTCCCACCAGACACAGTTCCCTGTGAACTTTTCTGTGGGGGGATAGAATGTAAGAAAATAAAGATAGCGCTCAAGATAATCAATCTCACCCCTGAGGAGTTGCAGCTGTACTAATCACCAAAGATTAGGAACAGGCCTGCCCATAACAGGCCACAGCTGTGTCCATTGAGAATGAGTGCTATGAAAGAGTGGGTTAGCTGGGTGAGAAGGGAGTTGGAGTTTGTTGGCTGTGCTGTGAAGAAGGAGGAGTCAGTGCTGTGAGGAGCTGCCCATGAGAAATCACCAAGAAGGTATGGAACTTTAGCAATAAGATGACAACACTTTTCCAGTGTGGTTTTCCAACTTGAATTTTCACGAGTAGCAGTCCTGCCTGAACCAGCTGCAGTGTGGATCCTTCCCATGGGCAAAGCAGTCTTCCTACAACTGTTTTCTTGTGAGCCATTTTGTTCATGGGGTGCAGTCTCTCAGGGATGAGCTGTTCTAGTATAAAAGCAAAGGTCCTCTTCCTCTATCTCTGGAAGTGAAGGTTCTTTCTCTTTCTCTGTTCAAGACTCTCACCAGATCACAGCTTCATAACATCCACCCGCTCCAGTGTGAGCACCTTTTTCTCATGGGCTGTAAGTGAATTTTGCATTCCCCCATGCACTTCATGAATTACAGGGAAACAGTTTGTTGTATTATAGTCCTCACCATGGCTTACAGCAGAGTTTCAGCTCCGACGCTCAGAGCACCTCCTCTTCCCTCTCTGTCTTTTGCACTGACCTCAGCATTGCCATGTTGTTCTCCTCGCGTGTCTTCACCTTTTCCTTTTCTCTGACTCGGGAGAGAATTGGTGTCTGTAGGCTTGTTTGTTCTCAAGTTATATCAATTGAAAAGTTTTTATAGAGTTCTGCAGAACTGAAAAGTTGATCCTGTCTGGGCTCTGCACTGGGGAATTGTTCCCCACGACTCTTACTGCTGGTCACGTGGTTCATATTGGGCCAACCAATATCTCAGTCATCAGAGCCTTTAGGGATTGGCTCTGCTGGACAGAGTAGAATTTTTGAGGAACTTCTTCTCCAGAAGCAGCCTCTGTGGCTTTTTCTTCACCCCTGCTGAAAGCCAGATTAACCTATCACACCCTTAGAGAGGGAAGGGGATGGATAAAATATTGTATCATGCCTAAATGAGAAGATTTTTTATTATTGTTGTTGATTTTTATTATTTTTTTAAAATTACTTCTGTCTGCTTTTCCCCCTTCCCCTCCATCCCCTTTCTGGGAGGACAATAGTCCTTGTCCTTTGCACAAAATATATTAATTAGAGATAAAAGTACCCAATTAGCTTGATTAGGTATTATTCTGTCTCGCTGCTCCAATATTTAAACTTATTCATGCAGAAATTTTATGAAAAATTGGAAGCACAGAAGCAAAAAAAAATGCAAAAAACCACCAATGCCGCAAACCCCAAACTGTTAGTTGCTTCTGTAGATGCTGTAGAGTAGGAGGCTGATGAGGCTTCAATTCAAGGGGAGCGAATGTGTGAACAGGGTAGTCGTGACATGACAAAGTAGACTTCGTTGACTGTGAATAAAATACTTTGCCTATGGAGAAGTAGAAGTGCTTGCTGTGCTTAAAGTGGACAGGGAAGCACCTTAGAAGAGACTATAAGCCTAGCCCTGTTTACTCTGAGGTTTTACAGTATGAAAAGCTGGATATCCTCTACAATTACACAAGAGAGGCTTTAGAAAACCTGATGTGGTAAACAGAAAATTCTTGGCAAGGCTCAAGTTTTGGTTTTTCTTACTGCATAGAGACATTTGTGCTATAAAATCAAGTACTTGAAAGGCAGTGAGATGGATATGTTTGACCTTGCATCCTTATTTCTGCTTTCATAGGCTTCTGCCTTCCCCATGTGCAGAAAAAAAAAAGTGGGGAGAAAGCCAACTGAGAGGGTTCAGTTTATGGAGTCCGGTGCATAGATTAGGGTTGAGCCAGCTGCCTCATGGCTGGCAGCCTTTCTGAACACTTGAATTACAGGGGAAGTGGCAGTCTTGCATGAAATTCCAGGTAAAAGCACATTAGGGAATTTTAAGACAAGAGATCATGTATGTATGAAGCTTTATTGGGTGAACCAACCCAACTGGTCACTGCACTAAAACCAGCTCGTGTTTCTAGCACTCTCAATACCCAAGGCAGTTGGAATGATGTATCAGGATGTTGTATGTACTCTGCTCACAGAGAAAAGCAGTAAGTGCTTGTTGTCATGACCAAGAGTAAAAATTGCAGCAACATTTTGATCTCTGATCCCATCTCCACCTGATCTGTGGCTAGTGCCTCGAAGGTTCATCATCTGCCATCTCACTCTCACCATACACTCACACCTGCATGTTTAGTTTTGCTTTGCTTTCCTTTCCATAGGATAAGATCAGTAAAGAAGGAAACTAGTTGGAGTGTTGAAATGTTTGCTGACTTTGTGTGCCTAGAGACTAAAAGGAAGAGGACTAAAGAAAAGAGGACAGCATTTGTGTCCTAGCATGGAACTTGAGAGTCTCTGAGTGCAGAGGGATTTGAAAGGAGAATTGAAAAAATGCCAGGATGAGTGGACTGGAGAGGCAAGAGTTGGGGTAAAAGGAATTGAAATCTGGGTGAGTTTTGTGGCAGGAAACTCTTGAAGAGCGACTCTGTGTGTAACAGTGAAGCAGCTAAGATGTTGGAAAGAAGGGTGATTTATTAGATGGGCCTAAAGAAGTAGTTAAAAGAGTAATATGTGAAACCCCTAGGTGAGGCTGAGGATTGACTCCAATAGCTAGTAAGGCTGGAGCTATTAAACTTGAAATGATGTTATGGATGGATGTGCTGAAGATACGAAGTAGTGTGTCTCTGGAAATTTGTCCTCGGGATTTAATTAATAGAAAAATTCCCTGGCTGGTTTGGAAGACATTCAACCTGGGATTATTTATTTATCCTAAGTAATTTGGTGTGGGCTTTAGCTTAGGAATTGATTACTGTTAAACTTTTTCTTTGAAACTGTGGGGTTAAAAGGGTGTATGCATACACTCTTCCCAAGTGGCTGCTGGAAATTAGTGCAAATACCTGAGATGTTATACTGATTAAACTGCAGCAGTAGATGCCTGGAACTTGTGGTGCAGGGGCAGAGCTGTTCCTTCTTGGTTTCCTTGCTATTTCTCATGTTGGCTCATGGCAGAGAATTTCAAAACGGCTCCAATGCTGCTAATGCTGGGTTTGACTCTCATAATTCTCTTTGAGCAAGTGAAGGCTTTGTTTGGGTTATAGAGAGCGACAGAAGAAGTTTGGGTGCCAGCTTCAGCTATCCCTGTAGCCTTCCTTTGGTGTGCAGAAGGGCCTGATGGCTGAAAAAGCCAGGAGCAAGTGGTTGAGTCTGGTTAGACGTGACAGGACACAGCTGAAGCCACAGAGACGTGGAAGAGAAGGAAAGGTGTTCTGCTGGTGATGGGAGCGCTCTGGATCAGAGGGGGTGATGGTTCCTGGGCAGGGGGCTGCCACAGGGAAAGCCATGGAGCTACTGTAATGTAGAATAGTTTTAAAAACCAGGAGTAAATTAGGATATTTTACATGAGACATTTAGTAACTTTATTCTGCTTATAGCTGTCTATTTTCTGGACACAGACTGCAAGACTGAGAACAGGACTTTTCTTTTAGGGTTGATGGTGCTTGTATCATGGCTACTCATGTGACACCACACCTGCTGCTGCTAATTTGGGACTCTGCATTGTTGCTGCTTCCCAAGTTGTAGGTTGGAAAGTTTGCAGAAACACTGCATGGACATACAGAAATTATTATCCTGTTTCCTCTTCATGAATATGCAAACAATTGGAAATGAATGTAGCATGTCTGCTTGTTGCTGCTCTTCAGCTGATCAATGCAAAATTCTGGAAAGCAGAAACTTTATAGATTCTGTGTATACTTTAGAAAGGAATAGAAATAGCCTGTTTCAGTGCCCAACTACCATCTGGGTAGTTGTGCTTAAAGTGGATAGGGAATACCCAATGTATTTTTCCCAATACCCAATCTAAACCTTCCTTGACTCAGCTTCATGCTGTTCCTACTGGTCAGAGAGAAGTGATCAGTGTTTGTCCCACTATGTCTCCTTTTAAATTCTTTTAATTGGAAATTAAAAATATTTTCCCCAAGTTGAATCTCTCTTGCCTATGATAGTAATTGGTAAATATTTTCTCTCTATCTCAACCCAAAAGCTTTCTCATCCCATTTTATCTCCTTTTGTTAAGGATGTCTACATTTTAGTCCTAAATCTATGTGGCATCAAAGCTGGTAATGGTAAACATGAGTTTTAGCAAGATTATATTAAATTCTGAATAGTCTGAGTGGCTTTTTAGATTTTTTTTTCTGCAGTTAGTATATAAGGAGACTTGCTAATGAAAATGGAAGTAAATGAAGATGTAGCTGTAACTCTTGATTGCCAGTTAAATTTTCTAGATTACATTCATCTCTGTTTTCTCCACTGTTTCTTTTAAGATGAATTAATGGAACTTCTCTATATCAAGTTATAATGTTGAAAGTTTGGTTATCTGGCAACTTTCTAGTTCTGCTTTACACTGACACTGTAGAAGGAGCTCATTAGGGACACTATAAATAAATATGAGGCTCATTTTTCTGTGCCACTAAGTAGGTCCCACTTCAATTCAGAGCAAATGCATTATATAAGTCTAGTGAGGAGAGTTCTCCTTGGCACATACACTGGCATTAACCTATTGTTAATGAAATTCAAAGCCTGTTTTCTCTCCTAAAGGGTGGACTGGGCTTTGTGTGAGCTGTCAGTGGAAATTAGGAGTTTAGTAATTGATGTAGTAACAAAAAAAAGAGGTTTGTTTGTATTTCATTGTCCTTGTGTACTTTTGACAAATACTGCTAACTACTTAGCATTTGGTCCCCTTTACTAACTAGCAGTTAAAATAGTGGTTTTGGGTAATAGTAAAAATAAAAATAATATATGAACTTATTTTTCCAACTAATATTACTCTTTCATTGAGGCCCTATGGTAATAATGCACTCTTACCCTTTAGAAATTCATCTCAGGAAAACAACTAAGTGTATCTTCGTTCTTGTGGCTCAGAATTCTATCTTCTGTCACTTTAAACCTATGTGTACACATTCATGTGGGTAAATAAGTGGCCTTTTTCATCTTAATTTCCTTTTTTAAACATTCCAGTCTGTCAATTTTGAAATTTCCTTAGTTGTCTTCATTTAAGGCATTTATTTCCACTGCCAATGGCAGGTGACACTTAACCCTGGGGTCCCTGATAAGAACATGTCAGTGGACACTGATATATCAAGCGCATGGCTTGTGACAGCACCCAGTATTATCTAACCATGGGTTCTAATTACATGAGTGTGACATTTGTAGAGGCATGAACTGGAAGAGTTCAGCATAGCAATGCTAAAGGAAGTACCCAAAGAAGAAGAAATCTTCCTCTTGCATCGTGCATGTTAGCTGTCTTGAGACAGCTATGGAGCCTTGCAGGGTAATATTTACACAGCAGTTAAAGTGTGAAGTTTCCTACTAATCCATTTTGGCAGTGCTGTTACAGGGATCATGAGCATGTGTAAAGGCTTTCCCTGAACCTGCTGTTTCAGTGGAGAGTTCAGTATTTGAAGCACTGATGGAGCAGGGGCAGCAGCAAGTTCCTCTGGAGCCACTTTATGCAAGCAGTGTGAAAATGGGCAGTGTAGGTAATGTGGATGATGACCATCAGCCTTGGCCACCTGCTGACAAAAGAAAGAAAGTAAAGCTTCAGTCTTCAAAGTGTAGGAAACTTTCACACTGTAGTTCTGCCTGTGGGCTTTCTTGAGGTCCCTGTATCTTGTGTGCTGGGTTAACATCCCAGGCTGCACCTTCAGCCTCTGTATTTCTTCAGCCATCAGTTGTAGTGAGCTGAGGGTGCTGTTGAAATTGGCAAAGATCTGACAGATGTGTTCTATGGAGGGGCTTGACCGCTGGCCTGCAAGCAAAGCTGAGTTAATAGAAGAAATAACAATTGATGATTTTTGAGTATATCCATAGCAAGGAAGAAGACAAGGCTGTCAGCATGGGAACAGATTAGAAAAGATACATGAAAATTTTTGTAAGCTAAACTACGTGCCTAAGTAGATGTGTATACATGCCTTATTAAATTTCTGTGAAACTTTTGCCAGTTATATTGATGCTAATTGCTTTGCACTAATGAATAGAATAAGTTATTGTGATGTAGTTAATGACTTAAGATCACAGTTTGTTAAGAGTATATAAGCTGAACAACATGCAGAATAAAAACTTTTTTCTTCTTGGACCCTGATCACGTGTGTGTATGTCACATCCGACCTAATGGTGATGGTATTCTGTGAAGGATTTGCACAAGGAAAGAAGTATCTGATTAATAAATTTTATTTTTGAATAGAAGGCAGGATTGATATTCAAGCTCTTTAGCATAAAGTGCATTGTTTAGTAGGCAGTGTTTCTTTCTGTAGTCATTTCTGTGGCATTGTTACTGTATCTGCCCTTGTTTTGTGCATTAAGCTGTTAATACAGTTCAAGTTTAAAATTGTAACAGCCCCTTCATGTCTCTTAATTAAAAGTAAGAAAGTATTTCCAGTTATGCTTTGATTGCTTTCTGGTTGTTCCCATGTGTATGGACCAGGCCACATTGATTTAAAGACCACTGATCTCAAATTTGACAAGGCTGTACTGTCATTTTTTAGCATCTTTTAAAGTTCAAGACTTTAGCTCAAGCTGCTTTCTTCATTTTCGCCATCGTTATATTTTAAACCTTCAATCAGGAGAGCGCCAGGAGGTGCTGTCTCTCAGATGCCATGACCTCAGTGGAGATCCATGATTGAGACAAATCTTTTTTACTTGAGGCGGGGCTGTCAAGATTCTTAGAGTACTTTTCCAAGCACCAGTTTTGGACTCAGAATTTACCCCATCTTAACCTAGTTTTCTTTTTTTGGAATTATGTTAGTTCTCTGCAGGATGTTTTTGGACCATCTCCAGTTTACTTCAGACTTGTTCCTATTTCTGTTTTTCTTTTCCATTGGAAGATATGAGTAGACAGTAGTTTTCAGAGCACTTAAATCCTCAGATCTCACACAGCTGGAAGTTGGTATGGACTGCTTGAGGAAAGGCAAAAGAAAATTAGTACCTTCTGAGTTTCATGTTAGGGCTGGTAGACTGCCAATTTGTAAAATGTAAAGTGAGGGCTATAGGCTTTGTTAGCATAGAAAAGGGGGGGGGTGGGATAAAAAGCCAAAGTTCTGGTTTGCCAATAAATTCATCAACAGATTTGCTGGTGTGATGGTTGTGGGTGTAGAAGTGTATTGTGGTGTTAAAGCAGAGAGAATTTTGATCTCAGCAATTTAGAAATTGTTAATGTAGACCCAAATATGAATAACTTTTTCAACAGATTTTTATTACTAGGCAGACTGCAGCAGGCAGGAATTATGATGTTTGTTAAAATGGTTTAGATGAACATAAAGGCATGCATACTATTAAGTTTAGTTGTACGGAGAATATGCCGTGTATATGGAGTTTTGCCTAGACATGGAGGAGAAGGTATTTAACCTATGATTAGCTGATCTTTAACTAAGTCACATATAACTGGGCAAGTTATAGTTTTAACAATCAGCAGTTACCACCATAATTTTTCTGAACTGGCAGCTGCATATTTTTACTGATGAACAGACACACTAGCTTTCCAGATAGATGCACACAGTCATACCATGACATAAATATTTTACGCAGCAGAAGAGGGAGAAGAGAGAGAAGATGAATATTGTGTTGTTACAAATGTGTTACAGTGACCCAGAGTACATACTTCTGATAACATTTGTCTTTTTCTCTCATTTTAATGCTAGGTGTACCCTGAATTGCAAATCACCAATGTTGTGGAAGCCAACCAGCCAGTTAAAATACAGAACTGGTGCAAGAGGGGATGGAAGCAGTGCAATGGTCACCCACATATCGTGGTTCCCTACAGATGTCTGGGTGAGTGACTCAGTTTTAGTCTGTTTTTTCCTGCTCTATTGTTTTCGGTCTCTTCATGAGAAAGATAGAGAATCTACATAAATGCCTTCTATACCTCAGTATTATTGTGTTTTCTGAAGGGAGTTTTGTCCAGTTGTTCAGTCCTTTGGAACTGCATTATCTAGAAAGAAAGTACTTCTGTTCTTCCCTAATTAAACCCTTATTTTTTCACGTTAATTTTTGAATATCTAGTACTTGGACTCTTACCATGAAAGACCATGGGAATCTGTATTTGTTGAAACAAAACAAAAGATACTTTATACATTCCCCCATTTTATCCTTCAATGTTATTTTTGTAGCAGTTGCTTGCTGTTCTTTCCTGTGTCCTTGGTGCTTTAAATCAATTAAAAGGGATGTTTGGGCCCTCGTTTTTTGCTAATCTTTAGTTTTGTCTGCATTAGAAAACAGAATTGTTGATTTGCCATTTTCATTAACATTCTAGGCACGACATTTTCTTTATATTGTTCCATATTTAAGTATGGTGTTTTACCATTGCCATTTGAACTGTGATAAATTCTGGAGTTCAGAGTTGGAACTTGCTGTTCTAGTAAGCCAGGACAGCTAAAAGGCATAGAAGCTGACTCAGACCAGTTATTCCATGAAACAAATAATGAAAGAAAATTTTTAAAAATATGCAATGTTTCTAGAAATTTTGTTCATTTGTGTAGAGTAGGTAAAACACAGGGCACAATCTGCCCTTAGCAAAGCTGGGACTGAAGAGGAACTAGCAGAAATGCTACCTTGTGTGGTCAAAAGTGCCAAAACAGCAGATGTCTAAAATCTGTGCTAAGTATCAGGGAAATTTTTTTGCTTGGCAAAGTTTCCAGATCTGATGTTTGTTTGTACAGATGTAAAATCAGTGTTTCTAAACCTGCAGTATATCATTGTTGATGCTACTGAGGCTCTGCAGGACTAGTTTATTCTGAGCAAAAGTGCTCCAGGAGAACCCAAATTCAAGACTTTTGGAGAGGAGAAGAACCTGCCTCTAGGAATTACAGATTATTCCGACTCTAGGAAGGAACCTGCTGGCTTCTTCTGTCTTTTTCCAGATATGAGTTGAGTTGGTTGGTTCCACCACAAGCTTTACTGCTAAAAGGGACATGCTCTTTTACCCATTTGTTGCTGTGTTTTCTTTAGTTTTTTATAGTCAGGAGAGAAATATCAGCTTGTAGTCTTAATGTATGTCTAAAGCCAGATGAGCAACTTGTCAGAGATGAGGCAGAGCTGCAGTCTCACACAGAACACATCACAATATGTTTCATCAGACTCCATGAGAGTGCGCTTGCACTAATTAGAGATACAGTCGAAGAACATCAGGCTAGTGGAACTATAAAAACTAAATTTTATTATTTATTTTATTGTCACCACAAGCAAAGCTCTAAATTAAGGAAAGGGAACTCTTAGGCTCAGGACTCTCTATCCTTATGTAGATTTGGTCACAGCCCTGGAGGTCTTACAGCCTAATTTAAGCAAAATGACAATGTCATTATAAGAGCAAATGAATATAAATTGGCTATGAATACATGTAGTCTGTAATTATAAGGAAGTATCTGCAAGCATAAGGAGCTCTAACAATCATCTGGTTAAGGAGTAAGAAGTCTAATCACATGGAAGGAAGTTCATAAATTTGTGCACAGGACAATATGCAGTTCCTTGCAGGAGTGAGGAACTGGACTTGGACTTCTAAGGTGCCTTCCCTGAGTTGCAGTTTTGAAAGAAAAATCATTGCAAGGTGTATGGTTGCTATCTTAGGTAGCAAGGTTTAGTTGCAAAAATTTTAAAGATGTTTAAGCTCTTCATTATTATTAGCCCTTAGCCCTCTATTTTTATTTTAAAATCCCCACATACGCTATTTTTTTTCTGATTTCCTTGTAATTGAGGCTTATCTAGTTGTGTCTGACACATTGTGTTTGTTACCATTTTCACATGCTGACATTCATTTTTTGACCCTGACTAGAATAAATCTTAGATACTGATGTTCCCAAGGGTCTACTGCGGGATAGATGGATACATAATTACTTCCTCTGGAGAAAAGTATTATGGCAGTAGCCATAATCTAAAATTTCTCCATCAACCAGCCCTCTATTTGTTGTGTACTATGTCTTGGAATACTTTGTCTTAAATCATGTTTTTGTACAGAACTAAGGAGTCCAGAGAGCTTTTATTTTTTTTTTCTCTCCTCCTAGTACTTCTTCAGTATTAAAAGATTATTTTCTGAAAAGTTGCATCTTGCTTGTCAGCTCTGTGTGTGCCTCAGCTATTCTTAGTGTGGTAGCTGTTAGTGGACATTGTCAGAAGTTGGGCATTGCCTGTGCCCATTCCTCTGTAATTTTAGTGCAAATGGACCTTTGCCCTAGACCACTGTTAAATCCATCTGGTAAGAATTAAGATACCAACAGAAAGTTTGTCAGTGGGCAGCTGATTGCAGGGTTGAGTCCTAATTTTGCATTGCTCTGAGGATACTTACTAGCCCAGTAATTTCTTCCATCTTGACAGTATTTTTCACAGTTGAGAAACAGCAAGTGACAGAAATCTGGCTGCTTTCAGCCCAGATCATCTTTGATGTACAGTCTGCTTGCATCATAATCTTCAACCAAAGCTTTCAAATGTGTAGAGCCCATTTCACTACAGCCCTTGCTTGCTCCAGGAGTTTTTTCTCTTTGAGACTTGTGCAGGGCAGTAGTTACAGCAGTTCTTTGTATTAGCTGTGTATTGCAGTAACATCCATCAGATTTACTAGGTTACACAGCTTCATATTTTCTTAAGAGAATGCAACTAAAGCATAAAAACAGTGGTTTAAACAAGACAAAATGAAAGCCCCTTATTTGAGTCAGCCACGTGTCTTTGCATTGACCACAGAAATATTCCCTAAAAATGTTCTAATTGGATCTAATCTTCAAGAGTTAAATTACCTTGTTTGAGTGAGGACTGTGGTGCTTGACATAGAGCCACAAATGTGTGTGGGTACACAGCAAAGATGAGGAGCTGTGGAATGTGCTGGTGGAAGAGTGAAGATCTGCAGAACTCCCTTCTCCTGGTGTGAGGTGTGTGTGCCACCCGAGTGCCTGCACCACTTGCTGTGTGGCACACCTTGCAGGGTTGCTGCAGACAGTGTCAAGAAACCAATGATTTCTTCTTTGCTTTACAGAAACTGTTTTTGGGAGAACACCATGGCCACCAACCTGGCCATGTAAGAGTTGGTGGGAGCCCTGCTGGTGGTCACAGCAGGAGGACAGGATTTCTGTTGGGGCAGTATGGGCAATAAGCATTTCTGGTTTGCACTGTCTCCTCTCTTCACTGGTTGCTGAGGAAAAGCAGCTGGTTAATTTGTGCAGTGTGGCCCATGAAATGAAGTAGTTCGCTCCATGTTCCTTGCTGGTTGTGGGAGCAGGCATCCTTGTCCCAGAGATGTGATTCTTTTAATATCTTAGGTAGATGTGTGGCTATGAGTTTCTGAATAGATGACATTTCATTTTGTGTTGGTGGAATGCATCCTGAACCCTGGATAGAGATGAGAAGCTCAGTTATGTGGGTGTTTGTGGATCATTATGTGGGCATGGCATACAGGATATAGCAAGGTGTGGCAAGAGGGGAATTACAGATTAACTGTGCTGTGTGAAGTGCATGATCAGGAGTGGCTCTGCCTCATTATCCCATTTATGTATGCTGCTAAACACTGCATTCACAGTGTTGGAAAGATTCAGATGTGTTGGAATCTCATTATGTATACAGCCTCTGTCAATCAGAATGTTTGTTCATAAACGAGTAGATGAGGTGTCCTGGTTTGGGGCAAATTTGGGAGAGAACCTCCAAAGGGGTTCTTCTAGAAAGCAGATTCAAGTGGCCCTTCCCCCAACTAGTTTGGGAAAATATTTCCTTGGAGAAAAGTGGAAAAAAACTGTTAATTTAACAGGCAAAGAAAGCATTTACCAATACAAAAAAATGAACAATATTAAACTATAAAACCTCTTGCCCTCCAAAAGAGATGACAGACTCAGAAAGTCCCTTTTGTGGGCTGTAGTTGAGCTCACTCAGTCTCTTATCAATCCCTTTGGTGCTGGAAATGCTGCAGCCCAGGCCTGGCCCAGTGGGCCACAGGTGTGAGCTGCTGGTGCTCTGCTGGTGTTCAGTCCAGAGCAGGTTTGAACAGGTCCAAATAAAAATAAAAACCTTAGTCCAGGGAGCTTCTCTGCCTCAGTTAGCTAAAAACTAATTAAGAGTAAAGGAGAGCTCTGTCCTGCTGTCTGTCCATCCACAGACAACACAGTCGAGGAGCAGGATGTGGAGGCGTGAGTGCAATTTCTGAAAACAAGCTGTGCACTCTTCTTCCGCCTCCCCTCTTTACTCTCAGAACCAATCTTAAAGGTGCAAAACTTATTTCTGGGCTAAACAGGTGAATGGGGATACCAGCATCATAAAGTCACTCCAGTACATTAGGTTATATGAAAAGTACATTTTGCTGCTTCGTTATATAGTGAAAAACTGGCTTCTGCACCTGGTTTTTTTTTTTAAAAAAAAAGTCTTTGAAAATATTTTAAGCTTTTCATGCTTTATTACTGTAGCAGTTTGTGAAGTTATCATCTTGTTCAAGTATCTTGGTTTGAAAGATAGGTGTCTGCCAAGGAAGGTGGGAACCTCCCTTGGAATATGAACCCCTTCCCTCCAAAGTATTATAAATTTGAATTTACATGGCTTTCAGGCAAAGATATTGGAAAATAAATAGCAGTTCTTTACTTATGTGTAGATCCATATGTATAACAAGCCAAACAAACAAGCAGCAGCAAACAAAACCCATAAAATCAGTACCAGCTGTCTCTCGGCTGTCGAGCGCTCTCCCCTCGGGTGCAGTTCCGGTCACGGCCAGCAGGGGCGCAGGTGGCTCCCGGCCGGGCAGGGCGGGTGCGATGATTCCCCCGCGCCTGCAGGGGGCGCTGTGGCGTGAGCGCGGCCATTCCTCCATGCGGTAATGGAGGGCGGGCTGGTGGGAGAGAGAGGAAAGGGGATTCCTGTACAAACTCACGTCAGGAAGCCAATTCCTGTGCCCTTCCAGATGGCAAAATGGGCTGTAGCAGGAACCTCGGAGCTGGAATGGCTGAGGTGGGCACACATGGGTGACAAACAAAATGTAGCAGAAACTCACAGCCCTTTCAGGAGCCCTGGGGTGTCCTGTTGGGCACCTGATGTTGATTTAAAGTGTTGCAAAAAAGCCTGAGGCAGCGCAGAAAACAGTGGGGCTGGGCAGCTGCAGCTGGGTTTTTGCAAGCAGCTGCCGCAAGCAGCTGCCACAAGCAGCTGGGAGACGCCTTCTGGGAAAGGGTTTGGGGTCCTGGTTTTTCCCCTGAGGTACCTGAGCAGATGATGAGGGGCCTTTCCAGTGTGAAAAGGGGTGTTAATAAGGTCCCAGTTCAGCAGTCACTCTTGGGAATAAAGGCTCACCCAGGGTAAGGAAGAAGCACTAAAGAGTTGGACTCATCGGTGGCAGCGAATTCTCCCCATGGTAGCAACAACTTGACTGTTTCTTTCTGATCCAAGAGAGCAAGGAGCTTGAGGCCAGTACCTGACCCCCCCAGCCAAAATCTTACATTATCTTTATGTGAGAAACAACTGCTCACTTTGAAAATTTAAAAAGGTTTAATTAAACCTTAACAAAAGTACACCAAAGGAGTACGTAAGGAAAAAGCTGCAGTGCTGGGAACTGCCCCTCGTGGATACCACATGGCCAGTTCATCTTCAGGATGGATGCTCAGTCTTTCATACCCCTGGGGGTTGCATCAGCCAGCCCAGCTCTCCCAGAGTCTGTCACTCAGCTCTTCTTTGCCATTTATCAGTGGAGATTGCTTTCTTGTGACTTGATTGGGGGTCAGGTGTTGCCGTGCTGCACCCCCTGAGCAACCCCCTGAGCTTTTCCATTCCCCACTGCCCCATGCCAGGGACACATGTGCAGCCTTCTTTGTACCTGTCCTAGACAGCCCAGGCAGTCTGATGGCAGCAATACAGGGGGGAAAGGGAACTGTGGGGAGAACAGGGGACATCTAAACTACAATAACATAACTATACATCACTAAAGCTTTTCTTAATATTCACACAATAGTTATCTTTTAACTGCAAGAGCCAATCATCTCATTATCCATCTATAACATCTACCCTTCCAAAGATAAAACCTCCTCCAGCTAAGAGAAAGGCCAGCTGCACTCTTCCCCCCTCCTCCCCTTCCCAACCACATCTTTTGCCTCTTTAGTACTGGTCTTTATAGTCTCTTAGGCAACAAATGGGACAAAATTGCTAAATTGCTTGAGAGAAAGGAAAAAAAAAAAGGAAAAAAAATGCCTAGCCTTCAACCTGATGTCAGAAGAAAAGGTACACTCAAGTTTTGATATGCGTGCCTAGCCAATTATATCAAAGAAAACACCAAGGTGATGCCTGGAATGAATAATTTAAATAGAGATATATGTAATTGGCAGTTCTTCTAGTGGTAGTTTTTTTAAAATTACTTGCTGTTTTAATGGTGGAATTTTTTCACACAAGAATGTGAAGTGCCTGTATATATTTGTATAAATGGCAAAACTTGCTGGTTTTACTGCCTCTGAACTCACATTGCACCTGTTTGCATTGCATTGGCAATACAAATTCTCCTCTGAGTAGTTGGAAACACTTTGCACTGGCTTTTCCATGCAGTGCCAAATTAACAGAAAGACGTTAAATAATTGTCCCAGAATTTTTCTGTCCCTGTTAGTTTAGCTTTTCACCTCCAGCTTGCCTCAGTCTTCAGTCAGCCATGTGAGTGATGCAGACAAGCCTCACACCACACTGTTCCTAAAATAAAAAAAATTCCCTTAGTTCCAGCCTACACAACTACAACATGTCTAGTTTTTCTGGCAGCACTAGCTGACAGGAAGCAGAGGAGTCACTGATCATTCAGATAATCTGTTATAGATGAGTAATGTAATGGTTGGCTCTCACAATTAGAGAGGTAGATATTATGTGTATGTTAAGATGTATAGTGATGTTATTGTAATATGTCCCCCACAGTCCCCTTTCCCCTCCCCCTTGTAACAGCCTCAGTAGTCAGGGCATTTAGAGAACATCTCCACCAATAGACAGCAGAGCAGGAGTTGACTGATAAAACTTAGGGAAATTTAAAAGGCAGAGCATCCATTTTGTAGGGGAGCAGGAGGCTGATAGTCATGGGGGGCAGGGCTCACAGAGCTACAGTTTTTTCTTATTCAGTCTTTTGTAATATTTTTTGTTAAGGTTTAATAAACCTTTAAAATTTTTAAAAGTGAGCAGTTTCTCACATAACCAATAAATTTGTTATTGTTTTATTATAATTCTAAGAAGATCTATTGCCTCATGGTTTATAACTGTGTCATTTCAAGTATTTTCTTCTCAAAGCAGGCCTGTATAAACCATTTAAAGTGGCCTTTGGCATGTTTCAGGGGACAAAATCCTATCAGCTTGACAATGAGGTAGGGAGCTGGCAGAGAAATCCTGAATAAGATCACCCTCCAGCAGCACGAAAACTTCCTCAGGCAGTCACAACTCTGTTTCTGGATAATTCCACCTCTTCACTTGAGCCAAAAATTGGTTCAGCTGTTGCGTTAGCCAGATTGTAGCTGAAGGCATAGAAACACTGAAGTGCAGAGAAAAAACAAAATCAACATTCTGCTGAATATCAGAATGTACTTTTATATATGACTAGTGTAAAATATCTAAGTTTTGTCTAGTAAGACCAGAAGAAGAAAGAATTTTGAACTTGTGTATTTCTGTGCATTCTTGGGCTGTACATATGTTTTATTTGTTTGGTGGTTGCAGTAAGGTTTTAATAAGAACAGGCTGCAACACAAAAATGTCTTGAAATCTCGAACATCACAGCTCTGCAGATCTACTCCTAAAGTAGGAGAATAATTTCTTATAGGTAAGGATTGAAAACAATATGCTTATTTGTCTCTCTAGAATGGACTAAGGGAACCAAAACAAGTAGTGTATACACTTCAGCAACAGGAAGTGATCACAAGGAGCTTAAGAAGGAAAATCAGTTTTCCTTCTTGAATGATGACTAAAGCTAGTTGGACTGAGTTTTCTGTCACTTGTAACTCTGCCCAGGATGAGGTATCAGGGATTAAAGCAGGTGTTCCTGCTTTTTCTGCAGTGCTTCATATAAAAAGAGTCACCCTGAAAAAGTTAGTGCTAAAAGACTATTAGTAAGGTTTAAAAGAGTTCAAAAAATGGGAAAAAGGGGAAGTTAAGGTGCCTCTCTGATCATAGTTTGACCCTTTCTGTGCAGAGGGTTCCAGGGAGACTGTGATTGTGGGGCTGGTCTGTCTGCCTGCCCTGTTCCACTGTGAGTGCTTGAATGAGCTATTCTGTGTTTCTTTCCTGGTCCAGCCTCTCCCACGCCCAAGTTACTGTTCACCACTCAGATCCTGTCCAAAGAACTAATTTTCCTCTCTGAAGTTTCTCTAATATTACCCAAATGCTTCAGAGATCATAGGTTTCATTTCATAAATGTCATAAGGGAGAGGGGTGTCATCCTTAATTTCTATTTGGAAGCTGGAGAGAAGCTTAAAAACCATAAGTATCTGTTGATAGCTGGGCTCCAAATTGTAAAATGCTTGAAACAGTCTCAATGTGTATGTGAGTGTATGTACCCAAGGAGTCTTTATGAAACATGTACCTTTGGTTTTGATAGATGGGTGCATTCACACACACAGAGCCTGTGAGTCATGCATGTACCTGCTGTGTAAGTTCCGTGCTTGTTCATTGTAAACATCCAGGTTTTGAAACAGAGCAGGAAGTTTTTATCCAAATATCTTTGTAGTGCCACACAGGTGACTGATCCTTTTTTTGGTTTTTTTGTGCTTTCCTTCAACCTAAAGAACTTAATTTTGTAGTGGGAGCATCCTGCTAATTAGTGTGTTGTTTGTTTTAGCATCTTAGGAAGGAAGGATGGGGAGAGGAACAGAAAGGAAGCATCCCTCTTACCATTTGGTCATGAAATTGGTCTACATGTGTAGCATCTTTAAAAAAAATCTCACCTAACTGAAAGTAGCTGTAAATTCTCATGCTAAATACATTCTGGTTTTGGAGTAGAACGGAATGCTGCCAGTAGATTTGATGCAGTTAACTGCAGAGGGACAGTCAGTGATGGGACTCACTGGGTATTTCTAAAAGGTGCTAGGGAATATTCTGGAAATACAGTTCAGTAAGCCTGTCTGGGAGGAAGGGATGCTTTTTTGATGTGCTGAACATCCAGGAATATTGGACTTGTCAGTGAGTATGATAACTGAGCAAGAGTGTTGTTTTTTTTTAAAGAGTATCTAAACAAATGGATAGTGTGCCTCCTTTGATTTTTCAGAAGATATTTAACAAGGTCCACTACCAAAAGCTATTAAAGAATTTAATCTACCATGGTATGAAAGAGAAAGCTCTTCATAGCTAAATAAAGATAAGAAAAGGCAGGAATTAAAGGTCCACTCTCAAACTAGAGAAAGGTCATCAACAGAATCTCAAGGGATCAGTTCCTGTGCCAGTGATGTTCAAAGTATGTGTGATTTGTAAAAAAGGGTAAGTTGTGCAGTGACCCATCTGATGAGGATACTAAGTTATTCAAGGTGGAGTTAATAAAGGCAAATTACGAGGAATTCCAGAAGTGTCTTTGATACAGAGTGACTGGATGTAAAATGGAAGCAAAAATTAATGTAGCAAAGGCAGTGTTCTTTGGAGAATCCCAAAATGCAATAATCTTATGTTAGTATATATGGTGAGACTGTGATTAGCTTCAAACTTCCCAGGATTGAGACCTTGGGGATTAATAGTTCTGTGAAAAGTATGTTCATTAGTGCCAAAACCAAACAGTTATAGGGATTATTAGGAAAGGAGTCAGGAACAAGGCATAGAACATAACTGCACCACTGTGTCAGCTGTGGACTTTCTTGTACTTGTGAACGTTCTGTGCAGTTCTGGTTGTTTTCAGAAGTGCAGAGTGGAAGCTGAAGAGTTGAGTGATGAGGAGTGCTTGAAGTACAACATGGCTCCCATAAAAGAAATGACACAGTAGATTAGATCTTTCCTGTATAGAAAAGAAGATAACTGGAAGATCTGATAGCGCTTTGCAAAGTCATGAGTAGCTTGGAGAGGATGGATGAGGAATGGTCATTCGCCCTGTACTTCATGAGAAGACGTCAGATTATCAAGTAAAACTTGCAGGCTTCAAGTTTCAAGCAAAACAAGTAATTGAAAGGTTATAAATTTTGTTGCACAATGTGTATGTAAGCTCCTCATCCATCTGCCACCACGGTGTCTTTTGGATGCTGAGAGCCTATAAAGTTTCAAAACCCAACAGTTCATTACAAGATGACTCATAAGGTGTTAGGGACCCTGGTCTTGAGTCTGTAGAAGTTGTGGTGAAACAGGGTCTTGGGGAAGTACTGCTGCATGCTCTTCTGCATACACCCTATGCCCTTCTGTGATGCAGTGCTGACCTGCTTTTGACCACTTGAGCTAAAATGTTTTGTGGACTAAGATAGACATTGTCACGCTTATGTGGCTTCCTCTGCCATATCAAAGTGCTTGCCATCAGACTAGTTACTCCTTTCCCTTCTAACCTGCTGCTCTCCTGCCTTTCTTTATCTCTGAGGGTGCTGCCCCCGTCTGGCTCTTCCTACAGAGCCACTTGCTCCAGATTTTCCAGCCTTGGTCTATTCTTCAGCTTACCAGATGCCAGTGTCTTGACCATCACTATTCCACTCAAGTCTCCTAGGCAACGATGTTTCTTCACCTCTCCTTTCCTTCTGAGTAATCCTCTTCTTACCTTGACATCTGCCTTTTCCTCTCAGCACATTCTCTTCTTCCTGTCAGCATCTGCTATCCAAGCCAGTTTTGTTTGCGTCCATTTCCCAGCTCTTCATCAGCTCTGCCATGCATCTATTGTCATCTTATTTCACACCTCACTTGATGCTACCTGAGCAAGCAGATAAGGGCTCTATGATCCTTCCTGGAAGTGATGAGATCAATCTGTTCCAGCATGGTTTCTTCTATGGTGAGTGGAGCTCTGCTCATAAGAGCAGCTCTTGTACTGGGACCTTATTAACACCAGTCGCAGGCTGGGGGCTGTGTACAAATCACAGACAGGATGGGGCTGCTGTGGAATGTGCCTTGAGCTGTTTTATTTTCCAGCATCAGTCTCATTACATGGTTATGATGGTGGGAAGATGCCAGCAGCTCACATCCCAGGCAGCAGACCAGCGCTTGCTAGATAAGCGTTAATACACAAACCATTATTCTATTTGTCCTTACTTTTCTACGTTTAAAATAATTTTTCTACTGACCTATCTCATGACTACTACTTAGCTCTAATCACAGTTCTACTGTCTCTGACCTTTTGCAGCTTTCTCAAACCCCTGTAATTTTATGAATTCCCACCACACCATACCTCACCAAACAGGGGACCCTTCACCATCTGCTGGGGTGCCTCAGAGGAAACCCCAGGACCCCAAGCTCCTTCTCCCCCCTACCTCCCTTCCTCAAGGGAGCCTCTCTTTGCTGTGTTTGGGAGCGGGGCTGCCCCTGCCCAGCCCCTCGCTGGTCCTTCAGCCCTGCTGGGGTTTTTCTGTTGCCCTGTAGACCCTGCACACACTGCCTGCTGGGAGATGCCCCTGTGGTTCCAGCTACAGCTCCGGACTTTCTGATACACCTCAGATTTTGCTCATTCATGCCGTTCCAGCTTGCTAGATCCAAGGGTTGTGCTGGAGCACTGCCATCGATTGGCTGCCCCTGATTTATTAAAAATATGGATATTGATCTAGTACCAATAACCAACTGTGACAGACAAAGACTCTCTAACAGTTTATAGTTAGAAAGAGTGTGTTTATTGCGACGTGGAGCAGCACGCGGGATCCTCCCAAATACACAGCACAATTTACAGGTGATTACAGAGTCCTTTTATCTATACAAGTATTGAATACCAAAATACAAATGCATATTCATAACTTTGGTACATCCCATTCCCCACTCTGTATGGTAATTAGTTCAAAAGCTATTAAGCATGTGTAGTTTGTTCCTTGAAATGGGTCGGTTGTCCCCTTCATTGGGAGGGGTCCCAAAATGAGGAAGTAAATGAAGTCATTTTCCTCATTCTGACCTTTCTACTTTTTCAATGCAAATATGACAAATCAACCCTTGGTAGAATTCCCATTCCCATCTTCAATTAGTTTCAGAACAGAGGAGGCCTACAATTGTCTTATGTTCCTAAAAACTATTTATCAATTTCTATATTCTTCATTATAAACCCAGCTAACCAAGCATTGTGTTGACAAGCAATCGATTATTAGTTAACTACTAACTCTTAACTTCATCAAGGCCTACCCATTTATTCTGATTAACTCTAATAAAGCTTATCTCTTAACTAGAACCTCAGCTCCTCTAAAATCCCTAAATTCCTTAAAGTTTACATCTCACCCCGGGGCTCTGCAAAGCGAGTCTTTTTCCCATCCCGCCTTGTCCCGGCCAAGCCGCCATGAACTGCGCGCTCTCCAGGCTCGCACCGCAGCGCCCCCTGCAGCCGCAGGGAATCACTGCACCTGCCGTGCCCACCCACCAGGAGCCTGCCAGCGCCCCTGCCGGCTGGCACCGGAACTGCACCCCAGGGGAAGAGCTTAAGGAGCTGGAGAGACTGTTTATTGATTATAAATATGTTCTTACGTTCTCATCTTTAGTGGATAGCCTGGGCTTTGGGGAAGGTTTGTGTCAGAGAGCTCACCTGTAACCTTGACCTTCAGTCAAGTGTAGGAAAGAGCTTGGTTAATTTTCAGTCAAGGATTTCTCGTTTAGGCCACATCGCCCTTCAGGCAAAGATAAAGGTGGTACTTGGGATGTGACAGTGCAGTGCCTCAGTGTTTATCTGCCCTCAAAGGATAAGTTGTCCATACTGGCAAGGGAAAGAATGGCGGCATTACAGGGCTGTGTTCTAAGTACTCGAAGTTGCTTAGTTCTAGGACGTTCATTCATCAGACTTCATTACTGACATAGTCAGGATGAAGAAGAGGAATGGCCTCACTTTGGCCCGTTGCAGACTCAGCAGTGTAACCATGAAATGACAAGCTGGGATTCCAGGGCTGCAGGGCTGTGATGAGACAGTATCAGCCACCTTCCTGCTGGATAGATTGTGGTGCCTGGGGAAAGAATTCTTCATGCTTGTGTAAACATCCAAAATCTTTGCAAGTTGAACTGGCAGTTGAAGGTCAAACATCTTTCAACACTTCCAGTCTCCCTTGCTCACAAGCACGGGCATCTTTGTTGTGCAATCAGAAATTCCCTTTAGGTTCCTCTGTCTTTTACATGAAAGCTTACACTTGTGATTGATACTAAGAATGGCTGTGTAGCAAGAAGGCATTTTGTGTTGAACTGTGGGCACTTACTTTCTTCCAAAAACCTTCTGTAATGGAAAACATAAGTTGAGAATGGTTATGCACAATCTTTATTTTTAATATTCTTGTCACGGGATGAGTAACAACAGTAACTCATGAACTTTCTCAGGGAGGTGTATGTGGCATTCACATTCTCTGATAAAATCCCCTTGCCCTGGATTTTTCTCCTGGGAAGCTGAGAAGCCTAGACAAAAGGAAAACATTTCTTATTGCATTTGCTTCTCCTGTGTTTTGCTCATTTGGAATGTGTTTGGAGATTGTTTACCCACAGGTGATTGCCTGATTGGATTCGGGTGTGAGTTGTTTTGACTCTTTGGCCAGTAGGGGCCAAGCTGTGTCAAGACTCTGGAAAGAGCCACGAGTTTTCATTATTATCTTTTTGCATTTAGTAAGTATCCTTTCTGTATTCTTTAGTATAGTATAGTATTCTTTAATATAATATAGTATTATAAAATAATAAATTAGCCTTCTGAGAACATGGAGTCAGATTCATCATTCCTGCCTTCATCGGGACATTCCCAGCAAATACAATAGGTGTATTTGGTGGTTTGGTTTTTTTAAACAGAATTCTAACCATTCCAAATTCCATCAATTCATACATTCAATAACATTTTTTTGGCTGTGATTTCTTCAGGGTTGAGGTTTTTTTGTTTGGTTTTTTATTTTGGTTTTTTTTAGTTTACTTCTCTTGAAGGTCTTTCAAGTTGGCCATGTGGTTTGCCAACAGCACTGAAAATTGAGAGCTGAGTAGACTACAGCTACTGATAGTAAAGCCCTGGGAAATGTTAAAAATAGGATTTGAAAATATTAGGCTTTGTGTTTTCTCAGATCACTGCACCTGCGTAAGCAGGATGATAAAAGATATAATTGTTAGATGTGATGATTGTTTAGTAATTAAATATAATTATTATATAACCATAAGAAGAATCATGAGAAACTATGTTGGAAATTTAAAGGGGGGCAATGTTTAGCTGAAATCTGTGTATACAATAGAACAATATAAGTTTAATAATTAACATGAAAGTTATATAATGATAGAGTATAAAACACATTCACCTTGAATATATGGTTGGAAATTTTGGGTGGAAAACTACCCTGATTCCCAGAGCTCTTAAATAAAAAGCACTACATAGAATTGCATATGTGACTGTGTTTTTGAATGCTAACACTACCATCCCTCTGTCCAGGTCTTCTGCCAAAACAAATGGAACAGCAGTGTGTATTTTTTAAGGAACCATTTGGACTGTGTGTAAAATTTTTGTGCTCAGAAACCCGTGTGAAGGTCAGGCAGGGGATAAGTGGTTGGGATGGAAGTGGATGTTCTAAGGAGCCACCAGCTAGGCCCCAGGAAGGTAGGGAACTGCTGATGGGTAGCTGTTCTGTCCCCTCCAGAGCAAGCTCGTTTCCCTCCTACCACCATCATCTGCCTGCCAGTCTTTGCCTGTTAGCACAGGCTGTGTCTCAAGGTTCCGTAGGTTACTCATCCCTACTGTCACAGGAAGCTGGAGAAAGAACAGTGGTTGGTACCCAGGCGTGGGAATGCATTCATTTACTAAAGCAAGCATTTGATGGGAATGTTTGGGTGGTTTTGTTTAATCCTATGCTTGCATTTATTTATTTATTCTCCATGAGAAGACTTGCATTGGTTTATTTGAAAGGGACTGTACTCTGCTCTTCTCTACTTCTGCCTTCATTGGGCTAAAGGGGAGGAAAAATGCCAGTGTAGGGGAGTCACAAAATGATGGAAAGGAAAAATCTGGTTCTGCAGAGCAGTTGTCCATAGCCAGCTTGGCTTTTAACTTCCTAGATTTGATCTGTTTATACATAGATCATATCAGCCCTGGAATCCCAGCTTGTCATTTCATAGGAATACTGCTGGTGCTGGGAATGGACAATGTGAGGTGTCATACCTTTAATGATACCCAGAGCCTCCTTGTTAACAAAATAAACCCAACAGCTTTAATACTCTGTTAGCTTTTGAAGGATTTCTGTTTCACTGTTGGCAGTGTAGTCTTTCCTGATAAGCGACTGCATCTATATTAATGCATGTATAAGCAGTTCTGCATTGTTTTGATTTAAGCTTTATTCTGACTTTTTGAAGTTTCTTACTGACCTTCAAGTTGAGAAGTAATATTAGGGTGTTTCAGTATGTTCAGAATCACATGGAAACTTTCTTAATTATAACTTAGGGAGCTTAAAGGGGAATTTGTTCCAGTTAAATATGTGAAACTTAAGCTAATACAAAGTCCTTCAGTTTTAGTAGAACATATGAATGTGCTTCAAAAAAGAAAAACAACTTTAGTAGTAATCTTTTTTCTTATCCTCCTGACTTTCTATTGTTTTTTTCTAGTGAGTTTGAATGTACCTAAAAACCACAGAATTGATAGGTAAGGGTTGTATTTTAAGAGTTTTTAGTTTTGTAGCCAAGCTGATGTACTTAACCCAGCCATTAAAAATTTTCATTATTGTTCAGTTTAAAATACTGAAGAACAGCAAAAAAACGTATTAGGAATAATAAATGAAGGTCATGATTATTGTAAATAATTTACTTTATGCATTATGGTATTTGATCTTTAACTCCCAGTGGCTTTGTTAGTGAGTTCTTGATGTATAAAATATTTAAATTACCCCGTTTTTCTATTAGGTCATTGCAACTAGGTCAACAGAAAATTGAATCTTAACTACTTGATATCAAAGTTAATTTTGGTAAAATAATATTGGCTGTGTAGTAATATTAGCTTTTACTTCTTTTTCTAGAAGGTACTCAGGTGAATACATAAACAGTGTCTTCTTAGGAAGTTTGAGCCTCCATGCTTTGAAGGAGGCTGGTTTTCATACAGTTTTAGCTGCTCCTAATTGAGTTGGTTTTACATGTGATATGTTTTTATTCCTTTTTATTATAGTTTAACCTAGGGCATGATTTCTGAATATGTTATTTTGTCAAGTCATTATCTTTGGCATGTGAATGCTCTTAATCCATTGGAAGCTTACTAACTTATTTATGATGAGCTCCTGTAACCAGAGTTGTCTGGATCCACCCAACAGAGATTTTATGTGTTTCTGTGTTGCCCTATAATCATAAATATCCTGAATTGGAAAGGGCCCATCAGGATCACTGAGTCCAATTCCTGACCCTGCACAAAACAGCCCCAACAATCCCACCATGTGCCCAACAAAACACTTGAGCTCTGTCACCTTGGTGCTGTGGCAACTGCCCTGGGGAGCCCATTTGAGTGCCCAGCCCTCTGGGTGAAAAACCATTTCTGTCTAACCTAAACCTCCCCTGACACAGCTTCCTATGGCTAAAAAGGAAGCTTTTGAAATTTATTTCACAGTTAATCGAAAATGCAAGCTCCCAGACTCATCAATGATCAATTAAATATTTGGCTACCCAGTGTGGGTTTTTCTCTAGTTCTCTTGGATTTTATGTCTGAAATCCAGGGTTGATTTTGAATATAGAAGACATAGCATGTGTAAATCACGATGAATGTTGTACTGTTAGTGTACAAAACTGAAGTAACCAGTCTTTGATGTTTCAGATTTTGGCAAAAAAAAAGTTAAACTTCATTCTAGTTACAGTGTGAACTTCCCCTCCGCATGTCCTTGTGCTCCATTCTGTAAATAAGAAACATTTTATATGTTACTTTGTTTCAGTTAGTCTGGGGAAACAAGGATATTAGAATGAATATCTAATTGAATCTTAATCTAATGTTTTTCTGTAGCCTATCCAGAACCTTTTTACTGCTTCATTTGTACTCCTTTATTAAGTAACAATGATACCCCAAGTTAATTTGACATGTCATAAAGGAGTAATACTGAATTCCCATGCACCTTTCTTTTTTGTGAAATTCTCTAAAATGATAGGCAGCTGTAGTATTTTAGATCAATTTTTCACAAATGTAACTTCCCTCAAAATGTCTCTTATGTCAAGCTGTTTCAAGATTAACTTTTATATTCTAATAAGAATGGAAGGCGTAATTTCAAGTTAAGCTTTTATGCCATTTTATTATGTACGAGCAATTGCTTGTGTACGGTTTTGTTATCTGGTCTGTTAAAACAGAACCAGTTTACAGCAGGATTTTGCATGTTATCAGAGCTACAGCTCTGAAGTTAAATGTTGACTAACATAGCCTGCACTGTACTCTGTCCACGTTGGAGAACTGGGAGGATGCCTTTCACGTCATCCCAAGTGCTTCGAGGTGCCACCTCTTCCTGTTTGTCCCTCTCCCTTCTTCCAGCAATATGGCTTGTAAGGAAGGTGTCTATGATACTGCTCATTGGCCAAAATTCCTGTTGTTGTCAACTGCATGTAACAAGAGCAAATCTGAAGTGTCTTATTTGTGTTTTGGCCTGTGTACCACTCTAGGAGATGTGGAATGCCCAAAAATTCCTCTTAAAATTTGGGTCTCGGTAGATGGTACCTTATTGTGGTACTGATGTCTCGAACTACCCTTTTTTTCCATCTGTCTCTCTGTCATAGAATTTCCTTATTCTCAAGATTTTTGTTTATCACATGACAACTGTAGCTGAGGGTGAAATGGGATACAATAGCACCTTTGGGGAAACTTGAAGAACTCACTGGTGTGGCTTTTCATTTGGCAAAGAGGGTTTTTTTTTTAAGTACTGCTAGAAGGAGAGTGTTTGTTTTGCTGAACTGGAACATCAATTTCTTTGACTCTCTTGTCTGATGTGGCAAGTTCAGATTTCTTTCTGAGCAGGAAGGGCTATGCTGCAATAAAGTACCTGAATATCTGTTTTGGCAGCTGTCGTCTGAAGCTTTGGTTAGGCAATATATTTTAAAAAGACTTTTTAACCACGACAGTCCAAACAAACTTCTTATTTAAATAATTAAATCCTACGTACAGAATTACAGACTGGTTGAGGTTAAAAGGGACTAAAGTGGATCCTCTGGTCCAACCTCCCATGCTCAGGCATGATTTTGCCAGAGTACATTGTACAGGGTTGTATCCAGATGGTTCTGGAATGTCTCTAGTGAGGGAGACTCCACACCCTCTCTGTGTGATTTGTTCCAGTGCTTGGTCAGTGCACAGGAAAGAAGCTCTTCCTCATGTTCAGGTGGAACTTCCTGTGCATCTGTTTCTTCCTGTGGCCTCTTGCCCCATTGCTGGGCAGCACTGAGCAGAGCCTGGTCCCTGCTCTGACCCCTCCCTGCAGGCACTGACAGACACTGATGAGATCCCTTCTCAGTTGTCTCCTTACAAGGCTGAACAGCCCCAGATCCCTCAGTCTTTCTGAGGGATCACGTAAGGAAGATGCTTCAGTCCCTTCATCATCTTTATCACCTTTAATAGGTGAAGTTTTGCATGGTAGCAATTTGACTTCAAAAGCAATCAAGGCTTCTTGCTCTCCTGTTGGGCCAGTCTTGCCTGAGCATGAGTTTGTTGGCAAGGTGTCTCCTCTGTGTGACTTTTAAGAGGAGCATTGAGAGAGTAGTTCAGCTTCCTGGGCAATTAGGGCAGAGGCACATGGGGGGAAGAGGCAGCACCACCAATAGATGTTGCAGTGGGGCACATTTTGTGTCTGATTGTGGGAATTCATAAAATCAGAGGGTTTTGGGAAAGCTGCAAAAGGCAGGCATTAGAGACAGCAGAACTGTGTTTAGGGCTAAGCAGTAGCCATGAGATAGGTCAGCAGAAAAATTACATAGAAGTAGAAAAGTAAGGACAAATAGAACAATGGTCTGTGTATTAACGCTTGTCTAGAATAACTCCCTAAGCTACATAAAAGTTTATCTAGCCAGATATTAAAAAGTTTTACGCTTAATAATGGAGCTCTGTGCATTGTGTTTTAAGGCTTACAAGCAGGTATTGTATTTGAAATAAGCAAGCACTGTTTTAACCAAAGGTACGTGTGCTTACAGTGGTTGGATGGAACTACTGTCAATGTGCTTTTGCTTTGTGTGATTGGGCAAAAAACTTATAAAGTGAGTTGTAACATTAAATTCTTGGTCTGCTGCCTGGGATGTGAGCTGCTGGCATCTTCCCATTGTCATAACCACGTAATGAAACTGATACTGGAAAATAAAACAGCTCAAGGCACGTTCCACAGCAGTCCTGTCCCGTTAGTAATTTGTACATAAGCCCCAGCCAGCAATATTTGTTCTCCACTTTCAGTTATTAACGCCACTAGAGGCTTATCTGCAATGCTGCATTGTTGCTGATGTCAGAGGAATGGCACAGCATAATGCCAATTTTCATCTGCTCTTTTAAAAGTTTTTGCTCCTGATTTGCTAACCTGTTATTTAAAGCTCTTTGTTTCCCTGTGTTGTGTGCAACTCTCCAGATGGAATTTGGGTTCTCCTGAGCAGTGCCCACTTCAGCTAACTTCTGTTAGCCTAATGTTTTCTCTGTGTGGAAACTCATAAGATACATTTCAGCTCATATACATATTGTCAAATATGTATGTAAGAATATATAATGCACTGATCTTCCTTAATATCATTCTTGTTTGGGATAGATGCTTCAGCATTACATTTTTTTCAGTGATGGTTCAACTAGACCCTTTTGACTAGGGGCAGAAATCTGCAAAGGATTTAATTATAAAAATAAGTTTTTGTAGACCTTTTAGATACATTACAAAATGTTCCACTCCAGTGGTTTATCTTGGTTTATTTCCTCTTATTTAGTCATCCTTTTTGTAGGCCTACAATATGATATATTTAGTGTTCTTGTAGAGTTTGATGTATTCCTTACTGTTGCTCACCTTACTCTAAAATCTATTTACTCTCTCAATTATTTTTTATCTGTTGATGTGATACAAGATACTTGATTTAAAAAAAAACCACTTCATTCTGTTACTGGGGATTAGACTATGACACTATGAAGTGTTTCTGAGCATAATTTCCATGCAAGTAGCAAATATTATTATATGTCACTCAGTATTTGCATGGAACATATTGTTTATATTATTCATTAAGGTCAGGATTCAGCTCTCAACAGAACATGATCTTACCTGTTAATTCTGACTCGGCTTTTGTCCATAATGACTCATTTACAGCAAAGAGAAAAAAAACGAAACAGGTTGGAATTAATAACTTGATAAAATATGAACATCTTCTACCAGGTAACATCTTCTCTTGGTAACTACTGTTGTGTTCACTGAGTTAATTCTTACAATGCGAACTGGAGAGAAACAGTTTTATTATAAAGAGGGTGAGTTTTTTGTAGATAGTAATATTTATATAAACTATTTATGTAGCATTGCACATTCACAGAAATTGTTGACTTTGATTGAATGCAGAAAGTATGTTACAGGGACTTTTGTATTATTGAGTGCACTCATGGGAGGATTAGTGACAATACAGAGCTTTTGTTTCTTAGTTATTCGGAGCAATTCAGCCCCATCATTAGTAACAGTTATAACTTTTCTATCTTCAAGGGTAGGATGTCAAAGTTAGAGTCCTGGTGAACAGAATCCCGTCCCCTTTCCTCTCTTGTTGTGTTTAATGATAGAAGCCAGAGGTTGTATTTACATTGTGCTTCTTTTAGAAACTATTTTTTAATACCTGGAGGGGGTCCAAAAATTTGCATACCCAGAATATACTGTCCTCCTGATTAGGCAGCCTGTCTTCTCCTCGTTGATGGAATATGCTAAACAAAAGCAATGCCAAAAAGAAGCCTTGAGGTGTGGTATTTCCACTTCCTTCCAGGCAGAGTATAGCTGTGAGTGCAGTACGGCCAGGAGCCATTACACATAGAGCTCCACAGCACAGTTTTTCACTGTCTTGGTTTACAAGACAGGTGTCTGCTAGGGAAGGCAGAAAAGTCTCCCTTGGAATGGAGAATATAAACCTCCTCCCTCCAAATGATTAGAATTTTGGAATTAAGGGGCTCTCAGGCAAAAAGATATGGGAACAGGAATAACAGTTCTTCACTAGTATGTATGATAAAATAAACAGCAACTACAGCATTATCAACAAACAGAACCAGGAATCCAGTCCCGGCCTTTTTCGGCTGTGGCACATTCCCTTTTGTTGCAGTTCTGGTTGCCCTCAACCCCATCTCTTTTAACCTACCCCCATTCTCAAGGTATGCCTGCCCCCGTGAGAGAAACTCCCGAAAACCAAAAGAGTTTCCCCTCCCCACCCATCTCAAGTACCCAGCCATCAGTGCCTCTTAGCAACACAGTGATAATAAGGAAAAAACTGAAAAAAACCCAACCCCAACATTTACCCAACTAGGACTGCATCCATGAAAACCATAAGATTCCAACTTGGATACAAAGATGTTGCAAGAGGGAGATGGTATTGCATACCTTGCTAAAGTTAAGTTGGGTGGTATCTACTGCTGTGTTCTTAACTCACCAAGTTTGCTGTTGCATCCTAGAAGGCAAGTTAGGTTGATCAAGCACAATTTACTATTATTAGATCTGTTTTGGCTGTTGTTAATCATCATCATCATCCCCATGTGCCCAGAAATGGCTTTCAGTAGAACTTGGTTAATGATTTTCCCAGAAACTGAAGTGAGGCAGCCTGTAATTCCCCAAAGCGTCTTTCTTGCAATGTGGTTGCAGCTTCTGCATTTTCCAGGCATCAGGAAAAATTCCCTCAGATTCTGTGTCTTAGAATATGTAAATCAGTCAGGTTTGGCTTTAAACCTTGTATTTTAATCTGGTTTATAAATCAGAGAACTTAAAACTGCTAACCATGAAGGTGTTTTTTTGAAAACTGGTAGCCATAGACAAGTTTCAAATTCTCTATTGCTCTAATACTTAAATACTCTAATACTAACCATTCCTAAGAACTGTCCTTAACATGAAGAAATGGCAGTGTTTATTAGTTGTCTGTTTCTAGTAATTAGTATTTTCTTTCTAAAAAGTGTTCCTGGCTGAATGCTGATTGTGATATTACATTCAGTCTGCGTGGCTGCTGTTTTTGTCTTCTTTGAGTTACATGTGCAAATAGGCTCTCCTCTTTCCCCCAAGCTGTCCCATCCTGGCTGAGCTGCCAGACCACACTGTCATTCTTCCTAAGAGATGGGTAAAGGCTTTGCTTTGCATAGAGCAGAGTATTGTTTTGTCAGGTAATTGTCAATTTGATAGCTTGTAAACTTTGCAAAGCCCCAGAGCAGTTTTTTGTTTTCCCATGTCACTGCTTTAATGTTTCAGATCTGTTCCTTAGAGTTTTCCAGTACTGTTCTTTTTTCAGGCTTATTCTTTTATGTGAATTTTACTGACTTTTCTGAAGATCAAATAATTTCCAGTAGTTATTTGCTTATTCTGCTCTCCCATTTGAGTAGCCCAGTTAATTCCCTCTTATTCTGGATCAAGCAGTCTTTTCTAATTTACCTTGGCTTTCAGCACCTTCCAACTTCTTATGGCTGGCTTTATTTATAGCACTGCAGTAGACCTGTTTTAGCCAGACATGCTGCTGTCAGTTTAGGGTGGGACCTGGAACCTCAAAAAACCAACCTCCCTACTTGAAAAAACACCAAAACTTGCCATCTACTACTCTGCAGCAAGTGTCCACTCACAGCATCCTTCACTTTATAATCTTTTTTACCACTGTAAGCAGCTATGCTTCAGTCACCGATGTGTTTAGCAGCCTTCCAGGGCAGCTGAGCATGTTCTCTTACAGATTTGTCAGGCAGAATTACTGCTAGAATGGAGTGGAAAGGAAAAAGTGGATCTGAAGAGTCTGCTGGGGCTGTACAAAGAGAGGGGAAGAAGCATTAAGCAATTAAGTGCAATGTGGGAGGAGAATAAAAGGGTTTTACTTGGGCAGAATCATGTAAAAGCTCTGTGACTGAGGCAGGATGGAGTCAGGCCATCCAGACTTCATTATTCCTGCTGTTTTCTAACTCGGGAATTCCAATAAATTAGGCAGGATTATGTAATTGTGAGGGAAGGGGTTGTGCTTGCAAGAAATTCTCATTTGTGGGACAAGCATTGCAGATATAACATGTGCCAAGGAATTAGAAGGGAGAGCAGCTCAGTCCAGAAATTTGTCATCTTCCCAACATGAATTTTGCAGCCTGCTTCTGGGCCTGGTTCTTGGTAAATGGTGTTTGAGAGGCAAACTCTTGATTTGTGGTGCAGAGCAAGCAAGTTTGCTAGCATGAGCGGTGGCTACCTAGAGGAAGAAAAGTGAAGGGAAAATCCCTCAGGAAGCCTTTTTTGAGGTGACCTTTGTTGCTGGTCACACTGATAACTTCTGGAATGGTGTTTATTTACTTTGTAGGCCTTTAAGGAAGGTGGGGCAGGAGCAGGAATCCAAGTGGCATGATGCTATGGTAATGGGCTTTAGCACAGCTCTTTGATGTTGCATTACTGAGCAAGAAAGGGACAGAAAAGGCATCTTACTGAACTCACAGCAAAATTGTTCCTCAAAGATTTGGGAAACAAGTAAAAACCACAAGAGAAGTAAATGAATTTAAAATTGCAATAAACTGTTGAGGTGCTGTGGACTTTTGAAGAATGTTTATTTGCTTTGTTTCTAAAGATGCCAGTGTGTGGTGATGTGCGTTTGAATCTTCTTGCATGTAAACACATATATCTGCTCGTGGCATAATGCATCAAATCTGATCTTGTGTTCTATCTGGGAAGTAAGACAATTATATCAGAAAATTCAGTCAGGCAACAAAATAGCAAAATGAGCTGAAATTCCATTTATGTCTCTGATGGAAGAACCTACATAGGAAGGAGGAAGAAGGTTTGAGAAACAGACTTTTTTAATGTGAAATGAAGACATAGTACACACCACAAATTAATTATATGTATATTTCTACATACATAGTTCATTGTTTTAGTCCAGTTAAATGTACTTTGATGGATTGTACCTAAAGGATTTTAGCCCTTTGACTCTAGGGTTGTGTGAGGTATTTGGGGCTGCCAAAAATCACAGTAGATCATATGATATATCAACACTGAAGCTCCTTGTGGTGCACATGTAGATATTTAGATGTCAATGAGCCATTCCAGAAGGGTTCCCTTTACCTTGATCTTGTGTCCTAAGCATGTTGCATGTTGTGTGCCATCTCAGTGTTTGTGGAAAGTACCTTAATTGCCATGATTTCATAGCACCATTCTAAGAGCGTCAAGATGATACCGTATAGTACAACTAGAATTATCAGTCAGTTCTTAATCTAATAGGACGGCTTTACTAATCCCAAATAATTGCCTTTTATGCCTAGAACAGTGGAGGTATTTTGCTTGAGAGTCATTGTATCAGAGTGTATTTTTTGCTATGTGTGATGGGTTGGTACTATGCCTGCTAAGGAACAGAACAATAGCACTCCCCCCCACCCTCCCCCCCTCCAGCCTCCAACTATAGTTATGGAAAAAAAAATCTTGGTACTTCAAGGATGAAGGGTAAATATTGAGATTAGTGTTGGTTTTGTGTCACTGTGGCGCTCAGTAATGAAAGATGCAGGACACGCTTTTATGGTGCAAAGAAGAAAAAGATTGATCCTGGTTTATTTCACACGTGTCTATTTATAAGGTTTTTAAAGAACATCCCCTGTCTATCCCCAGTTGGTCAGTAACAAGTTGTTACCCTGTATTAATTATTCACTCAATTGTTCACAGTGTGTGTGTGTGCAGAAAAAGTTGTTTGTGAGAGATAGTTTTCATTTTTCTATCTAACAGTGTAGGAAGAGTTTATACAGATGGCTAGTGTTTATCACAGCCCTAGAGCTCTTTCTCAAGGAAAGCAGGTTGTTTTCCAGAGTCTTAAAGTTTTTCTCAAGGAAAACAAGTTGTTTTTCACTGCTGCAGAACTCTCTTCTCACAAAGAGCTGTCAGCTTTCTCATGGCTCGAGTCAGGATTCGGTTTGTAGGCCTTTGGCCTTGCTGTTTCACCTCCACAGTTTTGGCCAAGCCTCTGGAAGATAGAAGAGTTGCAGATATTCCCACTCTATGCACCAGAGGTGGATGTGCAGGTCATGCTGTCATTTCTGCTCCTGCCCTTCCAATTCAGGTCTGCATTGCTGTGGGTCTCTAACTGAAATTCATGTTACAGGCTACAGATAAAATGAGGGAGTGGGAGCAGTTTTGCTACAGAGCTGTTTTTGGAGGCAGTGTTATGGGCAGGAGTTAAGCCTCTTCTCATCAGAGAAATACAGATGTTTCAGGCTGCTGGGGCACAGGCACACTTTATCAGCACTATCTTGCATTCATGTTGGCTGATGGATGGGTTTGTGGAGAGGCCTGTAACTTCCATTTAAAAATAAATTTGAAATTGAAGAACTCTACAAATCCTTTGTTTACTATAGGCTGTTTAAATCCTTCAAACTAGAATGAAGATCTTTAAATGTATGCCTTAACATGTGTCATGCCCAAGTTCAGAGGACAGCCGTCCTGGGGGCTGGGCACAGCAGCAAACTCTCCTTCAAATCACATTTTGACTGACACAGCCTCTTCATCTATAGGTACCGAGTTTAAGAAGTGAAGAGCACTATGGCTGGTTCATTTTATTGCTAGATAATTGTGCTTGCTAAACCATTTTACTGAAAAAAATTTAAAGTATCTAGGTGCCTTGCATCTTCTCTGCTTTTCTGGACTTCTGAAGAGAAGAAAAAACATTTCCAAGAAAGCATTGTTTCCTTGAACTTCAGGCCAGTGCATTTGGCTTGCTCTCTCATTGCAGCTTACTTTTAATTACCAATGTTATAAATGAGAAAACATAAAGATTTAGGTAAACATGACACTTACTAAAAATTCCCAAAGCTACATACATGCTTAAATAGATGTAATTCTGTATGCATAACATAATACGTACCAAAGAAATGTGGCTGTGTGAGCACGAGAGGTGGCAGAGGTGATGGAGCTGGGGAGCAGGGCAGAGCAAAGCTCCAGGACAGCAATACAGGAAGAGGGTTGATCTGTTCTTGGTTGGCATCATGCCAAGTGTGGGATGGCTCTGGATAATCTATACAAAGTCACAGGGAAGAGACGCATTTCTCTGAATGTTCTCAAATATGTACTGTGCAGGCACTTGAGCTTGTAAATTTGTTTTAGTAAGGCCTTTGTTCTCATTGGTGACATGAAAATGAAGCCTTGAGCCCCAGACCCTCAGCATGTGCACTGCCTCTTCATGCAAAATTTAACACAGGCTTTGTTTGAAAGTACTTATCTGAACATGCTTAATTTTTGGTTTGGAGCCCAGCCATCTGCTAGAAGGTGTTTGGTTTTGTAATGGATTTTCTTTTATTACCTTTATCATCTTATCTTTGCTTTTTTTCTCTATAGTGTTGGTGGGATCTTCACTTTTCATCTAGTTTATGGAGTGGCTGGAAAATCTGCTGGTCAGGGACCATATCTCACACAGTGCTTTTATTTTGCACTACTTTGCTTTGATACCTTCCCTTATACAGATAAGGCAATCATCTTGTTAGGAGCATGTGGACTTCCTGAACCTTTTTCTTCCTAGAGAAGATGTTGGAGGTTAGGATTTTCTTCCTTTTTTCTTGCTCGGAAATTTTCTCCCATTTGTTGCCTAAGAGATTGCAACAATGAGTACTTAAGAGAAAAAAAGATGTGGCCATGGGATAGAAGGTGCAGTTGGTTGCAGTCTCTTAGCTGAGGAGTGAGCTTGGTAGCTGAGGCACTTTCCCTTGGGAAAGTGCAGAGATACCACCAGATTCTGGCTGGCGGTCAGGGGTTGGGCTCAGTCCCCTCTCCCTCTTTGGCTCTCTGGATCGGAGTGGAGTCAGTTGTGGTTTTGCTGCCCAGGGCATTCACTGCCACTGCAGTTTTTGTCCTTTACTGCTTCTTCTGGGTGAGCCTTTGCTTGCAGGAGCAGCTGCTGAACTGGGACCTTTTCAAGACGCAGCCTCACGGGGAACAGGACCCTGGCTCCCTCCCCCTCTCTGGAGGAAGCGTCTCCCAGCTGCTTGCGGAAGCCTGTCTGCCATTGCCCAGCTCAGCTGCTCCTGCTGCTGCTTTGGGCTTTTGCTACGCTTTAACTCCATGTCCTCCACGTCCTCCCAGAGCCCCCAGCTCCTGTCACAGCTTTGGAGTCTTTGCTACACTTTGTTTTGCCACCCTGGGTGCGCTCACCTCTGCTGTTCCAGCCTGCTGCTCCGAGGTTCTGCCGTAGTCCATTGTGCCACGCAGAGTGGCCCTGAAACTGACTGCTGCCTGAGAGTTTGCAAAGGAAGTGCCTTTCCTTGGGAAGGAAGGCCCTTTCCCTGGAAAGGAAGGCCCTTTTTCCTGGGAAGGAAGGCCCTTTTCCCTGGAAAGAAAGTGCCTTTCCTCGGTCTCCCTCTGCTGGAGCTGCCATTGCCATGCGCAGAGGCGGTGGAGCGCGCCCCACAGCGCCCCCTGCAGGCGCGGGGGAAGCATCGCACCTGCCCTGCCCGGCCGGGAGCCACCAGCGCCCCTGCTGGCCGTGACCAGAACTGCACCCAAGGGGAAGCACCCGACAGCTGGGAGGAGGGCGTTTTATTGTTTATTGTTTTATTTTTTATTGGGTTTCTGGGTTAGTTTCTTGTTCCGCCATTGCTGCTGTTTGTTTGTCTTGCTATACATATATACACTACTAACTGTTATTCCTTTTCCCATATCTTTGCCCGATAGCCCTGAAATTTCAAAGTTACAATAATTTGGAGGGAAGGGGTTCATATTTTCCATCCCAGGAATGTAGCTGCCTTCCTTGGCAGACACCTGTCTTTTGAACCAAGACAGAAGATTTTAAAGATTGTGTCAATGGTAGCCTTAATATAATTCCAATTCTTTTGTTAGAGGTTGATTCTTAATAATATTCTTAGTATTTGCTGTATTGAAAAATGAAATTTCTGGACCAGAACTTCTGGTCTTACAGCAAAAAATCCATTGTTGTTCCAAGAGTATTTTTCAGATGATAGAATGTCCTTGACTGAAATAAAGTTACTTAATATTAAAATGTAGCATTATAACATCCAGCAAAACTGGTTTTGAACAATGTGAGCTGGTAACCTGTTGTGATACACCAGCATGGGGCAATAAAAGAAGCCTGCTACAAACACAATGGACAACTGGAGGGGGTTACTGTCGTTATGGGGGCAAAGATGATATTTGTAAAATTAAATTAAAATGTGACTTACCATGTTGACACAATACATGTTGTGGTGATGTGCAGTTAAAAGTGGAAAGTTAAGCAAGAAGCACTTTGCAGGATGTTGGCAGCCTTCAGCTAAATGAGTGATGGGCACATGATGGTGAGTTTTAATGTGGTAACACAACCTCTACTCAGAATTCCCCTTTAGGGCTGTTTTCTCCAGATGGCAGACACCCATTAGCCAGCAGGGTCTGGTTTTAACCAGCCCTTCCCTGCAAAAGTGGGTGAGCAGCTACTGGAACAGAAGTAGCTGTAACACTGGTGTGTTGGATAACCTGAGAGAATGTATGGATTTATAAACTCATGAACAGAAAAATGGTGCCATCATGGTTTATTATTAGAGTACCTCTGCACAGGACACACTTCCAGCTGTAACCAAAATACAGGAGATGCTGAAGAAGGCAGAAAAGTACTGTGAAATATTGATAAATATAAGGCAGGCAGAGGTAGTGGTGTTGGTGGTAATGATACCAATGCTTTGTGGTTGGTACAAATTTTGCAAGCCCCCCATCCATGATCTGGTCAGGGTTTACCCTGACTTGCTGGGGGATCAGGGGCAAGGTGCTGGTAAGGACAAGGGGACAGCTTGAGGCCAGGGAGGCTTTTAAGGCAGTGCTGCTACCTAGGGAAATGCTGATCCTGCTTAAGCAAAACAAGCAGGGTGTTGAGGACCAGCCCAATATGATGCAAAGTCAGTATATTGCTGTGTTGGAATTAAAAATAATATTGGAGTTGAATTTGGCAATTCCATCAGCTGATAGTAGCAATTACAAGCAGCACTGGTCAGGGTTGCTCCATTGGTCAAAGAAGTGTAATAATGCATAGCTCTCTCTGTCATGGTATGCATGGGCAAAGAAAAGTAGTATTACAGTTTTTACTTATTTTTAGAGCCTCTCTTTGGATGTGCAGGATTGCTCTCCCTTCATATGTGCTTGTTTTCCCAGTGTAATCTGTGGGTTACTCACTCAAAAAAGCAAAGAATCCTAGAAATCTTATGACTCAGCATAATTGAAAGTTAAACAAGTACAGGAACAATACAGGCTGAAGTTTGCCTGCAAGACTAAAGTGCTAGAAGTGGTTCTTTCTGATGGATTTATGTTTCTATTAGATTACTCTAAGCAAATTAAACATTGCAGTTGTCAAATTACTTCAGTTGAGTTTGTCAAACTGCTACTTGAACATTAATTTATTTTAAAAAGCAACAAAAAAATAGAACAGAAGTTTAAAGCTTTGCGTTTAAACTTCAGTAGTAATTATCATGAAAGGAATGAAAGAGGTTTTTAGAACATTAGCTCTGTGTGTATGTCTAAATAATGGATAGAGTTAAATTTTATTTGTAATAAAAATAGAATTGAAGGCAATAGAAATCACATGTAAAGTTGCAAGTGGTTGCTATTGCCTAGATTTTCACACACCTAATTTACTATAATTCTTTATATTGAAGGAGTATTACCATGAGCAGCCATCCTTCTCCCCACGTCCTCTGTTCCTTCGAAAAGACAGAGGAGGGCTTGTTCCATTGGATGCTGTGAAATTCAGCAATTGTTTGCAACATGGAGCCTCATCTGAAATGAGAATTTGGGTTACTGTGAGGATGCTGTTGCCTTATTTCCAAGCAATATGATTCTATAAAGCAATGCACGTTTTCTGTGTGCTAGTCAAATCTAACACTGTATCTTCACTGACACCTGAACATCTACTATTTCTGTAGTTTATTGTTATGAGTTGGTTGATATAATTAGATGCTCAAAAATTAATGTGCTTTATTTTAAATTATTGCACACTCATGCATACTTTTAATGACACTGCAGCCCAAGCTGCCTTGCCCAGAACTTTGGACATACAGCTTTCCATCTTCCATTGGGTGGATGTAACTCGGTGGTACATCCAATAGTGTTACTTTTCACAGAATCATGGAGTGGGTCAGTTTAGAATGGACCACAGAGGGCCATCTGCTTCAACCTCCCTGCTCAAGCAGGATCATCCCAGAGCACATGGCACAGGATTGCATCCATGTGGTTCTGGAATATCTCTAGTGAGGGAGATTGCACACCCTCTGTGTCATCTGTTCCAGTGCCTGGTCAGTGCACAGGAAAGAAGCTCTTCCTCATGTTCAGGTGGAACTTCCTGTGCATCTGTTTCTGCCTGTGGCCTCTTGCCCCATTGCTGGGCAGCACTGAGCAGAGCCTGGTCCCTGCTCTGACCCCTCCCTGCAGGCACTGACAGACTCTGATGAAGTTCCCTCTCACTTGTCTCTTCTCGAGGTTGAACAGCCCCAGGTCCCTCAGCCTTTCCTCACAAGAGAGAAGCTCCAGCTCCTTCCTCATCTCTGTAACCTGCACTGGACCCACTCCAGGAGCTCCATGTCTCTCTTGCCCTGAGGAGCCCAGAACTGAACACAGCACTCCAGATGTGCCTCACCAGGGCTGAATAAAGGAGCAGGATCACCTCCTCTCACCTGCTGGCAATGTTCTTCCCAATGCATCCCAGGATCACATTGGCCTCCTTGGTCCCCAGGGCACTGTTGGCTCAGGGACAGCTTGTTGTCCACCAGGACCCCCAGGTGCTTCTCTGCAGAGCTGCTCTTCAGCAGGTTGGCCCCCAGCCTGTGATGGTGGCCAGGGTTATTCCTCCCCAGTTGCAGGACATTGCAGTTCTGCATGAAATCATCATACTCTTAAGTCTTCAGCAAAGCCTCTCTGTGCTTGTCTACTGCTCAGGCACTTGACTAAATTAAAGCATTAATAGTTGCCAATTACTTATGTCCTGGGAAAGTTCAGGTATATGCCAGGCTGGTCTCCAAAAAGCTGCAATTTGTGTGACTTTCACTGCAGGATTTGTGTGTGACACTGCTGGGAACTGAGACTTCGTTAAATGAAAATGCAAATTTTGTATTCAGGGTTACCAGAAAGTGTACTTACTCAATTTTGCAAGGTAATTTTGGACACCTCTAGAAAATGCTTCTGTTAGTTTGCAGGCATTAAAGTGTGCTAGGGAAGCATAAAAATAATTTTTTTTCGCCTAGTTAACTAAGTTACAGAAACTAGTTGCTATTTCCTAGTTGACTAATTGACTTTAGGGCTTCAGATCAAAGGCACTGAAATAGAGTGAGGAATTTAGTGTGAAATACACATCTTGGTGTGGCATATAACAAAGGTTTGTTTGTTGAATTCTGCTTTGTTCCTATATATTGGTGTTGATTATTTTTAAAATGGACTTTTTAATTGTAAGCCTTAGGGGCCAGCCACTTCATCAGCTCTCTGAGATGACTCTACTCAACAGTAAACTTGTAGTCATTTAATTTTGATCAATTAACCTATTATTGCATCCTGATAGCCATTGGACCATCTTGATTCTTTCCTGTAGCACAGACTGTAGTTTTTTGTAGGCGACAGACAAGTGAGCTTTAGGGAGCTGATTTATGCCAGCTGAGTCATGTGCTTTCATAATTCAGTATATGTTCAGTATATACACTTCTCTAAAGTACTATGTAAATTTCCCTTTAAAAAATATCTTTGAGAAGGTTTGGGGTTATTAATTTGCAACATCAGAATTATACAGAATTACAATGATTTTAGTCTAATAAATCATGTTACTTAGTACAAGAGTTTCTGAGTACTGGTGATGTGAGCAGTGTTCATTTTCTAAGCATGTAAATAAATTTTTGTTCTGCTGTTGAAGATGGCACAATCTCTTTGGTCAGTTATGTCCTTGGGAAAAAAGGCTCTTCACCCAGTTTGATCTGACCAGATATTCTAGTGATCATGAATCATCTTGTTTCTTGGATGATAAGCTCTACTTGCTTATCAGCCTTCTGGGCTAACATGAATTCATCTGGCTGATGAAATGAGGATGCAATGAAGAGGCTGCAGCAGCAAAAATAACTGAGTTGACTGTGTTGCTGTTAGCACTGTATCAATGGAAATATTCTCAATTGCTTTGAAACAAGGTGGTGGTGTCATTTGTTTTATGTAAAACACCAAAGTATTTCAGAACACTTCATACCCTTTCCCTACTGCTATTAAGATGCAAAATGTAGTTGTCCCTCCCTGCCCCTGTAGTCCCCTTCCTGGAATTAGATCTGCCAACTCCTGACTTCATGTTGCACCACACCTATCTGCAATGGGTCCTGCAAGTTTTATTATGCTGAGGTTTTAATAAACAAATATATATGAGATCAAAGGCTGGAGCTCCTTTCCAATGGCAAGTTGAAAGATGGTCATAATTTGAAGCACCATCTAGAAACTGTTCCATTCTCTGCAAACCTGCCACTCATTCACAAAAGCTGCTAGGAGTAGCTAGAGGTTTAACAGGATGAGATGTTGGAAGTAAAAGTAATATTTCTTGGGTGTTAATTTCTTTTCTTTTCCCTTCCAGTGGGCGAGTTTGTGAGTGATGCCCTTCTGGTGCCAGACAAGTGCAAGTTCCTTCACCAGGAAAGAATGGATGTGTGTGAAACTCACCTGCATTGGCATACTGTTGCTAAAGAGGTACATTCATCTGTCTTAAAATTTCCTACCTTCCTTCTTTAAAGCTGTGTCACTCTTCTGAGGATGATTTAAAATATAGCAGCAACATGGAAAACAAAAAGCAATACTTTCAAATGTTTGAGTGAGGAGCATTTTGGGATTTTTTGTAAGGTAGGAAATGGGAGTCAGAGCACAATAGAGACCATGACTGAATATTTACCATTGACCTTTGAACATTGACCCTCTTTCATAGCATTATTTTTTTCTTCACAATCACTCACAAACTCACTGTGTTTTCTGCTTCCTCCACTTTCCTGTGTTAGCACTGGAACTAAATGCCTAGGATTTATCTTGAATCATTATCCTGGGTGGATATTATCCAGTCATTATCATGGATACTGGTATGCCAGATGCCCACAGAGATCAAACAGGCCTCAGGGAATGCACTATGTGAAATTCAGCAGAAAAGGGTAGGAGAGCTGATCAAACAAGGACCAGCCAAAGGCATTTTGCAGGCACAGAGATTTTACAATTTAACAATGCTTTACTGAAAATAGAAATAAACTTAGTGTTACAATTGCTAATGTGTTTTGGAGTTTTCCAAAACACAGAGAGATTTCCACAGAGAGATTTAGGAATAAAAACTGAGATGAATTTCCAGCATTTCTGATTGCTGGTTTTTTTGGAACCTCTTAGCTTGTACGTTATTCCACCTTCTGGAGATGAAATTTGAAATGGGATCAGCAGCTTTTCAAATGTTCAGTTCTTGTTTGAATTATACTTTAATAAAACACGTAAGGCACCAGCCTTTCCACAAAGGAATTCTAGTTCATTTTGACTGTTTGCAAACTTGAAATGGCAATGGCCTGGAAGGACATCATCACTCTGCAACACTGAACCATTTTCCTTTTTTCCTCTGTCACACATCACTATATCTTTAAGGTATGATTATGACCAGCTGACTGTTTTGCAAACAAAGCTAGGAGATACTGTACTGGCAGTGATGTCAGACCAGACTCAGTGTGTTTCTACTGTAAGAGGTGTTTCAAATGTTGATTTACCTCGAGGCAAAGTTTTCAATAGCATAATGCATCAGGATTGGGATTAACACATCAAATAATTATTTTGTCATCATATTTTTTGTTTTTGAGGCAAAGCCTGTGAAGATTTTACACAGGAAGATGAGGAGTTCTCATGTACATAGGAGAAGACAAGCCTTTTGTTCTGAGAAAGACTGATAGGAGAGCTTGTTGCTTGCAGTGGACATGGGTAGGGAGCTGCTTACAGTAAAGTAGTGAATGCAAGTGTGATCTTTCTAAATTGTGTTTCAAATTTCAGAGATGATGCAGTTCACCAGCTTTGACTTCCCAAGGCAGTATGTAGTCCCTTCATATTTTCTCAAGGTCTGTGAGATTTTTTCCTCCGTGCTAATATTGTTGCTGGGGTTTTTTTCCCTCTTTTCTGCAGTCCTGTAGTGAGAAGAGCATGAATCTGCACGACTATGGCATGCTGCTGCCCTGTGGAATTGACAAGTTTCGTGGTGTGGAGTTTGTCTGCTGCTCCTTAGCAGAGGAAAGTGACAATCTTGATTCAGCTGATGCTGAAGATGATGATTCAGATGTCTGGTGGGGAGGTGCAGATGCAGACTATGCAGATGGAAGGTACAGTGACTTTGTACCCTTCAACTTGTTATTAAGATGCCAAAAATCTGTCTAAAGGACCTTGGCATAGAGGAGTATTTGCACCTTATACAGGAACTTGCATTTACAGTGGCTGAAAGCATCGGTGTTCTACTCCTTTTATTTTTAGCTTTCTAGAGTAAAGGTTATTGTTAAAAGATACACTTTTAAGGCACACTTTTTAGTGCCTTTATAATTTCCTCTGTCAGAATTATTGCCATATTTATAACAAAAATGCCTAAATTCATATTTTTTGACAAATAAATGACAAATGGAGTATTCCTAAGATGCTTCACCTGCAGTCTGGGGTACTGCAGCAGCTATCAGCCAAAATAACCAGTGGAGTTCTTGAAATGCCTTCATTCATAATAGGCATTAGCTGTGTGTATGTTATGTTATGTTATATTATATTATATTATATGTTGTTATTGATATAAGAACATTTTTCTGCTGACAATTAGTTTCTAAACATTATCTAAAAGAAAATGTGCTTTATTATCTAGCCTTTGACAGATTTGTTAATTTGCTGCTGTTGAGAAGGAACCTGGAGGTGTCCTTTGCAAGGCAGTGATGGGTGAGAGGATACCATCCCTGTCCTTACCCTTCCCATGCCCTGTGCACATAGGTTAATTTTGAGCCAGACATGGGTTATAACTCTGTTGTAACACTCAGTGGTAACTGAGTGGTCTAATGCTGTTAAAGCCTTTTCATATCACTCTCCTGAGCATGTCAGACAGCAATTGGAAGAGCAGAGTACCACAAGTCATGTCCTTGCAACTGGATGTCAGCAACTTGCAAAGATGGCTTTCTTCATAAACTAAGATCAATGTTCAAATTCTGTTTGTGTTCCCCAGGCTTTCATCACTTTACACTGTGCTAGTACAGTGCTTCTATTTCTTTTTTGTATAAATAATGCACAAGATCTTACACTTGGGGCTGATTGCAAGTGGTTTCAAGAAATAACCAGAAAATAAATAGGGACCAAATTATGTGAATAATGCTGAAAGTTTATAGGTCTGAATTGTGTTATGTTTGGACTTGCTAATAATTTAGATGGAAACAATTCAAAGAACAGTGCAGAGATGAAGGACAGAGACTGAATTGCTGTAATTTGATGCAGTTCTAGGTGTCATTAAGACCTAGAATAATGAGAACATATATAATGGTGGGCAACTAAATCTTTCCTGACAAAGCATTGGTAAGTGCTGCAAGGTAGAGTCCTTTGTGAATAATGGAATAAGTTTAAAATAAATACTTCCCAATGGTAATTTCCAATTTTCTGTCATAAACAGGAGTTAATGGTCAGACTGTTTGGTGCAAAAGCCTACATCAAAGAACTTTGCATATTCCATATTGATATCTTTGGACTTTCTTCTGATTTGTAGTCCTAACAACTGTCAGTGTCACAATTTATAACCCTTTCAGTAGGATTTGTAAAGCTGCTTTTGGGCTTTTGCTGTGTCATTTCTGTATATTTAATTTAGATTTTGATTGGGTGTTTAAATGTTCTCTTATCCTAAGAAATGAGTGCAGACTTTGTTCTCATGGAAATGTTTGGTTTTTTCATTATATAAAAATATATTAACACAAGAAAGATCTATCCATCTATCTTAAATATCTATTAAATATATAGGTAACATATTTATTATATTTATACACCTATATATAAAGTACATGTCTTATACATACAAGATCAAAGATGCCAAAATATTTTAAATAAAAGAGCTTACAGGGGTATAGAGTACTTGTTCGTAAGACAAATATCTGCTGTATTTCTGTCTTCTTTGTGTTTTTCACTGAACATTTTAATTTACTATTGTAGTCAGTTTTCTTCCTCATAAGGCAGTTTAATATCTGAAGAGATGAGTTCAAGAATAATTTCATGAACTTTGTCTTCTCTAGGAATGGGAGATGTAATTGCATTTCAATCCATTTCTGAAATTCCAAGCAAATACTGATTTTTTTTTTTACCCTCCCCTCCCTCAGAAGTGCTTGCAAAAGGAAAATGAAAGTGCCCTTCTATGGGGCACTTGTCCTTCATCTGCAGATGAAGAGCCAAGTAATTGGTAGTTCTTTTAGAATGACTCACCCATTTCTTGCTGCCTCTTAAGCCAAGTACATTTAAGCTGTGTGTATTGCAGCTAGAAATACTCTTGAATTTTAGTTATATATATGTATATATTTTTAAAAAAATCTTACATGGCAGTATGTGATAATTAAAATATTTTGTGTGTGTATATTTATTCATATCTGAGCATATGTTTGTGTGGCTATCGATACATATATGCCTTAGTCTTAAACTGATTGTGAAGGAGAAAGGAAGTGTAAGGTAGGAGAACACTTTGCTAATGCTAAATTGCCAGTATTCTCTGCTATTAAAGCACATCTGTTTAAAGTGCTTACTCAAGTCTACATTTGTCACCTCACATGGGTTCCCAAGTCAAAGTGAAGGTGACATGTTTGAGGTGGAGGTGACAAGCTGAAAAGCAGATGATTATATTCTTGTTTCTCAAAACTATGATAGAGCAGAATCCAGCAAATGTGGGTGATCTATTTTGAGATTTTATATCCCAAACTATCAGATTAAAATTTTAAAATACTTGCATTTGTGGTTCTCAGTGTGTAGGGGAAGCACATTGCAGCCATTCAGTTAATAAATGCCCTTTTTCAGACTGTTGTGTTTTCACCTCCAACAGTTGTCCCTGAGGCACTGTATTTTTTTTTTTTTTTGCTTTGTCAAGGCTGTTTTCTTCTCCACAGGGGGAAGAAAAGCTCAGCTGCATGTTGTAGCCACACTATTAGAGGGGATGTGGAGGTAGCTTGGGCTGCAGTGCCTCATAGTTGGGTGTCCTTCCCACCCAATATCTGACCACCACCTGGGTCTGGATGTAAAAGGATGTGACTTGTTGGCAGTACTTGGAGGAAGGTGGGAGGGTGCATTTTGGTGATATATGTACCCTTTTTATTCATGAGGCCAAGAGGCAGAATCCACATGTGCTTTTGAAATTGTCTTGTCATGCTCATCCTGAAATAGTTTTTAACTCTGACAAAGAGGTCACAAGCATTTTTAAGCAGTGGAGCTCCTTGTTGCTATCATCACCTTTAATTAAAATTTACCTTGAAGTCTGCCTTAGGGACAGTAGGTGCTGCCTTTCAGTATAACTGCAGCCCTATCCCTGAATAGCTACAGCTCAGTCAAGTGACCTGCAAGCTCTGGCTGCTCTTGCAACTCAGCACAGCCTGGTGGCCCTCCTGCCTGTGTGTGGGAACTAGCTGGAAGACTTGGTGTCCTTGATGTCCAAAACTGAACGTCTTTAGGAGTGATGGCCAAGCTGG